>NC_089615.1:0-650877 GCF_039881205.1 Euwallacea similis
TATTCTTTAGAGATTCTTAAATTCATAAAGGACAAGGTTGAAAAGAGAGTAGAAGAAATTATCACACCCTAACACTTATGAAAAAGACGAGGACTAATAAATGCATTAGATGCAACTTTTAAGTTAATATCTGGAAATTTCGACGCAGACGACGGTGCAAGGTACGACGACCTAATAAAACGACTTCAGACTAATCAACAAACACTGCAAGGACAGGTGATCAATCAAGGTACACTATCTAGATCGGTTATAGAACGATTTAACAGAACGATTCAGCAGCTATATACAAATGACAAGATAATCGAAGAAACATTTAACCAAATCCGACCCTATTTAAATAAAATAAATTCTGGCCGCAATTTCATGCTATTCGTAGAACTCAACAATGATTTCATCAACATGTACGAGATAATCGATTCCATGCTGCAGGATATTGAGAATTCCATTATATTTTCGCAGTTAGGAATTGTGCACCCAGCTATTATCACAAATAGAGAATTATACATTGTATTAAAGTCATTACAAGAACAACTGGGTGGAAATCAACTACCTCTACAAATTACTAAAAACAATATTCCTCTATCTCATTAATTATCCCACGCTTTGCCCTCTGAGGATGGGGTATGATTTGTTTTAAGTTAGTCTCTACTCGTCTTTGTATAAGATAAAGTATGGCCAAGAAATTTTTTAATTCGTCTAAGTACAGTTTGTAGTCTTTTGCTTGGTTTATAGTTATGGTTAAGTTTGTGGTCCTGGTATGTAATATGTTCATTTGATCAATGATAGGGTTAAAATCGTGGTAGTGTATTATTGTAGAAGTCTGATGTATCATCTTTGCTTTTCCTAGTTTTAGCGGTACCAGTCCAAGATTGTCATTTAGTTTTTGTATCTGGACGTTCTCAAATACATTCATAAGTAGTCTGCAACAATAATGGGTCCTTATATCTATCTCTATTTTAATGTATATTAACTAAGCTACTTTTACACTAACTTGTTCCGGGTATGTTATCGAAACTGAATCGTTGTCTAAATGGCCTTTTAATATTGTCCATATGGATTTTTCCATGGCTTGTAGTTGTTACCGTTTTTCGTTCCGGGTTTACTGTTAGTATTTTAGTGGGTTCTTTAAAAGGGTCTTTTAATTTTTGTCGAGCGTGTTGCCTAATGTATGTTTTGTCGCCGGGCTGAAATATGGGGGGTTTATCTCGGGTTTCGTTTCTTTTCTCGATGATTTCCTTTTTATTTTCGCTGAGTATCTCGTTTATTCTTTTGTACATTATTTTCGTCCTATCTTTATGGTCCGTCACGTAATTAGTCATCAAAGTTTTATTTAATTCTATGTTGAAGGGGGGAATCCTCGCATTCCATATGTCCATTAATAACTTCCATAGGTTTGAAATGTGTCGCTGAATGAATGGTGTGGTTGTATACTAAAATTGCGTATTTTAATTTCTTTTTCGTCGATGTTTTGCTCTGTCCTTAGTTATTCAGTAAGCGTACATGCTTGATTAATGTTGAATGCAACCTTTCAATCATGCCATTTGACTGCGGGTGTTCAGGGGAGCAGAAGTGAATTTTTATCTTATGTAGTTCTAATAGCTCCGTCAACATCGTATTTTTGAATTCACTGCCGTTGTCCGTTATTATTTTTCGTGGTATCCCATGATGCGAAGAAAAGGTCATTAACCCGTCGGCCACCTCCGTCGTTTCCAATGAGTTTAGGGGGTATGCCTGTGCGTATTTGGAGAAACTGTCGATTAATGTTAAGAATTTTAATTTGTCCATCGTGAAGGTATCTATGTGAATGATCTCGAAGGGCTTGGTTGCCGTCGGTGTAACGTTGAATTCCATTTTCACTGGATTCCTGGCATATTTACTTTTCTGACATATTTCGCATAGGTTTATGTATTCCTGAATGGTTAATTTTAAGTTTGACCAATGGTATTTTGTTTCAATTCTTTGTTCCGTTTCCTCTATTCCTCGGTGATTGGTTTTACCTTCGTGGTATGCCTGTATTACCTCCTTTATTTCGTCTTCTTCTACTACATGTACAAGTTTAGTTGCGTATCTTTTAAATTTTAATGATGGCCATTTGAAGTTTTTCCTTAGGACTTCGCAGAATTTGGGATACAATTCCGCATTCTCAAAATATAGCGAGTATAGATTTTGAAAATTAACATGCTCTTTTATAAATTTCATGATTTCACATTCAAAGTTTTCTTCTGATAGTTGTAACATATATCTTCGTTTTTTGCCAAATAATGTCACTAGTTTAGTTTTTGCTGGAGAATAAAACCGATGAGATTATCATTTGATTGGCCCCGTAATTTACTGCCGAATCTATTATCGGTACTCCTACTATGGGGTCCTGTTCGTCATTGGTATGCACGGTTTGTCCATCCGTTTCTTCCTCAGGATTTTTTGCTTTTTCTTCTTGCTGGTCTAGGTCCGGATTGGCCATAACTGATGTTGTGTCCAGTTCTTGATTATTTATCATACTAGTCGTTGCTTCATTTTTTTTCATCTCTTCTAATTCCTTATTAAAATCTTCCATATATTCCAAGAGGCTGTTGAATCCTTCCGTGTCTTTTGTATGTAATTCAATTCGGCTAAAGGCATCGGCATTTGTGTTCAATTTTCCTTTTTTATAAATTACCGTGTAGTCGTACTCGTCTAATTTGATTCTCCATCTCAGTAATTTAGAAGAGAGGTCTTTTGTATTGAATAACCATTGTAAGGGTCTATGATCTGTGATTATGTTAAACTTGTTCCCGAATAAATACGGTCTAAAATGTTTTGTGGCCCATACTAGACAGAGGCATTCTTTCTCCGTGGTAGAGTACTTTTGTTCGGTTTCGTTAAGCGTTCGGGACGCATAGGCTACAGGGAGATCTTGTCCTATGGGTCCTTGCGAAAGTACAGCTCCCAATGCCACGTTACTTGCATCGCACGTGAGATTGAATGTCTTAGTCATATCTGGGTATTGCAGAATAGGTTCGTTAATTAACAGATTTTTACAAGTTTCAAAGCAATCCATAAATTCTTGATTTTGCACGATCTTAGCCCCCTTTTTTAGGCATTTGATTAAAGGTTTAGTTAGTTTTGTAAAATTATTTATGAATCTTCGGTAATATCCGAGTAGTCCTAAGAATCCTTTAATTTGTTTGGTGGTTTCTGGTAGAGGATAGTTTTTTATTGCGATAATTTTCTCAGGGCTGGGTTTTACTCCCTCTGCTGTTATTACATGACCTAAGTACGCTACTTCTTTTCTAAGGAATTCACTTTTGTCTAATTGTATTTTAAAATTCGACTCTCGTAGTCTGTTTAATACAGCCCTTAATCTTTCCATGTGTTCTTGTAGAGAGTTGGAAAATATACTAATGTCGTCCAGGTACACCAGGCATTTTTCGTTTTGTATTCCCCTTAAAATGTTGTCCATTACTCGTTGGAAAGTGGCTGGGGCGTTTTTTAATCCGAATGGCATCCTGATAAATTCGAAATGTCCCTGTTCCGTGCTAAAAATCGTTTTTTAAATATCCTTTTCTTCCATCTCTATTTGGTGGAAGCCACTAGCGAGATCCAAAGTAGTGAAATATTGACATCTCCCTAATTTGTCCAGTAGGTCCGTGATATTCGGAAGAGGATATTTGTCGTCAATCATTTTTTCGTTGAGTTTCCTGAAATCTATGCAAACTCTCCATTTCTGTTTTCCCGATGCATCTAATTTTTTCGGCACGACCCAAATTGGGGCAGACCATGGGGAGTTGCTGGGTCTGATTATTCTTTGGCTCAACATTTTGTTTATTTGTGTTTCTACTTCCTTTTTGTGTACATAAGGGTAGCGGTATGTTTTAGCATATATTGGGGATTCGTCCGTCATTCTAATCTCATGTTTTATTTTGTTTGTAAAAATAAGTGGCATTCCTTCGTAGTAGAATACGTCTGCGAATTCTCTACATAGCTTGAGTATTTTCTCTTTTTCTTCTGTGTTAAGGTGATCCGTCCTTATTTGATTCTGGTCAAATTTCTGATAATGATCATAAGTTATTGTCATGTTATTGACGTCTATTCGATCACCTTCATCGAAGTCCTCGACTTGAAATGGGTTTGATAAGTCTAAGGTTATTGGTTCATCCGTCATATTCAGTGCGGTTGTTATGGCTTTACCTTCTTTCGCTACTGATATACAATTTGGCAATTCGCATTCATTCAATTTCTGGTACGGTATTATTATTTGTCCCTCTAAAATATCCGTTTTTATTTCTATTACCTTTTCGCTCCTTGGTTCTATACTCACATTATTGAAATTCCTCTTTGTTTTTCTAAATTGTAGATTTATCTTTGTGTAAGGTGTTATTAAATGTCAAGTACTGTAATCTAGTTTTGCTTGTAGGAACTTTAAGCTATCCATTCCTATTAATCCATAGAACACATTGTGAAATTTGAATAGATAGAATTTCATAAGAGCGGGTTTTGGAAGTTTGAACAATTCGGATGCAGGAATTTCTGCGCTAAATTGATGGGTTGATTCCTGAAATACTGTAGAAACAATAAACGGTTCCCTCCTAATAGAGTCTGGATAGAGTTTCTTAACTAAGTCAGGATTCAAAAATGATTTACTAGCTCCGCTGTCTATTAATAATTTCATGCCGTGTTCTGGAAGTATTATGTACGAAAGTTCACTACCATTGTTATTATTTAAAAGTATTACTTCAGGCTTTACGTCTGATCGTTGACCTGACTGGCCATGATAAAATTTGAGTCAGCGTCTTGCTGTTCATTGAAATAATAAGTATCTTGTTGCGTCTGGTGGTTCTCATGTTTCATTCCGTGTTCGGTTCTCAGGCGATTACTTGGTATCTTATCGGTGTCTGAGGTATAAAGTTCCTCAATAACAATGTTGGATCGTGGGTTATTATTCTGTTGGAATGTGTTTCGTTGGTGGAAATTATTTTGGAAATTAGTTCTGTATGTGTTATTAGTTCGACTGGTGGACATGCTCATGGGTGTAGGGTTAGGTAGGGGTTTGTTTTGGTGGGGTCGGAAAACGTTAGTTGTTGGTCTTTGTCCGAATTCTCTCGAATTATTAGAGAATTGGGGTCTATGACCGAAAGGGGGTGGTGAATATGTTTGTCCGAAATTTGGTCTGTTAAAATTCTGTCTTTGAAATGGTGTGTCGCGATTGTTGTGATTATTGTGTGAGTGTGACTGGAATCTGGGTGAGGGCGAAAACGGTTTCATTGGGGGTCTTAGTCTAGTATTTGACCTAAGATAGTTAATGTTGTCTACTTCAGTAACAAACTGAAGAGCTTGGGACAGGTCCCTTGAACGCATACATCTGATTGTGGTGCCTAAGGGTTCTCTTAGCCCTGATAAGAAAGTTTTTAACGCTAATTCTGCCATTTTATTATTGTTATTATTATTATTATTTCTAGGCACTCCCGATTTTTGTGGAGTGGAATCAGCAGAAGGTTTTAATCGAAGGGCAGCTAATTTATTTAATATTTCCTCAATATCACTCATAAAATATTGTTCAGTTGCACCTACCCCAATAAAATTATGAACTTCAGATTCATACTCTAGGATGATGGTGCTTCTCTCGATTCTTCTCTTGATTCTTCTCTTCTTGTGGTTCAATCTGCTGGTTAGTTCATTCCCGTTGATTCGGCACGATTCCCAAAACAGATCCTACTAACTGCGCCAATTAACTTCGCGACCTCGCGGAGAGCGTTTTAAAAAAACTATTTTTATTAAACCCTAACTTATTTGAGGAAAGCTACAAAATTAAAGTTCACTAAACGAACTATCCTTAACACAACTACTACAATTCACTTATGAGTTCTAACTGATTACTTCTACTGGCTTCTGGCTGACTTGTGAATGACCTCTACTGACTAACTGCTAAAGCTCGAGAGTCCCTATTTAAAGTGGAATAAATGTTGACTCGGCACTAAAGTCTCTGGGTACGCCATTTGTTACAATATAACTCGTGTAGATAAATCGAAGCAAAAGAAATGCGAGTATCTCCGGAGTTTGAAACTTTGTATGTTCCGGAATGTGAGAATCGTTCGAATCAGCTAAATTTGGTATATTTTGACATTCTTATTCAAGATTTCCCTTACCTGTGGGATTGTGGGCAAATTTTCTAGTGAAGACAAATCCAAGCAAAAAAATTGCGAGTATCTCCGAAGTTTGAAACTTTGTATATTCCGAAATGTGAGAATCGTTCGAATCAGCCAAATTTGGTATATTTTGACATTTATGTTCAATTTATCAGATTTATCAGATTTATTCAAGCCACCTGCGCCGTACCATTCTCTTTCACAGCAAAATAAACGAATGGTGAACCACGCAGTACATCATATCCATGGACTCCCTTACAACAGCGGTATCATCCCCTACAATAGACTAGAAGAAATTATTTCCAGTAAGCTCTGTGGATGTGATTATGTCTACATGAGGGGCAACTACTTGATGAAATTCGTGAAGAACATTTTACAAAAGTTCTCTGCTTCGCAACGTCACCCAATACTGATAGACGTAGATGAATTCCATTGGGAGTGGTCTCCACCGCCGGCATTACATATTAACACAAGATCCAATGTGTACAGAGCACATTAACATTAGCGAGAAACATTTGGACAGTGCCATATCAAATATTCATGTTATGCACGATTGGTTATGGTTAGTAAAACAACTACCAATACCAAGTGAGTTAACAAATGGAAAATAATTTTTTTTACATAAAACAGCTGATTATTACCCCCCACCCCTCGCGCCACCCCACCGACGATCCTGATGCGATCGTAACCTCACAAACAGCATCGGATTCCACCATCGACATTATTTTTTTCATTTACACCGATACAAGATAGCATATACATATACCCTATTTCACCATACACTCCGGCTGCGGTGCATATCGGACGGACGAACCCATTACCAAACGGTACCGAGTTCCAATCCTACAACGACACTCTTTCTTTCTATTACACCTCAACGCAAGAGGAGTTCTTGCAAGAAAATAACGTTAACGTTAACGGACTTCACTTACCCGCTAACGCTATTGAGCCAGAACTCTTTTTGTATATCTACTAAAAATTTACAGTTGTGGTGAACGTTTTCTACCGTTTAAAGCCAATTTTGGCAAAGTAAGTCGATTTGAGCAAATTTCGTGACGAACTGCTCGTTTCTGACCGTAATAATTCTTTTCTGCCAGTTTATCTCATATTAGCACGTTTTCACACAATTCGAGTTATTTATATCCCACATCGAGCGATTTGCACGATTTAGACAAATTTCGACTTATTTCCATGATTCCAAGTAAACTAGCGAGAAATATCCCCTTAATCCTAGGACCGCTGACCATAAGATGCCGACTATGCATTTGTGCTCTATAAAACTACTCGCCGCATTACAACATTAACATTAAGTCTGTTTAAAACTAATTGCTGTTCGTCTTAATTGTTTAGTTTAAGCCGTAAACCCTATTTTGTACTATTATTCTCTTAAGGCCGCAAATAAAGTTTTTTTAAAAGTAATTTCAAAGGGTGCCTCATTTAATTGGCGCAGCCGTGTAGGATCAGTGCAATTCCACCCTTTATCTATCTCCGTTGGGTGGAAGTGGTTTTTAAATCTGTGTGCATCATCTGAACCCCCCTTGAAGCATACCCTTTGGAGCAACTCTTTTACAGACCAGAGAAAGCAGTATTCCACGTCTTGGTATCCTCCACAAACGTCCCAGTTGACGATCAACTCGACTACAATACTGGCAAACCCCCCTTCGAGCGACGGAACTTCAATCAGACCTCTAGCAGGACTCCTTTTGTCATCTTCTTGTCATGTACTTCAATACCGAACTTTATGGAACTTTCCTTGACGATATTGTAAGTAACTACTAAATGACCATTTCAAGTCTTATACATCAAAAAGTTTAAAACGAATATTGATTAAAAATAGGGCCAAGTTAGGTTAGTGATAAACAGAAATATTGAAAATACTGATAGTGAGTCAGAAAATTCTGAGAGCGAAAAAATAAATTCAAGAAATATAACTCCCGACTCAGAACTTTCACTACTATTCGATAATTTAAGCATTGAATCCTTACAAGAAAATAAAATGGAAAGCATTAGATTCCACACTTCCCTGCTGCCCACTTTTTCAGGCAACCAGGATAATTTAGAAAGCTTTAAACTATCAATTGATGAGTTTCATCAGTTGTACTATGATACGTCAGATGAACAGAGACGGTTAGTGACAGCCGCCATTAAGTCTAAGTTAATTGATGATGCCAGAAACTTTTATCTTTCTAGACCCGATTTAAATGATTGGGGATCCCTTAGAAATACTTTACGGCAAAAGTTTGGTGACCCCATAGCCAATTTAGTGTTAATGCAACAGGTGCAATATCTGAAAATCAATAAGAATGAATCTATATTACAATTTGTAGAGAGACCAAAAACGTTCATGCAAAGAATTCTCGCGAAAATCCAATGCGAAGTCGCTGAACAAACCTCTCGAACTACTCTAATTTCTCAAGTAGAAAATACGTCCGTCTTAATTTTAACGGTTAACTCTTCTCAAACACTTAAAACTATGTTGATGATACAAAGACCTCACACTTTAGATGCCACCCTTCTGCATGTAGTTAATTACAACATGGTAGAATCCTAAGTCAATTTTACTAACAATCATTTCCTGACACGAACCCCTTCTGAACGATTAAGTAACAACCGAACTAGAAACTTACTTAACTCTTTCCGTAGTTCCAATAATTCACAACGCGTCATTCAAAACCAATCCCAAACTTACCACACAGGACAAGCCTCTCCAAGAAATTTCCCTCCTAGTTACCCGCCTTTTGTAAAACCACTAACATCCCAGAAAACCCGTCAAGAAGCCCCTATACCTATGTCTATTTCTATGACAGAACCTTCCGCTTTGCAACACCAAAGACAACCCTTTATAAGATACTCTTCTTTTAGACCAACAGGTCTTGAAAAAAATGCGAGTATCTCCGAAGTTTGAAACTTTGTAAGTTCCGGAATTTGAGATTCATTCGAATCAGCCAAATTTGGTATATTTTGACATTCTTGTTCAAAATTTCCCTTATTTGTGGGTTTGAGAGGGAATTTATTCGTGTAGACAAATCGATGCAAAAAAAGTGCGGGTATGTCTGTAGGATATAGTGATGACTCCCTTCATATCATCTCGTAATGCTCAGTGGTAAATAGAGGTCGTGAATAACGTACGCGTGAGGAATTAACTGCTCAGTTGTGATGGATTTTAAGGTATTTATTTCAACAAGTAACTAAAATAATAACTAAGATAGTGATAACAAAAATTCCCGAAGGATATCACGTGCGCCCGTTTCGATCACTTGCCAAGGGTGTTCTCGTCTCTTGTTGTTCATCACCGTTGCCTGTCTCCCTGATCCTTAGTCATCTGCACCCCATGTGCAGCACACATGTTTCCAAGCCGTTGTCCACTTGTAAAAGGTACAAGTGGACCCATGTGTCTCCTTTCCAACAAAGGGTATTCTTTCCCTTGGCCGAGATTTACAACGGAAGATGGGCAATGATTTACAACATGCAAGAAGTCCGAACACCCGAATCACTTGCTTTGAACCGTGCTAGTGCTTTTGACGCTAAGATTTTATTTGCTTCGTGTCTACTTTCTAAATCTTTCCGCTCGTTGTACGCTAAGTCGTGCTCTTTACAAGCTTCATCTAAAAGATTTACACCCGTATCAGCTCTGGATAGTCTTTCCTTTAACTTTGTTCCAGGACCACAAAAGTTGTACTCTGGAATATGCAGTTCAACAGGTAATTTGTTTATCAAAATGTTGATAATACCAGTTCCTCTTTTTTTGCTAGTTTTTGTACGAATGATGTGATGACTGTGCAAGTTAATCATTTTATATATAACGCTATCTTGTAAATGACAGACATTCACTTTTTATGTACTATCGGTCACAAAAATAGTCGACCACGCTAAGGTTCAAAATTGCTTGACGCGTATTCCCAGCGAAGGCGCCTTATCAGTTAACAAGAAATGACCCACAACAAAAACGTTGTGTCGAGCGAATAAATTTAAAATTTTAAATCTAATATCAAGTTTGCAAGGATATTTTCAGGCTGTTAATTTCAAATAAATCCTTTAGTTATCGATTTATGTAGAAAATTAAATTCGACCTAATTTTAGTTTTTTCATAATAACTCAGAAACTAAAAATCATTCGGCAACATTGTTTTCGGTTTTTAAAAGAGTATTAAATTTGGCACATTTTTTCCAATTTAACCGACCCTGTAACTCTTCCCGTTTAAGAGATAGCAATAATAGAACATTGAATTTAGAACACCCTGTATAGGAGGAATTGCTATTCAGAAACTCAAATTTCAGGGGTTTTTAACATTTTTTGTGCCCGTGCAGTTTTGATCTCGTTTCAGAGGGAGACCGTCCGTCACTAGATCACCCGTCATGAGGTCGAGGATCACGTAGACCAGCGACCCAGGCCTGATAGACCCCCAAAGTTATTGGACGACCAGCGGCAGGAACTGATCGCCGATTTTCGGGAATGTGGTTTCCGACGAACATCCCAGTACGCTGTACGTTAGAATGTAACTATGGAGACCATCTGAAGGACTCTTCATAATCGGCGACCAGCAACGAAACTTGCTCTGACAGAGCAATATAAACAGGCCCGCTTAGCATTTGCCCAAGAGTATTTAAATTTCGATTGGGCAAATGCTATTTTTGCTGACGAAAAAATTTTTTTGTCAAGTGAAAACGGCAGGCTACATTTATGGCGACCTCATAATACTCGGTACGATGAACACTATATTGTATTGAACAGAAGGTCCGGCCGAATATGGGTTAATTTCTATGGGTGAATGTCTGCTGATGGTCCCGGCGAACTGACAAGTTTTGAAACAAGGGCGAATTCTATTGAGGATGTTCGGATGCTCGACGAAGTTATGCTTCCTTCTGTTCGTACTTTGTATCCTGTGGCATAAATGCTTGTCATCAATTATGTTGATGACAACTGTAGGATACATCGCGCAAATATCGTGAAGGACTGGTATCACGAACATCCAGACATAAATAATCTTTCCTGGCCTGCATATTTACCAGACCTAAACCCCATAGAAAATTTATGGGGCCTAATGGTTCCAATGTGGCACAATAATAATGTAGGATTCTTAGGTCTTAATTTAAGATGAAAGAATTGTGAAGGGGCTGATGTTGCTCCTATAGGACGCCTATGTATGTCGCAATCTGGTTAGAAGTATTTTCGTCAATTAATAGGGTTTCGCAATCATTATCTTCATGCAATTCTGCTATTTTACAATTAACGTCTAGCCACCCTTTGTCGGTACTTGTGGGAAAGGATAGCCGCCCTTTGTCGGCGTGGATGAGACGCGCGGTCGCGCTTTGTCGGCATCTCTGGAAATGTACCGACAAAGCGCTATCAGTACCATGGTAACGACTCAGGTGGTGTCATAAGTCAGTAATTGCTTTCTAGCCAGGGTACGACACTGTTTGAATCACCCTTAGTTTAGTATTTAAGAGCGCCCCGAATCTAGAGGGTTCTCTTTCTTTTCGAGTGATTCACCAAAACTGTTATCCGCAAGCAAAATCCGTTAATATCAATAAACCCTATTATTCAAAAACCCTAGACAACTATGTAAAAACCTACAATAATGAACGTACTACCGAAGATTTGGTGGCACATTGCAACCAAATCTGGAATGCGGTTAGAGGTTCACCCTTGTGTCAAAACCTTGTGGGTTCAATGGGTCGAAGGCTACAAGATGTCATCGACCAATGGGGGAGTAACCCGCTGTTAGAATTGTTTATTTTTAATTTTGTCATTTATTTATGTAAATTTTAAGTTTATTTTTTCTCGATCGTACTGTATTTCCGAAAAAAATGTGTCTTGAAATATTCCTTTTTAACGTATGCATTACGAAAAACGCCGTTTGTCATCTTTTGTCTAAAGAACTTTTGCTACATAGAAATCACTTGATTGTTAAGTGAGTGTTAGGGTTTGTGTAGAGGACAGAATATCCGATAATTAATTTAATTTATTAGTCCGATAAGTTGTATTCTTCATAAGCCTAGTATTAAATCTGTGACTAGTATGTAAGGAACCCGTGTGCTACGCCTATGGACATTACTCGTTTCTCTTGCCACTTTGCCCGTATGACCAGATGTTGATTCGCATTTCGTTTGATCTTAGACTAGCCATGTAATAAAACTCCTCGCCGACCTTTTGTGCGTACTAGAATTTAGACACGTTCTCGATGCTGGTCATAAACGCCCTCCAATAAAACGCAATTATATTGTTAAAGTTAGGCAAGTCACAAGGACAAATATAGAAGAAGTGCCGATGATGACCTCTTAGTTTCTGGTACGCCTATGTACGCTTACCATTAACTTTAGTATTTAAGATTTTGCAAGAAGAAAAATCTCTCTCTTCTTGTGCGTCTCCGTCGACTCTTAACTCCGTACTTTGCACGTTACTCATACGCGATTACTTTACTCACGGTTCCTATACACGGTTAATTAGTACACTAGTTAACTTGTCACGAAAAGTTGTTATTTCTTTGTTAAATTACTCGAAATTGTTGGTGAACAATAAACCTTCGTTACCGTTAAAAAAGGGTTTTTGTTTTCTTCATTTACACGAACACGGTGTCTCTGAGACCGCGAACTCAGGGTGGTCCTTCGCAAGCATCCAGTCCATTGCTAACTAGACGTATCAAGAATTAGGCCACGTCTAATCAACATCTTGGTACCACGATTCACAAATAAACAGTTTTGGTCCTTCGAGACGGATTAAACAGTGAGAGGTAGGAAATTACTAGCCGAATTGATTTATTTGAAATTATCGTCCTGAAAATATTCCGGAAAACTTGGTATTCGATGTAAAATTCTAAATTTATTCGCTCAACACAACGTGTCTGTTGGGTCTGTGGGTCATTTGTTGTGAACTAATAAGGCACCTTCGCTCGAAATACGCGTCAAGCGATTTTGGACCTTAGCGTGGTCGACCACTTTTGTGGCCAATAGTACTTTAAGTACCTAAAAGATGCGTCTTGAAAAACAGTTTCACTCGGTAAGCATTAAAGATTACGAATTGACAAAAAAGACTTTCAGAAAACATGGTAACTTATTTCAAGGAAGTAGTAAATGGGGTTTAATTATTGGTTCATCAGGCTGTGGAAAAACTAATATTATGATTTCTTTAATTGAAGATCGCAATGGACTACGTTTTAAAAATTTGTATATTTATTCCAAGTCATTGTATCGGCCAAAGTATGAGTATTTGAGAACACTTATGCAACCTCTTAAACAAATTGGTTTCTACGAGTCAGATAGTGTTGAGAATATTATTGATCCAAGAGAAATTGAATCTAATACACTCATTATTTTCGATGATATCGTTTGTTGTGAACAGAACATTGTTAAGGATTATTTTTGCTTTGGAAGACATAAAAACACTAATTATTTTTATTTGTGTCAGACATATTCTTCTATACTTAAACAATTAATACGAGATAATGCGAACCTATTTCATATTTCAAAAAGATATCACGAATTTGAAACATATTTATCAGGACCATATTAATGTCGATATGACATTTAACCAGTTTAAGGACTTATGTTCACTCTGTTGGAAAGAACTGTACGGATTTTTAGTAATGGATAAAGATTCAAATTTAAAGTGCGGCAGATACCTAAAGGGATTTTATATATTTATTTACTCATAAAAGGAGGGTTTTCAAAGTTATTTCACTTCGCTATTACCTCCTCCAATATGGATGATGCATGTTTCAACAGAGAACTTGTTAAATCAAGAAAAGCAGTGAGAGAAAAATATCAGAGTCTAAAAAATGCAAAATTTAAAGCGCAAGCTAGACTAGAGCAAACCTATAAACCACTAATCCAACCTTTAGAAAAATTAATTTCAGTCGTTCATGGTAAGAGTGAGCTACTAGATATTAAAGCTGAAGGAGAAGAGGGAGAAAAAAGGTATTTTAATATCGAAAATTCAGCATAAGAAACTTCAACTCCAAGAAAACAAAAAAAAGTCAAAGTAAGAATTAGAAAAACTCCAGTCTTACCTTCACAGGTACCCTCCTTCTTTGATAACAGCTTAACATCGAAAAGCCAATTTCCATCTTTCCTACATTCAACAGTGATTGTTGAAACTACACCACTTCAAGAACAGTCTAATGAAAAGACATTAAACTTATCAGATATTTTAGAACAATCAAAGCTGTCAATACAACCAATAGTTAGTACTCCTGCTTATAACGAGTGGCTAGAAACCTTCCACGAACTACCAAGAAATTATATTGGTGCTAATATAAAAGACACAAAACATAATTTCGATCATCAATTTGGTATAATTCACGATATTGAAACAGATAAGTTCTTTTTAGGCTTAACTCAAAAACCTGTCGAACTTATTGATAAAGATGTAAAAGTTGCAGGAATAACATATCCTAGTACAGTCGGATTATATGAACTATTGTTTAAAGTAAATCCCCTCGACTACAAAAAGGAAGATTTGAATAATTATATGGACATATTGAAAAGGACTAACGCTTATAGAAAGAATCATAATCCCAATGAACAAGTTCAAGGCACTAAATCACCCAAATATATTACAATAATAGCACCATACTTGCAGGAAAAAGGTATAACGAAAACTAAAAATGTATACTCTTCCCAAATGAGTTTCAGTAGACCTGCCCTTCCGCTCAGTAGACCCAGAATAAGAAAGAGAACTTGATTAATTTTAAAAATCACAAATCACAAACGGATTATGTATACTGGAATGATTTGAATGAATTCTTTGACAGACTTCGTTTACTTATGGCTCCTACGACAGCAGGTCATGCAGGTCATAATAATGAAATAGTTTCTTTTATAAAAGAACTTAGAGAAGCAAATGTTATTGTATAAAAACAAGCATCTTTTTTATTTGTATTATATTTTCAAGATGATTGTTGATAAGTTTGGTCGACAAATTAAAAAAAAAATAGCCGCCGAACAATTGGAAAAACACTTTGTTAAAATTAACAAGTCTAGTTTTAACAAATCGACCATCGGTTCCGATTTTTAAAAAATTGAAGAAAAGATGACAAACCAACTACTATTCGTAAAAAATATGATACCCAATGAAGTTCATAATGCTGTGGGTTTACTAAAAAAAGAGTTAAATGATATAATAAAAAATGTGGATGATAGTAATAATGATAGAAGCCAACAGCTAAAAGAAACAGTAACAATACTCGCACAGCGACATGCAGATAAAATAAAATAATTTAGATCAGAAGGTGGTCTATCTCGAAGAATGGTCTATAACTGAAATGAAAAAGCTAATTACAAGAGTTATGGCCCTTGAGCGAAAAATTTTGAAATAAAGAAGTACTAAAAGAAAGCGATAAGTCAGTGTAACTTAATTATGTCACTCACTCCAAAGAAAACTGTGGCTCACGAGCTAAATAAACCTGCTAGGAAAAATTATAAAAGGCGAAGGGTAATCATTAAAGGGTTGCACGACTTATGGGAAGCGAATCTCGTAGAAATGCAACCGTAAGCCAAATCAAATAAGGAATTTCGCTATATTCTGATAATTATAAACATATTTTCAAAATATGTTTGAGGAACGCCTTTAAAAAGTAAAAAAAGTAAAGATGTTACATTACCATTTGAAGCAATTTTAAGAAAATCTAAAAATCCCCCGAAAAATTTGCATACAGATCTTGGTACCAAATTCTACAACAAGGATTTCAGTGAACTTGTAAAAAAATATGAAATTAATTATTACAGTACACTTCCTAACTTGAAAGCAAGCATCGTTGAAAGAGTAAATCGTACGTTGAAGAATATTATGTGGCGACAATTCACGATTCAAGGAAATTATAAATGGCTTGATATTTTAGAAAAAATTGTACAAAAATATAAGAACACCGTTTACCGAACTACCGGTTACAAACCTAACAGTGTCGATGATAAGAATACCATGGAAATTTTATCATATTCCTACTTTCATCTAAAAACGGTGGATTCCAAAAAGCTAAAACTGAAAGTGAACGATTTTGTGAGGATTTCCAAACACAGAGAAACTTTCGATAAAGGTTATACTCCAAATTGGTCGAGCGAAATATTCCAAATACAAAAGGTTCAGTTAACTAATATCACTACGTATTTATTGAAAGATTACAATAATGAAGATGTTCAGGGAGGATTCTGTGAAGAGGAACTGGAGAAAGTCAAATATCCTGACGTTCACTTGGTTGAAAAAATTTTAAAACCCAAAGGAGATAAGGTTTATGTTAAATGACTTGGTTTCAATAACTCAAACAATTCTTGCATTTTGAAAAAGGATGTTTTGTAATACACATACTTTTTATTTACTAAATAAGATTTTTCTTTCAATTAATCCCCGATAGTTGTAACATTAAATTTTTCGTTATAAATTTTCGTTCTATGTACATTCGAAATTATTTGAGTCATTTTTTCTTCAAACAACTGAATTCTTCTCTGAAAGTGGAGTTTATTAATATGCACAATTAGATAATCACTTTTTCTAGCCTCTCTATAAGCAAAACTCCATGTAACCAGTTTAAAGACTTTGTTCTTCTCGTTAAAAGATACTTTTTTTTTCATAGCATTATCATAAGAAGAAAAAAAATTTAATGTATAAGTAAAGAGTCAATAACTTTATATGAACTTGTTTCAACTTGTTTACAGACAAGTTGGAACAAGTAGTGGGGATTTTGTAAAATTTAATGACATTAACTGAAATAATTTCATAAGCGTTCAACAGTTAAAGAAAAGAACATAGAATTAGTGTGCGTAAGTTCTTATTAAAGTAAATATTAACGTAGTGTCATAGTAATAAAATGATTTCTCATGAAGGTCATGACGGTTACGACTGTGCAACTTCTTCCTCTTATTCTGCTTCATCCTCGATTTGTTACGATCGTCAACTTGAGGAATGTCTGCAAAAGTTTGAAGATAGTGCTAGGAAAGAAACCTTTCATCTACTAAATACGACATACATATTATACGGATGCATATCTAATTGATATGGTTTAAGTCCAGCGCGAACATTCAGTTCAGTTATTATTATACATTATTAGCACCAATGAAAATTTGTAAAATAACATTCAATGAATTTGAATGGATCACATTTTTAAATGTGCTGCACGAAACGATGTGTGATTTTTTCAATGATCCAACGGTTTCATATGACGTGGTAACCGTTCCATGCGGTCATTTTACTGAAATGATTCAAACGATGGGATTTACTAATGCTGATGGTGATTTCGGAAAAGTATTGAAAATATTAAAACATTCTGTAAGTTTCTTTTTAACGGAAAATGATGTACATCAAATTATTCACATTAATTTACACCTTATTCGCTTACGTTTGGGCATATTGAATGATCTGCAATTTTGTGCCTATTATTACAATATAATAAATGTACTTAACTCTTGATGCATTGCAAATAATGTTAATAGAAAAGCATTATTAGAATTATATAACTTAGATTGCGACAAATTATGCATGGGATATCCTACTGGGTAGCGCTTTTAAGGAATATTTATATTATTATTATGAAAAAGTTGTGCAGGATTTAAATAAAGAATCAAATTTGTTTGGCAAAATTTATATGTAATTAAATTACAAATCTTTTTATTATGTGTCGTTTTTTTTTCGCCCCTCCCATGTACTCCCATATTTTCTTTAAATATTAATAATTTTCTAACTACCTCTGTAGTAGTGGATTTCCTATTAAAATAGGCCCAATGCAAAACTTGGTTGACTTTTAATTGGAAACAAAAATATTAAACAATTTAAAAGTGAAGAATTAAAATGTCTCCCGCTCAAGTATTTTTTGAAAGAAGTAGGCTGCATAGATGTTCTAAATATTTGGAGTAAGCTACCCTATGAATATACTAACAATTATGAGTTGCAAATAAGGTTACCATGTTTCCTTCACTACAATCGACCTGAAGTTCACGTTCATATAGATGGTCCACCATCATCGCAAAAGATGTGTCCACATTGTTTTCAGACTTTAGGTTGTTACGTTTAATTTCCGATTAGCAGGGAATTATATTGTAATTGTATTAACTGTACTAAAAGAAAAATAAATCAATAAATATTTCTGGATAAATCCAATATAAATTAATCATAATATTTCTTATGATAATTAAAAGACTAATTGATATGTAATATATCACATGCATCCAAATATGTGATAGTGATATTGAACTCGCTAATTAATGGAAAGCAGTATTTCATTATGTTGCAATTTAATTTAAATCTTCCAAGATGGGATTAATGATTTATGATTCTTGAGATAATATACCTATACTTTACGTTTTATACAGGGTGGCCCATCAAAAACAGTCCAGCAAAGTTTACTGCTTTGTATGTGAAAATTTCAAAAAGTCTCGGACCCGTATACTTTTGTTTTTAGGGGGACAAATTTCCACATTCATTCTATCAATGTAACTTCCACCCCTTAGCGAGAGCGACATTCACCCTTATTTTTTCAAATGGAAAGGGGTATGTTGTGACACATCTTTTGAAAGGACATTAAATTGTCTGCAGTTTTAAATACTAACTAAAGTAGAAGCATTCTTTTACACTTGGAAACCAAAGTGGTATTCCTCCCCCGAAGAGTGACCGAGACGTTTCAATCACAATTGAATCACTTTGTTGAAAACAAATACGCTCTTGTCTTTAGGGGAACAAAAGACGTAGGAAAACCGAATCTGCTGATTTTATTCGAAATCTGTTTGGCTTGAGGAATCATCGACAGCAGTAGAAAAAGTGTATTATGGATCCAGGTAACTTGTTGAAAAAATCCTTAGATGTTATTACATGTTTTAAAAAAATTAGGCGACATGTCACTGATAAATTTTGTAAGAAAAACCTTACTGTTTGGTTAAAGCGAGTGCAAAAATTGATTATCCTTTGTAATAATTTAATCGGTAAAGGTCATTTGTCATATCGTATACACCACAAATTGCAGACAAATGTACAACAACGAAATAAAATTAAAAAACTACTAAAACTAGAAAATATAGGAAGAGGAAGGCTACTAAATCGAGAAACAAGGAATGCTGAAAGTAGGATTTCATGGGAAAACGTGATTTCATGTTTCAATCAAAATGTAACAACGAATGTTATTATTCATTTGACGCATAAGGATATAAATCAATTCTTAAATGATTCCTTGCTTTTATTTGAAAAGAAGATAAAACTGTTATTACAGCAAAATGCAGTTATTAAGGTAGGCTCCACATTTCGTGGGAAATTTATAAAAAAATTTGAGGATAAAGAAATAATTGACATTTTATATTTTAACACAAAATATGCAATCATTGATATGGGAACGAATTTACGTAGCTAGTTTCGCGAAAATATCCAAGATCGAGTATTAAACCAACCGTCAGAATTTCAGGAACGTGATTCAGGCTTTGCTTTACAAAAAATTGATTATTTAGAAATTAATATTAATAAATTTGCAATGGGTAATGGTTCAACTTTTATCAAATAACCTTTTTTTTTTTTTTTTTTTTATAGAGGTTTAGGGCAAAAATTGCATTTACGCATCCCAGGTCGCGATGGTCCGTTGTTGTGTGACCTGGGTATGTGGGACTCAGCGTGCGCATGCGCAATACCCACTAAAAAACCCTTTGTTTTTCCTCTCTTCACCCTTGATCCCCCCCGGAACCGCCTTCCGGCATTACTTCAGGGGGGGGTGGTATGTTTCGGCTACGCCCCTCCTCCCGTAGGCGGAGGCGCTGCCTTCTCCCTTATCTTCCTCTCCTCCTCTCTCGCCCTAATCAGTGCCCTCCTAAACGCCTTGCACCTCCCAATCCCTGTCCTATGTCCTTTCATGTCGCAGATGCTGCATTTCTCCTCCCCCTTGCACTCTTCCCTTCTATGCCCCTCCTCTCCACACACGAAACAACATCCTGATCTTTCCCTCCCCGTGCAGTCCTTAGCTACGTGATCCAGCGCCCAGCATCTGTAACACCTTGCCACCTCCACCCGCTTCTCCATCCTGCATCTTGCATACCCCACCCTAAGGTATGGGTCCCTGATTAATTCCTCCGCCCTTCCTTCATCGATGACGAGAGTTACCGCCTGTGTGTCCCATTTATTATCCCTTAGGTCTCCCAGTGAAAATTCGTCCTCCCTTAGTCCCTTTACTCTATCCATAATTGCTCTTTTCACCTCCTCTCTCATCGTCGTGATCTCCATTCCCCGTATGTGTATAATAACCCTCTTTTTATTTGGATCCCTTACTTCCACCTTTGTCATTACCCCCATTTGAATCGCCTCTTTTATTTCTCTAGCGCATTTCTCTTCTTTACCCATTGCCACTAGAATTTTGCCCTCTTTTGTTGTTCTTACCCCTTGAATTTCTTTGTTCCCTTCCTTATTTTTTATTGATTTTTTAATTTTATCCACTGTTGTTTCCAAATTTTCCCCCGGTATTCGATTCACCACAAGTGCATACGTTTTTTTCTTTCTAGTTTTTTCCTTTACCTCCTGTCCATCTTGTTTGTTTGTATAGATTGTTACCCTCGTTTTCCCCCCCATAAACACTGTTTCCACCATTTTTTTAGACTCTCCGTACCCATTCCGTCTAGTTTATGCATCGCCACTAATTCATCTCCCTCAGTTTCTCTCCTAAGCTTCTCCAAATTTTCCCATAGATCTTCCTCCCTCCCAGTTAGTTTTATTCTTACAATTTTCTGCCCCAATTGCCTTTTTTCTGTCCCAGACTTAAATTTATATAATTGTTCCACCACCTCGAAACCCTCTTTACACTCTATTAATCCCGGATACTTTCCCTTATATTCAGCTTGGATTCCTCTCTCCATTCCAGTATCTCCCAATTCCACCATCACCACCTTCACTATATTCATTTTAGTTTCCAAGGGATTACCAATTTTAGTTTCTGTATTTATAAAAGCCGAGTCGTGCCAATTTTCTTGTTTTATTTTTTTAAAATCACCGTAATTTTTATACCCTCAACTGTTATTATTTCCCCTTCTTTCCCCGTTTGTGTTCCCTGTTCCATAGTTTGTGTTCCCGCTGTTTGTATGTCCGCGTCATATACCATTTTTTCTGTTTTTTCATACTTATTTTTTTCTAACCAGTTCTTTATTATATAAATAATAATATTTCCCTATTGAATACTTCTCCTTGTTTAACTAATTTTCTGCTAATTTCCTTTATATCCCTCTGAGTGTTCTTTTCAATTTTGTTTTCCAATTCTTCTATTAGTTTTTTTACCCTTTCTATAGCTTCCGTTAAAATAAAAGCCTCCACACTTTCCTTTTTTTTGTACGGCTCCTCACCATAGTTTTTTTCAATTGACGTGTCCATAATTTTTCGTTTTTTAACCCCCCCATCCCTGTCCTGTGTAATACATTCAAAACTCCCTATGGAGGGCTCCGATAGGCGCCGCTCCAGAAACACTCCCCTCAGTAACCTCGAGTGCACTCGGCCCCCCCCAGAATCCACGGGGCCAGCGCCAGCAACCGGGGCTCTCACCCGGTCTGAACCGGCGGCGGGATTATCACCCGCCTGGGGTACGATTCTGTTTAGTTCACTCATCATTACACCCATGTGTCTCACTTTGTCCGGTCCCTCTCCCAGGACCCGTCCGGCACGGTTGCACCCACCGGCATGGCTCCCGGGATCGCAGGGACCCTCAAGCCCTCCCACCACGTCAAGGTGGAGACACCTCGGGAGGGTTTATCAAATTACCTAATGAAATTTTAAAGAAAAATGCTTGCATTAATATTCAAAACGAAGATCGAGCCTGTTTCTATTGGTCAATTGTTAGCGTTATTTATCCTGCAAAAAGGCATAACAATCATATTACTTCATATCCACATTAAAACATTGTTTTAAATATCACCAATTTAGAAATACCTATATCTTCAAACAAAATATATAAATTTGAAAAATTAAACAATATATCGGTAAATGTTTACGGTTAGAAATGTCAACGGTAGCAGGAAAGAAAAAAAACATTCTATACAGTGGTTCCTGTCAGATTAACACCTCAAAAATTAAACAAACATATTAATTTGCTTTTTATTATTATTATTATTATATATTTATTATTTTTATTAATTCAGAACAAATATTATCCTAAATTAAATTACTATGATCCCATTCCCACAAATATAGGTGCAGAAGATGAAGAACAAAATAATACCAATATTATCTATCACTATTGTTGAATTAAAGATTTATCACGATTAGTATCCAGTCAGTTAAACAAACATAACCATAGTAAATTTATTTGTGATAGATGTTTAAGTTACTTTTCCAGTCAAAATAAATTATTAACACATGAAATATTGTGCACTAAGTTGAATGACTATCAAATTTCGTTTCCCAAATATGACTTTATAGAATTTAAAAATCTTTATAGAATTTGAAAATAAAATTATAAACAAACAGCTCCATTTGTTATTTATGCTGATTTCGAAAGTCAATTGGAAAATGTTTCTTTTTTGAATGATAATTTGGGTAGATATCAAAGGCTCCTTCCTTTTAGTGGTGGATATTTCGTCAAATGTGCATACAATGATTCTTTATCCAAGTTCAAAATGTTTCGAGGTGCTGACTGTTTCGGATGGTTTGTTAATGAAATGATTGAATTATCGAAAATTATTTATGACGAAACGAAGAAAATCACTCCTATGAACGTTCAACTCGATTTAACAATGGCTAAAAGTTATTACATTTGTGAAAAACCCTTTTCCCCTAAAAATGAAATTGTCCGAGATCATGATCATTTCACAGGCATTTTCAGAGGATTCGCTCATTCAGTGTGTCATTTAAATTTTCGTAAGCAATTTGTAGGATATAGTGGTGACTATCCTCATATCATCTCGTAATACTCAGTGGTAAATAGGGGTTCGTGAATAACGTACGCGTGAGGAATTAACTGCTCAATCGTGATGGATTTTTAACGTATTTATTTTAACAAGTAACGAAGATAACAACTAAGACAGTGATAACAAAAATTCCCGAAGGATATCAAGTGCGCCCGTTTCGATCACTTGCCAAGGGTGTTCTGGTTCCTTGTTGTATATCACCATTGCCTGTCTCCCTGATCCTTGGTCATTTGCACTCCATGTGCAGCACACATGTTTCCTAGCCGTTGTCCACTTGTAAACGGTACAAGTGGACCCATGTGTTTCCTTTCCAACAAAGGGTATTCTTTCCCTTGGCCGTGATTTACAACGGGAGATGGGCAATGATTTACAACATGCAAGAAGTCCGAACACAATTTGTGATTCTGATAATTTTCCAGAACCTTTCCGGGTATGATTCTCATTTTTTAATCAAATTCCTATGTAAAAAAGGTTATTTAAGTGTGCTACCTATTAACAATGAAAAATATATCTCATTCACTCATCATGTAACAGAAAATAAGATTAAATTTCTTTATATTAATTCATATAGATTTTTGGGAACTTCTCTTGACGAACTTGTAAAATCAATGCAACCGGAAAATTTAAACATTTTAAAAAGTCAATTTTTATATGCGGCGGAAGAAAAATTTAAACTCTTAACATGTAAAGGTGTATTTTGTTACGATTATATTGATAGTATTGATAAACTTCATGAAAAAACTTTACCATCCAAAGAATATTTCTATAATAAACTAGAAGATTCGTATATTGATGATGACGAATATGAACACGCATTGAAAGTATGGGATTCTTTTAATATACGAACTTTAGGAGAATATTCAGATTTGTATTTGAAAACTGATGTTCTACTTTTAGCTGATGTTTTTGAACATTTCAGATTAAATTGTATTTTAACACATAATCTCGATCCTTCTTAGTATTTTACCATGCCTGGATATACTTGGGACTGTATGTTGAAAAATACTAAATGCAAGTTAGAATTATTACAAGATATTGATCAAATAATGTTCATTAAAAAAGGCATTCGTGGTGGTGTTTCTGTGTGTAATAATAGATATTTCGAAGCAAATAATCAGTACATGTTTGATTATGATCCTTTAAAACCATCTAAATACCTTTTTTACCTAGATATAAACAACTTGTACGGGAAGGCAATGTGTGACTCTTTACCTTACGAAGGTTTTGAATGGATGGAAGACACCAATTTTGATGTAATAACTATTTCTGATGACTCCCCCCTAGGGTACATTTTGTAGTTAAATTTATAGTACCCGAAAAAGTTTCATGATACGCATAAGGGCTTTCCTTTTGCACCTGAACATTTTAAATCACCACAATCGAAATTACCCAAATTACTAACTACTCTGTTTCACAAAAAAAATTATATTGTTCATTACAGAAATTTGAAGCAAATGTTAAAGCATGAATTAGTATTAACAAAGATTCACAAAATTTTAAAATTAACCAATCACCATGGCTATAATCTTATATTGAATTAAATAACGGGTTTCGAACGCAAACTCAATCACCTTTTGAAAAAAATTAATTTAAACTGTTTAATAACGTTGTGTTTGGGAAAACGATGGAAAACATTCGGAAGCATCGGGTAGTTAAAATTGTTAAATCTTGAGAAGGACGTTATGGTGCAAAAAATTTAATTGCTAGTCCTAGGTTTCATAGCAAATTAATTCTGAATGAAAATCTTATTATTATTGAACTGAAAAAGTCTCAAATCTGTTTCAATAAACCGTTATACATAGGCATGATAATTTTAGACTTGTCTAAAATATACATGTACGATTTTCACTATGAGTACATGCTACCGAAAATGGGAGTTGATCGGTGCAAACTCATGTACATGGACACTGACAGCTTTATTTACGAACTCTGTTGCAATGACGTTTACGAAGAAGTAATAAAGAGAGATCTAACGAAATTTGATACCTCCGATTATCCTGCTAATAATCAGTACAATATCCCTCTGATAAATAAAAAAATCTTAGGACTAATGAAAGACGAGGTAAATGGGAAAATCACTTCTCATTTTGTCATTTTGTAGGACTTAGATCGAAAATGTACAATTTTAAGATTTAAAATAGAAAGGTTACCAAAGAAGCGAAATGAGTGAAACATACTATTGTACAGAACAAATTAACGTTTAACGATTACATAGACAGTTTAAAAACTTATAAAATCGCATCGGTAGCCCAAAACTCTATTCGATCTTACAATAATGAAGTTTGTAGTGCTGAACAAAATAAAATTGCTTTAAATCCTTATAATGATAAACGACAACTTTTATCAAGTAGCTTTGATACATTGCTTTAAAGGCACTTTAGTCCCAACTCAGGTTCCCAAAATTAAGTCATACAACGGACGATTAACCGCATACCAAAAAAAAATGTTAATTGTTGTTCTCCCGGGTTCCGAAATCGTACAACGGACCATTGTATTAATTGTACTAATGTATTCCAAAAATGTCTAATATTATTTTATAGTATTGTTCACTTATGTTAGTATTCTAATGTGCTAAGAAATAAAAAATATTAAGACAGAATTTTTTTCTTTTACTTACCTGAATTTAAATTTTTGGGGAATACTACACACGCGCACAACCCGACCCACAGGTACGCTCCTATCTCCTCCTAAACCCCCCACACCAAAGAGGGACAGAGATACATTTAACGTCATCCTTAACGTAACGACAAACTTTCTGCCATAAGACATGTTAATCTTTACTTAACGACAAAAGAAGTAACATTTACAATACACCGATAAATTAACGGTACGATAACCGCCCATTCCCCCACACAGCAGAGAAATGACGGAACGACAAAAATAACGCTATATTACGTAATATCGGGTGTGCGAAAACGGCACATGCTACCTAACCAGCCTTGCTTAACTACTCGTATCGTTATAAATAATGTATATATTTTACTATAATAAGCAGTCTTATTTGACGATTATTGATGCTTTTTCAAAGTTTGTGCAAGCTATATTAATCCCTAGTAAAAATGCAATAAGTATAATTAATTCTTTAATTCAATATTTCTCTTATTGTGGCGTACCAGAAAAAATAGTTACCGACGACGGACTAGAATTTAACAATAATACCGTAAAGGAAATTTTAAACATTCGTAAGATTAAAATTTATTTTACCACCCCTCAACACCATAAATCAAATAGTATTGTAGAACGCCTACATTCAACCCTAATAGAACACCTTCGATTATTACAAGAAACATTTCTAAATGATACCAATTTAATATCATACGCAATAATAGCCTACAATAGCTCTACTCATTCAGCTACAGGGCATACTCCTTTCGAACTAATCTATGGACACACAAACTCCCGAAATCCAAACGATACATCTTTGCTAAAACAATTTTACAATGATTACGCCTTCAATCATAAGAAAAAGTTGGAACTAATATATGATGATTCAAAGGGAAAATTAAAAACTTACAAAGGAAAAGTTATAACTAAACGCAATAGTAAAGGAAATGAGAATACCGATTTCAAAGTAGGGCAAAAGGTCTTTGAAGAAAATGCTCAAGCTCGTTCTAAAAGGACAAATAAGTTTTTGGGTCCCTATACTATTGTCGAGTTACTGGAAAGAAACCGCGTGATAATATCATCAAATAATAACCCCAACAAAAAAGAAACTATTCATATAAAATAATTAAGGCAACCACCTCGTTTAATTTCAGAATCCCCAACTTCGTCTACGGTAGATCGGATAAACCAATATTCCATGGCTTAAAGGAAAACCCGGGATTATTACCCTTAAAATTAGGAAATGCCCAAAACGCTGTTAACTCCTGGACATTAATGCAAGTTTTCGATATAACAAATTTAACAACAAAATTTAAGGATTTACAGACTCAATCGCAACGGATAAAAAATGCATTCGACAAAAACGACACTACCAGTGATAGCTACAAGACGGCATTTTTCAATTTCTACGTTTTATTGACGTTTTTAGAAAACAAAATTTCGAATCGAATTTTTTATATCAATCTCCTTCACACTCTTACTCACCCTTGCCCGAAACATGGGTTAATCAATGGATTAGGTTCGATTATAAAAGCCATTACGGGTAATGTAGACGAGAATGATGCAACAAAATACGGTAAAGTTATTGACGCGATTTCTAGAAATCAACAAAATATGAAAACTCTAGTTAAAGAACAAATAACTTTGGCCACTAGATCTGTAAATGAGTTCCGAAATAGTATAAAAAATGTATCCAACAATCAATAGAAAATAGGTGAATGGAATAGAGGAATACATTTATACTTCGGAAGCCGATTCTCTAAGCACATACTAGTTCTTTTATGTGGAACTAGCCATATCCCAAATCATCGCCGAACTGGAAATTATGCATGATATTCTTGAAAAACTTCAAATTGCAATAACATTTTCAAAATTAAATACGTTCCATAACTCTACTATCCATTCTAACGAGTTATTGGACGAAATTAGAGGCATTCCTATACAGTGAATTCCGTTTATAAAGTACTCTCTAGGGAGCAAAAATAGGATACTCTATAACCGGAGGTACGCTATAAAAGATACATTAAAAAATTCATATTTTTCACATATTACGTATGTTACGCACATACGCCTTTATTTATTTAAAAGTCCGAACAAATCTTATAACAAATAGTAACTTAGGTACACATACATTTTTTACTGTAATACATACGTACTACCGACCACAAAAGTGGCCGACCAGTTTCAAATCAAAACCGGTTGCGGTACAATTATACTTCTGATCGTGAAATGAACGTTTTAAAAAATATTAAAACTTTATTCATTAGAGCGATACAAGATTCTTTTAGATAACTACATCTAGTTTGAATATCAACTTATAACTAACTGTTGGTTTACATGGTTTCGCTTTTTATAGTAATTAGTTGCTGATATGGCTAAACTTAGTATTCGTCATTTTGACACGTGCAATAGATGATGAATCATATCTAAATCTTACAATGTAAGGTGAAATAGCAATATAACTGTACTATAGGTCGGATAACTTTTTTTGTCATACTTGTCCTAAACTACTTTTTGTTGGATCCTCCTTTTTGTGTATATACATCAATATTTTGCACACAAACATGTATTGCTGGCCCAATTCATTAAGACAATGTTATTTTTTGGTATTTTCTGAGTTCATCGTTCAACTGCAATGCCTCCAAATCTGAGCAATAACATTAAAAATAATGTAGTGCTTTTGTATGAACAGGGGTGCAATGTTTCCGAAATTAGTCATGAGTTGAATATTACGGTACGTAATCACATTGTTTTTTTTCCAATTAAGGTAACTTTATGACTGGCTTAAATTTCGGGACGTTTTTTTGTTTACATTGTTACTTCTGGCAAGAATTTCATCTCGAGTTGAGCGAAAAGTTTGTGAGATGTCGGCTGTGTTATACAGGGTGTTCCAAATTCGATGTGCTATTATTGCTCTGTCTTAAACGGGAAGAGTTACAGGGTCGGTTAAATTGGAAGAAATGTGTCAAATTTAATACTCTTCTAAGAACCGAAAACGATGTTGCCGAATGATTTTTAGTTTCTGAGTTATTATGAAAAAACTAAAATTAGGTCGAATTTAATTTTCTAAATAAATCGATCACTAAAGGTTTTTCATCAAAATGTTTGATACAAGAACTTCATAGTTTTCTTATGTCTACAGACCAGTAAACAAAATTTTAAATGTTCCTTAGCTTTTGAGATAATGGCAATAACTTGAGTTTTTCAAATACGGACCTGTGCATGTTTCGGCGATTTTTAAAAGTTCTTAATAACCCCTTTACAACGATGTATCACAAGATAGAATTTTTTTATGTTTTTGTTTAAAACAAGTAATTCTGCGTTTTTCTCTCAATAAGCTAGGCCGGTCTTGGAGTACCAAGTAAAAAATGCAATTATTATGCCTCAAAAATGTTATGCAGGCAAATTAATTATCAATCAAGCCACAGAAAATGAATAATAAATTAGTATTATAATAACATTAACTGGTCAGCGCGGTCCCCGGATATAATCCCTATGGATCTCTCCATATGGCGTTATATCAAAGATAGGGTCTATCAAACAACACCACAGAATGTGGAGAAACTTATACATAAATTCAAACTGCTTGTCAAAAAATAACTCCTCGTATGTTAGAAAATATCCAAAAAAATGTATAAAAAATGCTCGACGCTGTCTTCTTAATAACGGAGGTCATTTTGAACACTTATAATCAGTAAAAAATGATCTTGATAATGACCGTTGATTGTATTAGAGTTGTTCAGTTCTCCATTTATTCATTAAAAGATATTTAGTTTCATTTTAAATTAAGAGTTGGATTATTACTTTTGTTATCGTTGAAATTTTATTTTTCGTTTGACTGGTAAAAGTCAAATCGGAATCTTCACTGTACATTATGTCTTTGAGTTCATGACAAATGGACATAATTTTCGATTTTTTCAACAGGGTTAGGTGGTTTAATCGTATCTGGGCTTCTAGCTGGTCATTTGGTGGAGTTGTTGGCGGATCGAGTATTATAAATTGATATTCAGGTATGACTTTTACGCGCTGATTAAAATTAATTTGAATTTCTGGTGCGGGATTGGGAATTTTACAAAGTCCGTCATGAACCTTGACTAGAGAATCGAGTACAATATGTTCATTTATTAGAAAAGAGGGCAAGATAGCGGTACCTTTTGGTCAAAGGTTTATTATAAGCAAGTGAAAATGGGATCTTTATATTTCCTAAGGTCAAGATTTTGCTGTCATAATTTAAAAGAGTTTTCAATCTTTTAAGGTCTCTAGAACCTATTCGGGCATCGAAATCGCTATGCCAGTTTAAAATATGCAGCTTAAATGGACAATCTATGCCTAGCTCTTCTAATAATGGTAGCTTTAAATTTTTATTTTCGCGGTATGTTTATTTGCAAGCAGTTACTTCAAAGGGTTCAAAGAAAATGCTTTCTGGGAATAGCTCTGCAATTCTTGGGGTGATGATAGAATCGGAGGCTCCTGAGTCAATAAGGACTGTAATTTGTTTTTCGGAGAGGTAAAAATAGGGCAGTTCTATCATCTGAGCAACATTGTTTAAGTTAAGTTGTGCTCGGAGGCAAGGGTGAGAAAATTTTCTTCACACTCTCCAGTAACACCGGAGCTGGTTTCATCGTTTTGAAAGCAACTGTTTTCTAGGAAGTTCCTATATTCCGAAAATGTAGCTTCTTCGGAAGGGTCGAATTCGCTACTATCATATGGAGTTTGGGTTTCAATAATGGTTAATTCTTGAGACGTAAAATTACGAAGACCTGTTGGTCTAAAAGAAGAGTATCTTATAAAGGGTTGTCTTAGGTGTTGCAAAGCGGAAGGTTCTGTCATAGAAATAGACATAGGTATAGGGGCTTCTTGACGGGTTCTCTGGGATGTTAGTGGTTTTACAAAAGGCGGGTAACTAGGAGGGAAATTTCTTGGAGAGGCTTGTCCTGTGTGGTAAGTTTGGGATTGGTTTTGAATGACGCGTTGTGAATTATTGGAACTACGGAAAGAGTTAAGTAAGTTTCTAGTTCGGTTGTTACTTAATCGTTCAGAAGGGGTTCGTGTCAGGAAATGATTGTTAGTAAAATTGACTTAGGATTCTACCATGTTGTAATTAACTACATGCAGAAGGGTGGCATCTAAAGTGTGAGGTCTTTGTATCATCAACATAGTTTTAAGTGTTTGAGAAGAGTTAACCGTTAAAATTAAGACGGACGTATTTTCTACTTGAGAAATTAGAGTAGTTCGAGAGGTTTGTTCAGCGACTTCGCATTGGATTTTCGCGAGAATTCTTTGCATGAACGTTTTTGGTCTCTCTACAAATTGTAATATAGATTCATTCTTATTGATTTTCAGATATTGCACCTGTTGCATTAACACTAAATTGGCTATGGGGTCACCAAACTTTTGCCGTAAAGTATTTCTAAGGGATCCCCAATCATTTAAATCGGGTCTAGAAAGATAAAAGTTTCTGGCATCATCAATTAACTTAGACTTAATGGCGGCTGTCACTAACCGTCTCTGTTCATCTGACGTATCATAGTACAACTGATGAAACTCATCAATTGATAGTTTAAAGCTTTCTAAATTATCCTGGTTGCCTGAAAAAGTGGGCAGCAGGGAAGTGTGGAATCTAATGCTTTCCATTTTATTTTCTTGTAAGGATTCAATGCTTAAATTATCGAATAGTAGTGAAAGTTCTGAGTCGGGAGTTATATTTCTTGAATTTATTTTTTCGCTCTCAGAATTTTCTGACTCACTATCAGTATTTTCAATATTTCTGTTTATCACTAACCTAACTTGGCCCTATTTTTAATCAATATTCGTTTTAAACTTTTTGATGTATAAGACTTGAAATGGTCATTTAGTAGTTACTTACAATATCGTCAAGGAAAGTTCCATAAAGTTCGGTATTGAAGTACATGACAAGAAGATGACAAAAGGAGTCCTGCTAGAGGTCTGATTGAAGTTCCGTCGCTCGAAGGGGGGTTTGCCAGTATTGTAGTCGAGTTGATCGTCAACTGGGACGTTTGTGGAGGATACCAAGACGTGGAATACTGCTTTCTCTGGTCTGTAAAAGAGTTGCTCCAAAGGGTATGCTTCAAGGGGGGTTCAGATGATGCACACAGATTTAAAAACCACTTCCACCCAACGGAGATAGATAAAGGGTGGAATTGCACTGATCCTACACGGCTGCGCCAATTAAATGAGGCACCCTTTGAAATTACTTTTAAAAAAACTTTATTTGCGGCCTTAAGAGAATAATAGTACAAAATAGGGTTTACGGCTTAAACTAAACAATTAAGACGAACAGCAATTAGTTTTAAACAGACTTAATGTTAATGTTGTAATGCGGCGAGTAGTTTTATAGAGCACAAATGCATAGTCGGCATCTTATGGTCAGCGGTCCTAGGATTAAGGGGATATTTCTCGCTAGTTTACTTGGAATCATGGAAATAAGTCGAAATTTGTCTAAATCGTGCAAATCGCTCGATGTGGGATATAAATAACTCGAATTGTGTGAAAACGTGCTAATATGAGATAAACTGGCAGAAAAGAATTATTACGGTCAGAAACGAGCAGTTCGTCACGAAATTTGCTCAAATCGACTTACTTTGCCAAAATTGGCTTTAAACGGTAGAAAACGTTCACCACAACTGTAAATTTTTAGTAGATATACAAAAAGAGTTCTGGCTCAATAGCGTTAGCGGGTAAGTGAAGTCCGTTAACGTTAACGTTATTTTCTTGCAAGAACTCCTCTTGCGTTGAGGTGTAATAGAAAGAAAGAGTGTCGTTGTAGGATTGGAACTCGGTACCGTTTGGTAATGGGTTCGTCCGTCCGATATGCACCGCAGCCGGAGTGTATGGTGAAATAGGGTATATGTATATGCTATCTTGTATCGGTGTAAATGAAAAAAATAATGTCGATGGTGGAATCCGATGCTGTTTGTGAGGTTACGATCGCATCAGGATCGTCGGTGGGGTGGCGCGAGGGGTGGGGGGTAATAATCAGCTGTTTTATGTAAAAAAAATTATTTTCCATTTGTTAACTCACTTGGTATTGGTAGTTGTTTTACTAACCATAACCAATCGTGCATAACATGAATATTTGATATGGCACTGTCCAAATGTTTCTCGCTAATGTTAATGTGCTCTGTACACATTGGATCTTGTGTTAATATGTAATGCCGGCGGTGGAGACCACTCCCAATGGAATTCATCTACGTCTATCAGTATTGGGTGACGTTGCGAAGCAGAGAACTTTTGTAAAATGTTCTTCACGAATTTCATCAAGTAGTTGCCCCTCATGTAGACATAATCACATCCACAGAGCTTACTGGAAATAATTTCTTCTAGTCTATTGTAGGGGATGATACCGCTGTTGTAAGGGAGTCCATGGATATGATGTACTGCGTGGTTCACCATTCGTTTATTTTGCTGTGAAAGAGAATGGTACGGCGCAGGTGGCTTGAATAAATCTGATAAATCTGATAAATTGAACATAAATGTCAAAATATACCAAATTTGGCTGATTCGAACGATTCTCACATTTCGGAATATACAAAGTTTCAAACTTCGGAGATACTCGCAATTTTTTTGCTTGGATTTGTCTTCACTAGAAAATTTGCCCACAATCCCACAGGTAAGGGAAATCTTGAATAAGAATGTCAAAATATACCAAATTTAGCTGATTCGAACGATTCTCACATTCCGGAACATACAAAGTTTCAAACTCCGGAGATACTCGCATTTCTTTTGCTTCGATTTATCTACACGAGTTATATTGTAACAAATGGCGTACCCAGAGACTTTAGTGCCGAGTCAACATTTATTCCACTTTAAATAGGGACTCTCGAGCTTTAGCAGTTAGTCAGTAGAGGTCATTCACAAGTCAGCCAGAAGCCAGTAGAAGTAATCAGTTAGAACTCATAAGTGAATTGTAGTAGTTGTGTTAAGGATAGTTCGTTTAGTGAACTTTAATTTTGTAGCTTTCCTCAAATAAGTTAGGGTTTAATAAAAATAGTTTTTTTAAAACGCTCTCCGCGAGGTCGCGAAGTTAATTGGCGCAGTTAGTAGGATCTGTTTTGGGAATCGTGCCGAATCAACGGGAATGAACTAACCAGCAGATTGAACCACAAGAAGAGAAGAATCAAGAGAAGAATCGAGAGAAGCACCATCATCCTAGAGTATGAATCTGAAGTTCATAATTTTATTGGGGTAGGTGCAACTGAACAATATTTTATGAGTGATATTGAGGAAATATTAAATAAATTAGCTGCCCTTCGATTAAAACCTTCTGCTGATTCCACTCCACAAAAATCGGGAGTGCCTAGAAATAATAATAATAATAACAATAATAAAATGGCAGAATTAGCGTTAAAAACTTTCTTATCAGGGCTAAGAGAACCCTTAGGCACCACAATCAGATGTATGCGTTCAAGGGACCTGTCCCAAGCTCTTCAGTTTGTTACTGAAGTAGACAACATTAACTATCTTAGGTCAAATACTAGACTAAGACCCCCAATGAAACCGTTTTCGCCCTCACCCAGATTCCAGTCACACTCACACAATAATCACAACAATCGCGACACACCATTTCAAAGACAGAATTTTAACAGACCAAATTTCGGACAAACATATTCACCACCCCCTTTCGGTCATAGACCCCAATTCTCTAATAATTCGAGAGAATTCGGACAAAGACCAACAACTAACGTTTTCCGACCCCACCAAAACAAACCCCTACCTAACCCTACACCCATGAGCATGTCCACCAGTCGAACTAATAACACATACAGAACTAATTTCCAAAATAATTTCCACCAACGAAACACATTCCAACAGAATAATAACCCACGATCCAACATTGTTATTGAGGAACTTTATACCTCAGACACCGATAAGATACCAAGTAATCGCCTGAGAACCGAACACGGAATGAAACATGAGAACCACCAGACGCAACAAGATACTTATTATTTCAATGAACAGCAAGACGCTGACTCAAATTTTATCATGGCCAGTCAGGTCAACGATCAGACGTAAAGCCTGAAGTAATACTTTTAAATAATAACAATGGTAGTGAACTTTCGTACATAATACTTCCAGAACACGGCATGAAATTATTAATAGACAGCGGAGCTAGTAAATCATTTTTGAATCCTGACTTAGTTAAGAAACTCTATCCAGACTCTATTAGGAGGGAACCGTTTATTGTTTCTACAGTATTTCAGGAATCAACCCATCAATTTAGCGCAGAAATTCCTGCATCCGAATTGTTCAAACTTCCAAAACCCGCTCTTATGAAATTCTATCTATTCAAATTTCACAATGTGTTCTATGGATTAATAGGAATGGATAGCTTAAAGTTCCTACAAGCAAAACTAGATTACAGTACTTGACATTTAATAACACCTTACACAAAGATAAATCTACAATTTAGAAAAACAAAGAGGAATTTCAATAATGTGAGTATAGAACCAAGGAGCGAAAAGGTAATAGAAATAAAAACGGATATTTTAGAGGGACAAATAATAATACCGTACCAGAAATTGAATGAATGCGAATTGCCAAATTGTATATCAGTAGCGAAAGAAGGTAAAGCCATAACAACCGCACTGAATATGACGGATGAACCAATAACCTTAGACTTATCAAACCCATTTCAAGTCGAGGACTTCGATGAAGGTGATCGAATAGACGTCAATAACATGACAATAACTTATGATCATTATCAGAAATTTGACCAGAATCAAATAAGGACGGATCACCTTAACACAGAAGAAAAAGAGAAAATACTCAAGCTATGTAGAGAATTCGCAGACGTATTCTACTACGAAGGAATGCCACTTATTTTTACAAACAAAATAAAACATGAGATTAGAATGACGGACGAATCCCCAATATATGCTAAAACATACCGCTACCCTTATGTACACAAAAAGGAAGTAGAAACACAAATAAACAAAATGTTGAGCCAAAGAATAATCAGACCCAGCAACTCCCCATGGTCTGCCCCAATTTGGGTCGTGCCGAAAAAATTAGATGCATCGGGAAAACAGAAATGGAGAGTTTGCATAGATTTCAGGAAACTCAACGAAAAAATGATTGACGACAAATATCCTCTTCCGAATATCACGGACCTACTGGACAAATTAGGGAGATGTCAATATTTCACTACTTTGGATCTCGCTAGTGGCTTCCACCAAATAGAGATGGAAGAAAAGGATATTTAAAAAACGATTTTTAGCACGGAACAGGGACATTTCGAATTTATCAGGATGCTATTCGGATTAAAAAACGCCCCAGCCACTTTCCAACGAGTAATGGACAACATTTTAAGGGGAATACAAAACGAAAAATGCCTGGTGTACCTGGACGACATTAGTATATTTTCCAACTCTCTACAAGAACACATGGAAAGATTAAGGGCTGTATTAAACAGACTACGAGAGTCGAATTTTAAAATACAATTAGACAAAAGTGAATTCCTTAGAAAAGAAGTAGCGTACTTAGGTCATGTAATAACAGCAGAGGGAGTAAAACCCAGCCCTGAGAAAATTATCGCAATAAAAAACTATCCTCTACCAGAAACCACCAAACAAATTAAAGGATTCTTAGGACTACTCGGATATTACCGAAGATTCATAAATAATTTTACAAAACTAACTAAACCTTTAATCAAATGCCTAAAAAAGGGGGCTAAGATCGTGCAAAATCAAGAATTTATGGATTGCTTTGAAACTTGTAAAAATCTGTTAATTAACGAACCTATTCTGCAATACCCAGATATGACTAAGACATTCAATCTCACGTGCGATGCAAGTAACGTGGCATTGGGAGCTGTACTTTCGCAAGGACCCATAGGACAAGATCTCCCTGTAGCCTATGCGTCCCGAACGCTTAACGAAACCGAACAAAAGTACTCTACCACGGAGAAAGAATGCCTCTGTCTAGTATGGGCCACAAAACATTTTAGACCGTATTTATTCGGGAACAAGTTTAACATAATCACAGATCATAGACCCTTACAATGGTTATTCAATACAAAAGACCTCTCTTCTAAATTACTGAGATGGAGAATCAAATTAGACGAGTACGACTACACGGTAATTTATAAAAAAGGAAAATTGAACACAAATGCCGATGCCTTTAGCCGAATTGAATTACATACAAAAGACACGGAAGGATTCAACAGCCTCTTGGAATATATGGAAGATTTTAATAAGGAATTAGAAGAGATGAAAAAAAATGAAGCAACGACTAGTATGATAAATAATCAAGAACTGGACACAACATCAGTTATGGCCAATCCGGACCTAGACCAGCAAGAAGAAAAAGCAAAAAATCCTGAGGAAGAAACGGATGGACAAACCGTGCATACCAATGACGAACAGGACCCCATAGTAGGAGTACCGATAATAGATTCGGCAGTAAATTACGGGGCCAATCAAATGATAATCTCATCGGTTTTATTCTCCAGCAAAAACTAAACTAGTGACATTATTTGGCAAAAAACGAAGATATATGTTACAACTATCAGAAGAAAACTTTGAATGTGAAATCATGAAATTTATAAAAGAGCATGTTAATTTTCAAAATCTATACTCGCTATATTTTGAGAATGCGGAATTGTATCCCAAATTCTGCGAAGTCCTAAGGAAAAACTTCAAATGGCCATCATTAAAATTTAAAAGATACGCAACTAAACTTGTACATGTAGTAGAAGAAGACGAAATAAAGGAGGTAATACAGGCATACCACGAAGGTAAAACCAATCACCGAGGAATAGAGGAAACGGAACAAAGAATTGAAACAAAATACCATTGGTCAAACTTAAAATTAACCATTCAGGAATACATAAACCTATGCGAAATATGTCAGAAAAGTAAATATGCCAGGAATCCAGTGAAAATGGAATTCAACGTTACACCGACGGCAACCAAGCCCTTCGAGATCATTCACATAGATACCTTCACGATGGACAAATTAAAATTCTTAACATTAATCGACAGTTTCTCCAAATACGCACAGGCATACCCCCTAAACTCATTGGAAACGACGGAGGTGGCCGACGGGTTAATGACCTTTTCTTCGCATCATGGGATACCACGAAAAATAATAACGGACAACGGCAGTGAATTCAAAAATACGATGTTGACGGAGCTATTAGAACTACATAAGATAAAAATTCACTTCTGCTCCCCTGAACACCCGCAGTCAAATGGCATGATTGAAAGGTTGCATTCAACATTAATCAAGCATGTACGCTTACTGAATAACTAAGGACAGAGCAAAACATCGACGAAAAAGAAATTAAAATACGCAATTTTAGTATACAACCACACCATTCATTCAGCGACACATTTCAAACCTATGGAAGTTATTAATGGACATATGGAATGCGAGGATTCCCCCCTTCAACATAGAATTAAATAAAACTTTGATGACTAATTACGTGACGGACCATAAAGATAGGACGAAAATAATGTACAAAAGAATAAACGAGATACTCAGCGAAAATAAAAAGGAAATCATCGAGAAAAGAAACGAAACCCGAGATAAACCCCCCATATTTCAGCCCGGCGACAAAACATACATTAGGCAACACGCTCGACAAAAATTAAAAGACCCTTTTAAAGAACCCACTAAAATACTAACAGTAAACCCGGAACGAAAAACGGTAACAACTACAAGCCATGGAAAAATCCATATGGACAATATTAAAAGGCCATTTAGACAACGATTCAGTTTCGATAACATACCCGGAACAAGTTAGTGTAAAAGTAGCTTAGTTAATATACATTAAAATAGAGATAGATATAAGGACCCATTATTGTTGCAGACTACTTATGAATGTATTTGAGAACGTCCAGATACAAAAACTAAATGACAATCTTGGACTGGTACCGCTAAAACTAGGAAAAGCAAAGATGATACATCAGACTTCTACAATAATACACTACCACGATTTTAACCCTATCATTGATCAAATGAACATATTACATACCAGGACCACAAACTTAACCATAACTATAAACCAAGCAAAAGACTACAAACTGTACTTAGACGAATTAAAAAATTTCTTGGCCATACTTTATCTTATACAAAGACGAGTAGAGACTAACTTAAAACAAATCATACCCCATCCTCAGAGGGCAAAGCGTGGGATAATTAATGAGATAGAGGAATATTGTTTTTAGTAATTTGTAGAGGTAGTTGATTTCCACCCAGTTGTTCTTGTAATGACTTTAATACAATGTATAATTCTCTATTTGTGATAATAGCTGGGTGCACAATTCCTAACTGCGAAAATATAATGGAATTCTCAATATCCTGCAGCATGGAATCGATTATCTCGTACATGTTGATGAAATCATTGTTGAGTTCTACGAATAGCATGAAATTGCGGCCAGAATTTATTTTATTTAAATAGGGTCGGATTTGGTTAAATGTTTCTTCGATTATCTTGTCATTTGTATATAGCTGCTGAATCGTTCTGTTAAATCGTTCTATAACCGATCTAGATAGTGTACCTTGATTGATCACCTGTCCTTGCAGTGTTTGTTGATTAGTCTGAAGTCGTTTTATTAGGTCGTCGTACCTTGCACCGTCGTCTGCGTCGAAATTTCCAGATATTAACTTAAAAGTTGCATCTAATGCATTTATTAGTCCTCGTCTTTTTCATAAGTGTTAGGGTGTGATAATTTCTTCTACTCTCTTTTCAACCTTGTCCTTTATGAATTTAAGAATCTCTAAAGAATTTCTAATTTTAATTGTATATTTCTCGAACGGTTCTGATACGTTGGTATAAGTCAGTAGGTTTGCTGTCTGCATATGGAGTAATTTTACCTGGTTTACAATAGGTTGTAAGTCGTAGTAATGAATCAAGGTATGCATGTGATGAATGACCGTGGCTTTTCCTACTCGGATCGGCATTATACCGGGGTTGTCCTTAAGTTCCCGTATTTCGATAGTTTCGGATGTTATCAGCAAACTCTTGCTGATACTGAAAGCAATGAAGTTTCTCTTACTATCTATATGTTATATGTACCTAACTTATATTTTGTAACTCTATTTGTATAATTTGATTATTTAATATATTGTCCGGTAATTATTTACCATTAGTGAAACTATATTTTTTTTCCTAAAGGGCCTTTTCAAATTGTCCATGTGAACCTTGCCTTTTTGCGTGATTGATGCCGTTTTCTTAATAGGATCTACCGTTCCAAGTTGCATTGGGCCTTTAAAGGGATTTTTTAGTTTTTCTCTTCCGTGACTTGCCACGTAAACTGAGGTTCCTTCTTCGAACATAGTGGGTTCCTCTCGTTTTTCGTTTAATTTCTCAGTCCTTTTTTCTTTCTCCTCACTTAATGTTTGATTCAGCTTTTCGTATAATATTTTTGTTCTATCCTTATGCTCGGTTACGTAATTGGTCATTAGTGTTCTGTTCAAATCTATATTGATAGGATCTTCTTTGCTAATATGACCGTTAATTACATCTATTGATTTGAAATTTGTGATTGAATGTACGGTGTGGTTATATGCCAAAATTGCTTGTTTAAGTTTCCGTGTTATTGGTGTCTCCTTTTGTCCTTGGTTATTCAAAAGTCGGACATGTTCGGTTAATGTTGAATGTCATCTTTCAATAACTCCGTTGGATTGAGGGTGTTCCGGCGAGCAAAAATGAATGTCTATCTTGTGGAGTCGCAATAACTCCATCACGATAGTGTTTTTAAATTCAGTCCCATTGCCGTGATCATTTGATTGGGAATTCCATGGTGAGAGAAAAAGGTAATTAGATTGTCGGCGATTTCCGGTGCTGTCATTGAATTTAGTGGGTAGGCCTGGGCGTATTTAGAAAAGCTGTCGATTATTGTTAAAAATTTCGTTTGTTCTAATGTATATGTGTCCAAATGTAAAATCTCAAATGGTTTACTAGCGGTCGGAGTTATGTTCATTTTTATTTTTATTGGGTTCCGGGCATACTTGCTACGTTGGCAAATCTCGCATTGGTTGATATACATTTGAATTGAGTCTTTGATATTAGGCCAGTAATACTTGGTTTTGATTCGTTGTTCGGTTTCCTCTATTCCTCTATGATTCGTTTTGCCTTCGTGGTAGGCCTGAATCAATTCCTGTACTTCGCTGTTTTCGGTGACATCAATTAATTTGATCATACAACGTTTGAGATTCAACGAAGGATGTTTGAAGTTTTTCGTGATGACTTTGCTGAACTCGGGATATAAATCTGGGTTTTCAAAATATAATGAGTATAGTTTCTGAGGGTCTACGTATTCCTTAATAAATTTCATTATATCATATTCCAAATTATTTTCAGATACTTGCAAGATAAATCGTTTCTTTTTACCGAATAATATTATTTGTTTTGGTTTGGCTGGTGAATGGTAAACACGGGATATAATTACTTGGTTGGCGCCGTAGTTTACTGCGACTTCTTTAATAGGTATGCCAACAACAGGATGTTGTTCATCGTTAGAGTGTATCGTATTTCCATCGTCGACTAATTCGGCGTCATTTAGTTCGTGAACTTGCTCGTTGTCACGTTCCGTGTCGGGTTGCACTACCATAGATATACGATCTATTTCGTCGAATTGCATGCGACTTGTGGATTCCTCGGAATTTTTATTATTTAATGACTTGTTAAATTCTTGCATGTATTCTAAGAGACTATCGAAGTTATCCGTTTCCTTTGTGTGTATTTCAATTCGACTTAGTGCATCTGCATTTGTGTTAAGCTTGCCTTTTTTGTAAACAATCTCATAGTCGAATTCCTCAAGCTTGATGCGCCACCTTAGGAGTTTTGACGAGGGATCTTTAAAATTAAATAACCACTGAAGTGGTTTGTGGTCCGTGACTATGCAAAATTTCCTGCCAAATAAATAGGGTCTAAAGTACTTGGTGGCCCATACCAGGCATAGGCATTCCTTCTCAATGGTAGAGTATTTCTGCTCTGACTCATTAAGGGTTCGTGATGCATATGCGACTGGCAGGTCCTGCCCTATTGGTCCCTGAGATAGAACAGCTCCAAGCGCCACATTACTGGCGTCACAAGTCAAATTAAAGGGTCTATTTAAATCTGGGTACTGCAGTATTGGTTCGTTCATTAATAAATCTTTACACATTTCAAAACAATCAATAAATTCTCTATTATGTTCAATCTTAATTCCTTTTTTTAGACATCTAGTCAAGGGTTTAGTTAATTTTGCAAAGTTGTTTATGAAACGTCTGTAATAACCTAGCAGTCCCAAAAATCCTTTAATCTGTTTTGTGGTTGTCGGCAATGGGTATTTTTTTATAGCTGATATTTTCTCAGGATTTGGTTTAACTCCTTCTGGTGTGACAATATGTCCTAAGTAAGCGACTTCCCTTCTGAGGAACTCGCTTTTGTCGAGTTGGATTTTGAAATTCTAATTGGATTTCGACTCTCTAAGTCTCTTGAATACTGCTCTCAATCTTTCTATGTGTTCCTGGAGTGACGTTGAAAAAATGATTATGTCATCCAAGTACACGAGGCATTTTTCATTTTGCATCCCCCTAAGTATACTGTCCATGACTCTTTGGAACGTAGCGGGCGCATTCTTCAACCCAAATGGCATCCGGGTATATTCGAAGTGCCCATGTTCCGTGCTGAATGCCGTTTTTGGAACATCTTCTTCTTCCATCTTAACTTGATGGAAGCCTCTGGCTAAGTCTAGGGTAGTGAAATACTGGCACTTTCCCAGCTTATCCAGTAGGTCCGTTATGTTTGGGAGTGGGTACTTGTCATCTATTGTTTTTTCGTTTAACTTACGAAAATCTACACACACTCGCCATTTCTGCTTTCCCGAAGCATCTGCTTTCTTAGGTACAACCCAAATTGGAGCTGACCATGGGGAATTGCTCGGTCTGATGATATTCTGTTCCAACATTTTATCTATCTGGCTCTTTACTTCTTGTTTATGTACAAAGGGGTAGCGATAAGTTTTAGCATATACTGGTTGTTCATCCTTTGTTTTTATAGCATGCTTAATTTTATTCGTAAACGTTAAGGGTTCTCCCTCTTTATAGAATAGGTCCCTAAATTCGTTACATAAATCGAAGATTTTTTCTTTTTCTTCTGGATTTAGGTGTTCTGCTCGTATTAAAGACGAGACAGGCAAGTTTTTAAATTTATCGTTATTTTCTATATAGTTTAAATCAATCTCTGTTGGCTCTTCAAATCTCTCTACTTTAAAGGGCTCTGTTATATTTAGAGTAACTGGTTCACATGAACTATTTAAAATGGTCGTGATTGCTTCACCATTCTTTGCAATAGAAAGTGAGTTTGGAATTTCACAATTGTTTATTTTTGTATAAGGAATTAATACGTTTCCTTGTTTAATTTCGGTTTTAATTTTTATCACCTGCTCTGTACGCGGTGCTATGGTGATAAAATTAACTTGTGCCTTGATCCTATAGTATTCCAAAGGTATTTGTACGTGTGGTGTAATAAGATATCCCTTATCATAATCTAATTTGGCTTGTAATTTCTTTAAATTATCGATACCAATGAGACCATCAAAGATATGATGGAATTTAAAGAGGTAAAATTTCATGAAAGAATTTTGCGGTAATTTGAAAATTTTAGATGTTGGAATGCAAGCGCTAAATTCATGGGTCGACTGCTGGAACACTGTTGATACTACGAATGGCTCTGACTTGATATAATTTTGGAAAAATTTATTCGCTAGTTCTAGGTTGATAAATGATTTGGTCGAACCACTGTCGATTAAGAATTTTAGATTATATTCAGGCAACGTCACGTACGATAGTTCGCTGGAGTTTAAATTATTAAGTTGAATAATTTCTGGTGTCAGATTTCGTCGTTGACGAGGCTTGTTCTGGGAAAATTTCTATCTGGGTTCTCCGTGAAAAAATGTGCTGACGTCGCTTCCTCGGAATATCGAGGTTCTTGCATCGTATAATCACAACGGGGCATCATATTTTTATTTTGTGAATTATTTACTGTATCGACTTCTACGTAATTGTTATCTTCTTCGGTCGTATGGTATAATTCTTCTACTATAACGTTTTGGTTACGATTTGAGTTAATTTGACCTGGTGGTTTTGGGTGAAAATTTGATTGGGGCCTAAAATTTCTTGTAGTATTTCTGGTGGAAATACTCATAGGTGTAGGTTTAGGTAAGGGCCTACCTTGATTTGGCCTAAACACATTCGTGGTGGGATTTTGTGCAAAATTTTGGTTATTATTAAAATTATTCGGTCTAAATGGAGATGACTGTTGACTGTTAAAACTATCTGGCCTGAATGGGGATCGTTGTGGGTATGAAAAATTATTTGGCTTAGAAAACTGAGGTTGCTGGAAATGTGACTGACTAATCGAATTAAAAGAATTATTATTATTATTAGGTCTCCTAAATTGGTGGTTTTGTCCTCTGGAATTTTGGGGTCTTATATTACTTTGGAAGTAATGGATATTATCTTCCTCAGTTACATACTGTAGTACTGTAGGAAGGTCTGGAGGACGCATGCACCTAATAGTAGTCCCTAAGGGTTCTTTTAGACCTGACAAGAAAGTTTTTAGAGCTAAATCGTTATATAATTCTCTTTTTAAATTTTTTCCAGCTTCGGTTAACTCGTGTGTACTAACGTATGAACATAATAAATTTAATATGTGCAAGACTTTATCATAAAATTGATTTGGCGACTCTGAATTTGATTGTCGGAGCATCACTAGGTCTCTATTTAGACATGCTTCGTCACGTTGATCTGCGAAGTGCCTACTCAAAATTCTTTTCAATTCAGCCCAATTCGATACTTTTTGCGTACCCAATACCAATTTAGCATTTCCTACTAATTTCCCGATTATGCAATTTAATATATATATATTTTGAAAATGATTCGGTTGTTGCGCTATATAGAATGACTCGATAACTGAATCACAGATCGATAGATACCTGCCTAGATCATTAGGATTACCGTCGAATTCTGGGATACATTTCAGATATTCGGGTTTATGGGGGCAAAGGGGGGACAAAGACTTACCCGTAATAGCTTTACGGAAAACCGACCTCGATGAAGTAATTGAGGTCGGAAATAGAGGCCTAAGGTTAAATCAACGTCTTGGAAGATGTCCTATAACGTTATTTTTCTGGGAGTCAAAAGAAAGGAACATGGCTCTGAAACAGATAGATGCCCTCCAGAGGTATGTAACATTCTAACCCGATTTTAATCTTCAATATACAGTATAACTCGCTTAACACGAATACCCGAGGGACATGCAAATTTGCTCACTGTATCGCTCACTCATTGTATTTCCAATGTACTACATGCATGTATGTGTATGTATGTAGGCATATACCTATGTGTATTGAATAGAGAGCACATGTTGAACAATATTTTCTTGGTTTATGCAGTAAAACGATATAGATAGATTGCATTTAACCTCTAAAAAAATATTAACGAAAAAAATTTGCTAAGTTTTTGCTCAAAACTTTTAACATGCACCAATCGACAGGTCACAATTACAATATTCCTTTGTGTGACTACTTTGAGTGTCGATTGAAAAACGAAACTGAAAATTAAATACAATTCTAAGGTCTGCTGAATTTTTAAAAAACAATTCAACAATTCAAAGGTATCGGTTAATTTGGTTGTCAGACTTGTTCGTTATATGTATATCTGAATATTTATATATTTATTTTTTCACATTAGGATTTACAAATGTGCTCCTTTTAAACGGTACCTCACCTCGTTATAAACATACACAAATATATGTGTTTATATGGAACTTTTGAGGGGACTTCATAACCGTGATCTCGTATTAAGCGAGTCCTATTGTAGTTACGTCTACTTTTTACAAGCACCTATGCAAATAGTTGAAATGAAAATTGAAGGTCTGTCACCGACGTTTAGCTGTGGTTTTGTTTGCTAAATGTAGCGGTTAGATACTCTTATTAATTCTTTTGAATGCAATCTGTGTTTTGCAGTTTATATTGTGTTGTGTAATGAACAATTATATTTTTTACAGAATTCAATTCACATCGCACTGGGATTGGCACTCGGACTCTGACTCTGACTCTGACTCGAACTGGAACTCGGATTGGCACTTGGACTCTGACTCTGAGTCTGACTGGAACTCGGATTGGTGAAGTTGAGAATCTGCCACGTGAAGAGTTGCAATTGTAGTGTGCCGGAGTGGAAATTATACGCGATCAAAAATGCAACAGTATTATTAGAGTTAGGATAAGATAGAGAGTTTTTCGTATAAGCGCAAGAGAAGAATGACGAGTCGAATGTCGAATGTTCTTATTGAATTGTTGGACTTTAATTCTTGTAATGATTCTCTTTAGAAGAGTCTCAGACTACTTATACTAGAGAGAACCGCGAACGTACCGTTGATGACACGAAATTTATCAAGGAATACATTACTAAGGGTAGTTTAGAGTCGGACAAAATTTCGACCTTTGGCAGTCGTGTTGGAACATTACCATCAAGTTTCCATAAATAATTACTTTTAAATATTGTAATTAGTAATTATGTAAATTTAATCGTAATTAAAGTTTTTACCTGTGTAAAATTACAATCCTAAAAATTTTGTTTTTTGAAAGTGAATTTTTTGGCCGAAATCGAATTTTATATTACTTGAAAAATATGGTAGAATTCTTAAAATGTTGATTTTTTTAACGAAAGTGCCTTAAAAACTGGACAAAATCTTATATATATAAATATATGTATAGTATAAATAAATTAGGAATAGGGAATATCGAATAGTAGTAGAGTTATTGTTTGAGTTGCTAATTAGCATTATATTATGATATAAATGAATTGGGAGTAGAAAGTACTGAGTATAGTTATAGCGTATTATCGTTAAAGTCGCTGATCAGTGTTATCTAGAAAGGGCAGAGGATCTGTTTTAGTCTGTATTAGTTCATCTTAAGTTAAATGTAAGAAAATGGAGTAAGTTCTGTGAGCGCGCGAAGAATGGATGTGGCTTCTCAGACCGTTTGAAGGAAAACTGATGCACTCAAGGTGGCTACGACAAGTTGCATCGGCGGAATTCAATGTGTTCAATTCCCGGACTTGGGACAGTACGTTGTAAAGATTCGCATTTGTTTCATTCTTGATAAAAACCCGAACCACATACAGTAGACTCTCGATTATCCGTGCTGATGTCGGCTGCGCCCATGCTCGGATGATCCGACTTACTTTTTCTTCAATAAACTATCGAAATAACGTGTGTATGAGTACATATTTTATTTATTAATAAACTACATAAAATAAATATTATTGTTTATTAAATACATCAAAGTAATTTTTAAGAGCAACACATCTGAAGGCGTAGACTCCGCTTGCTGCTCTGCATATTGCAGTGCTCTTTCTAAAGCAGCAAATCCTTCTTGATTAGAGATGCTCTGAACAACTGATGGCATATCTTCATCTTCACCTTCAGATTGGTCTGACAAAGTTTGTTCGACCCGGGGAATCGTTCAGAGGCAGCAGTTTCCTCTATTGTTAGTTCATACTCATGATCATCAGAAGTAATCGACCGTTGAACATCTTCTGCAATTTCTTCATTAAGTCAAACAAGTTCATCCTCGTAATCTGTGTCACTTTAAGTATTCTTCATTCTTTCACTAAGCTCATTTAGTAGAGGTAAGTCATCTTCCGAGTTCTCTTCTAAGATCAGAAGATTGTTCCAGGACAGTTTTGTATTGTGGTAGATCGAAATACATATTCATAAAAATTAAATAACATAAAAATATAAAATGGCTTGATATTTTTTACATTTCGCAGTATTCCTACTTACTGCTTCCGTTAAAAAATAAAACCAAACGGATTATTGATCATCACCTTTCCTTTTGTGAGATTGGTATTTTGACTCGGATGGCTCGCGTGCACTTTCGGCCATGTCTAAAAATAAAAACAAATTCAATCTTCAATCATAATGTATAATCGTAATTATTTATGAACAATGATACCGATTTATTTTATAACTATTTAAATAATTAAACCTACCTGCATAACAATCGTAATTTTCGTATGTAAAACACACTACGAGAACCGACAACAACGATTTCTTCTGCACGGCTCAATACACTAGTTATATTTCGGAATTAAACAACTTTACACCTTTTTAAGATTTTTCATTAAATTAAGGGTTACAAAACCGAAAGATCTACTAGCTACAATCAAAGCTTCGATCCACAGAGATGCGTTTCTGGTTTTTTAAATTAATATGTAGTCTAAACAAAATGCGTTGAAGTTTATCTTAGAGTAGGGAATTGTATGGAAATCATATTTTAAACGGGCCCGCGCATCTGATTTATTTAACAATATAATTCACTCACACAAAACTTAACAAATATTATTTGAAAAATTTGTTTTTGTTTCATCTGGATACCTTTAAAAACAAAAACGTTACAGCCGATTAAAATGTTATCAAAGATAATGAAACACCCTGTACATGTCGAATAAACCCTCCAAGTACGGAGTCAAAATATTTGCTCTGGTTGACGCTAAATCTTACTATTTTAAATCTTGAAGTTTATGTAGGAAAGCAGCCTGAGGTTCCTTTTTCTATTAGTAACAAACCAAATGATGTGGTAATTAGACTGATTGAATCAATATCCAAATCTGGCAGGAACCTGGCATATCCTTTGACAACTGATTTACCAGTTATGAACTGATAACAACGTTACTCAAGGATCATAATCTGACATCTGTAGGTACTGTCCGGAAAAATAAAAGCCAGTTACCTTCAAGTTTTGTAGAAAGCAAAAATCGTCCAGAGCTCTCGTTGAAATTTGGTTTCTAAAAGGATATCACTTTGGTATCTTACGTACCTAAGAAATCGAAAATTGGCTTACTTATGCCATCCCTTCATCACACCTCAGATATTGATAATGAAACCGGCGATTCATTAAAACCTGAAATAGTAACTTTCTACAATCGCACGAAGGGCGGAGTGAAAATGGTCGATCAAATGTCACCCTACTACAACGTTTCACCTAATAGTAAGAGTTAGCTACTTACGATTTTCAATGCCCTACTAAACTGTGCTGGAATCAATTCGGAAGTTATTTATAAATTCAACACAAAGGAAAAAGGATATTTTTTCTAAAAAATCTAGCTTATCAGCCTATAGCTAAACATGAAGAAGTTCGCTCCCAAAATCAACGACTCCCAAGAGGCCTTCAGATGAAAAAACGAAGCTCTGATGTTGAAGATACCGATGTGCCTGACAACAAGGCAGCGATTTTCAAAAAGGTGTCACTTATGTTAGCGAAATGTTGACAAAAAGACGTTTTATAAAGGTGCTTCTAAACGGGCAATATTTTTATTACAATATGTGGCTGCAATATTGGCAACTATAGCCTATCTATCATGACAACATTTAAATGGAGTATGTGGTTTGGCAAGACATATTGTCTGCAACATTTTGTTTCGTAGATGAGCTACAAAATCGGACAAGAATGGCTGACGAAATCATTCACATCACATCGGCTTATATTGTTTTAAATGAAAAATTAAAGAAAAAACGAGAAGATTGTAGATTCGACCTTATTTTAATAGGCGTGAAACTTTAGACAACGTAAGTCTAGAAATAAGTCTTGATAATAACCAAATTTGGTGTACAGCATCACATTGTATGCTGCCATATTCTGTAATAATATTACGGCCCACGAGTAACCAGTGCCGGAGTTATGCGGTTTTACTACCATAAAATTCAATAAATTAATAATACGCTCCTGTATAAAATCAAATTTCAATTTTTTTCCTAAATGAGTAATTCATTCTCTACAAAAAATGTCTCTTGACATTTTTTCGTATCTGGCTCAGTTGCGTAACAAATTTATATTTTTTATTAAATAGAACATAATTTTAATTAAAAACATTGCTCAAATAATCGGTTAATTAATTCACTTAATATAAAGTAGGTGTTCAAAATATTAACCATTTTGTTGCACACCTAATTTACACCGACGTCTAATGGATCGGAGAACACCAATTAAATTATGGTTTCTCAATTCAGTACGCGCATTTCTAATGCGGCCAATAAGTTCTTCTCTTGTTTCCACAGGAGTTGCATACACTTTTTCTTTTAAAAATCCCCAAATAAGAAAGTCCAACGGGGTTAGGTCGGGGAAAACGACAGGCCCCCTTCGTCCAATTCATGTTCCCGGAAAGTTATGGTCCAATCAGTTCCTTACATTTCTATGAAAATGAGTTGGACAACCGTCAAGTTGAAACCAACCCATTAATCTCAAATTCAGCGGAACTTCCTCCAATATATTATGCATTTCTGCATTTAAGAACTGCAAAAAATTTTCCCCATTTACGCGTTATGACAGGAAATATGGGCCAAACACTTGATTGTTGTAAACTCCTACCCAGACATTTACATTTCTGCTATGGAGTTCCCATTTGCAACTCCATAGCAGAAATGGATATCGGCTTGTTCCTGATTTGAAAATCGAAAAGGCATTATTTTACTTTTAATTAAAGAAAACTATGCACCACTCGACCACTTCGTGTAAATTATGACAGCTGCTAAATGGATTTTTTATTTTCCATGGCACCCTACATATTTATTACATCTTATTCAGTTTCATAGAAATGTAAAGAATTGGTTGGACCATAATTTTTGCAGATAGATTGGATGAAGATGGCCTGTCACTTTGCTTTCACATTCTCCCAGCCTAGCTAATTTATTTCGATGAAAAACTTGGATTTTTCCAAAAAAAAAAATACAACCCATTATTTGAGCAATGTCTTTAATTAAAATTATGTTCTATTTAATAAAAAATACAAATTTGTTACGTAACTGAGCCAGATACGAAAAAATGTCAAAAGACATTTTTTGTAGAGAATGAATTACTCATTTAGGAAAAAAAATTGAAATTTGATTTTAGACGGGAGCGTATAAGTAATTTATTGAATATTATGGTAGTAACACCCCACAATTCCGGCCCTGGTTGCTCGTGGGCCGTGATATTATTACAAAATATGGCAGCATACAATGTGATGCTGTACACCAAATTTGGTTTAAATATCTCCAAAGGTTGGAGTATTATAAAAAATAATTGAATTTTTTTTTAAGTTTTCAACTTCCGGTATCTTTAAAACGAAGCGTTTATGGGTCTATGTTGATTTGAAATTTTCTTCTTAAAATAAGTTTTTCTATTGATTGTTAAAGTCCTGCTACAAAAAAGCGGATCACCCTGTATATTATAATTATTTCTTTGATTTTCAGACGACTGAAATCCTAGATACTGACATCAGTGCTACCCAAAAAGACGTGGATTTAGAAACAAATGACTATTTACTTTCTTCACGACCCAATCCAAAACCACGTGTTTCTAAGAGGTCCACGACTGCAGATTCAATTTTAGAAACGGCTAAAAAGATTATAAGTGATGCTGGTGAAAAAAGGAGAAGTGAGTATGTTGGTTTTGGAGAGCATATAGCAAACAAGTTAAGCAACTATGATGCTTATACCCGCCCGCAAGCAGAATTTGAAATAATGCAAATTCTGTTTGATTGTGACATGGGAATGTACAAAAATTAAGATTCGACTACATGTACACCGTTACAAAGTTCTAGTAGCGATAGCAAAAGTGAAGCTAACACTTCACAAAGCCAATATTCAGATATATCCTATTCAAATTCAGCACTGAAAAACAATTGGCAGAACATTTATGTATGTCCCTCATTTTCAAGAGTGTACCACTGCAAATCAAACCCAGTCACCGCAAAATACTTTGCAGCATATTATTGATCCTCAGTACCAACAAGATACCTCTTCATATCCAATAGTGTTTACTACAAATTCTTCATACGATAAACTTGGATCGGTTGCTGTCCACCAAAGTGATGAATAATTTTTACTTAACTTATCATACTTAATATATTATTTTTGACTTACCTTGATATATTCTTTTAATCCTTCTATTAAGGTTGCACAAACTTTTGGAACAATAACAGAAATCGAAGCACTAGACACTCTGGATAGATACATCAAACTTTTATATGAATCTCCAGTCGTTAAAAACCGTAGAATTATCGCCAATATTGTGGTAACAGGTATCGCTTTTCTCATGTTTGTATCATTTCTTTTTACTTTTAGTCCAATTATGTTTTAAAAAAATTCAATCACTCTTTGACATTCTTGAAAAGTTTTTAAATAAGTTATTATCATGATTTATTTCTAGACTTATGTGGGATTCCTAAGTCAAATAGATTTAACCCTTTTGTATATGTGAGCTTTCATAAAGAAAGTGATACGGGGTTGCTTATTAATTCATTTAACGTAAGGGCAATAAACATGTTATCTCACAAGGATGTTGCTATGTCTTATCCTTAGGCATATGCGGTATGTCACAGACACCTATTAGTATCCCATTGGAAATTGACTAAACTTGTACTAGTTAAAGTAGATCGTTGCCTTAAAAGATCAAGAGGGTCTGTTTATCATATGGAGGTGTGAAGAGAATGACTAAGGGATGTAAGCATGGGAAGAACGTGGAAGGTTTAGCGTCTATCATTTTGAAGATAAACAGATACACTGGGGATGACTCAGACACCTTGTATGGGAGGGGCATTCTATTCCCGACCTTTGATGAACAAGGAGGTTCTACGAAAACTTGTGCTGTTTTATTGAAAAGGAATTATTTTTCTTACATATACAGGGTGTTAGTGAAATAACTTTCGTAAATTTAACCAGTGATTAAGAACATCATTTTGAACAAAAAAGTTACAGGGGTCGTAAATACAACCATTTCCCCGGAAAATCAAAAAAACATTTTCTGAGAATTGGCAACGTCGCCTCGTATTTATTTCATTTTCACACCTACCTAAGTAGCCGTATGAAGTGGGTTTGCTTTTTTACACGTTTTTTTTTGGGTCTGATAGATTTTACAGTACATAATTAATAAAATGCACTAAATTCATGGAATTTAAAAATTATATGATTCTTATTTTATTATTTTAAAAAGCCATTTACCTTGAAATTATTGTTATCATCTTTAATTGGCTTAACATCACACGTTACACATTTTACACCACCACTCACATCACTTTCAAAAATACAAATTTATTATTGTTTTCGGTACATTAAATGTTCTAAATGTTCGCCATTTAAGTCCGTGCATGCTCTACTCCGGGTATTCCTTGTTGAACTCTTTTGAACAAGGTTTAAAATTTGTTCTTCGGGTTCAGAACCAACTTCTCTCTGTCGACCTCGTGTCCTTGATATAAAGAAATAGCACTTCCTGTATCCAGAAGATTTTGGGAAACTCGCACAAATGTTTGTCGAGCTGGAAGTTTTCTTTCTGGATAAGCATTACCGTAAATGCTCCTAACTTTTTCAGAATTTTGTAACGCATCTACATAGATCAAAAGCACGTCATGATACTCGCATACAGAATACATTGTCACTTAGGTACTGTTAATAAATCGGAATAAAATCATTTAAAACTCGCTCAAATTAACTTTGCGGATAATCTGTTACGTGTACCGACAGAAGATGCATCATTCAGCGAGACCGAAATCACACTAAAATATTAAAAGTATGAAAGGACATGCAGTCCATGACAAATTTGAAAAATAAGGGTGGTTTTTGTCTTTTGTCTCTTCTTGATGGTCACTAATGGGCTACACATGTCCATGGCGCCAGGCATGTTTGCCCAGGATCATATGTCACATAAAATGGGATAAAGTACAGATAACCATAGCATAACTCATGTACTATTGAGTACTAAGTCAATCAGTCCACTGCGCATTCCAATGCCTTATCACTTTACCCGCAAAGGGGGTGAACGACCCTAATTATACGACCATTTCCCATATAAAGGTAATAACACATGTTCCACGTGTTGGTAACAAACAATAACACGCTCCAGATTCAGCACTTTCAGCATCTTTTCATTATAAAAGCTCAGGTTGATTAGCATACATAATCATTAAGTGTCCTCTTCCCCAAAGTGTAACACATGTATGTCACAAGTCGAAAATAAAGCTAATTGTGTGTTTCTTTTAAAGTATTGTTTTTTAAAAAGCAAAGTTCAAAGGACCTTAACGTAACTGGCGCAGTCGGTAGGATCCTTTCTGGTGCAGTGCTAAAGTGTCAAAAAATCGGTTATTCGAGTATTTACGACCCAAAAGGGCGTTATATTTTCGTTATTCCGACTTCTCCGAAATCCCCAACGTCGCACCTTCTGTTTTAACAGTTCGGAAAGGATCAACTTAGAAGAGAACCTTGTGAATCCTGATACGCATCGCTCGGAAATCCAACAAACAGGCAGTCAGTCGGACAAATTGGCGCAACGCTAGTGTCCACTACAACCAGTGCAACCCTGGGCAGTATATCTTCCCCGCAGAACATTGGCTGATACGGAGCCGAAGCAGAAGCCGTGTAAGTCAAACAGCTTCAATTGCCGTACATTCCGTTAATTAAGTTTGATTTAGTTAAATAAATGATTCATGAAAAAGTTTAGGAAACAAATCCTAAGTGAAATAACATATCCACGTATTAGAACAAGTTCAGAAGCAAGCAACAAAAGTAATAATTCAATAATTTAACAACATATTGATCAACTCTATAACGAAGCAGATCCTAACACTTGTAATTTAGATAGTATAGACATGGCTGACGCTTTGAGATCTACTGTTTCTTTACTAAAAACTTTCGACGAAACTCCCGCCAAATTGATGTCGTTCATTAAACAAATCGATACCTTTCACACAAGATACTTTAATAATGACCCATCTCAGCAGGAATATGTCTTATTAGCAATAAAGTCAAAAATTTTAGGTCAAACTGAAAACTTCCTTTTAACACGATCAGATCTGCAAGATTGGAATGAAATCAAGTTCGCTTTAAAACAAAAATTCAGTGACCCCTTGACAAGGGCAAATTTGCAACAACAATTAATATTCTTGCCGAAAAAGAATTAAACAACGCAAGATTACATATGCAAACTCAAAGCTTTGGTCACCCAAATTAATACAAAAATCTGTACAGAAGTAACCAACATAGAGGCACAAAATATTCTTATTTCACAAAACGAGTTAACTGCCACGCAAAACCTTTTAGCAAACATTCCTAACGAACTGCGTACGTTGTTAATTGTGCAAAACCCGCAAAATCTTGATCAGGTTACGGATATTATTACAAACTATAAAATATTAATTAGTCATAATAATTTCAAGAGTAATTATTTGAATCAAAACCGATCTTCAAATCAAAACAAATCAAATTCAAATAATGCTCAAGGTTTTCAGAACTTGTCAAGGCCTACGAATTTTCATTCAATAAATCGTCCGTCTCCACCTATCCACCAACGTACTCCAAATCAACACCCTAAATCCACTCCTCGAAATCAATTCATTTCACGAAACCAATTCCCAAACCAAAGAAATGTATATCCTAATAAACAATACCCTCAGCCAATGTCCAGAGTCAGTACTGCAATACCACAGACTCACAGAAGTTTCATACAAAACAGACCATAACGAAATCTATTTCAACGTCAATATCCGCAACAATCGTAACCAAAATACACATTTCAAGAATTAACGCATCTAGAAAATAATCCAAAAACTGAACTCTCTGATCTCGATCCGACCCTGGATTATAGTAATTTCCCGGATTATGAAGATCCCGAAGAAGAAGACCCTCATGGAAATCCCGATGATCTGCTCGATTATCTGGAAAATTTTCAGAACCCAACCTCCAATCCAAAACCATAGGGATAAACATAAATAGTTTCCAAACTAACCAGTTGCCTTATATTGAAATCCCAAATTCCCAGATTAAATTACTAATCGATACAGGCTCTCATGCATCTCTCCTCAGACCTTCGTTAGCAGAAAATCTATTCCCTGACAAAATAGTGCCCTATTCAAGTACCTTACAAACTTGTGCAGGAACCACGAAGGCCACTCATAAGGCTAATATCCCATTACTTTTATCCTATGAAATATCAGAGACCATCGATTTTGTTCTTTAACCCTTCCACGAGTATTACGATGGCATATTAGGAATCAAAGACCTACATAAATTAAAATTTACCATTGATCTTAGGAACAAAGTATTGAAGAATAACTATTTAGAAATCCCCTTTCAGTATAGGCAAAATTTCGAACAATACAAGAACGAAATTCCACCTCAAACTTTACAAAAAATTACGGTTAGAACAATACTACCAAATGATACCACGTGGTTGGTAAACCACTATCGAGATGAGCAAATTGAAATACAATCCACGCTGATAACAATTCGCGATCAAACATATACAATAAATATACTTAATCATTCTAACAACTCTGCCGTACTAGAATGTGACATAAGTGAAACCTTACCATTGGAACCTATTGAAATTAATAATTACGAAATTTTCGATCTAGAACAAAAAAATTGCCGTCAAAATTCTAAAGCACAAAACTAAAAATATATAGATTTAGAATCTCTAATTAGAAACGAACATTTGAACACGGAAGAACGAGCTCAACTCTTCAAATTGTTAAATTCGTACCCACAAATTCTTTATAAACCAGGCGACCCATTAACCTTTTCTAATCAGGTGAAACATACCATCAATACTACAGATGAAATACCAGTACACTCAAAAAATTATCGCTACCCGTATGTACACAAAGAAGAAATCAACAGGCAAATTAACTCCATGCTAGAGAACTGAATGATTCAACTTTCCTATTCCCCTTGGAGCTCTCCAGTTGGATAGTCCCAAAGAAGATGGACGCTTCAGGAAAAAAAATGGCGAATAGTGATTGACTATCGGAAAGTAAATGAAAAGACGATAGATGATCGATATCCCTTACCAAACATTATCGAAATATTGGACAAGTTAGGAAGAAGTCAATACTTCACCACCTTAGACCTTGCCAGCGGATTTCATCAAATAGAGATGGATCCAAAAAAACATCCCTAAAACAGCCTTTAATGTCGAAAACGGGCATTACGAATATATCCGTATTCCCTTTGGACTCAAGAACGCCCCTTCAACATTCCAATGTACTATGGACAAGATTTTACAAGGACTACAAGGAAAAATCTGTCTAGACCTAATGGACGATATAATAATCTATTCTACTAGTCTTCAAGAACACATAAATTAATTGAAATTAGTCTTTGATCGACTCAATTTATATAATATGAAGATCCAATTAGATAAATCAGAATTTCTAAAAAAAACAGTCGAATTTCTAGGCCATATTGTTACCCCTAAAGATATAAAACCGAACCCAAAAAAATTGAGGCAATTAAAAATTTTCAAGCCCCAAAAACTTCCAAAGATGTTAAGTCATTCCTTGGACTCATCGGCTATTACAGAACATGTATAAAAAACTTTGCAAAAATAACCAAACCTTTAACTCAGAGTTTGAAAAAATGTGCCAGAATTATACACGATAAGCCATTTATGGAAGCCTTTAATCTTTGCAAAAGCCTCCGTACAAATGACCCCATACTCCATTATCCTGACTTCAATAAACCATTTATTTTAACCACAGATGCTTCAGACTATGCAACTGGTGCCGTCCTTTCCCAAGGAAACATAGATAGAGACTTCCCTATCTCATTTGCTAGTCGGACGCTCAATCCCGCTGAATGTAACTATTCAACGATTGAGAAGGAACTTTTAGCCATCGTTTGGGAAACAAAATACTTTAGACCGTATCTGTTTGGCAGAAAATTCACTATAGTAACGGACCATAAACCTCTTCAATGGTTATTTTCAATAAAGGAACCCAACTCGAAACTAGTCAGATGGAAATTAAAACTACAGGAGTATGATTATGTTATTCAGTATAAAAAAGGTGTAAAAAATTCAAACGCAGATGCTCTCTCTCGCCCACCTAGAGAAATAAACCCGGTAGAAATAGAAACCTCCCGGACACATACGTCGGCAATAGTGGAAAAAAATATAAAAAATGAAGATCAGTATTTATGGCATGAACGAATTAAACACTTCTTCGACACGCAAGAAAATTTATTCGACAAACCAAAAAAATTAGATACCCAATCCAAGCCCAAAATCAAAATCTTATCAGATGTACGGATTAAACCTCCAAAGGAAAATCTTCCAACACAACAAACTATAGAGGAAGACATCAAAACAAGTTCAAGCACAGTGACTGCAGAAGAAGAAGAAAGAACAGAAAATACGGAAACAGTTCACACGTCCCTCGAAAACCACATTCTTGGAGCACCCTACGGTAACAAATGCGTTAATATACAGGGTGATTCTAGATAAGTGGGACAAGCAAACTTGTACACAAGTCTTAACACAATCAACGAAAAACCATAGTAAACTATTTTCAACAGAATTTAACTGTTTTAACAAAAATTTTACAAAATGGGACTTGTAGCGTTCGCGGGATAAGAGTTTGGTATTATTATGAATTTCATTACTTTTAGCAAAAAACGTTTCAAGTAAAAACATTTTTACTGCCAACAAAGAATTCGAATCTCAAAAAAAAAATTGGGTGTTACATTTCAAAAAATGAAGTTGACCCCAAAAGACAGGTGAAGAAGACTTTGAACATTTTTTTTTTGTAGATCTTCCCTATTTCAAGATATCTGCTTGTCCCACTTATCTAGAATTACCCTGTATATAAAAACCAAACTATATTCAAATGGACCACTAAGGAGAAACCATATGCTACAACCCAGAAACTATTTGACACAAAAATTAGAAAAACCATATTTATCAATGAAAATTCAGCAACAGAAGATATTCAAAAGATCCTTGTAGAGCAATTACAACCAAAGACTTACTGTCTTTATTTGCCTCAAAAGGAACTAAAACCCGTAATATTAAAGATTTTTCAGGAAACCTGTCAGAACAACGCATACACCCTCGTAATATCCAATACCTTATTAGAGGATGTTACCGTCCCTGATGACCAAAGGGAAGTGATTGAACGATATCACACGACTAAAACATCACACAGAGGAATTAGTGAAAATATTAAAAATATCAAACAATATTACTATTCGCTAAACTTAGAACGAGATGTCATAAACTATGTCAATACCTGTGAAATCTGACAGAAAACAAAATATGACAGATATCCTCACCAGTTTATATACAGGGTGTCTCTAAAAGGTGCGGAAAAACTGCTACCACAAATTCCTGAGGCTAAAATATGATGATCTAACCAAACTTACCTCAGTCCAAAAGTGGAGGATTTCGGAGATACAGAGTGTCAAAAGTTCCATTTGGTTTCAGTTTTTCATAAATATTTTTTTTAATAACTGGTGCGATATCACAATATTCGGCTAGGGGGGGTTTTTTGGGGTGACAAATTGAAATCTGCTATCATTTTCATTGTAAAATGTAGGGGGCGCCACCTGCGGTACTTTGCACACATTTAAAACGAAATAACTTTTTCGAGCCACATTGTATTTTACTTCTAAATAAAATTTCTTATTCTTCAACATCTTCTACGTAAAAAAGATTTACCTGCTAAGAGTTGATTTGAGCAGCCGTTTTTGAGATATCTGGATTTAAACATTTTTAATTATTACTCATTTTGGTCAGAATAAAATGAATTATGGCCTATCTTTTGGTAAGCGAAATTCGTAAAATTCCTGAAAGGCTTCTGATTGTGAGCAATGTTGTTGTTGATGTTTTTGGTACATTGTTGCTTTTTTTCCGGTGTTTATGTTTTAAATTGCAAGTAGTACTGAAAAATCGTGAAAGAGAATTAGCAAGCACCGGTGAATCGTCAAACAAGTTGTAAATTTAATTTTCAGCATGGCTGTACAGTATACCAATGAAGAAATCACCGATATGTTATTGGTTTTTGGATATTGCCAAGGAAATGGTTTACAATCTCGCAGAGTATACAGTGAAAGATTTCCGAATCGTCGCTTACCAAACCATAAAACTTTCACAGCAGTTGAAAGACGTCTTCGTGAAACGGGTAGGTTTGCGCCTGTTTCTATTAATTATGGTCGTGCACGTACGGTAAGAACTCCAGAGGTTGAGGAAGATATTCTGAATCGAATTGAATAAAATCCAAAACTCAACAGCAAACAATTGGGCTTACAGCTAGGAGTAAGCAAAAGATACTGTTAATAGGGTGACCAGAGAACAACTACTGCACCCATTTCATGTTCAAAGGGTACAAGATCTTTTGCCCCATGATTGTGAACCACGCCTAGCTTTCTGCCGGTTTATCCAAGAACACAGAAGTCAAGATATGAATTTTACACGAAGAATTTTATTCACAGATGAAGCCTGTTTCACGCGGAGTGGTATAACTAATGTGCACAATGAACATGTCTATGCTGAAGAAAATCCTCATGCGACTAAAGTAACCCATTATCAGCATGAGTTTAAGATGAATGTGTGGACAGGAATCATAGACACTTTCATAATTGGTCCTGTCATTTTACCACCTCGACTAAATGGTGAAAATTATTTGGAACATATGCAAAACGAATTACCAGACTTATTAGATCCCTTGCCCTTGGAACTTCGCAGAAGAATGTGGTTTATGCACGACGGTCCTCCTCCACATTTTACATTAAACGTACGTAATTATTTGAACGAACAGTATCCAAATAGGTGGATAGGTAGAGGCAATAATGCACCCGCAAATTGGCCAGCTCGATCTTCTGACATGACTCCGATGGATTACTTTCTATGGGGAACTTTGAAAACTCTTGTGTATTCTAGGCCAGTAGATACAAAAGATGAATTAAGGAGACGTATTCAAACTGGAATTGACGCTTTGAGAAATGACCATGAAATGCTCCAGCAAGTTCAATTTAATTTTTTATGACGTACTAATCTTTGTACACACGAAAATGGAGGTCATTTTGAACATTTGTTAAAAGCGTTCATTATTAATTAACTTTTCGTTGATAAATCTTTGATTGACTGTTTTCACTAGTGAATAAAATTAACAACACATTTACTTGTTTTTGTAATTTTTGGTCTTATTCCTGTGGCAATGCAATGCAATGGTGAGTTTGTGTAAGAAATCAAGTTAATTTTCATTTCAAATTGTGTTTAATTATTACAATTAATTTAGACCTGGCCATACACGAAATTAATTTTTTAAATCCAGGTGTCTCAAAAACAGCTGCTCAAATCAACTCTTACCAGGTATACCTTTTTTACGTAAAAGATGTTGGAGAATAAGAAATTTTATTTAGAAGTAAAATACAGTGTGGCTCGAAAAAGTTATTTCGTTTTAAATGTGGGCAAAGTACCGCAGGTGGCGCCCCCTACAATTTACAATGAAAATGATAACAGATTTCAATTTGTCACCCCAAAAAACCCCCCCTAGCCGAATATTGTGATGACGCACCAGTTATTAAAAAAATATTTATGAAAAACTGAAACCAAATGGAACTTTTGACACTCTGTATCTCCGAAATCGTCCACTTTTGAACTGAGGTAAGTTGGGTAAGATCATTATATTTTAGCCTCGGGAATTTGTGGTAGCATTTTTTCCGCACCTTTTAGAGACACCCTGTAGAATTACCATCGTGGGTCCAAGCGTTTAAGGTGAAGTCTTAACGTGACGGATTCTTCTTGAAAATTAATGAAATTATCCTCTTGATCAACTAGTTTCACCGTTATTTTATCTACAACATTAACAATTACGGGAAAATAAATGACATTCTAAGAGGTTTCAATTATTCTAAAACCAGGTGGTATACTAGGAAAAAATTGGTGTATTACATGCACTGCCGTACAATTTAGAAAAGATCCTTCAGCGATACTGCAATCGATATTTATAGCATTCACCTTAAAAATAACTACAGGATAATCAGATACAGCTAAAGAATTAGCTAGTATGTCTCTATACTCGAACCCCAAAAGTTTTGTTACATTTCCTTTTTCAAATTTAATATCTTTAGATGAAATAATATGTGTTCTAAGACTGTTATTGTTTACAGTTAACTCAAATGTAGTCTTGTCTCCAATTTCCTTTTTGAAATAATTAGTAATAGTTTCTACCTCGTAGCAACCAGGTGGTATTGTAATATAATCTCTATCAATAATAAACAAATTAGATCCAGATTTAACATTTGGAATTGAATTGAATGTTTCAAAGTTAACCAGACTGATTACGTATTCAAAATTGTCGTCGAGATGTATAGGAGGGTTAAATTCCGCAGTAAGTGTTACAAATTTACCAGTAAGAACAAAATTATAAGACATGACTCGTCAATATTGAAATTAAAAATAAATCTATTGAGTTCTATACACATCATTATAAAGGAATTCTAGGCAGAGCTGACCACAATTTATTTGTTATCGGTTTGATACCACATATAATTATACTTTATATAAGTCTTCAGTCCATCACTCTTGAAATACTTAAGTAGTTCCATTGGCGGTTTTAAGTTTCCATAACTATCGAAGTACGTAATACCTTATGCCTTTTTTCGCATAACAGATCCAATGAGTTTCCTTGTTGGTTGAATCATCCAGGTTCACTATATCACGCTCGTTCTCTTTAATTTTCTTTGGTAATTTATTTCTCATGAAAATACCTCGAAAATGTGGAATTTGTAATTTTTTAACATATTTTAATAACTAAAAATTTGTTAACAATTTTCCAGGTATTCCACTTAGCAATTTTTTGAATATAGTTTTAAGTAAAGTCCACATCCTGATTTGTATGGCTACAGATATAATCCGCTTTCTTTTTTATTAAGTGCTGTAGCTTTCATTGTCTTATTATATCTTTTCGCTTCTTCCAATTTTTGAGAAGCTGTTTTGGCATCGCTTACAGCTTTTGCAATGCCAGCAGGTCCACCCTCTAATGCTCCTAATGCTGATAAACCTGCAAATAGGGTATCAAAGGTAAACATCCACTAGATTTCGGAGTAGGAATAATCCTTTTTTTTGGAGGTGAAATTTTTTCACCCTTTTTAACAAGTGCTAGGGCATTCTTGGCATTAGATTTTAAGTTTTTGAACTTTTGTCCAATGAGACCTTTTTTCACATTTAAAATTGCTCGGTTTAGACTTGTCTTTTTATGTCCATCTTTTAAACCTCGACTTATTTTCCTTGTTTCTTTTGTAGCCCCATTCCTAACTTTGTTTTCACATTCATATCTCCAGTAATACATAAAGCTGCAATTTTTTCGCTGATTCTTGAATCACTTACCTTGAATCGGGTTAGTGCTTTTGAAGCTAAAATTTGATCTGCTTTGTGTCTACTTTATAAATTTAATATAATATAATAAATAAATAAAGGCGTACACGCTATGTCGTGCTCTTTACAAGGTTCATCTAAAAGATTTACACCCCTATCACCTTTGGATAGTCTTTCTTTCAACCTTGTTCCAGAACCACAAAAGTTGTACCCTAGAATATGCAATGCAACAGGTAATTTGTTTATCAAAGTATTGACAATACCAGTTCCTTTTTTTTGCTAGCTTTTGTACGAATGAAATACCGACTGTGCAAGTTAATCATTTTATATACACTCATTTTTACATGAAATGTACCACCCAGTAATAATAATAATTAAGTTTTATAATTTTGGCAAAATAATGCTTCATAATAGAGTATCAAATAATCAGACTTTCAGTAAAAAAGAAAGAATGCTAGTGGTTTTTTTGTCATTGACCTATTAGATTTTTTATTCAATTGTAAATAAATAAAATAATATTTACATGGAAACATCAGTTTATTTTGTTGTTGAACTGTGAACAAGACATCTCAAAATGCTCCCAGTGAGACAGCGTCGAAATTTTCCCACGTTTCGGATTTTGATAGAGGGCGAATTATCTGCATGAAGGAGGGTGGACTTTCTTTTTGTGAGATTGCCCGAAGAATGAATCGGAACCACATTACGATTGCGAGAATATGGTCTTCGTGGTCTGAAGAAAGGGTTCAGCGACATCGTCCAGCTGGACGTCCTCCCCGTAGCAGCAACGCACGTGAAGATCGACTTCTTAGACGGATGGCCATTCATCATTGGTGATCGATTTCAAACAACAATGTCTGTTGCAGTAGATTGGATGGGAGCTCTAAATCGTCGGGTGTTGATAGCAACAGTTTACAGAAGAATTTCGTCTTTTGGCCTGCATTAATACCGCCCAAATTTACGACTGCCACTAACCGCCCAACACCAAGCTTCCAGATTGGCCTGGTGTCAAGAACGAATTGATTGGAATTATGAGTGGAACAATATCGTCTTCAATGACGAGTCGCGATTTTGTTTATGGATCAATGATGGTCGTAGAAGAGTAAGACGATACCGAGGTGAAAGAATAAATTTGCAATTTTCTGAAAGGCGCCACACAGCTTTAACACCTAGTGTTATGGTCTGGGGTGCGATATGTGTTGGCCGAAGATCTTCTCTTGTGTTCGTTCCAGGCACCCTAAACGCATGTCGCTACATTGACAATCTTCTGAGGCCAGTATTAGTATCTTTCATGTAAACTTTACTAAATGGCATTTTCCAACAGGATAGTGCAAGACCACATAGTGCGAACATTACTCGAAGATACCTGGAAGAAGCACAATTGTTCAGTCACAAATTGGAAACACTGCCTTGGCCTGCACGGTCACCGGACCTATCGCCCATCGAACATCTTTGGGATATGATGAGTCGCCGTCTTCGAAATTTACCGAGACCTTCAAACAATGTGGATGATCTACGACATCATCTTGAGGTAGCATGGAATGAAATACCCCAGGAAGATATTGATCATTTGTTGCAAAGCATACCGCGAAGAGTACGTACTTGCATTGCCATACGAGGCGATGTCACTCATTATTAATTTTTTCATTATCAAATGTTGTATCTTTTAACTGAAATCCTGATCATTTGATACTCTATTATGAAGCATTATTTTGCCAAAATTACAAAACTTAATTATTATTAATACTGGGTGGTGCACTTCATGTGAAAGTGAGTGTAGAACCAAATTGATGAAAACGTGCCGAAATGACTAGAACAGGCAGAAACGAGTGAGATCGGTCAGAAACGATCGTTTCATCAAGGAATTTGCTCAAATAGATCGATTTAACTTATCAGACATATTCTAACCTGAACTAACCTGAACAATTAATACAAGATAATGCGAATCTACTTATTATATTTCAACAAGATATCACCAATTTGAAACATATTTATCAAGACCATATTAATTTCGATATGACATTTAACCAATTTAAGGAGTTGTGTTCACTCTATTGGAAAGAACTGTACGGATTTTTAGTAGTGGATAAGGTTTCAAATTTAAAGTGCGGTAGATACCGAAAGGGATTTGATATATTTATTTACTCGTAAAAGGAATAGTTTTTCAAAGCAATTTCACTTCACTATTACTTTATCCTCCAACATGGATGATGCACGTTTAAAGAGAGAGCTTGTTAAATCGAGAAAAGCAGTGAGAAAAATATCAGAGCCTAAAAAATGTAAAATTTGAGGCGCAAGCTAGACTAGAGCAAACCTACAAACCGCTAACGCAACAATTAGAAAAATTTATTTCAGCCGTTTATGATAAGAGTGGGCCACTGGATATTAAAGCTGAAGGAGAAAATGAAGAAGAAAGGTCTTTTAATATCGAGAAAGTAGCATCTGCAACTTCAACTCCAAGAAAACAAAAAAAAGTGAGAACTGGGAAGACTCCAGTCTTACCTTTAGAAGTATCTTCCTTCTTTGATGACAGCTTAACATCCAAAAGCCAGTTTCCATCTTTTCTGCATTCAATGGTGATTGGTGAAACTACACCGCTTCAAGGAGAGTCTAGTGAAAAGTTATTAAATTTATCGAATATTTTAGAACAATCAAAGCTGTCAATCCAACCGCTATTTAGTAATCCTGCTTATAACGAGTGGCTAGAATCCTTCCATGAACTACCAAGAACTTATATTGATACTAATATAAGAGACACACACCTTAGTTTTGACCATCAGTTTGGCATAGTTCACGATATTGAATCAGATAAGTTCTCTTTAGGCTTAACTCAAGAACCTGTTGAATTTATTGGTAAAGATGTAAAAATTGGAGGAATAACATATCCTGGTACAGTCAGATTATATGAACTATTGTTTAAAGTACATCCACTCGGTTATAAAAAAAGAGGATTTGGATAATTACATGGATATATTTAAAAGGACTAACGCTTACAAAAGGAATCACGATCCCAATAAACAAGTTCAAGGCGCTAAATTATCCAAATATGTTACAATAATAACACTATACTTGCAGGAAAAAGGTATAATAACGAAAATCAAAAATGTACACTCAACGAGTTTCAGTAGACCTACCGCTCCACTTAGTAGACTTAGAGCGAGAAAGGGATCAGGATTAGTTTTAAAAAATTAGAAATCACAAACGGATTATGTATATTGGAATGATTTGACTGAACTCGTTGACAGGCTTCGTTTACTTATCACTTCTACTACAGCGGGTCATACAGGTCACAATAATGAAATAATTTCTATTATAGAAGAACTTAAGGAAGCAGATGTTATCGTATAAAACAAGCACCTTTTTCATTGGTATTATATTTTCAAAATGACTGTTGATAAGTTTGATCGACATATTTAAAGAAAAAACAATCGCTGAATATTTGGAAAAACATTTTGTTAAAATTAACAAGTCTAGTTTTAATAAGGATTCACCTGCAATAAAAAAATTGCAAGAACAAATAGCATCATCCGAAAAGTGACTTGCAGAAATAGAACAAAAGGTGATCAAACTCGATAAATTGTTTCAAACTAAAATGGGATTGAGAATTCAAAGAGTTAGGATCCTTGAGCGTAAACTTTAGAAAGGTATTAAAAGAAACTGATAAGTCGGTATAACTTAAATATGACACTCACTCCAAAGAAAACTGTGGCTCACGAACTACATAAACCTGCTAGGAAAAATTATAAAAGGCGACTGGGTGATTATTAAAGGGTTGCACGATTTATGGTAAGTGGATCTCGTAGAAATGCAACCGTATGCAAAATTAAATAAGGGATTTCGCTGCATCCTGGTAGTCATAAACACCTTTTCAAAATATGTTTGGGTAATGCCTTTAAAAAGCAAAAAAGTAAAGATGTTACTTTGGCATTTGAAGCAATTTTAAGAACATCTAAAAATCCTCCGAAAAACTTGCATACAGACCTTGGTACCCAACTTCAAACTCAAAACTCTCAGTGAACTTATGAAAAAATATGAAATTAATCATTATAGTACATTTTTTTAACTTGAAAGCAAGCATCGTTGAAAGAGCAAATCGTACGTTGAAGAATATTATGTGGCGGCAATTCACGATTCAAGGAAATTATAAATGGCTTGATATTTTAGAAAAAATCGTACAAAAAATTTTATCAAATTCCTACTCTCATCTAAAAATGGTGAATCCCAAAAAGCCAAAACTGAAAGTGAACGAATATGTGAGAATTTCCAAACACAGAGAAGCTTTCGATAAAGGTTACACTCCGAATTGGTCGAGCGAAATATTCCAAATACAAAAGGTTCAGTTGACTAATCCCACCACGTACTAATTGAAAGATTATAATAACGAAGACGTTCAAGGAGGATTTTATGAAGAGGAACTGCGGAAAGTTAAATATCCTGACGTTTACTTGGTTGAAAAAATTTTAATACTAAAAGGAGATAAAGTTTATGTTAAATGGCTTGGTTTCAGTAATTCAAACAATTTTTGGATTTTGAAAAAGGATATTCTGTAATAAACATACTTTTTATTAAATAAGATTTTCTTTTAATTAATCCCCGATATTTGTAACATTAAATCTTTCGTTATGAATTTTCGTTTTATGTACTATCGACCACAAAAGTGGTCGACCACAAAAGTGGTCGACCACGCTAAGGTTCAAAATCGCTTGATGCGCATTACGAGCAATTATATGGTCATTTCCCATAGGAACCCATAACACATGTACCACATGCATAAACAAAAACCATAACACGTTCCAGAATTCAGCACCTTCAGCATCTTTTTATTATATAAAGTCAGGTGTTTAGCATAGGATTATTATTATTGTCATAATCATCCGTTAGTTTAGTTGCTAGTACATCGAGTACAAATTTAATTATAATTCTTATTATTTTTATTTTTATTTTTGAAATAAAATTTTTTAAAAAGAAGTTTTCTTTGAATGAAAACTTAACTGGCGCAGTCGGTAAGATCCTTTCGGGTGCAACGGTAAAAAAGTGAAATTCGGGAAAAAACGAGTGTTCGAGTGTTTACGACCCAGTAAAGAGGCGTTACATTTTCGAGATCTCCAAACACCAGCACCATCTGTTTCTACAGTTAAGAAAGGATCAACATTACACGGACCCGGTGACTCCTGGTTAGCATCGCCTTTTGGACATCTCAACAACGAAGCAACCACTAGGACCACTACAATCCAGATAAGCGAACAGCATTTTTTTTTTCCTGCAAGCAGAAACCAGTACGGACTGACAAGAAATCTTGTAAGTCATCAACTTTAATTCTACACATATTGTACGAATTGTACCAGTTATAATAAGTTAATTTATGAAAAAATTCAAAAAACAGATTCTAAGTGATATTACTTATCCGCGTCTGAGAACTACTTCAGAAGCAAGTAATAGTTCTATTGAATATCACATTGACCAACTTTATAGTGACGCAACTCCTACTCTTAGCACTAGTTTAGTAAATCCCTGTAATCAAGATAGTAAAAATATGGCTGACGCCTTGAGGTCCACGGTCACTTTATTGAAAACCTTTGACGGAACTCCCGCCAAATTAGAATCATTCATCGGGCAAATAGATACATTTTATACCAGATATTATAACAATGATCCGTCTCAACAAGAATATGTTCTATTGGCAATAAAATCAAAAATCTTAGGACAAGCCGACGATTTTCTTCTGACTCGTCCAGATTTACAGAATTGGAATGATATTAAAATTGCCCTCAAACAAAAATTTAGCGACCCTATAACAAGGGCAAATCTTCAACAACAACTGATATTCTTATCAAAACGAAACGAGACCACGCAGGACTATATATGTAAACTCAAGGCCTTAGTTACCCAGATCAACACAAAAATCTGTTCGGAAGTAGGTAATATAGAAGCACGAAATATTCTAATAGCTCAAAATGAATTAATCGCTACGAAAAATTTATTGGCAAACATTTCCAATGAATTACGAACACTGTTGATTGTTCAGCAACCTCAAAATCTCGATCAAGCAACAGACATTATCACAAATTACGAGATATTAATGAGTCAAAATAATTTTAAAAATAGCTATCTAACCCAAAACCGATCCCCTAATTCAAGACTAAACCCGAATAACGATCAGAATTTCCAAAAATTCGCAAAATCAACAAACTTTCCTTCGTCAAGCTTTCAACCAATGAATAGACCACCCCTAGTGCAACCTCATCGATTTATAAATCAACAACCCAAAAATTTCCCACGAAATCAAGTCACGTATCAAAAGAATTCGTATCGAAACCCCAGTAGACAATATCCACAGCCAATGTCCGGAGTGAGCACGGCACCACCCCAGACGCATAAAAGCTTTCCTCAGCCGAATCCCCAACGAAATCCATTCCAACATCAATTCCGACAACCTTTTCCGCAACAACCCCAACGATCCCAACCGAAATATACATTTCAAGAACTAACACATTTAGAAAACAATGATTCTTATCCTGATGCAACAGACTTTTTAGTCGACAATGAGGCAGGACAGGAAGAATATATTGAATTAGCAGAAAACCGTAATGAAAATTTTCAGACATCAGCCTCTCAGATAGAACCACATGGATAAATATAAATAGCCTCCAAGTCAATCAATTGCCCTATATCAAAATCCCTAATCTCCAAATAAAATTATTAATAGACACGGGTTCTCACGCATTTCTCCTCAGACCCTCACTAGCAGAAAAACTATTCCCTGAAAAAATAAGACCACATAAAAGCACATTACAAACTTGTGTAGGTACCAAGGAAACCACCCATCAAGCTAAGATTCCCTTATTACAACCATACGGAATATCAGAATCCATCAATTTCATCCTTCATCCCTTCCACGAATACTATGATGGAATATTAGGACTGAAAGATCTTTGTAAACTAAACCTCAATATAGATCTTAAAAACCAGGTGTTAAAGAATAATAACTTTAAGATTCCCTTTCAGTATCGAAAGAATTTTGAACAATATAAAATTGAAATTCCCTCTCTTACGTTACAGAAAACCCTGATAAGAACGTCATTACCAAACAATACTACATGGATAATAAATCATTATTGCGATGAACAAATCGAAATACAACCCACATTAATCACAGTTCATAATCAAGCGTATACAGTGGATATCGTTAACCACTCCGACAAGTCCGTTATATTGGAATATGATATAAGCAAAAACTTGCCATTAGATCCCATAGAACTTAATAACTATGAAATCTTTAACTGGGAAATAACAAATACTCATTCACGTCAAGAGATTCAAAAACAGGAATGTAAAAACATAAAATTGAAGGACTTAATAAGACATGAACATTTGAATCCAGAAGAACAAACGCAACTCTTTAATTTACTAAATTCATACCAACGAATCCTGTACAAACCAGGTGATGCCTTAACTTTCTCAAATCAAGTTAAACACGTCATCAACACCTCGGATGAAATACCGGTACATGCCAAGAACTATCGTTACCCGTTTATACATAAAGAAGAAATTAACAAGCAAATTAATCAAATGCTACAGAGTGGAATAATCAGGCCCTCTTATTCTCCATGGAGTTCGTCAGTGTGGATAGTGCCAAAGAAAATGGACGTGTCTGGAAAAAGAAAATGGAGAATAGTGATCGACTACAGAAAGCTGAATGAAAAAACAACAGACGATCGCTACCCACTACCAAACATAACACATATCCTTGATAAACTAGGTAGAAGTCAATATTTTACAACACTAGATCTTGCCAGCTGGTTTCACCAAATAGAAATGGACCCGAAGAGTATACCAAAAACAGCCTTTAATGTGAAACACGGTCACTACGAGTATACGCATATGCCATTCGGACTTAAGAATGCCCCTTCGACTTTCCAAAGGGCCATGGACAATGTTCTCCGTGGGTTGCAAGGAAAAATCTGTCTTGTTTACATGGACGACATCATTATTTATTCGACGAGCCTTCAGGAACATATTAACTCATTAAAATCAGTTTTTAATCGATTAGACTCATATAACATGAAAATACAATTGGACAAATCAGAATTTCTTAAAAGAACAGTTGAATTCTTAGGTCACATCGTTACTTCTGATGGAATAAAGCCGAACCCTAAGAAAATAAATGCAATTAAAGATTTTAAAATCCCTAAAACACCGAAAGAAATCAAATCATTTTTAGGCCTCATCGGTTATTATAGGAAATTCATCAGAAATTTTGCCAAGGTAACCAAACCTCTAACACAGTGCCTCAAAAAAGGCGCAAAAATTATTCACGACAAAGTATTTTTGGATGCTTTTAACCTTTGCAAAAGTCTTCTCATGAATGATCCCATACTCCAATACCCTGATTTTAAGAAACCCTTTGTCTTAACCACCGACGCTTCAGACTATGCAATTGGAGCTATATTATCTCAGGGACCTATTGGGTCAGATCTCCCCATTGCTTATGCCAGTAGAACCCTCAATCCAGCTGAGTGTAATTATTCAACCAATGAGAAAGAACTGTTAGCCATCGTTTGGGCAACGAAGTACTTCAGGCCGTACCTATTTGGTCGAAAATTCACAATAGTGACCGATCACAAACCTCTCCAATAGTTGTTCTCAATAAAAGAACCTAACTCCAAATTGGTTAGGTGGAAGCTCAAATTACAAGAGTATGAATACGACATTCAATACAAAAAAGGCACAAAAAATTCAAATGCAGATGCACTATCTCGCCCACCTAAAGAATTAAATCCAGTCGAGGTTGAACCACCCTTAACACATGTCTCAGCAGTAGCAGAAAGGAAAAAAGACCCCGAAGATCAATACATGTGGCATGAGAAAATTAAACATTTCTTCGAAACACAGGAAAACCTGTTTGAAAAACCTAAAAAGATACCAATGAACATTCCACGCCAATCTGAACCCAAAATTAAGATTTTATCCGATATTCAAGTCAAACCCCCAAAAGAGAAACCTCCAATACCACAGGTCATCAATGAAGATGCTCAAACCACGCCCAGTACCGTAACCGCGAAAGAAATTGAAAACTCTGAAACAGAAACAATTCACACATCACGAGAAAATCCTATTATTGGAGCACCTTATGTTAAAAAGAGCCTAAATACATACAAAAATCAGGTCATATTTAAATGGACTAACAGAGAAACCCCATATGCTATGACACAAAAGTTATTTGACATAAAACAAAGAAAAACTATATTCATCAATGAAACTCCAAAGACAAAAGAGATTCAAAAACTTCTTGTAGAACAATTACCGCCCAACACCTATTGTTTATTTTTTCCTCAGAAAGAATTGGAACCAATAATAATCAGGATTTTCCAGGAAACCTTCCAAAATACCGCATATACACTCGTTATATCTAATACATTGCTAGAAGATGTAACTGACCCCGATGACCAGAAAGAAGTAATAGAAAGATACCATACGACCAAGACATCGCATCGTGGAATCAGTGAAAATATTAAAAATATAAAACAACATTATTACTGGCCGAACCTTGAACGAGACGTCATAAATTATATAAATACGTGCGAAACATGCCAGAAAACGAAGTATGACAGGCACCCCTACAAGATTATATATAAACCCACACCAACTGGACATAAACCCTTTGAACATCTTTACATAGACGTATATTCTATCTCTCAACAGAAATATCTGACCATACTAGACAATTTTTCGAAATTCGCAGCAGCTTACCCTACGAATGAAACATCCATTGAGATCTGTCAAAATTTAATTAAATTTTTCGCTCACCATGGAACCCCTTCTAAAATAACAACTGACAGTGCAAAAACATTTCAAAGCTTTTTACTTCAAGATCTCTGTCGAACCTATAAAATTGAGTTACACCACACCACGCCTTATAATCCAAATTCAAATTCCCCAATTGAACGTTTTCACTCGACCCTCAAGGAAAGTATAATTGCCCTTAGAGACAATCATCGAACAAAAACCATTCCAGAATTAGTAGATCTTGCCGTTTTAAACTATAACAATAGTATACATTCTTCCCACGATTACACTCCTTTTCAAATCATGAAAGGAAATCTTAACTATCAATTAAATTTCGAAAAGAATCTTAATCAACTTCAAACTGATTACATTTATGAATTATCAGATATTTTTAAAGAACTTCACGAAACAATTAATTTAAAATTAAACGCAAGAAAGGCCAATATACTAGCTAAACTCAATAAAGAACGAGAAGACGACCCTGAAATACCAGAAGGTACCAAGCAATTGCTCAGTACCCCCTCTAAATTATCAAATAAACTAAAACCCAAATATCAAATAACCAACTTTCAAAGCCAAAGACATCCCAAGGACATTAAAAGACGGTATTTTCAGAACAAAAGAGATGAAGATTATCCTAGCACTTCTGCCGATGTTCATTAAAGCCCAGTATCGTATAGAAGAAATAACCAATCCCCTGCTTCCAATCAACCAAGGACCAGGCTACGTCATTCATGGTCAACACCATGCCAACTATCATGTAAATCTAACAAACATCAGTAAGTGTTTAAGATCAACGGAACAAACCTTAACTCAACTCGAAAAAACTCTAATCGTGACCCAAACAGACCATAATGCACTACTTTTAACACGAGTAAATGCCCTATCTACCAAAATCGAAGCCATAAAAACATTTGTCAAACATTATTCTACACTATTGACCAGAACTAGAAGAGGACTTATCAACTTAGCAGGAAAGGTACAAAAATATTTGTACGGAACCCTTGATGCAGACGATGGAGAACGTTATGACAATTATCTGAAAACACTACAGGCAAATCAGAAGATCCTACGGCAAGATATTTCTTCAACGCAAACAGTGATTAAACGACTCAGCAAGGACATTGATACGCAACTAATCAACGTCATGGAAAACCAACACAATGTGCAGACGCACCTAACTAACCTAACTCAAGCAGTGCAAACTTCATCACTTACTATTCATTTCATACTATGTCTCGATAATTTAGACAATAATCTTCAAATCATTGCTGATATTTGTGAAAATGTACAAACAGCAATAGATTTTGCAAAAACCAATGTCCTACATCACAGCATTTTAAAATACAAAGAACTACGAACCCTTCTAGACCATCTCAGCCCCAGCAATAAAATTCCTTTTAACAATCTCATCAGTTACTATGAAACAGCTCGCACTGATGTAACTATAAAAAATGACCTAATCATATTCCACATAGTAATTCCTTTAATAATAGGAGAACCCTACATTCTCTATCAACTTTACCCTATACCCATTGATAACCACATCACGACAATATCAAATACCTACCTTTTACGAACCACAAATATTTCCTTTAACTTAAAGACCATCTGCCCAAAGGTTGAAGGCCTTTTTCTCTGTGACCAAAATCTTTTACGCACAGATGAACCCTGTATTATTGAAACTATCAAACTCACTAAGCATTGCCATATGATTCCCATTATTTATAATAAATCATCAGTCATCCATTTCCCGGATAACTCCCTACTCGTGATACCGGCCTCAAAAGAAGCAATTGAATTTCAATGCCCAAATCAGCATACGATTGAAACCATCACACAAACCTCACTCGTAACCCCTTTTGAATGTCATGCAAAAATTAAGAATAAGACTTATGAAGTACAGAAACCCGACATAATTCAATTACGCTTAAAACTACCACAAATCCCTATTGACGAAAACCTTAAAGAAAACATTAGACCCCTAAAACTTAAAGAAGTTAATTTCGATAATTTGCGGGAAGACATGGAAATTGCGCGACAATTAACAGTGCATCACTTAAAGGAATTTGTTGTAGTGAGCACTAGTATATCTATTTCCTCTATAATTCTTATTGTAATCATTATAATAGTCGTATCCCTGTATTACTATTGCTATTACTATAAACCAAAGAAAAATGTAAAAATGGCCCTACAATTAACACCTCTCGAAAATAAGAACCCCTTATTTTCTCAAACTTAAGGAGGGAGGAATTATATGGTTATTTCCCATATGAACCCATAACACATGTACCACGTGTATAAACAAAAACCATAACACGTTCCAGAATTCAGCACCTTCAGCATCTTCTTATTATATAAAGTCAGGTGTTTAGCATAGGATTATTATTATTATCATAATCATCCGTTAGTCTAGTTGCTAGTACATTGAGTACAAAGTCTTATAATTCTTATTTTATTTTTGAAATAAATAATTTTTTAAAAAGAAGTTTTCTTTGAATGAAAACTTAACTGAGCGAAGGCGCCTTATCAGTTCACAAAAAATGATTCACAACAAAAATGTTGTGTCGAGCGAATAAATTTAGAATTTTACATCTAATATCAAGTTTGCAAGGATATTTTCAGGTTGCTAATTTTAAATAAATCAATAAAATTGGATTATAATTTTTGTTATCGTTGAAAAATTTATAATCGTATAGCTTGATTGATAATTCATTTGCCTGCATAACATTTTTGAGGCATAATAATTGCATTTTTTGCTTGGCACTCCAAGACCGGCCTAGCTTATTGAGAGAAAAATGCAGAATTACTTCTTTTAAACTAAGACATAAAAAATTCTATCTTGTGATACACCGTTGTAAAGGGGTTATTAAGAACTTTTAAAAATCGCCGAAACATGCACAGGTCCGTATTTGAAAAACTCAAGTTGTTGTCTCATTATCTCAAAAGCTAAGGAACATTTAAAATTTTGAAATTTACTGGTTTGTAGACATAAGAAAACTACGAAGTTATTGTATCAAACGTTTTGATGAAAAACCTTTAGTTATCGATTCATTTAAAAAATTAAATTCGACCTAATTTTAGTTTTTTCACAGTAACTCAGAAACTAAAAGTCATTCGGCAACATCGTTTTCTGTTCTTAGAAGAGTATTAAATTTGACACATTTCTTCCAATTTAACCGACCCTGTAACTCTTCCCGTTTAAGACAGAGCAATAATAGCACATCGAATTTGGAACACCCTGTATAACACAGCCGACATCTCACAAACTTTTCGCTCAACTCGAGATGAAATTCTTGCCAGAAGTAACAATGTAAACAAAAAAACGTCCCTAAATTTAAGCCAGTGATAAAGTTACCTTAATTGAAAAAAGACAATGTGATTATGTACCCTAATATTCAACTCACGACTAATTTCGGAAATATTACGCCCTTGTTCATACAAAAGTACTATATTATTTTTAATATTATCGCTCAGATTTGGTGGCATTGCAGCTGAACGATGAACTGAGAAAATACCAAAAAATAAAATTGTCTCAATGAATTGGGCCAGCAATACATGTTTGTGTGCAAAATATTGATGTATATGTTAGGACTTGCGACGTATTATTATATCATGGATTAGAATTGTGTTGTTTATTAGTTGAAATATCCAAAGTGAGTTTAAGAAACTGATGTTACTCCCATGGACAACCCCAGCCATTGGGTAGTACTGTTGGAATTCCCAGCGCTTAACACCCATCTTCGGCTGAGGGAAGTTATTTTATGATTGGGATTTCCAGCACTATTCTTTGTCGGACTAAAATTGCGAATCTAAATTAAAGATACCGCCAAACAAATACAATGGCTGGGCTCCAATAAAAGCCCAGCGACCATGCCTCTAAGTGCTACGCTTTAACGCGACAAGGTAGCCTAGAAACCGCTAATGGGGCCTTATCGGGAGTACGTCTATGGGTGTTGTACCTCCGTATCAGTACTTAAAGAGGGTGCGAAACTGAAGAGGTTCTCTTTTCTCGCTACTTCATCACGGACTTGTGCGCGCTAGATTCTTCTCAACATTCTTTAAATAACGTATCTCTCGATATTGTACAGTTGTTAATGTTACCAATAAACCTTTGTTACGTCTCTTATACGCGAAAACAGTGTCTCTGAGACTGCGAACTCAGGGTGGTCCTTCATAATCGATCAATCCAATCCACGATCTACGTAGTTCACGGTTATCGTATCGAAAGGGGTGAATCGACCCATCCACGTACACGCGCCAAATTTGGACCAAACAGTATATACACAAAAAGGAGGATCCAACAAAAAGTAATCTAGGTCAAGTGTGACAAAAAAAGGTACCCGACCCACAGTACCGCAAGCGATTTTGATTTGAAACTGGTCGACCACTTTTGTGACCGATAGTACATTCGATAATATTTAGGTGATTTTTTCTCCACACACCTGAATTCTTCTTCGAAAATGGAGCTTACTAATATGCGCAGTTAGATAATTACTTTTTCTAGCCTCTCTATAAGCAAAACTCCATGCAATCATTTTAAAAACTTTGTTGTTTTTTCGCTGAAAGATACTTTTTCCATAGAATTATCATAATAAGAAGAAAATTGAATACATATGTAAAGAGTCAATAACTTTATATGACTCACCTTGTCTACAAACAAGTGGAAACAACTAGTGGGGATTTTATAATATGTTTTATAATGTTTAATAAGTTTTATAATGGTATAAACTGAAATAATTCCATAAGTGTTCAACGGTTAAAGAAAAGAACATAGAACGAGTGTGTGCCTAAGTTCTTATTAAAGTGGTAGTGTCATAGTGACAAAATGATTTGTCAGGAAAGTCATGACAATTACCACCGTACAACTTCTTCTTATTCTGTTTCATCCCCGATTTGTTACGATCATCAACTTGAGGAATGTCTGCAAAAGTTTGAAGACAGTGCTAGGAAAGAAACTTTCCATCTACTAAATACGGCATATTATAAGGGTGCATATCGAATTGAATGTGGTTTAAGTCCAGCGCGAATATTCAGTTCAGTTATTACATTATCTAAATCAACAAAAATTGGTAAAATAACATTCAATGAACTTGAATGGATCACATTTTTAAATGTGCTGAACGAAAAAATGTGTGATTTTTTCAATGATCGAACGGCTCCGGGTGACGTGATAACTTTTTCATGCGGCGATTTTACAGAAGTGACTCAAATGATGGGGTTTACTGATGATAGTGATTTCAAAAAAGTATTGAAAATATTAAAACATTCTGTAAGTTTTTATTTGACCGAAAATGATGTACATCAAATTGTTCACATTGATTTACACCTTATTCGTCCACGGTTGGCTATATTGAATGATCTGCAATTTTGTGTCTATTATTACAATATAATAAATGTATCTACTTAACTCTTGGTGCATTGCAAATAATGTTAATAGAAAAGGTCTATTAGAATTATATAACTTAGTTTGCGATAAATTATGCATGGGAAATATGCTACTAAGTAGCACTCTCAAGGAATACCTATATTATTATTATGATAAAGTTGTACAGGATTTAAATAAAGAATAAAATTTGCACTGCTAAACTTATATGTAATTAGTTTACAAAGCTTTTTTACTAAGTATCGTTTTTCTTCGCCCCTCCCCATATGCTTCCATATTTTCTTTAAATATTAACAATTTTCCAAATACCTCTGTAGTAGTGAATTTTCTGTTAAGATAGGCACAATGCAAAATTTAGTCGACTTTTTGGGTCCATATCACGTTAAGCCACTAGAGATTTAAGGTTTTTTTTTTAAATGACTTATTTGATGTTGTAACACGTGATTTTTTACAAAAAAATGCGGATTTTAGACTTTTATTGCAAAAAAATTTTTTTCTTCCGCTATTTTGTGCTATTTTTGGAACTTAGCATTTATTTCCAATAGATAAAGTGTCCTTCGGGACAATGGAGTGAATTGGGGTGCTGGGTGGAGTAAAACAAAACAAAAAAGAGTTGACCTGAATTAACTTAAACTAACCCGAACTAACCTAAACTAATTTAATCTAAGCAGGAGGTCTACATCGATATAGGCCTCACTTACCTTACTTTACCTTACTCTTCCTAAAGAGCACCTCCCCTATCTTCCATTTAACTTGAGCGATTCCTCTTACCTTTGACTCTGGCCCTTTCCTTACCCTACCTTACCCTATCTAGCCTTACCTTACCCTACCCAACACCCCAATTCACTCCAGGATTCCGAAGGACACTTTACCTATTGGAAATAAATGCTAAACTCGAAAAATAGCACAAGCAAAAGATTTTTTTTTTGCAATAAAAGTCTAAAATCCGCATATTTTTGTAAAGAACCATGTATTAGAACATCAAATAAGTCATTAAAAAAAACTTAAATCTTTAGTGGCTTAAAGTGATATGTCACTAACTTTTTAATTGGAAACAAAGATATTAAACAATTGAAAAGTGAAGAATTAAAATGTTTCCCGCTCAAGTATTTTTTGAAAGAAGCAGGCTGCATAGATCTTCTAAATATTTGGGGTAAGGTTTCCCATGAATATACTAGCAATTATGAACTGCAAATAAGACTACCATGTTTCGTTCACCACAACCGACTCGAAGTTCGCGTTCATATAAGTGGTCCGCCGTCATCGCAAAAGATGTGTCCACATTGTTTGCAGACTTTAGGTTGTTACGTTTAATCTCCGATTAGCAGGGAAATGTATTATACTTGTATTACCTGTATTAAAAGAAAAATAAATCAATAAATGTTTCTGGTTCAATCCAATCTAAGTTAATCTTTATCTTTTTTAATGATAATTAAAAACTGTGAAATGACCTGTCATTCGCATTCTAACATGTTGTTAAGGACTTTAGGTTATTGTTTGTTGTTGTAGTTTGCTTACTTAATTAATTTGTACTTTCATCTCTTAAGTTACGCCCATGTGTATCGATACGTATTTGAAGGATTCCATCTGGGCAACTATTGATAACAAAGGTGAACCAAATAACAAAGGTGGCCTAGAAATTTGTTAAATTAAAATTTAATTTAAAATTGTTATTAGTTTCTTTATTTATAAATTTATTAATTTAAACCACTGACTTTGTCAGCAGAAAATAATAAATAAAATGAGCAGATTGCAGTGTCTCATATTTAATCATTTTTCTCGAAAACAGAGTAAGTTATCGGTTTTAAACCAGAGTACCTTTTTTGTGTATTTTTAAACAAACTCTAAGAAAAACTGACCAAATATGCATTTTGTCCACGCACAAAAAAAATTATCGAAAAAATTTCTAGGCCACCCCTGTTATTTGGTTACCATAGCAACTAAAAATAATGTACTCATCAATAGTTGTTGCACCCATCGGCCACATCTTGAGTACCAACTTTCAATAAAATCACAAAAGCCCTTTGGAAAAAAATAATAGAAATATGTTTTTCCAAACTATCATAAAACGCCCTGTATCTTTTTTATTAAGCATTTTTGGACACACATTTATATAGAATTTCGGGCATAAAATGATGTAATCTACCTTCCATATCAATTTAGCACCATAATTTAGAAACACCCTGTATAAGAGAGGGGTGTAATTATTTTTTTAACTCAATTTAAAAAAAATTTCAGGGGCTTTAATTCGGGCTAAAGCAAAAGATATTGTACAAACTTTGCAGTATAAAAATTTCAGTGCGTCATCTGGGTGCCTTGAAAAATTCCGCAAAAGGTATAACATAACTTTCAAAGTCATATCTGAGGAGGCTTGAAGTGTCAATTCAGGATACGTCGAAAGTTTTCTAAATAAGATGACGTCATTGATAAAGGATTATTCATATCTTCAACGCAGACGAAACGGGTCTATTTTTTCGCACTTTACCAGACAAAACTTTAACGTTTAAACGAGAGAAGTGCACCGATGGAAAATTATCTAAAGAAAGACTTACTATTCTGCATTATGTTAATATGGATGGAGAGAAGAAAAGATTGTTAGTAATCGGTAAATAAAAAAGTCCAAGAGCATTTAAGAATATTAATATGAATAAATTGACTGTTGTGTGGAAAAGTAATAGAAAAGCTTTTATGACATCTGCTATAATAGAAGAATTGTTAAGAGATTTTGATATAAGAATGGGTGCAAAAAGAAGAAAAATTTTGCTATTTTTAAACAATGCGTGTTCTCCCCCCAAAGACATTCAACTAGTTTTTCTACCACCAAATTGCACGTCAGTTGTTCAACCTCTAGATTATGGTATTATCAAAAATTTCAAAGCTTTTTATAGATCAATTATGGTTAAAAATTTGTTATCAAAAATGGAATTTGTTGATAGTATTAAAGGGTTTACTAAAGTTATAAATATACTGGATGCTGTTTATTTTTTAAAAACTGCCTGGCAGAAGGTAACGGCAGAGACAATTGAAAATTGTTTCCGTAAAACTGGAATAACACGCGAACAAGTGAAAATAAATATAGAAAACGGAGATGATTCAGTAAAAGATGATCTACCTTTGTCTGTTTTATCTGAAATGTTGCGAAACTATGAAGCACTAGGGATTAGTAGCAAAAACTTAGACGACTTTATTAATATTGATATCGGTTTAATAGTAGAACGTGATGATGAACCCTTTACTGTCGATTCTGTAACACAAGAGGAAACTGTACACATTTCGGATGACTCGGATGCAGAACCAGATATCAATGATCAAACAACGCCACAAAGTTATCAACAAGCTATTTGTTTGGTAAAACAATTACAAAAATTTACCAAAAAAAAAAGAGATGCAGTAGCAATGGAGATCTGATTTAGAATTACATTTCCAAGAAAGCAACATTAAAACAAAAAGTCGTCAAAGTACGTTATTAGATTATTTCAGTGTAGCATAATTAAATTTGTTCATGAATTTCTTTATATTTAACTACTCCAGTTATGGAATATAATATTAATAACTATATTATGTTTTAATAATAAACACAGACTTTTAATGAAATAGCTTTGGTTTTTATTTACAAATTCCCATAAGCGGACACCTCCATTAGCCGGACATATTTTGACAGACCCGACAGTGTCCGCTTGTGAAAGATTTCACTGTAGTTTAATTGATAAACTGACTGGTATAGCTAAAATAGTTGTAAATATACAGAATATATCTACATGGGATGATTTGAACTCCATTCTGCATCGAAACTTCGCAAATTAAAGAGATGAAACTTGCTTAAATAGGGACCTTGTTATGTTAAGACAGAACTAAAATGAAGACCCGAATCAATTTTATGACCGAGTATTATTACTTTATTCGTATCTTAATAGTCATAAAAATACTGACGCCGCAAAAAATTTTAAAAAGTCATTATACAGGGTATTAGTGAAATAACTTTCGTAAATTTAACCAACGATTAAGAACATCATTTTGAACAAAAAAGTCCCTTACAATAGGGGTCGAAAACCTAATAGTTTTTCAAAAAAAATATCAAAGTTGGTAACCGAAAAGGTATAAGTTTTAATATTTTAATAAAATGTGAAAAAATATACCTGACACATGTTGATTGTGTGACATGTAACAAAAAAACTAAAATTATTCAACAATAACATTGTTAAAAGCAATTGAAAACTTAATTAATAACTTAAGCGGTAAAAAAAAACGTAAGCGGCAACGCTGCACTGAACGTGACCGAAAAAGAGAAGTTTGTTTTTGTTATAGTTGTTTTTTTATGGCCCTTATGAAGGTCGCTCACCCACGTTGCAGGTGAAGTGATAAGGCATTGGAATGCGCAGTAAACAGATTGACTTAGTACCTCAATAGTATATGAGTTATGTAACCATCTGCACTTTATCCCATTTTATGTGACATATGATCCTGGGCAAAGATACCTGACGCCATGGACATGTGGAGCTCATTAGTGACCATCAAGAAGAGACAAGACAAAAACTACCCTTATTTTTTAAATTTGTCATGGACTGTATGTCCTTTCATACTTTTAATATTTTAATGTGATTTCGGTCTCGCTTAATGCATCTTCTGTCGGTATACGCAACAGATCATCCGCAAGGTTAATTTGGGCAAACTTTAACTGATTTTATTCCAACTTATTAACAGTACCTAAGTGACAATGTATTCTGTACGCCAGTATCATGACATGCTTTTGATCCATGGAGAGGCGTTACAAAATTCTGAAGAAGTTAGGCGCATTTATGGTAATCCTTATCCAGAAAGAAAACTTCCAGCTCGACAAACATTTGTGCGAGTTTCCCAAAATATTCTGGATACAGGGAGTGTTGTTTCTTCATATCAAGGACACGAGGTCGACAGAGAGAAGTTGGTTCTGAAGCCGAAGAACAAATTTTAAACCTTGTTCAAAAGAGTTCAACAAGGAGTACCCGGAGTAGAGCATGCATGGACTCAAATGGTGAACATTTCGAACATTTAATGTAGCAAAAATAATAACACATTTATCTTTTTAAGTGTGATGTAAGTGATGTAAAATGCGTAACGTAATACGTTATGCTAATTAAAGATGATAACAATAGTTTAAAGTTAAATGGCTTTTTAAAATAATAAAATAAGTATCACATAATTTTTAAATTTCCTGAATTTAATGCATTTTGTTAATTATGTATTGTAAAACTTACCATATCCAGAAAAAGCGCCCCAAAGTACCCCCAAAAGACCCACTTCATGCACCTACTTAGGTAAATACGGAAATGAAATAAATATGACACGACGCTGCCAATTCTCACAAAAGGTTTTTTTTATTTTCCGGGGAAATGGTTGTATTTACAACCCCTCTTGTACGGAACTTTTTTGTTCCAAATGATGTTCCTAATCACTAGTTAAATCCATAAAAGTTATTTCACTAACATTGTCTATAATGACTTAGCTTTAAAAACTTTCCTTTCTTGACTAAAAGAACCATTAGGTAAAATAATACGTTGTATGAGATCCAGAAGTTTAGCTGAAGTCCTTCAGTGCATAACACAGGAATATAACAATCAGTACTTCTAAAATTTGTCAAAAGGAGTATTAGATAAATCCACACATTTTGTAAGACCAAATGTAAAACCTCAATCCAGTCAACAATTCAGACTACTATTCTTTGCACAACCGCCGCATAATTTGTTTATGCCTACAATAAGACCTCAAATCCTTCAATGACCATCACAACCAATAAATATAAGGCCAAATTTTAACAGAATACTACAATGATTTCCAACAAATTCTCACATTTTTGGAAGTCCGAATCAATCAAACGTGTTCAGACCTAATCAAAACAGAGCCCTTCCAGCTCTACAACCAATGAGTGTCTGTACATCAGGGTCAAAGAAATCTTTACAATATAATCGATTTCCAGGACCTAATTTCTAAAATAATTAGCCTAAATATATTGCTGAAGAACTGTATAATGCTGAAATGCAGTCCACATCAAGTTACGATCAGTTTGATCAATATAGATTGCCAGAATCAGGTGCGATCTATACTGACTTGACATATTCAACCAACTGTGCTGATTTTTACGAAAATAACTCCGAATATTTTGATTGCCTTTATTCCCCAAAAGTAACAGAAAACGCGAATTTGGACAACAATATCGTTAATATCATATCTCACGATGAAAATATAAATTTTCAGAAGATGACTCAGACCAACAATCCAACTTAGTCATATTTTTAAATTCAATAAATTCACGTGAACTTTCTTATATTACTTTGCCCGAATAGAATATTAAATTTATAATTGACTGTTGTCCTACAAAATCTTTTATTATGTCAGCATTAGCCGAAAAAGCAACATGGAGCCAAGCAGCGCACCAACGGGGAAAAGGAAGAGGATGAAGGAATCTCTCATGGAAGGAGAAGGAAGGTCTAAGACACTTCTGAAAGTGGCCAGAGGGCAAGTAGATGAAATTGACAGGCTCCTTAGGGTGAGCTTCAAGTCCAAACAAGAACTGGTCGATGCTGTTGCGGAATTGAAAAGTACTATGAGGAGCTTGGTATTGGGAATAGAAGGGAAGGAGCTAGGAATAAAGAACTTGGAGGAAGAAAACAGAAGACTGAGGGAAAAAATAGCGCGACTGCTAGGCGGTACGACGATAGGGGTCTAGGTGGAATGCCAGACGGGAACAGAAGAGGAAAGGAGGATTGGTGAGTATAAGGAAAAAATAATCATTTTCATCTACAAAGGGAACAATCTTGGAGGCTATCAAAGAAAGATGGGACGAGAGGATCTTCGGAGCGACCAAGGTAGCTTACAGAAACTTTATTATAACTTTTATCGACGATGGAAACGAACTTAGATAGCCATGACGTTCCTGTTGATGTCTTGCTCGAATGAAAAAATAACTACACTACAGTATATAAAACAACAACGGGTATAAATAGCGACAACCACGGACTTAACATTTTTGATAGATTTTCTACCTTCTTCAAACTGCACAGAGTAGTAGCTTATATATGGAGACTCAAAAATCGATGTCGGAAAACGACGAATAAGTCAACAGCCTTGACGGTTGAAGAATTAAACAAGTCGCTGCTTATACTAGTAAAATTGGTCCAACGGGATAGTTTCAAAAGAGAAATTTCCGACTTATCCAAAAGTAAAAAACTCCCAAACGATAGTAAAATTTTAAATCTAAACCCATTTCTCGATTCAGAAGGGATACTTCGAGTCGGGGGACATTTAATAAATTCACAGTTTAATTTTGAGCAACAACACCCTATTATATTACCGTATAAACATAAATTCTCTGATTTAATAATACAGAATGAGCATATGAAACATCTCCACGCAGGAGTTCAAAACTTGCTTTCGATAATTCGCCTCAGATTTTGGATAGTAAACGGAAAAAAATGCGATTAAACGTAACCTTAGTAGATGCATAAGATATTTTAGAGTAAAATCGAAACCTTCAAAATTTTTTATGGGTTCCCTTCCGGCCGCAAGGGTAATGCCTTCACGATCTTTTTCAAATTGTGGAATCGATTATGCAGGGCCTATATTCATAAAAGAGGGTACGCTGCGTAGAGCCAAATCCGTAAAAACCTACATATGCATTTTTGTTTGTTTTGCCCCGCGTAGAGTACATATCGAACTGGTTAAAGATCTTTCGACCTATAGCTTCTTGAATGCTGTGGAAAGGTTCTGTTCCAGACGACGAAAATCAACAAATATACATTCAGATAATGGTTCTAACTTTGTAGGGGCAAATAATTATTTTATCGAACTCTATAACTTAATAAATGATGAATCACACATTAACGCCACAACTACATTTTTAGCCAATCATTTGATGAAGTGGCATTTCATACCCGCGCGTAGTGCCCATATGGGAGGATTGTGGGAGGCGGCGGTGAAATCGACTAAGTTTCATCTTCGCCGCGTCTTAGGTGAATCATCCCTTATATACGAAAAGATGTACACTTTATTAGTAAAAATCGAAGTTTGTCATAACTCGCGACCACTAATGCCAATTTCAAACGACATAAACGACTATGCACCTTAACCCCCGCGCATTTTCTTATTGGTGACTCGTTGGCAAGTTTACCACAACCCGACTACCAGAACGCCGTGATCTCTTATTTATCTCATTACGAACGACTATAACTCCAACAGCATTTTTGGAATAGTTGGTCCAGAGATTATTTGACAAATTTGCAAACTCGTAGAGATAGAGATTGGAGCATTAGTTTTACTGATGGAACACAACACTGCCCCACTGCGTTGGATTTTAACTCGAGTTGTCGAACTCCATGAAGGAAAGGATCATGAGATACGTGTAGTGTCAGTGCGTTTACCAAGTGGAACTATATCGCGAAGATTACTGTCAAAAATATGCCCATTACCCATGAATAATGATTAACCCTTTGTAAGTATTTTAAAAGGTAACGAACTTTTAACGGGGCCGGCATGTTAAGGCTGATGCAGAGGACAAAATATCCGATAATTGATTTAATCTATTAGTTCGATAAGTTGTATTCTTCATAAGCCCAGAATTAAATCTGTGATTAGTATGTAAGGAACCCGTGTGCTACGCCTATGAACATTACTCGTTTTTTTTGCCACTTTGCCCGTATGACCAGATGTTGGTACGCATTTCATTTGAACTTAAACTAACTATGTAATAAAACTTCTCGCTGACCTTTTGTGCGTACTAGAATTTACACACGTTCTCGACTCTAGTCTTAACCGCCCTCCAATAAAACCCAATTATACTATTAAAGTTAGGCAAGTTACAAGGGCAGATCTAGAAGAAGTACCGATGATGACCTCCTGGTTTTTGGTACACCTATGTATGCTTACCATTAACTTTAGTATTTAAGATTTTGCAAGAAAAATCGGTCTCTTCTTGTGCATCGCCGTCGACACTCGACTCCGTACTTGAACGAAAACGGTGTTTCTGAGACCGCGAACTCAGGGTGGTTCTTCGTAAGCATCTCGTCTATTGTTAACTAGACGTATCAAGAATTAGGTCACGTCTAATCAACATCTTGGTACCACGAATACACGAATAAACACTGAGAGCATTTAGTAAAAAGAGAAACCTTGTTTTACTCATAGTAGCACGATATTTGTATTCTGAGTACAATACATTGAATAAGAGTTCAGCTGAGAGATAATTGTCCTTCAAGGAGGCAGATAGAATTAAAAGTCCAAGTAAAGCCTTCAGCTCGCACATTGTAGTTACAGAAATAGAAGCATTTTGTGTTTTATATTTTTTTTGTAAGACGAATATTTTCTCCTTTGTATGAATTAGTATCTCAGCCAGAACGTCATCGTCAAGTAATAAAGAGAATGTATCTAGCGATTCAGAACAGTTCTTGGCTGAGCCAACTGGACCTGGTCTAATAGAAATCACATTCCTTGCTAGTGTTTTGCCCTTTTCGGGTATGGGAGAATTAGTAAACAATTTATAACTATCTTTACCAAACAAAAATTTATCAAGATGTTCTTGATGAGACTTCTCCACATTTGAATGTATCTTTCCTATGTCCCCTAAGTAAACTGCTTGTGATGTAAATGGGTTTAGATAATTGTACTTTCTTGCAAGTGTTTGATTTCCTTTTTTGCATGTTCCACCATTTCCTAGCTTCTTATTATACAGTAGTGGCCAAAAGTAGATGAACACCTATAAAACATAGCATTTCTAATAATTTATACCATTAAGCCTCTATAGAATCTAATATTGCTATTCCGCCAAATAACTAATAGAATGCTTTACCAAAAAAAAAAAACAAATAATGGGTTTCTTATCAAACATTGTTAATCTACATAGAAATAAAAAATAGCTCTGGCCAAAAGTAGATGAATAAAAACTTTTAAATATTTTTGATATTTATCGATTCGGTTTTAAACGTTAGTATCTTGGTGGACGATAGTAGTAAGCCACTAGAATAATTTATTAAAATGCCACGAGGTGTTTATGTTTTTGAAGACTTAAAAATAAGTGTGTTAGCTGCGAATAATGCTGGAGTGAGTCAAGCACAAATTGCAAGACAATTTCAGCTAAAAAGATCTACTGTCTGCATGTTAATTAAGAGGTGCAATCAAAGGAGAGATACCACAATTAAGAATAAGTCGGGCCGTCTTAGAAAAACTGACCAAAGACTAAATAGGGCTATTAAGAAGATGTCTATGCATGATCCTTTTCTTTCATCTAATCAAATAAAGACCAAAATAGAAGAAATTGGTTTGCCTTCTGTCAGTTCTAGGACAATAAGATGTAGACTAGTAGAGGCTAATTTGTTTGCCAGAAGACCGGCCAAAAAACCTCTGCTGTCAAAGAAGAACGTTAAGGCCCGATTACAGTTTGCAAAGGAGCATCAAAATTGGACTGTAGCGCAGTGGAAAAGGGTTTGTTTTAGTGATGAATCTAAATTTAATATGTTTTCATCTGGTGGCAATGTGTATGTAAGACGTCCTCCTAATACTCGTTTATTGCCCAAATATACCAGACCAACCGTAAAACATGGAGGAGGATCAGTGTTTGTTTGGGGATGTTTTTCTGGGTACGGTATCGGTCCACTTTATAGGATTGAGGGAATAATGGACCGATTTATCTACAGGGACATATTAAAAACTCACATGTTACCCTATATCGAGGAAGTTTTGCCGGTCACGTTTATTTTTCAGCATGATAACGACCCCAAACATGCGGCAAAGATAGTTAAGAAGTTTTTAGAAGATGAAATAGTACTTGTTATGACATGGCCCTCGCAGTCACCGGATCTTAATCCAATAGAAAATTTATGGGAGATCCTAAACAACAAAATTAGGACAAAAACCTACTCAAATAAGGATCAATTATTCATAGCATTACAAGAAGCATGGATCCATTTGTTATTGAACATCTCATAGCGTCAATGCCCAAGAGATGCAATGAAGTAATAAAAAATAAAGGATATTACACAAAATACTGACTAATAATACTGTCTCAATGGTTTAGTTAATAAGAGTTTATAATATTTCAAATTATGTTTATTTTGTTCATCTACTTTTAGCCAAAGCTATTTTTGTATTTCAATGTATATTAACAATATATGATAAAAAATCCATCATTTATTTATTTCTTTAGAAAAGGCACTCTATTAGTTATTTGGTGGAAAAATTATATTAAAATTTATAGAAACTTGTGGTATGAATTATTAAAAATGCAGTGTGTAATATGTGTTCATCTACTTTTGGCCACTACTGTATATTTCCTCGTCAATTTGGTCTAAAAGATAATTTTTATCGACAATACCATCATCGCTATCATAATCAGCATCTGTTTCTTCTGGATCATTGTCATCTATGTTGCTTATGTCACTAAAATCACTCGCTGCGATAATATCTTTTAAATCCGTATCACTCAATGGTCTCTTTGAGCTCATATCGTTTTCTTTACTCATGTTATACTAAAAATACAGTACATGTACAGTATCAGTCATAAGTAAAGCAATAAATAAAAATTATAGGTCCCTAGAAAATCGGCAGTCTTCTTAGGAATGATATACATATATTTTGATTCTGCACTTGTAAATATACTAAATAATGTACAAAAACCCAGTTGATTTTGCTTATCTGTCCGATAATTTTTTATATTCCTTTTAAGACATTCCAAAAGTAAAGCAATAAAAAAAATCGTATTTTAACACTCTATTAGTGACAAGTGCATTTCTGAATCTGCATACTGGTTATTTTTGTTTAATTTAGCGGTAAATAATGCTTTCTGGTCGCAGTTTGTCAAGAGATATCCGAAGTTTGATTATTTCAAAGTGGCGGTCGGGTTTGAAACAAATAACCATTGCAAACCAATTGCAATTGAATCGAAATATTGTTTCTCGTACAATCAAACATTTTTCAATTCGAGGAACTGTTGCGAATAGACCAAAATCTGGATGACCAAGTAACCCAGCCAAAAAATGGATCAATGAATTGAAAGTGTGTCCCGGGAAGATCCGTTTCGCTCTGCAATGGATATGAAAAAAAAGTTGGAGCTTGCTGATGTTTCTGTTAGTACTGTTTGAAGACGTCTGACAGAACGCAAACTATTTGGAAGAAAACCGGTCAAAAAACCATTTATTTCTGCGAAAAATAGACGATTTCGGCTGAAATTCGCTGAAGAGCACATTAATTGGACAGTAGAAAAATGGAAAACAATGCTTTTTTTCCGACGACAGCAAATTTAACTTGCATTCAAGTGATGGTATTTGCTGGGTACGTCGTCCTGTTAACAAGAAGTTTGATCCAAAATACACTCGTGGCACCATAAAACATGGAGGAGGAAATGTGATGGTGTGAGGATGTTTTTCGGGAATTGGCGTGAGTCCACTGATTAAAATTGATGGGATAATGGACCGATTTCAATATTTACGAATTATAAGAAACACAATGGTGCCATTCGCTGAAGAAAATTTGCCATTATCGTGGGAATTTCAACACGACAACGACCCTAAACATACTGCTAAGGTGATAAAACAATTTTTTGCGGACCGCAGCATTCGTGTAATGAAATGGCCTGCTCAGAGCCCAGATTTAAACCCCATAGAGAATCTCTGGGAAATCATTGACCGTAAAGTAAGACAGAAAAATCCACAAAAATATCAAAATTGTGATCAGCTCTTTAACATTATTGTTCGAGTTTGGAATTCCATATCAGAATCAACCCTTATCACATTATTGGAATCTATGAGTCGTAGATGTGCTGAAGTGATAAAAAATAAAGGCTATGCTTCAAAATATTAAATATAATCTAAATATAAATGCATTTAGTTATATGTTGCTCTACTTTTGAAACCTTTGTAAGAAATATTTTGTAGTTTAAACTAGAACTGTTACTTGTCTTTTAATTTTTGTTGATTATTATTATTGATTAATAAATTCATTCAACTTAGTAATAAAATTTTGAGAACCATTTAACCTCTTTTAAGGATATTAATATAATTTAATTTGTTGCTTTACTTTTGACTGATACTGTAGGTAAAACAATAAATACAAATCCAAAAAAAAAACGTTTTTGCCGATTACATATATGTAGACTTTTTCTCTGTTTGTCTAGGGTTTTTTGGGTTGATAAAAAGGAAAGACACTCACGATATTACTATCTGAGTTTTAATACAGGTAGGGTGAACCTGGAAAGGAAAAGAGAAATTTTAGTCTCGACAGAGAGCAGCTAAATTTTTTGCTAACTCAACACCGCCCTTATCTAAACCTAAAGTCCGCGAAAATCCAACGTTTACCAGAAATACCGCTGACCAGGTTGCAGTACCCATGAGCATATCATACGGATCTAGCCTCTCTTCGTACCCCGTTTTTAACTTAAACCTAACATTGACATATCTCTTATTTACACTACGCACAGGAGAGTGGAAACGATCTAACTAGCAGATCTTACCTAGTGTATGTATGTAAAAACTACGTGTAGACTTTAACCATTAATACCAACTATACGTAAAATATACGTGTAGACCTTTAAATTTACTGCTACCATAGACTAACATTGACTTATGCGCACTTTTTTTAAGAACTCCCTGAACACTAAAAGAGTGAAGAGAACGCTGCCGGGAGCCTGGATCGTAAATATAAACATTAATGAAATAATCATGGTTGTATATAAAACCACACGTAAATTTTACGTACGTTGTCGTTCTAGAGTTAATCAAGATTGACACCTTAATAATTTATTTTTAATCGTTGAATTAACTTTTTGTCAACACTGGTGGTATGTGATATCCAATTAGTTGTTAAAGTCTAATTTTTATGATATTTTCAAATATTTTACTTAACACTGGGAATAGTGTAATAGGTCTGCAGTTTTGTGTTTATGTTTTGTCTAGTCCGGCTTTGGCAATGGGTATTATTATTCCCGTTTTCCAAGTTTCTGGATTCGTATTCGTTCTGATATATTTGAAAAATAGGTTCAGTATGATTTCGTGCATTTGTTTAGTTAGATTTTTCAGCATTTTGCTTTTTATGTTGTCTTTCCCCGGTGCTGTGTTTTTAATGCGTACAAGTGCTTTGTCATATTTGACATCGGTAATTGGTTGATATGAGAGATTCGTTTCATTTATGAAGTAATTGTTGTACCATTCATTTATTTAAGTCCAGTTTAATTCGTCAAAGTTAGGGTTAGTAGACGTTGTAAACGCCCTTTGAAAATGTCTGGCAAACGAATCAGCTTTATCCTTGTTTGAGTACGGTTCTCTTCCATTTTCATTGATTGTGCCTTTAGTGTTGTTTTTTTATAGTGTGTGTTTTGTCACGAGTGAAAGGACTGTAATTGATTTGGTTGATCTTACTTGTTGGATCCACCCGTAGCTCGAGATAATCGTTGACTACATACTCACGCTCGGACCGTCCTGAAGTCGCAGTTTGAGAAACACAGGTTTCTGGTCAAAATTAATAAACAACCCGTTTAACGATAATAAAGTTTAATAACTACACTACTAACTAACTTGCACAATATCAATATACAATGTGATAACTTCAACTGGAATAAATTCGGTATCTACATGGCATTTGATTTTTATCAAAATCGCTTAAACACGTCAATTTTTATTTCACCCAATACTCTTTTTGATAGTATTCTGATGCTGCAAATGTTAACCCCTTAGCTAGGGTGACAGTTAACCTTAAAAATTTAAATGAAAAGGGGGTTCAAGTGATACATCATTTTAAAGATCTTTTCAACCTGATTTTATCTAACATATTAGTTTTCATCATAGAGCAAAATATTATTAAAAATAAATTGTTTTCATACTTAAATGTTGTTTATTTACTTGTGATTTTTTTACGAAATATTTCTGAAATACCACAATAATCTGAGTATTCCTTCAATACATAATTAATTTAGTTAATTTCATGTAATACAGAGAAAAAGTACTCCACGGAAGTTATAAAATTGCAAATAATGCCTTACTTAACTGACTTTCATAAAATCGAAATTTTAATAATGATTGGATACGGAGACAGAGCCCCAACACAAAAGAAGGTCATTCAATTATTTCGACAAAAGTATCCTGATTTACCACTAATTAACCAAGGGACCATAAATAAAATAGAAAAAAATTTAGAGATCATGGTCATGTGAGAAATACCTCAAGGAACAGACCGCAAAAAATTGATAACGATACAAAAATTAACATACTTTTGGCACTAGAAGAAAACCTGATTACCCTAGACCAGCAGACAGTTCGTAAAAATTTAATCAGTAATACATCCGTTTTGAAAATATTGAAAAATGAAAATATTCGGCCTTATAAAATGCAAATACATCAAGAATTGTTTGAGGATGATAGAGATCGACGAACTGAATTTTGCGAAAGGGTTATAAATGCTGTTCAGCAATTAGAAATATCTATGGAATGGATTTTGTTTACTAATGAGGCAACTTTTACGTTAAATGGCAATGTCAATAAACAAAATTATCCATATTGGTCTGCAGTGAATCCTTATTGGATGAGAGAAGGCCACACGCAATACCCTGCAAAAATAAATGTTTGGGCGGGTATCATAGAGAACCGAATATTAGGACCAATATTTTTCGATGCAAATTTAAATTACCAACAATATTTAGAATTTCTTGAAGACGAATTAGTTCCTACATTATCTAATTTGTTTCCGGGGACATGACACTTTAGGTACTTTTTCATTTTTATGAAAAAAAAATATATTTTTGGCATCCTGAGGACATTGTCTAACAAAATAAATGTGAATCTTCTTCACCTTTTCATTTTTTCAACACTTACCTGTTTTACGGGACCGTGGAGTGAAAAGGGGTGCTGGGTAGGGTAGCTAAAACGGGATTTTGATGTATTTTTAGGGTAGTTCAGGTTAGTTCAGGTTAGTTTTGATATATTTTTAGAAATTTTCCAAAAAAGTTACATCACTTGTATTAAATATTTTTGTACGAAACCTTTAATTATTGCTATTTTTCCATTACACTTCCTTTACCTTTTCTTATCTTATCTTATTAGCGTGACCTCTGTGCAAGGAAAATATTTAATATAAGTGATGTCACCCTTTGGAAAACTTCTAAAAATACATCAAAACCCCGTTTTAGCTGCCCCACCCAGTACCCCTTTTCACTCCACGGTCCCGTAAGACACTTTAGTATTGAGAAAAAGTATTGAAATTAGTGTAAAATTCAATTTTCCGAGTAATTTTTTTGGAAAAATTCGATTTTTCGACCTACATAACTTCTAACGGTGATAAGGACGCGTCTTGAAAAAAAAACATTCGTCTAAGTTAACTTAATGTGTTATGAACCCTTGTTTTTTAGTGAAGTAAATCCGGACATGTCGGACGAATGGATTTGGTTACGACAAGATGGAGCACTACCACATTTTGCTCGGAATGTTCGCTTATACCTAGATGAAACTTTTCCAAATCGATGGATAGGAAGAAGAGGCTCAATAGAATGACCGCCGAGATCTCCTGATCTCACTTCTCTCGATTTTTTTTTATGGGGATATCTGAAATCGAAGGTTTACAATACGAAACCACGTGATATTGACGAACTCAAAAAACGTATAAGACAAAAAATTAGGCAAATCACTCCAAATACTTTAGAAATTGTGAAAAATGAGTTTTATCATTTTTTAGAGCTGTGCCAAGAAATCAACGCTGAACATTTCGAACGGTTATTAAGTTAAAGGAAATAATAAGTTGATTGTTTAAAATGTTGTTTATTTTTAGTATTATTTTGCTCTATGATGAAAAGTAATATGTTGGATAAAGCCAGGTTGAAAAGATCTTTAAAATGATGTATCACTTGAACCCCCTTTTCATTTAAACTTTTAAGGGTAATTGTTACCCTAGCTAAGGGGTTGACATTTGCAGCATCAGAATACTATCAAAAAGAGTATTGGGTGAAATAAAAATTGAGGTTTTTAAGCGATTTAGCTAAAATCAAATGCCATGTAGATACCGAATTTATTCTAGTTAAGGTTACCACACTGTATACGCAAATAATTAAGATCAATTTGACATTGGGCCACTACACGATATTAGTGGTTCAACTAACTCTCCGTGACAAAAAAATATGAGAACAAAACCGATTTAAACAAAATTACAAAATCGGAAAATATGATAGACCAGAATGCGACTGATTTACGATAGTAATGAGAAAAAAGAGAATCCTGGCAGCTTCACTCAGTTCTTAAATACCAAAAACTGAGCAACCCAGGCATAAGTGTAGTCCTCCTCAGAAACCATTGTCGGCTAACTTGCTACTTATCGTGTTAAAATGTAATATTTAGATCAAGAGCTAGATTGGCCTTTTATTAGTTTATGGCAACTACACCGGCTCTACAAAACATGCCTACACCCAAATTGCAAGTTTTGCCAAAGAGAAGTGGCGGAAATTCCAGTACCCAAGAACCCCCTTATGGAAGCAGAATGGTACTGCAATCTAGTTCTATCGGGAATATTTCCGAACAGATGGCGATAAACATTTTTTGTTTGCATCCTGCCAGCCATTTGTCTTGTTTATATTGATCTATCAGTATCTTGACATTTCTGTTGAGTTCATTAAGTTTTTTTTTAGTTCATCATCTTGCGTGCGCGTGTATAATCTGTATAGTTCCCTTTTATCAATCTTAGTATGAATTTAGGTAGCATATGTTGGTAAAAGTTGTTTTTTGTCCGAGGTAAAAATGTTTCTATTGGAAGAGTCAATAATTGATGAATGTTTTCTATAGAACAGGTTCCTGCCTATGTTTCAATGTAGTTATTTATGTGTCGTTTTACTTTTCCGATACCAATTTTATTTAGATTTAGTTTTTGAGTGATTTTCGTTGCAACCGTATGTTGTATTTGTTCAAGATCTATGTCAAAGGTTATCGCTAAATGGTCTAATCCAAGCTCATTTGTTGGCTTGACGTTATTTATAATGTTTGATAGGTTGACTGTGTGAAGTAATAAGTCAGGTGTTGAGTCTTGATTTCTAGGTATCAAAAATGTCGGCGGTGTCTATTGTTTTATGAAGTCTGAATTGTCCAGGAGTCTATTCAATTGTATTTTCTTAATTTTGTTAAGGTTGAAGTCTCCCACAATGATTGCGTACCTATACAGGCATGCTTTGATCATTATGTTTTGTTCTAAGTTAGCTTGAGGATGTGTGTATATTAGGAAGATGTGGATAAGGTTGTTTTGGTAAGGTATAGTAAAGTGAAGGCATTCATTTAAAGGATTGTTCAACGCTGGGAGATTTGTTTTTCCTAATTTAACGTTTGGTTTGAGTAATACTGTAGCCCCTCCTCTGGCTTTGCCAATTGCATCGCCATATCTGCAGATATACTGCTAGTCTCTGTAAGTCGATGTCTGTCCTGGTTTAGTTTTGGTTTTTACAAATATAGAGTAGTCAGTATTGTTTCGTTTTATGTAATTATATATAAGGTGTTTTTTCCTATTTAGTCCGCTAATATTAGTTTTAAGTTAAATGTTCTGTATTCGTGGTTGTTTGTTTAAGTTGGTCAAAAGGTTCTGTAGGGGAATTTTTATTGAGACAAAGCATGTCAAACATTATTATATAAATGTGGTTCCCAAAGAAATACACATAGATGTCATTGTTGAAATCTTCAATAAATTGTTTCCGTAATTTTTTGAGCAGCTCCTCTCTGTTGGTGTTGCTTATCTTGTTCAGTTGATTTTTATATTTATTTACAATGTAATCGTGTGTAGTTTTAGGAGAGTGGATTCTGTAGTCTGTCGTAATAGCCTGTGACACCTTGGCTGTTCTCCTATTCAGGCATTTTACTCTAACATTAGGTAGGTGCTATTGTCTTTTAGCATTTCATGCTCTAGGCCGCATAATCGTTTGAGTTGCAACTGGCACATTTGATTGAAAGAGGTGAGGTATATTTGACTGTAAAGTGACTTCCCTAGCATTTACCGCATTGTATTGGTTTTTTGTAGTCTTCTGATCGGTGGTTGAATACGTTATATTTGCTACAGGGTACTGGAAGTTTAGTTTCAACAATACTGAATATGCGTTCCAGAAAGTGTACTGTCCTGTCATTAATAAGTTTTTCATATGTGGTATGGTCTCCGGTAATAAAGCGTATTACTAACGTGAGCACTCCTCGTTGTCGGGATATAATTCTTTTGCACAATCTTATTTCCAATTTGCTTTTCTTTAGATATTCCAGGAACATTTCTTCTGTGATGTCACTGTAGCCTGTAGCCACTACCAAGTATGACGACGTGATGTTGCGATTATTGTTCGGTGAATATGTTGATGTGGTGTTAGTTTTTTTCCCTTTTGTATATTATGATTACGCCCTGTTGTTTGAGAAGATTTAGTGCATTTGTTGCATTGTGCTTATCATTCATTTTAATTAGGAAGTATATATCTTGTTTTATAATTATATCTTTGTTGCTTTTGTTGATTTTTTCCCATTTGATTGCCAATTAGACCCTGATCAATGTCGGTGATGAGAAGGTACAAAATGTCACTTCAAACATTGGATAATTTGCCATCAAATGCTTATCCCATCTGCCCTGGTATTACTCGCCTTTAGCTTTTTCATATTTAGCCTATGATATGATCTACAAATATATTTGAAGCAATCGACATCTTTGTTCAAAGCCTTAACAAATTGTTTCATTAGTCATAACTTGATGTGAAGCGGTGGCAAAATTATTTTTCCCCGGTTTACTGATGGTTCGTTTATGACATTCGCTATTCCTACAGTCATGTTTTGTTTTATTGGCCAATTAATCCTATTCCAATAATCTTGTTTCGCCCTACTATCCCACAAGTAGATAAAACAAAGTGTTGCGTCACGGAACATTTCCTTCTGTAGTACTTCTGTGGGCCGATAGTGTGATCGCAGGGGGGCTGTTGATATTCTGTTTTAGACCCCTTAATGCTGTCTTTTTTTTGCTCTTGCGTGTCCTATCGTCCTTTTCTTCCTTTAATGCTTCTCATGGTTTTCAACTTCACTTCTACTTGGTCACTCGTCCACGTTACTTCTCGATAACGACTAATGTTGTCAATCACTTGTGCTGCTCCAACCTAGCTAATAGTACAGCGTCGTTGCTTGTCTACGTAATCTTCATGATTATTGAAGAGAGAGAACCCTCCTTTCGACCCGTGCTCCGACTTATCCAATTAAGGGTAAGTCCAAATCAGACTAATTAGCGAAACCGGTTAAGATTTATATCTATGATCATCAGGATCCAGAGTGGAATCTTAAGAGCCGGTGCTTCTGTCTCTAGCAGTCTGTCGGTACAACGACGCGGGTATTTGATACACCTACTTTGCTGTTCAAGCAAGAAATTCAACATTTTCAGATCCACACAAATAAAAAACTGATGCTCATTATAGCAGAGTTTCTGCAATAATGAATAATGTTTCCATATTCTTCTTTATGTTTCGTTGAGTGGGCGATAGGAATCGAAGCATATTGGTTACCATTGTGCAGCAAAAAACACTTCAAGCTTCTACTGGAACTATCTATGAATAGTCGCCAATCATCTGGGACAAATCGCTCATCCAAAATTACAAGTTTCTATGTTATAAAAATGAAAAAAATGGTTTTTGTATTATTACAAGATTGTATGTTCCTAAGGTATACTTAGAACTTTGTTTCGTATAAATATAATGCTTACAAAAAATACTAGAAGGAAAAAACCAAAAGTGTATGTTATCTTATAACTTTTGTCTGCCATTACAAAGGTATATGTATGTTCATGGATAGACATAGAACCCTATACAATTTTGTTACACTAGGTTATTGCACAAACTAATAATACAGAGTTCTATGTTACAACATACATCTTTGTAATATTGTTATAGAACTGGGAGGGAAAAATTTTATAGGTTATGCTGCTATATTACTGTCTCTGTCTATATTACAATCTCAAACAAGTTACAGACAATGCGTAAAAAGTAATTATTGAACTGACGTATGCTTAACGAATGCGATTATTAATAACTGTTATTACCGGAAAATGGAATCTAGTGATACCAGCAGCTGTTATGATGGATACGACTCCAATAAAGATAAATAATATATTCCGGAATTAACCCTAGGGAAAAAAAGGTAAGTTAAAAGGGTAATTTTTATAAATTTTCGTTTTATATATATTTTAAATACAATTATAAAACTTTTTATTTACAGGACATTCATTAAAATTAGAGGAAAATATATCAATTTATTTTGCGTCTTACCTCATCAATCCAGTGCTTCTAACTCCGCCCCGATTTGGGGGTGGATGGGGAGGATCAAAAAGTACGCACACATGATGCTGAGTGTACAAAGAAAAGCGCTGCTGAGGGTCATCTGTGCGTATCGTACTGTATCCTACGAAGGAGTGCAAGTCCTAGCGGGCATTCCTCCCCTCGACCTATTACTGGAAGAAAGGATGCAACTCAGCGCTCTTCCAAGGGTCACAGGGGAGGATAGAAAAGCCACCAGAAAAGAAACCATTCGGAAATGGCAGGAACGCTGGACGAACCTGGAAGAAAAGAGTCAGTGGACTAAGAAATTAATCCCTGATCTTGACATCTGGGTCTCGTGTAAACACAAGCGCTTGAATTATTACCTAACTCAGGCACTGAGCGGGCACGGAAGTTTTAGAGCTTTCACGCACCGCATTGGAAAAACGGAGCCGGAATGCAGTACTTGCGGAGTCGAGGACACCGCAGAACACTGCATTTTTCGATGTTCCGTTTTCAATACTCTGAGACACGAGTTGCGAACGTGCGTGAACGCACTAACTCCGAAGAATTTAATCGAGGCAATGCTCGAATCGAAAGAAAAATGGAATAAATGCAGCCACGCCATTTCCGAAATTGTCAAAGAAAAAGAGAGGATGGAACGCGCCTCCCGTGTAGCTTAGTCCTTTGATGGTACTCGGAAAAGCGTAAATCTAAAGGATAAAGAGGGAAAATATCTTCCGCCCTCTTTCAAGAATAAAAAAATAGATTGAAAAATAGACTTATTACAAAATTTCACCGTAAAAACATATGCAACCAAATTGATCAGATAAAAGGGTTTCATTTGCGAATTCTTTTGACATTAATCCAGGCATCGTACAATTGTGGTTGACGATAAAAAAAAAAAAAATTTCTGGCTCTGATGGACGGAAGAACTTGCAAAAAATAAGAGGGGACAGTAAAATGAAATCGCTTTTTTTCGTTTTCTCTCCGTCGAAAAAAAAAATGTTTTTCAAGCTATCGTGTCGGGAAAAAAAAATCGTAAAACACCGAAACCTCCGCCATCATCGACGTTTTATCCCTCGGGAAAGTTCCGGGTCGGCGTAGGGTACGTGGAAATTTCGAGGTTTTTAAGTGGGTAGGCGCAGTAGGCGAATCCCACACTATCCAGCCGTCGAAACAACAGGCTGGATGTCTTTTGAAGATTTTTCCTCGATAAAAAAAAAAAAAAAGAAAAAAAAAGTGCTTCTAACTTAGATGATGACATACCTCCGGCAAAAATCTTAAAACGACAGGATGGAATTACATATATGGTCACTTCCATGATTTTTGTTATTTCTTAATGGCGCATCTTGTACGACGTAGCTGAATCTAGCTCAGCAGTTTCTTTAATTATAAATATTAGATCGCCCAGATGCAAATTAGTCATTAAATTTACTTCAGTGTACTCACTTCAATTTATGTAATAAAGTTTTTTAAAAAGCAAATTTGCATAAAACCAAATCTAACTATGGGTATAGAGGAAATGAGAAAGAGTACGAAGGCCCCGGATGTGAAGAATACAATGTCTCTGGTTAAATAATCACAATAACATTCGAATTCTTCAGAACATAGATATTTCAAAACCATGTTGTAATACATTCATAGACGCTGTGTTTTGTGAGTAGAAAGAAAATGAAAAGTTTAAAACATAGAATGACATTGATATCAATTATAATAGAGGAAGAGATTTAACAGAACAAAGCGCAGTAAAGATAATTGAAATTCTACAAGAAGAGAAGCCTCAGCGTAAAAAAGATGGACTGCGAAGAGCCACCCAAAAAACAAGCTAAAAAGTTAGTTACATGATCGGGATGAGTTTATCTGTACTAGATGTCTCACCCCAAATACAAGGGAGGCAGAGTTAAAAGACAATGCTAACAGTTGATTTGTATGTTTTTATACCTTAAATGATTTTACTAAGGATCAAAGCTTATACTGCTGTGAACGGTCACAAGAAAGGCGCTTGGTGCTAGATTATACTCTAAGTTTATTAAACAAAACGATATACATACACTGCACATTTAAACTAAATTTCTAAAATAGTACTACGCTACTGCGAAAAAAAAACAAGTGACCACCGATTACTAAAACTCTTCGAAATTTTCGGCTTTTGTTAAGTTTTGAGAGAATCGTTATCTATTAGTGGTAAAGGCGAGTAATTGAGACCTTACTAGGGTTGTCAACCAAGAACGAGCAAGTGTGAGAGAGATCTGTTTTGTGTTTTTGAAGAGGCTCAGGTCGTCTGCCCTTTTTTCTTCCCACTGTGTCATCATAAAGAGAAAATTAATTACTAATTTATTTTTTCTAAGCAATAAATTAGTCTCATTGGTTATCTATACTGTAAATGGCATTGGGGTTATTTTCTTTGAACAAATAGATTTATATCACCTATAGACAATGTTGAGTGTTTTTCCAACACTAATAAAGGAATGAAACCCGAAAATGTGGAAAAGTAATCTTAGAAAAGAATGTTATGATCGGGGACAAGAGTATATTTCAGTTCAGAAAAAATTAGTTCATGTAAGGGAAATAAAAATTAAAAGAGGTTGAGTCCATGGATGCAGTTTGAAATGCGCTCGAAAAGTGAGTAATGAGCAGAGAGAAAATTTTCTCCGACTACTACAAATTAAGCGCACAAGAAATGAAATTGTTTATCTTAAATATAACATCAATGATTGTTCCCGAAAGGTGTAGGAAAGGAAATGCTTCTGTTGGATACCCATCCAAACCACCTGTTATACCTTATTCGAATCTAACCGATAACCAACATTCATAAATCGCTCAACTTGTGGGACATTTTGGTTTTACTGTGAAAACAAATAGGTAAAAATATTCTCAAGCACTCTTAACTCACCGTGACTCTGTCGCCACTTGTCAGTCGTTATCAGTAATTTGGCCCTTTGCAGAGTCGCATGTGTTAAGACGTTAATTGAAAAAACCTTTTAAGGTCTGTTTCTTTTCATTTAATCTAAAAATCACAAATTCGTGGGAAGCTACCAAATCTGTGTTCTGATTGATCAATCAGAACAAAATGGGCAAATACTAAATTCTGTTTATTTTCCCTGTTTTCCTTTTTTGATAGATTTAGAGTGGAACTCGAGATGTAAACTTAGATTGAGTATTCCTCCAAAATCGAACAATACCTTGACTTGATATTCGAACGCCTCATGTACAGATAGTCATCATTCCTTCTAATTATAGACTTTGTTGACGTTAACGGTAGTGTTTTTTCTAAACCATCATCCTGATTTTTCGTAGCGGTATCCACGTATAAAATAGTACCTGGTGTCAGAACGTCTTTCCCTGAAGACTCCAACACTTCTAGTAATTCTAGGAAAAACAACTGTTTGAAATATTTTTTTATTGTGGAAAACGACAAGATCCAGGTGTGTAAATTGTTCTATAGCGGAACTTTGTCTATAAGTCTACACTGTTCATAAGAATAAAACAATTTCGAATACATCACGATCAAAAAAACAGGGTAATCGTAAAAAAGTCCACTGTTAAGGCTTATGTAGAGGATAGAATGTCCAATAATTGATTTAATCTATCAGTTCGATAAGTTGTATTCTGCATAAACCTAGAATTAAATCTGTGATTAATATGTAAGGAACCCGTGTGCTACACCTATGAATATTGCACTTTTTTTTGCCACTTTGCCCGTATGACCAGATGTTGGTACGCATTTCGTTTGAACTTAAACTAACTGTGTAATAAAACTTCTCGTCGATCTTTTGTGTGTATTAGAAGTTAGACACGTTCTCGATTCTGGTCTTAACCGCCCTCCAATAAAACCCAATTATATTGTTAAAGTTAGACAAGTTACAAGGACAGATCTAGAAGAAGTGCCGATGATGACTTCCTGGTTTTTGGTACATCTATGTACGCTTATCACTAACTTTAGTATTTAAGATTTTGCAAGAAGAAAAATCGATCTCTTCTTGTGCGTCTCCGTCGACTCTTAACTCCGTACCTTGTACGTTACTCGCACGCGAATACCTTACTCACGGTTCCTATACACGGTTAACTAGTACACTAGTAAGTTATCATGGAAAATTGTTGCTCCTTTGCTAAATTGCACGGATTTGTTGGTGAACAATTAACCTTAGTTACAGTTAAAAGGGTTTTTTTGTTTTCTTCATTTGCACGAACACGGTGTCTCCGAGACCGCGAACTCAGAGTGGTCCTTCACAAGCATCCAGTCCATTGCTAACTAGACGTATCAAGAATTAGGCCACGTTTAATCAACATCTTGGCACCACGAATTCACAAATAAACAGTTTACTTCTGGTGAGAATGCAAAACTCGTAAAGGAACATATTAACATGTTTCCTAAAATTCAATCGCATTATTGTCGAGAGAAAATGAACAAAGAGTACCTGAAAGGGAACTTATCAATACAAAAATGTATGACTTATACAAAATTTTCGTCCGAAAAAGAATGTGTTACTGTCAAATTTTGTATATATAGAAACATTTTTTGTAAAGAATTTAATATAAGTATTAACAAACCTAAGAAAGATCGTTGTGACTTATATGTTCAATATTTTATATATTTCAATATTATACTTCATGTCATTCACGGTGAGTGTCCTATTAAAAGTTTACGGGGTTGTAATATAGCTAATCTGAAATTTTGGATACCAATGTAATGGAATTTGATCTATTCAATTAAAATGTTGGTATCATTGCGACGTTGCCAGATGTATGTATAACTGAACACAACTTTGTTATTTTAAATGGGACAGACAGTATTTTATTAAATTTTCGAATTGCCCAAAAGATTTAAACCCCAGTTTATGCACCATATGCCATAGCTATGATGAACCGTTGTCAAAATAAAGATTTTTTTTGGCTGATTTGGCAACAAATAGCTCTAAATTAAAAAGTACATATCTTTTTAACTATCATAGCTAGAGCGCTGAAATTTGAGCTACAGACTCTTATTAGTTATTTTTATTTTGTAGCATTATAAATTTTTTGTATTTACATACAGGGCGTGGAAAAATTAATGCGATATCGGAACGATATAAATGTGAGTGTTAAATCATAATCTTAAATAGAACATTCTATATTTTTGGATGGCATATGAAAGATCAATAAATTCTCTATCGAAAATTATTATACATCGATACAGTTATTTTCAGTCGTTTTTGAGATATTTGCAAAAACTAGAGTTTTTGAGAGTAAAAGGTACCAATTATTAGTTGATTTTATTAGGAGGAGGCTATAGGTTACTATGGAAGCATTATAAATAAGCAATTGATTTTTTGCAATATTCTCCATATTATTAATTAAGCATTGGATTAGAAATTTCTTGAGATTAGAAATGATTTTTGAATATTCAAATAGTGATATATTAAATTTATTTTACATTCACGGTGAGTGCGACAGATTGACGTTAAGAACATGTAGAAAATTTAATGAAAAATATCCCTACTTGCCTCCAATGATGGAAAAAAAATTCCGAAGATTTGAAAAGAATTTTCGCGAATATAGTTGCATTCATTCCCAAAGAAAACTACCAACACCAGTTACCAATTCTGAAGAGAATAAGACCAACGTGCTCGCGTATTTTCAGACTTTTTCACATGCGTCAATATCATCTGCACAAAGAGATTTGGGAATTTCCTACTTCACCGTGAATGACTCTGTATACAGAGATTAATATAAAAAGAAAGGACAAGAATATATCGAAAGAGCTTAACAATGAATATAAGAAACACCTTACAGAGAAAAAAGCTATGAGCGAAGAAAGAAAAAAGGATGGAGAAGGTGACATTCCAGTGCTATGCTTCGATCTTGAAAACGTATTAAGTTGCTCTAAAGCTGAAATATTTTTTTTTACAAGTCGAAACTTAATGTTTACAACATGACGGCTCATCTATTTAAAACGAAGGAGATATACTGCACTGTTTGGTCGGAGATTTTAAGAGGAAAAACCAGTAATGATATTGCATGCGCCATATACAAAATATTAACTCGTGTCCTGCAGGAATACCCTAATATCGAAGAATTCATTCTCTGGAGCGACAGCTGTGTGCCTCAAAAAAAAAAAATAATTTGGATCAGTTTTGCAATGGCTCATCTTATGCAAAGTTTTCGAATGTTAAAAAAATTACCATGAGGTTTTTGTACCTCGACATTCCTGCACTCAGGAAGTGGATACCGTTTACAACATCGTTGAAACATATTTAATGAAATCGCAATATTTTCACCATTGTCCTTCTGAAGACTGTTGGTTAAGGTGAAGACGCGAAAACCGTATAAAATAATTCAAATGACGGCAGATGATTTTTTAAATTTTAATTCACATTCCGTGAAAATGAATTATAAAGAAGTACCTTTTTCCAAAATAGCATGCTTGGAGATTTCAAAATGTTTTTTTCAAATAAAATATAAAATGTCTTTCCTCAAACTCAACTTTAAGTTAGTTAATTTAAGACCCAGAAGAAACGTTAGAGCCACACACGATACTGCTGACCAAAATAATGATGAAATTTTCTTGTAGTTCTAAAAAAGGATATAACAGAAACTGTATTGCCTCAAAATAAGATTGACGCCCTACGATCAATGGTTCGATGGATGCCGGAAGTTGATACACAATATTATAAAGCTATACTTCTTCAAAATAATATATCCAAGAAGAAAAAAATAAACTAGGTATACTTCAGCACCGATGAAGAATTTTTGTTCAGTTTTGTTTTTTTTTTAACTATAATATTACTTTAGTTAAATTTTCTGTTTTGTGCTATTTTTTCGCATTTTTATCTTATTTTTTTATAATTTACACAGCAACAAAGTTATATGATATTCATATTTGAAAAATAAAGTTTTTGTTGGGAATATCAAAGTTATAAGTCGTTTCTTATCTTTGAAAATACGTATAACCATGATATACTTTTTCATTTTTTAGTGCGTCAACTTGTTATTCAGATTCATTAGAATAAAATAGCATCAAAGTTTTACAGATAAAAAGTTAATTTATAAAAAATACTGATGCCAATATTTTAAAATCAGTTTATCTCAATTCACATCTTATGTTACTTAGAACATTATAATTTTGGATGAGCGAAATTGCATTACCATTTGACAAAAAAGTCCAGGAATGTTGTTACAATAAACAAGTTATTCATCTTCATTGAAATAAGAAACAAGTTCCACCTCACGTTTTCTATAAATTGTTATTCTTATATTTGGCTTTAGATTGTTCTTTTCTTTTTACCTGGATGCTAGAAGTTCAGATGCTTGCTTAGATAGGCCAAGGTTCCGTATTAGGTCATTCAGTTCTTTCTGGGAAAACTGCTGCTGTTTTGAAGGTATTACTTCATATTCACCGCTATTACTAAGTCCTGGTACTCAATTTCTTGTCTTTTGATAGCGGAAAATAAAGCAATATGACATATGCTGGTATCTCTTCGCTATGTGGTACACATCTCCTTGTCTATTCTAACGCAGGATATTCTCATTTGTGTTTGTTGTATCTATTAAAACCTTTTACATTAACGAAACAAAAATAACAATCGTCGTGGTGGTTTTTCGGTTCTCTTCAAACCGTTGGCCCACAAAATTTTAAACTTTTCCGTTTTTGATTTGTCTATTGCCGTAAACATTCGACACAAATTTTGCACATTATATGGGGAGCCCAGAATTTGTCTTAATCTCCAAGCACTACGTCAAAATAAGCTCGATAGGTTTGTCTCACAAAATCATTGATATTCTTTCTGTTTCTTTACAGTGTATTCACCACAAATGTAGCAAAAGATATTGGGATTGTTAAAACAGTTTCTTCGTGAAGAACTCATTTCTGTAAAATACGGGCGCAATTTTTTAAATTAAATTATATGCATGTAGAAGCAAGTAAACAATACTAGAATTGTCGAGAAAAGTAGTTTTCGCATGTATTCTCTTATGAGATCACTTGTTATGGCTAAATTTCTTTAAAATTTATGATATCTACTATCTCAAAAACTAAAGACAATTTGGAACAAAAACTTTTATTTTATAAATCTGCAGACCTGAATTACCCTAAATTCATTTAAAAATACTTGGCAACATTTTTTTTAATTTTGTCGAGCGGTGTTATCCATGAATAGCGAATGTTCATTATTTAGATAGTCTGTCATAAGAATGAATAGGATTTTTTCCGTATGTCCAGTCCCAGATAGCTCGTGATTAGATGATCCTGTATACACGATTATCTTTAACGCAGTACCATTTGATTCACACAGTTGATAAAGTTTGATACCATTTGTGCCTTTTTCCATTCACGTACTGGCAAAAGCTTAATAGGCCTAGCCACAAAACCATGGACTCATCATTGGATAATTCTCTTTTTGGATAATAAATCTCATTTATTTTATTGTTAAAAGCGTCTACAAGACGTTTAATTTTCCCATACTGAGTCCGAGACTCTTGATTATTTCTGTCTCCAAACTGCAAGGTTCTTAAAATAATAAAAAAACAATTACGGTTCATAAAAAAAGAAAAACACTGAAAATTAAACATATAATGTTTCTTCCAATAGTTGTTTATTCTGTTCAATTTTATTATTCGCATGTGAAATAGTAGTTCTAAAAATTTCCTCATTTCCGTAGGTGTAATATCAATCCATCGCGCAATTCTTGGTTCTTCTCCGTCACTCAGTGCAATAAGGTCAATTGCATGATTGTTTACTCGGGTGCAGAGCATATCAATCCATTCGTCTGTCACTAAAAGATTAAAATAATCTATAGGTTCTGCAGAATTGTTCACATCTACCAGCAAACCTGCTTGCATCGTAAACGGATATGCTCGAGATGGAACCTCAGCATTGCTCCAGTCTGCCAAGTCAGCATCATTTGAATCATGTTGCCGTAATCCTAAAGGTAAAGATGATGGAGAAGGGGATTGAAGTGTTGGAGTATGAAGTCGTAAATCAGTTTCCTGTTTTTGATCTGATTCGTTTCAATCGCTCTGAATGTATGGTAATCAGGATCATCCTCACTATCATTTGCAAACGGATCTTCTTTATCTGAGTCTTCTAAAAACTTTAATAACTTTTCATCAGTTAACCCTCGTTTAAATTCATCATATTTAATTCTTTTAGATAGCCCTGGATTATCTCCTATTTTCTGTAAACGTAAATTGAAAATTATTTCTTTATATATGAAACTAAAATATGACTATATAAAAGTTACAACTCACCTTTTTCTAAAAGCAGAAAACAATTTACCAGTATCGCGGCTGTAAAGTGTAATTCAGTTCGGTAACCGTAAAAGTCTTAAGAGAATTTTTTAAGTAGATCAATTATATAGCCTAGAGACGGGGAAAGACCCTATTTATTTCAATAAATGGGAACTTACTATTTGACTTTTCTTGTAAATAATATTCCTTAACTTTAGTAATTTTCGCGGGCAGTTTTTTTTCTTTTTTTGAAAATTTTGGGGGGCAAGGCATATTCAAAACACCAGAAAAACAATTTAGAAGATTCTTTTAAATCAAAACTATAAGTTGATACACCATACCACTACAAATCGTCAGATTACACTGGCATACCAATCTAAATTTATATTAAGTAACATAGAAAAAGGAACGCCCAGATATAATGATCAGATTAACTTTCTTTTGTATAGTTTTATTATTGCTGCTAATTTATAGAATTGATGAAAAAATTAAAGGTTTTATGCAGGAGCTTAGTTGTTGGAGCTAATAATGTATGAATTCACCTCAATTTTGTACCCATTCATTTAGTCCCTTCGGCATTGATTTGATCAAATAATCGATTTCCTTCTGAGGCAATTCATTCCATGCTATCTGGATCTGATGCATTAGTGCTTCCATGGTCAATAACTGTACTGGCAACGATCTCAATCATCGACCCATCATATCCCATACATGTTTAATGGGCGATAAGTCGGAGGACCTTAGGGGCCATGGCAATAATCAAACTTGACGTTCCTCCAAATGATGTAAGGAAACCCTGGCGACATGTGGACGTGCATTGTTTAGTTGGGAAACAAGGACTTCAAGAGTTCTTAGATAAGGTAGCAAATAAGGATCTACGACTTCTCGAATATAGCGTTGGGCTGTCATACTACCTCATATGAAGACTAGAGGTGACCTGCTTCCATAAGAAATAGCACCCCAAAACCATAATTCCCACAGTGCAGTGAACGTGCCTCTTGACAAAAAACTCGGAATTACGGTTTTCTCCACGACGTTTTCTAACCCTAGTGCGACCATCATGACCACCTACATAAAATCGAAATTCGTCACTAAACACTACATTATTCCCCTGAACATTCCAATGCAGTTGTTCTCTGCACCATTCTAGATGGGGTTGACGGTGATGTCTCGTCAAAAGTAGGGCTAAATGTGGTCTAAAAGAAAAAAGTCCAAAGGATCTTATTCTGCGATAGACCGTTCGCGTGTGAATCACCTTTTTATACATATGAAACCACTGATTAGTAACGACGTTTGTAGTGACAAAGCGGTCTCTTATTGCTAGCAACCATAAATAACGATCTTGACGTTCTGTCCTTCTTGCACGGTGTTCTGTACCCTTAGTTCGTCGTTGGCGCTCTTTTATGAACCATGCATGACAACATTTTGTTATTGTGTGCACCGATCTGTGTAGTCTTCAGGCCATTTTCCGAATTGCCAATCCAACCTGTCTCATACGGACTATTCGACCTCTTTCAAATTCAGAAACTTGATGAAAATTAATATATCTTCGTATGGAAGGCATAATAATACTTCGATAAAAATTGAAAAATAAAACACTACAGATTACCAAATAACGCTAAATGAGTGTAAATTATATACTAAATGTATACTAATGCAGACTAACTTATTTTTGTAACAAAATAATACCTGCAAGAAAAACTGCTCCGATATGGTTCAAATTTTCATCATTTTTTTAGGAGTCTTAAAGAATGTCTACACAAATAATTGTTGAAATTAGAAGTCATATACTAGATGATCATTTTTTTATGTCACTTAACATATTTATCATTATATTTCAAATAGACAAGATCGCCTGTCAGACGTTCTAGGCAATGAATGTGTAAGTAAATTTGTATGTACTATATACATTTCAGGGACTCCTTTGTCTGGCGACGTATTATGTGAAAAAGCCAAATTCTTTCATTGCTAATTACTACCTCAAAATGAAAATATTAATGCAAATTCTGGATGACTTCAAAATTTTAAAGACATATTTGGTATCAGACAATTAAGCATTGTGGAGAATCGCTTTCTAGCAACGTTGACGCAGTAGAACCATTGAAGGCGAAACTAGTGCATAAAATTAATGAATTGAATCTTACGTTGAATCAATTTTACAATGCAGATAAAAATGTTTTGTTTTGGACATTACTACCCCACAAAACGTTGGCTCATGGCAGCGAAAAATCTACGCCTGGGTGAAAAATTTGTAAAGAGAGAATAACGTTTATGCCTTGCGCTAATACTTCAGATAGTCACAAAATAAAATTATTTATGATTGGAAAAATAAATAATTCTAGAGCCTTCCCAAACTTTGTTCCACAATTTGTTATAAAGGTAAAAAAAAGGTTGGATGACAAAAAATATTTTTCGTGAATGGTTTCATACTGAATTTGTGCCCTTAGTGGAAAAAAAATGAACTGAGTTAAATTTATCTTAAAAAGCAATTTTGATTTTAGATAACATTCCAGGGATCATCCCAATGATTTAGTGAGCAATGAGAAAAATATAGCTGTTATGTACATACTTCCTAATTGCACGCCCTTAATCCAGTCTATGGATCAACATGTAATCCAAGCCGGTAAGATCCAGAATCGAAAAAAATTGTTTAAAACCGTCGTAGATTCGGAAACCGATATTCCCACAACACTGAAAAATATTAGTTTGAAGAATGTGGTTTATTCACTAGATGAAACTTGACATCCTGTTAGCACTAAGTTGTTGAAAAAGTCATGGAAGAGGTTGCTACCGTAGCTTGAAAATGAATCTTCTAATGAAAAAGATAAGATACCTTTGTCGTTTTTGGCAAAGAGACTGAAATCATTTCGGACTGAAATAAATGACACAGACAACTTAAGTAAGCAAATCAGTGAAGAAAAACTTTCAACTGAAGAGCTAGAAGAATGGGCAACAGGAAGGAATGAAACCCAAATTTTTTTGAGAGATACTGATATGATCAATAAAATTGAAATAGGTTCAAAAGAAGATGAAGGATCCAACTCAAATGAAGAAGACATTCATTCAAATGTTAAACACAGTGAAGCGATTTCATCTTTTAATACTTGCATAAAATGGACAATTGAAAAAATGTGGCATCACATCAAGTATTTTTGCTCTGTAACCTTCGCAACAAAGCTATCCATAAGTAGACGATTTCAAAGAAGCAAAAATCTTGTTGGGAATTTCCCAATATAAAAATACCCCAAATGAATTATTGGACCCAAGCAATTCGACAGTAAAAATAAAAAATACACCGACCGATGTTCAATCGACCATTACGTGCCGAACTACAGATACAGTCATAAGACCCGACCATTTGTGTCACTGCATTTCGGGCTTATGACTAAAAAAGAGCGGTCATAAACCATATTGGAATTTCCGATCTCTCGTTGTAAAAAGAAGCTGAAGGTGGCAACGGGTGTAGTTGGAAAAGAGGGTCGAAGGTCCTAAGTCTCCCACCAGGAAAAGAGGGGGTGTCCCTTTTGAAGGGCTCGGAAGTCTGCATCCAAACGCACTCTAAAAAGAAAGCTCTCCAAGAAAAGTCACAAAGAACTTATTTCGCGATATACACCACAATACCAGATCTCGTGCAACCCGTGCTTAGTTTTGTGATTACGATTCTTGTTCTCTTCTCTGTCTCTGTATTAGAACTATCATGTAGGTAAATGTAGTGTTTATTAGTGCGACAGTGTTTCATTTACTCTTGAGACCTTTGAACCCCATCAATTCATGACGGTAAACCGTCTGGTCCTTCGATAAAAAAGACATCACACTAGCGTAAGTGAATTACTTCGTTGGTGCTTAGTGAAGCAGTCACTACTATTAGGCAGGATCTCAGGAAGCCCGTGGCCTATATAAATCTATAACAGATTTCTTTTCGGTTTTGTAAAATTACTTACAAACGTTATTTATCTTAAGAAAATTGTTAAATAAAATGTCTAAATGGCCGTGATTTTTGTTCGGGGATAGGGGTCTCGTTCCTTGATTGGCGCGAGTGACCACTCTCGTGAATATTGTACGTGATTGCGGGACTCATGGGTAGTAACACTCGTGAACACTTTGACTACACGTTTACTGCACTAATTACGTTAATACGATACGAAACAAAGCATTAAGATTATAAATGTAGGTTTATGCCCGGAGTGTTACAATAGTTACAAGTCGGAAGCAGGACGCGACAGCATTGACGGCAATGAGGTACCGATACGAGAGTCATGTAAAGAGAGCGACTCCCGCCATCCGAAGCTCTTAAGTACTATTCCTAAGAGGCCACCCTCATAGGCATACCCCTGGTTAGAAAGGGCAGTAGTCGGCTCTTGGCCATCTATCATGTTAACACGTAACGTCTCACAACACCATGGACCAAAAAGAAACGTACTTGAGCGTGGACATGGAGACTTATGTGGCAGCAGCATGTAACAAAAGAAGAAAAAAGGCAAGAATGACAAGGGCAAAATATCCTATAATAAGTAGGAAGTCGAAACTGCCTCTGAAGAAAAAGATCACGCTCATCAAAACAGTCATTCAACCATAGCTAACATATGCACCAACGGCATGGGGTTATGCAGCTAGGATGTATTTAAAGAGTCTTTAGACAGTAGAAAACATTGCTCCGAGAACGACTCTGGGCACTCCTTGGTACGTTAGCGACGAAATCATAAAAGAGATCTCAACCACAGACCAATGACTGACGACATCAAAGGCCATACAATCAAGACGTTCCAAGTAATCGAGGAACATCCAAATGAGTTGATCAGAAAGGCAACAGACTACGGTCCGGAAAATGCCATTCTCTACAAAAGACCTAGGCATCAATTGCTGGATAACGGATGAGAAATGGGATCTACCGACATAGGACCAAACAAGTCAAAAGACTTGGAAGAAAAGGAAGACAAATTGCCAAGGAACCATTGCAATGATGAAAGGGAGAACCTTCTGGTATTTCAGACTTATTATCGCAAACAAGTAACTTAAAAGAAACAAAGCTGACGACAAAAGAAGCGCCCAGAAGGGTAGAAGAGGGAAGAAGATTCCTGTCGGTGGGGTGACTGAAACCATAGTTCCAGGAGATAACTCAATCTCCCGTGAAAGGCAAGAAGGAGGCCTAGACCGATAAGAAAGTAAAAAACGATAGTCCCGCTTTACTCTGTTATCTGAAGACAAACACAAAAGTGGCCTAAAAGCACGATAGAGGATTTCGAGCCCGTGCCCGAAATCCTTTACAAACAGAGTTTTTTTAGTAGGTGAAACCCTACATAAACTGGTAGTACGGGTTCCATTATCGTTTTACCGACAGGATTTTTCCTCCAAAGTCGCATCCCCCCCCAAAAAAATACAAGGGGCTATTCTTGGTTTGATTATTCGCTGGCGACTCAAAAACCGTGTCTGCATTCGCAAATTCATAATCCTTTTTCCTGAACTATGACTTCTTTGATAGATATAAGTACCACCCTATATCTACGCTAGTATCAAAACCTGATACTACAATAATAGTCACCAAGCTGAAACTCCGTATAAATTGTAATCTTAAAAAAGACTGACTTAAAATTACAAAAAACTTATACCAATTCAAAAAATGTAAATAATTTTCGATCGACTATTAACATTCACAATAAAAAATAATTATTACTGAATATATATTTAAATTATTTTTTGGTAATACCCAAACTTGCTTAACTTATGCTTGCATAAAAAATGTTTGAAGTAAAAGTTATTTGTCTCTGTCAGAAACATTTGAATTTATAATAGAAACTATACATTGCCAGTACGAAAAATAAAGATCACCTTCAAATAACCTAGAAAACGCTGTTTAAATAAAAAAATGAAAATTGCTATTTTGTCATCCCTAAAAAAAGTAAATAACCTTAAATTGAACGTTTGATTTAAAAATACGCCGTTGTTGAGAATTTATAGTGTCTCAAGATACATTGGCCGCACTGTATATGTATGTAGAATTTCAATCTGCATGAGTTATATCTACTTATATGGGAGATCACTTTTTAAAAACAAAAATTCCGAATTTAATCACTTTCAACTATTTATTTCGACAATACTGTACTAGCACTAAAGACCGGACTAACAGCGGTATAATAATAACAGTAATAATCCTGTTTACAATAGTCCTATCGCTATTTATAATTAAAATATGCTATGGTCAGCAGGAGCGATGTTGGCGTCGTGGGCTTAGAGGACTTCATGGAACTTCATGATGTAATTTATGTAATTATAGGTAGATTAACTGGAGTTACTTGACGTGCTCATTATATGTGTGGATTAGTAATTCTTCCTTGAAACAGAACTAGAGGTACAATGTTTTCATCTCCCTTTCCATGTAATGGGACCAGAATAACTTCTCGAATTTTTAGAATTGCAATAAATGGATGATCGCTTATGAATTCTTTTGTCGTTCTTCTTCCGGCAGATGTTAGTTGTACAAACGATGCTGAAATAGAGAAATGCAATAATTATAATCTAAAATCGTACCAAATGTATAAAACAAACGTCATCTCTAAAGATTGGCATTTTTATTAAGACTTTAACAAGTTTAGGTATAATTAAAAGATTCGTAATCTGGTAAATTGTGAAAAAAGTATTGAACACTACTCGAAAGCAAGATATTACTCCGCGAAATTAAGATTAACATTGGTAGATTAACTAGAGCTATCTGACATGCTGAACAAAATCATTATAGTATGTGTGGCTTCGTAATTCTTCCTTGAAATAGTACCAGCGGCTCAATGTACCCGTCTCCTTCTTTGTCTAATGAGTTTAGAGTAACTTCTCGTAATATCAGTAGTGCAATGAATGGATGATCGCCGATGAATTTTTTTAATGTTACTGACACGTAGCTACACTCCAAAGCCACGATCGCTGAAATAGGAGATTTTAATAATTACAGTACAAAACCTTAATGCTTTTAATAATTGTCTCTTATATTTGGTTATAGGGAAATTTGATCTTCATTGGCGGGCGGGTTCACAGGTAAAAATCATATGAATCAGAACTGAACAAACATGAATAATCAAAATGTACGTTAAGAATGACAAACATTCAAATCATAGTAAAACTAAAATTATGCCGTGGAAAAGTCGGAGGATCTGCTAATTAAGAGTCTATTATGGTTGATTATTTAACTTTAAATGACATTACTAACAGGACTTTATAAGAATGACAAATTCATTATTTTGATGAATACTGGTATGTTTTGTTTATACAGGATGACCCGCCGAAATTTTCTGTCTTAAGATATAGAAAACACAAAGACACTTGAATCTGTCAATTTTCATTTTAAGGGACTCCCTTATTTTTAATTTTAGGTAATCAGTTTTTGATAAGTTAAGGTTTAAAAATGATGTTATTTAAGAATGTAACAAAATCAACACGGAATGTTTTTATAAATAAGTCGCGAAATGCGGCTTAAACTATTATTTCTAACTAAACATTAAGAATTTTAACTAATCCAGTACTTTATTTACTTCTGTAAACTCTATCGTTTTATTCGAAAATGGTTTATACTATTCAAGAAAAAATTGAAATGATTTTGCTTCTTTTTCGAAACAATGATTGTGCCAGAGAATCTACAAATTCATTTAATAAATAACATTCTTATAAAGACGAATCCCACACTTGCGTGCGCAGTCTGGTTACAAAATTTTGAGAAACTAGATCTGTAGAAAACAAAAAAAAGTTGTGCAAAATCCAATAAGAACCGGAGCAGTTGAAATAGCTGTTGTCTGAAAACAATCAGACATTTTCAGGAATGCCAAATATTGGCAATAAACTATGCCGAAAGGGTATCATAAACCTGGGAACCTTCCCATAATGGTGTTCCCTGAAGCAATTTATTGCCGATAGATAAAAAATATACTGCCAAAATTTCCCAAGAATCCCACTGCAGTACATTTGTGATATTGGCTGCAATTGGTCATAGTTATAGAGAAAGTTGTACACTCTGGGGATTTCAAAGAAAAAAGAAAAAAAAAACCTGACTAGAGGCAGACAAAGGATCAATTCCTGGTACAGCGGAGGACGTCCAATTTCAGTAATTGAAAAGGGTCGTTACCGTGCAACATGGGAAGGGTAGTGGGAACTCACTGTTGAGTCTTCCACCCACTTCTTCGCCAGTTCACTCTTGACCTCATCAGAGATTAGAAAGTGGCAAAAATTCTAAAATAACCTTTGAAATCATCATATACCAATCACTTGTAAAACACATTTAAGCTAAGAGCTTTTGTTAATATACATTCACAAAAAGTCAAACAAGCAATTAGTTCAATTCAGTTTCTCCCGGTCTGACAAAAACGACAGTGGTCCTTCGGTAACAAAAAGTTTAGAACCAGCCGCGGAAGCAGAACCCACTAATTCTAACATTGTCCAGGGGAGTGACAGAATTTCCCCCAAGACAGCTGTTTTAGAACACATCATGATGAACCCCACTCTACGCAATAGAAGAAAATTAGATGTATAGATTACTTGGTGTACAATCATCTAGAGGATATTAACCATCCCATAAATCCCCATAAATTTCACCCTTATAAAATTAAGTTAATTCAGGAACTCAACAAAGACGATAATAATCGATGTTTGGAATTTTGTAAGATCATTAATCAATTAATTATTAACAATCAAGAATGTCTGAAACATTTATTTTTCTGATGACTGTTCCTTCTTCTTAAATAGCGAAGTTAACCGCCGTAACTGCGATTTTTGGTCGTCCAACAATCCAAGCCTGTTTCGTGAAGTTCAAACCCAACATCCAGAAAAACTAAACGTTTGGCTAGGAATTTTTGGGGATCCTATCATTGGCCCATTGTTTTTACCTGGAAATCTGAACGGAGAAATTTATTTGGATTTATTAAAAAATACTACTAATTCACCATTAATACAAATAATTGAACAAAATATAATAATTGTCACCATGTCGAAGACATCATTTTTCAACAAGATGGGGCTCCTTCGCATTACCAGGTCCCTGTAAGGTAATTTTTAGACGAAAAATTCCTTCAACGATGGATTCGGAGAAGAGGACCTACTGAATGGCCTGCACGTTTCCCAGATTTGTCTCTGTTGGCTTTTTTTATAGGGCTATTTAAAGTAAAAAATTTATGCGACACAACCTGAATACACCGAAACTTGAGAGCACTTTAAACAATATCTCTTCTACTGTATGGGTGTCATTTTCAAAATGTAGTAAATTGAAATAATTGGTAAATAAAATTGATAACATCGCCTTCAAATCTTAATTTCTCAAAAATTGATAATCCAAAATTGACAAATTAGATAGTTTTGAAAATGTAATTGAATGCCCTCTAAATGATGTATAACATGATACCTCTTTCCATTTAAGATTTTTATGGTGAAAGTCACCCCCTCTTAGAGGTTGAACCTGTGAAAATGATTGTACCAAAAAAATATGACTCCCGAATTTAAAATTGACGGCTCCGAGTGTTTTCGTGTTTTCTATATCATAAGATAGAAAGCTTCGGCGAGCCACTCTGTATAATTCTCGATGATATTACATTACACACAAATTCATGACATACCGTAATTTCGATGCCTAACAAGAAAATGTTACGCACCGGTGTTGCGATATAATGTTTCATCGCATGTCTGTACACGCCTTTGCACGTTCTGCCTTAACCTTCGTTTCAGCTCCATTAACTCTTCCTACGACATACACGTGACAACATACGCACTAACACAGAACAAGTTAAGAGGGTTCATGGGGATGGATACCTACCAATTAATGATTTCGTGTTCGATATGAAATATAGTATTTTTTACTGTTGTAGAAAAAATAACTTTTATTTGCTTAGATAATCTCTTTATTCGTGCAAAGATATATACAGAGGCATACCTATTATGTTTAATTAAAATCTTTAAACACTTGGTTTCGACACTCTGCCTTGAAACAACGGTAGACCCTGGAAGTTAATTCTGGCCTGTCTTTCTTCATCTACAACTGATCCTTGGCCCTTCAGAATCACAACGAATGGATGATCTGCAATGAATTCTCCTGGTGGTAATGGGAGCGGCATGCTGAATGCCTGTATTATAAGCCCTGAAAATCGGTTTCAATCCAGTAGGTACAAAAGAAAACATTAAAACAGTTAATTAATTTAAGAAATAAAAATTGATAATCACGTGATACACCACATCCCAATTGTTGCCAATATGATTGAATAGGAAGCCAACAAAATATCAATTTTCGTAGACGGTGTAATCATCTGTTTAAAACTTAACTAGCTCAGAGATTAGCGACTATGCACTTAATGTTGGCACTAAACATACAAAACTTAAACAAGACTCGAAGCACATTGGTAAACAAAGACGATCAATATTTTCCAAAAATGTTTGTTACATTTTCAGTTACGATTAATATAAAGAAATGGCAGTAATTAAATAAATATAAAAAGCCCGTATTCTTGAAGGTCCTGTGCTATTCGAAGAACATCTTCGTTTTATAAATACATACTACCAATTTTGTTGAATTCATATGGTCAAATCAAAATAACGAACTAAAAGTGTTGGGATCCCGTATCGAATCGAGTAGGAAGCAACTTCAAAAGAAATTTTTGCGGAATATTGTTAATATTCTGTAATACTTTTCAATAATGTTATTAAAAAGAAAATATGTAACTTCGAGTTCTATTATAGTTAAAATTACAGCAATATTATCGGTAATACTTGTACAGTTAGTTCCGGTTAGCACATTCTCGATGATATCACTGTCACTAGACTATATGCCACTAACCCGAACCGACAGAGTAAGATTGAAAGACTGAAACCTATCACAACCTGAAAGAGTATTCTAAAACCTGAAACAACAAACTTTTAAACCGATAGAAGACTAATCGCAACCTCTGATACATGAAATGTTCAGCAGCAGCAAATAGGCAAATTCTGATGGAGTGGATCCAACAAAAGAGGAGTAATGAAATCGGATTTACGTTGTCAATATGATACAAACTGGCTTAAAGAAATCCCAAATAAAGAGATTCAACATATTGTTTTGATGAAAAATATTGATTTATTAAATATATCGATATTTATTGCGTACATAAAAATGAAAACAAAGTGTCAAAATAGTTACAGCTACCTGATTCGTAATGATGCAACTTTACATTATATTAAACTTTTTATTAAACTCATACATAAATTTGTATAGAAGTAGACATTTCAAAAAGGTATACTACTCACGTACACCTTTTCACAAAAAAAATACTCTTACGTAACTAATAATGTAATTTATAAACAATTTTTTCTATTCTAATTTTAGGTTTAATAGCTTTTTAAACATTAAACTTAGACATGGGTAATTTATTCAGTTATCTTTGGCTTTTAGTTTGATGCCACATTGTTGATCTTACTCAATTTAGCTATAAACAATGTGTTTGAGAGCCTGTCCCTTCTTCTCTCATTCATTCTTTCATGAGACTGGATCAGAAAAATGCAGGGATGGTCGACTGTAAATATTTCTTGTCTATGCATCCTTATAGCTCCAGATCGCGCATAGATCACAAACTCTATTAGAAAATGTTTTGTATAAATCTTTGCTCTTGCACACACCGCCTAGTGCTTTTTTAGATACACCGGTTAGGAAGAAAATTACTTAAGTACCAATATTTTGACACGCTGCAGGCGAATTCCCCCGACAAATAGTGAATAAGGTAGTTAAATTTCAGGAAATCTGTGTAATATACCGGATGTCCCATCACTATGTCGATATTTCTTTCAGTGTTAGAGATAGAGCAAAATAAACTGCAACGCATATTTTCTAACTGAAGGAAAATACATATATAGGATATTACGAAAAAGTATGACGACTCTATTTTTTATTTAATTAGATATTTATGAAATAATTAAATGTAAATCGTTGCATTTTTAACAGTGTAAGAGGCTATAATTTGCAAACTATGTATATACAGGATTCGTCATATATATACAGTATCAGTCATAAACTTTGCTTCATATGAGAAATGTTTTTACTTGTGAATTTGGGTAATCTTTGCCTTCGGGTTGAACTTCACAAATGTTGAGAATTGATATATAAATTGAAAAACAAATGACGTCTATAACTGTGAAATTTCAATTTTTTTCAAAAACATTCAAAATTTTTTAAAATCACAAAGAAAAATATTTTCTAACCAAATGCCAATTTTTAACTTTCTCGGATGACTTTCATTAAAAAATTTTTTTGTATTTCTGAATTTCCGAGGTATTTAAATCGGTCGACAACCTTGTAAGCATACAGTATATAAAAGTAATTGTCTAAATAAATATTCAGTAGTTCAATTTATAATAAATACATCTTTTTAAAGAAAATTAAAAATTCATTTAAGACGCCACGTACAATATCGGACAAAATTAATTTGACTAAGAAAAATTTTCTGAAACTTCTTATCTATGAGCTCCTTGTTAAAATGTATTTACGTATCTTGTACATAAATAACAATAGAATGTTTCGAATAAAAAAGTACGTTGTTAGGTTTGGTCCAATAAATATTATTTGCAAATGTTTAAAAGTCCACAAGTCAAAATGTGTAACAAAATTAAATTGACCATTTTAGTTTTCCCATATTTTCTTAAAATTCGCTATCGAAAAATTGCGCGTGAATTTTACACGGTCTTTAAAATGTCTAGTGGAAAACATTTTTCTGTAGATCTCAAAGAAAAAATTATTGAAGATTCAAATTATAACGCCGGAAGAAGTCAAAAATTAATAAGTGAACAATTCAATGTGTTGAAACAAGTTGTTTCACTTATTATTAAAAAATTTAAGCTTCATGATTGTGTAGTGAACCTAAAACGGAGTGGACAAACAAAAAAAACTACAAAAAGGATGGATCGTCGAATAAAAAAATTGAGCCAGTAAAATCCATGGTTATCAGCATCCCAAATTTCAGCCGAATTAGTGAACTCTAATGTGTCATCCAGAACAATTCAGCGACGGTTGGTAGAAGCTGGCCTTCCAGGAAAAAGGCCAGTAAAAAACCATTACTATCCAAGAAAAATAGGCAAACAAGGATAGTATTTGCTGCAATATTCAAATTGGAAAACGGAGGACTGGAAGAAAATTTTATTTAGCGAAGGATGATCAACGAATCAACGAATAATGAATCAAAATTTAATTTATTTGGAATTAATGGCTCAAGATTTGTTCATCGTCCAGCTAACCAAAGATTACATCCCAAGTATGTTTCGACCACAATAAAACATGGAGGAGGGAACATAATGGTATGGGGCTGTTTTTTCGGATTCGACGTAGGTCTTATTCAGAAAATAGACGGAAATATGGATCGATTTCTTTATTGCAATATATTGGAAAATGTGATGTTTCCGTATGCAAAGTGGGAAATGCCTCTTAAATTTATTTTCCAGCACGATAATGACCCGAAACATATCGCCAAATTAGGTAAGAAATGGTTTGTTGACCACAAAATTAATGTTTTAACTTGGTCTGCTCAATCCCCGGATCTCAATCCAATAGAAAACCTTTGGGAAATAGTAGAGAAGAAAATTCGAATAAAAACCATCACTAACAAAGATCAGTTATTCGCAGAAATACTTCTAACTAAATTGGAACTTAATGGATAGTGAAACAATTTGGAATCTCATTTCGTCCATGCCAAAAAGGTGTCAAGAAATTATTAAAAACAAAGGTTATTGGACAAAATACTAAAATAATGATATGTATACAGGGTGTCCTCGAATTGCGTGGCCAAAATGATACCGCAAATTATTTAAGTAAAAATAAGTCGATTTAACTAAATTTGCCTCAGTCCAAAAGTTGATAATTACGGAGTTACAGGGTGTTAAACTTGAAAAAATAAATCGCATTTTCTTTAATATCTTTCGATTTCTTTGAGCTAATTTCACGAAACTTCATATCTGAGGGTGTTTTAAAATGACAAATTCAAATTTATTAACCATTTAGTTGTATTTTCTAGAGGGCACCACAAGCGACCATTAGGACACATTTAAACCTCTGTAACTTTTTTGTGCCATAGTGTATGTCATTTTGACATTAAAAAATCTTTTTTCCTATCTTTTATACTTAGAAAAGGTATACTTTATTGAAGTCGCTAGAAGCAACGGTTTCTGAGAAAACCGCATGTAAATCTGATGATGCATGTAACTTAACTTAAAATTATTTCTCGTTCAAAAAAAAGTGTTCAAGTTTTTTAAAAACAATTATTACTAAAGATAAAATATAAATAATAATTAACAAAGAATCAAAAAATTTTGAACATTTACTGTGATAGCAAATTAAATGAAAAAAAAATGAAATCAAAAACTTATATAAGTTAATTTAATTAATTAGTTAATTTTATTCCTCCTTGTTCCTCCTTGTGTGGACAAAAGTATGGAATATCATAGATTTAAATTTATTTTGCATTTAGTATTCAGTATTGAGTGTTACAGTTCGAAAAAATTTGAAGCCGCAATGGTTAAAAAAAATATCTTTCGGAAGATCTTCGACCACAAATAGTGGAGATGTCAAATAACAGAGCTAATCAGAAGGACATCGCAAAGACATTTAATGTGAGCCAGGGGTGTGTATCGAAAATTTTGAGGAAGTTTAGGGTATTCAACGCCGTAAAAAATCATCCGAAAACAGGACGTCCCAGAAAAACAACAGCCCATACAAACCAACGTATTAAAATTATGTCCTCTAAAGATCCTGAAAAATCATAGCGCTTAATAAAGGAAGAAATTACAACTAATAGTGGTATTGAAATTAGTGATTGTACTATGAGGCGTCGTCTATGTGATACTGGATTGTTTGGACGATTGGCAGTGAAGAAACCATTAATTTCCAAAAAAAAACCGGAAAGCCAGAATTAAGTTTGCACGCTCACATCTGTTTTGGACACCCGAAAAATGGAATACCGTCCTTTTCAGTGACGAAACCAAAATCAAACTGTTTGATTCGAATGGAAAAACTTATGTTCGGCGACCAATAGGGAAGAAATTTGATCCCAAGTACCAAAAGCCCATTGTTAAACATGGCGGTCAGAGTTTAATGGTGTGGGGATCTTTTTCGAGATTTGGAGTTGGCCTGTTAGGCAAAATTGATGGAATAATGGATCGGTTTTTATACAAAAATATCCTAGAGCAGCATATGCATCCATTTGCCGAGGAAGAAATGCCACTGGTATGGCGGTTCCAACAGGATAATGATCCTAAACATTCTTCACGGTTGATTAAAAATTGGTTTATTGAAAACCAGATAGATGTTATAAAATGGCCTTCACAATCTCCTGATTTAAATCCCATCGAACATCTGTTGAACCATTTGAAACGAAAAATTAGACAAAGACACGTGTCAAATACTGAAGAATTGTGGAGGATCATACAAGAAGAATGGAAAAACATTTCTTCCTCAACGTGCCAGAATCTAATTGATTCAATGCAGTGTCGATGTCAGGCTGTCCTAGATGCTAAGGGGTATGCCACAAAATATTGAGTTTACTTAAAATGGCAGACTCCATACCATGATATAAAAAATATTCCATACTTTTGTTCAAGTGTAATTTTTCATTTTCATTTTTCTAAAAACTTTTTAATAAATATTTTATCAAATTAAAATAATATTCCATACTTATGGCCACCACTGTATATCCCTTAAACTATAAAAAAATATTCGTGAAAAAATTTCCATTTTTTATGCAACTAAGATAAGTTTACTAGCATGGAGTACACCTGTACTCTTGTTAGTATTCAACAACATCTATCTTTTACGATGCCATATGCTACCAATAGAGGCACACATGTACCCGTGTTATTGCAATATTGGTGATTCTCTATAAGCCTTGGTGGCGAGGCCGGGGGTTCCCGATTTCATATACATATCAAGGCTTTTTTTCGCTAGTGAGTCAGTGTATTTTCAATTTTCTCTGCACTTGCAAGCATATTTGAAAAAAATGAGTGAAGCAGTAAGATTTCGTAATGCAAATAAACTGACCGAACAAGAATTATTAGTAATTCTAGAAACAGACGATTTTGATGCCGATTGTGATAATGTTGAATTAGAAAATGACATAGAGAACATAGATATCATTGAAAAAGAGGAGGAGATTATTGATATTATAGCCGTCATAAACGAAGAATCTCAGGATAAATCCGAAGATCAAGGTGACCAAATACCATATTATATCTCCAAGGACAATACTCAGTGGGCAAAAATCCCTTTTAGAAATATAAGAAGAGGCAATTGTAATATCATAAAAAAAAAAGGATTGACGACATACAATTAAAATTTTACAAATATAAAAGAAGCTTTTGTGTTATTTTTTTCACAAGAGATAACGGACATAATTTTGACACAATCAAATAAAAGAGCTCAAGAAATTTATACAAAAGGAGGAAAAACATTCAATCATATAATAAAAGAAGAATTAAAGGCCTTTCTAGGCCTACTAATTATATTTGGAGCTTTGCATTCCAATAAAGAGCCAATATATGTATTATGGGCTCAAAATGTATCTTTATGCCGTTTTATAGTTTCTGCTGCAATGTCTCGAAATAGATTTCAACAAATTATGACTTTCCTGCGATTTGATGATGTGGCAACTAGAGAAGAAAGAAAAATAAGTGATAAAATGGTTGCAATCAAAGAAATATTTGAGATATTTGTATCAAATTGTAAGAAATCATACAATCCCTACGAACACTTATGCGTTGATGAGCAGTTAGTTCCATTTCGAAGTGGAGCCCCTTTTAGAGTATATATGAAAAGTAAGCCTCACAAGTATGGCTTGAAAATCTGGGCTCTAACTGATTGCGAAACTGCATATACCATAAATATGCAATTATATTTAGGTAAAGTATTCCTTAGAAATTTTTATCCTTTTTTTCAATATACTACATTATTTCTTTAGGTAAAGAAGGAAATAAACCAGAAAAGGGGCAGGACCAACGGGTAGTTTTAGATTTAGTAAATCACTTGTCTTCAAGATACGGAATAACGATTGATAACTTCTTCGCGAGCCTGGAGCTAGGTGACAAACTCTTAACACAAAATATGACGTTATGTGGCACCTTGCGTCGCAATAAACCCTATAATCCACAAGAATTTCTGCGGGCTGGATCTGAGAAGACATATTCCAGTATGTTTGGTTTCATGGAAGACAAAACCATTGTTTAATATGTTCCGAAAAAGAATTCTGCTGTGATTCTCTTATCAACGGAACATAGAGATGACCATATAGGTGGAGAAGATGTTGACTACTATCAACCACATATAATCTTACATTATAATAAAATAAAAGGTGCGGTGGACACAACAGAGAAACTCGCTAAGGAGTTCACTACACAAAGAAAAACGAATAGGTGGCCAATGGCAATATTCTACCAGATTCTAGATATAGCTGCTCTAAATTGTTTCAAAGTATGGATGACAAAACATCCTTATTGGAACTCGAAGAAACTTGACAACAGAAGACTATTTTTATTAGAACTAGGGGAATGCTTGGGTCAAAAAAATATAAAGAGGCGATACCAAAATGAGAAGAAATTTCAAACCCGAATTAAACAGCATATGCTTTCAGTTTTGTCAGAATTATAAAATACTACTCCAATAACATAAGATGAAACTCCGACTACCTCAAAATCTAAAAGATGTTATTTGTGTACCAGAGAAAAGGACAGGAAATCTCGTAAATCATGTACCTAATGTAATCAGTTTGTTTGCGCAAGTCACTCAAGAAACAAAATAATTTGCTATAAGTGTGATAGTAATATGCACATGGAAGATAATTAATTAAAACGGTTACATATTTAAATCTAGAATACATAATTTCTGTTACTTATAGCAACAAATAGATATGAATTTTTCGTTTTGTATGTTTTTTATACTCTTCGAAATTGTCCAAATAACATTTATATTACCATATTTTATGATTTAATAATTAAATATATAAAAAATTGCGGGGTGTATTTGTACCCCACATGATAATATTTATAACTTTGTCATATCGGAGCTATGAAGGTTCATTCACGACATAGAACAGCTCGTTTGCAGTGGGCTAGGAAACATCGACATTGGATTTTATGGCAATGGCGATATGTGCTATTCACTGATGAAACAAGATTTGGATTAGTAAGCGATGACAATTGTCAAAGAGTATGGAGAGGTTCAGGAAGTCAAGAAAGATTAAACTTTCCACTTGAAGTTGCTCCATATAATTGTGGGACGGTAATGTTTTGGGGTGGAATAATGTTCAATCATCGAACTGCATTAATTCCCATAAATCAACACATGACGAGTCAAGTTTACTTGGAAAGTGTGATTAGGCCCATTATCTATCCCCTACGCGACGAATTCGGTGCCAACTTTATTTTTATGGATGACAATGCGAGACCACATCGTGCAAGAAGAGTCTAAGAGGAACTTGAACAAAGGCAAATTACCCGGTTACCTTAATCAGCCAACTCCCCTGATATGAATCCAATCGAAAACATGTGGGATTTTGTTGCTAGAGAAATTCGTAGACGAATTCATCCATCACAAAATGCTAATGAGTTAGCTACGGCCGCACAAGAAGAGTAGAACAACATCCCTCAAGAAATTGTAAACACGTTGATTGTATCAATGCATAGGCGCCTCGCCTCAATGCATTATTTAATAATAGAGGTCATACTGGTTATTAAATTGTCAATTGTTCCTTATTGGCCCTTAAAAATTAAGAATTGACTGTAATGAAATATCCATTTAAAATACACAATTCCACAAAATATTGTTTTTTAAATACCCTGAAAATTATCCGTTAAAAATTAAAAATTCTTGAAATATAACAGAGATTCCTAAAAATTACTAAACATTTTAAGGTTTACGAATATGTACAAAATATATAGGAGGTCCAAGACTTTTGACGGTGTGTGTACACTTTATGGTATCAGTGCGACGAAGCACCTATTCATAATTCTAGGTGGGTTAAAGAACGTCTTCTAAAAATGTCCTGAGACAGAGTAATTAGACGCAACATAGAGCAACTCTGACCACCTAGATTACTTATTTTTATTTAGTATATAGTTTTTTTATGGGGGTTTTTAAATCAAAACGCTTATTCACAAAAACTTTTTCGCAATGTCGATCGTTTTGACAGAGTTATTTGAGAATGTATTTTAAACATAAGTTCACAAGCCATTAAGAATTTATTGAAGGAGATTACAATTTGTGTTGAACGTGATGAAGGGCACACAGAAAAATAATTTAATTAATAGTTATTAATAGTCCGCTATTATGTTCATGCTGTATTGGCAAACATTAATACCATCTTTAAAAATAGTAATTTTCAATTGCTTTGTTTTAATTTTTAAATATTATTTTAACTAATGAATACTCATTCAGACAATTAAATTTATATATTATAAGTATTTTTACAAAATTGTTGACCCATTTAAATACCTGGGAAATGCAGAACTACAAAAAATGTTTTAAAATTAAAGTTGTCCGGGAAAGTTATAAATTGGCGTATGGGTAGAAAATCAAATACTAAGAAACTTTTTTCTTCGTAATTTTTCACAATTTTGAGAAATAATGACAGATTTTGAATGTTTTCGAAAAAAATTGCGATTTGACAGTTATAGAAAATCATTTGTTTTTCGATATGTATGTCAGTTCTCGTTATTATTTGTGATGAACAACCCAAAGGCAAACTCAAAACTTATCCAAATCTATAAGTAAAAAAATTTACCATATGATGCGAACTTTATAGGTGTCACTGTATATTGAATAATGGCAATAACTTATTAAATAATTTTGCTATAAAAAAATGTTTAAAGTAAAACTTACATAACTCATTTATTTAGACTTTTTGATAATCTTGCACTTTATTTTTATTACCCTATAATATTCTAACGAAGTTCAACATTAATTTTTTAAATATGGCCCTCTATTTCCAACTTATTTTGTGGAATCTATACTTAATAGCGCATAGAGGCATATCAAATTTTATTGGGTTAAATCAGAAAAATTTCGAAAAAAAAATTATTTTTCTTATTTTATTCAAAAAAATTCAATTCGGATAAAAATACCCTTTGTATTTTTTAAACGTCAAGTAAATAGCATTCTGGAAATTCCAATTTTTAGTTAAAAAAAATACGGTATCCATTTTTCACTTCCTATCGGGTTTATCACTTTAATTTAATACATACATTTGTGTGTACTAAAAATGATGCATTTAATGAAAAAAGAAAGAATTGATTTGTTAATAATGGTTGAATATGGTAGTCGAAAAAGGACCCGAGAAGAAATTGTTTCACTCTTTGATAAAGTGTATCCGAGTGGACCGCCCATAATACAATCCTCTGTGTCAAAAGTATAAAAACAAATACATGCACACTGGGAGTGTCCGAGACAAGCAAAACGGGAATAACGAGACGAGCGAAATCTACTACAGTCGGTATTATCGCACTAGCTATCCTACTAGCTGTTGAAGACAACCCTAAAAAATCTTGCCGCGATTTAGACGCAGACCATTCAATATCCAAAGTGTTGATACGCAGGATTCTAAAAAAAGAAAAACTTCATCCCTACAAGGTTCATTTAATACTAGAATTTAGCAAGGATGATTTTGATAGAAGAATTCAATTTAAGAAATTGTGACATGACTTTCTGAAGAAAACCCTAATTTTACAGACAAAATTTTATTCTCAGATGAGCCATATTTAATTTACACGGGACTTTAAATAAGCATAATTATTGCCGTTATTAATCTTGACGTAACTTTCAGTGGATGGCAGAAATCAATACACAAAGACTTCAAAAAATAGATCTGTTGGCGGATATCGTAAGCAATAATTTAATTAGTCCTTTTTTCATAGATGGTAATTTAACTACTATAAGATATCTCCAATTATTCGAATAACAAATTGTATCAATATTACGATATATTTACGGCAACGATATTAATAAAATATGGCTCCATCAAGACGGAGCACCTCCTCATTTTGGTTTAAAAGTTAGGAACTTTTTAAATCTGAACATTCCAAATAAATGCAGTGATCATCGAGGTGAAATAGAGTGGTCATTTCGGTCCCCTGATTTAACTCTTTACGACTTTTCTTTTCGGGGTATTTAAAAACTCAAGTTTATAAGGATCGGCCAAATAAGGTAGATGACTTGAGGGTTCCTATTGTTGGTATAATGGAAACAATCCAACAAGACACCTATATTCAAGTAAGGTCATTCATGCAAAAAATAGCACTGGGTTTAGATAACAATGGAAAAGATTTTAAGCAAATGCTGTGAAAATTAAATAACAATTAATTTTTGTAAGCAGTAATTTGTTATTTTGCTTTACTGGTCAAATAATAATATTTCGAGTTAAATAACGAAAATATATTAATTTTCTCTTCAAATTTTTCTTATCTAACTTCAATAATTTGACATATCTGTATGTGCAAATATGAATAGATTTCATAAAACAAGTCGAAAATAGAGGGTCACATTTGAAAAACTAAAGTTGGACTTCCTTGGAATGTTATGGGATAAAAAAAAACTTCAAGGTCATAAAAAAAAGTGACAAAAAACTAACCTTGTAACTTTTACTTAAAATATTTTTTGATAGCAAAATTATTAAAAAAGTTATTGCTATTATTCCATATACAAGGTAATTCAAATTCCCTGCTCACCATTGAAATATCAAAAAATTATAAAAGCTACGACGACATTTGGTATAAAGTTACGCATCTTAAAGCTTTGTTAAATGCCGTTTTAAAATTAGTAAAATTCCGATTACTTCCGAAGATAATCGAAAAAAACTAAATTACTACAAATGGTTTTTTTTAGTTATTTGAAGATATTTTTTTAATGAATTTCTCTTCCGCATGATTACTTTTGCTTCTTTATAAGGTGATATTAGATTTTAAATTCAACATTTTGGAATTTGGAAACTATCAACTTTAATTTTTGTAATAAGGATCTGTTTTTTTATTGTATTGTTAGAAAGCCTTAGATTTTCTGAATTAAATAATGTGTTACACTTTTAATAAATAAAATAATAAAACACTACTCAGACATACATATGCACGTGTTACCATGGAAACAACAAACTAAGTGTCCATAAGACATCAGTTTTTAGATGTCAAAGTTTATTAAATAGTTTTGTGACACTTACAAAACTTTTAACAGCCTACTAAATTTGAAAAAACATATTATGGATTATATAAATTAAAAATATCGTGACATACTGAGCCTTTACTTCATACGTCACAGAAATTCTATGCGTACCAGTGAAGCATATCTTCACGAATACTCTAAAAGACGGCAACCGCATTATTCGCGTTTTTGCCGGTTAGAAAGAAATTTGGTAGAATATGGTTCATTTAAAAAGCCATGACATAAATATGAAGACAGGACTGACAGAGAGGATACTAATAAGAGTATTAGAACAGGTTTAATTAAACACATTGAGTTTTTCTTAAAAATAAGTCTGATGCTTTATTTCAACACATTTTAGGTTATTGCACACCCCAATATATCCACTCATAAAATAACGTTTCAGTTAAATTTAGCTCAGACAAAACTTTATAAAATATTTAAAAAAAAACACTATAATCCCTATAAAATTCACGTATTTTAGAAGTTACTGTGTGAGGATTTTGAGAGACGTCTAGTTTGGTGCAATTGACTAACACAACGAATTGATTTAAAGGACCATTTTCTCAATTCGATAATATGAACAGACGAGTGTAAATTCACCAATTGTGGATTATTCAATTGGAATGAGCATATTTGGGCTATAGAGAATCTTCACCAGAACATACAAATCAGAAACCAAGAGTGTTTTGTTTTAAATGTGTGAAACGGCATTTTAAATGACGAAGCATTAGGCCTGTTTATTTATGAGAATAATTTAAATGAGGTGTTTTATTGAAACATTCTCGAAAATTATTTATTAAATTACTTAGACAATTTACCAGTCAGGCAACTTTGCTCTTTGTGGTTCCAACAAGATGGAGTACCTCCGCACGAGCAGTGAGATACTTTCTGGACAGAGAATTTTCTAGACAGTGGATTGGAAACCGAGGACCAATTTAATGGTCTGCAAGAACTCCAGATCTATCGTCTCTCGACTTCTACTTATGGGAAATTTTAAAAAACAAAATTTATGCTTAACCTGTAGTAAGTCTTGAGGGATTGCGAGCGAACATTGTTAACGCCTTTGCAACGTCAAGACGTCGTGATAACAGCAGTACTATTACTAATATTCAGCGGCACAAAAAGACGGTATTTTTGAACATTTGTTATAAATTATTTATTACTTTACTGTTGTTCTGAAAACTGACATCTTATGGAAACTTAATTTGTTGTTTCTATGGTAACACTCACATATGTCTGAATAATGTATCATTATTTTATTTATTAAAAATGTATTATGCATTATTATGTTTGTTATTACTACAAATGTAACACATACATCATTTAATCCAGAAAATCAAAGGCTTTCAAAAAATGTTTAAAAAAATATCGTATTTAAATATAGGACACTAGGATGATGTAGGTCCGTATTAAAAAAATTAAATTGATGATGGTTCCCAATCTCCGAAACTTTGAATTTAAAATCTAATGACGTCATGTTATAAAGGAGCAAAAGTATTCATGAGGAAGAGAAATCCATTTTAAAAAATGTCTTTAAATAACTAAAAAAGAATAAAAGCCATTTGTGGTATTTTTTTTCCATTATCTTCGGAAGTAATCGAAATTTTACAAATTTTAAAACGACATTTAACAAAGCTCGAAAATGAACAACTTTGCAATTTAAGTGACCTCGTATCTTTTATGGTTTTCGAGATCCCAACGGTGAACAGCGAATTTGAATTATCTTGTATAGTAGAGAAAAAATATATGTATATATGAACTATTTCTAAAGGAATTTATTATACCCTTGCCTACAAGAAATGTTTAGAACCAGTTAAAAATATTATAACCTTACAATACTTCCTTTGATTAGTAATACTAAAAAGGCGGTATTTGTTGTGCGATTTTAAACAAAGAATTGTTGAATTATTTCAAATGAAATAGAGGAAATCAGAAATTGCGAGAATTCTAAGTGTTCGAAAAATTTAATATTGTGGATAATTAGCCTAAAACTGGTCATCCGCGAAAAATCACCCCAAGGATAGATACAATAAGGATATCAAAGCAAGATTTAAGAAAAACCTAAAGGCAAATTACCAATGAAATTTCAGAACAGATGACAAATAAGATGATAAAGAATCGCTTAATTATTGGAGGTTTTTATGGACGTGTTGCTATTAAAAAAACATTTTTGTCAAAAAAGAATAGGCGCACTCGATTAGAATTTGCGAAAGGTCTTCTTCATAGGATCAAAAAGAAATGGAATTGGGTGCTCTGGAACGACAAAATCAAATTCTGTTTGCTTGTATTTGACGGAAGACATTATGTAACACATCCTAAAAGTGCTGGATTTAAAGCAAAATATCAAATTTTCGCTTTTAAACATGAAGGTGAGAATGTACAGATTTGGGACTGTTTTTCTCGATCAGGAGATGGACCTGTTGTTTGGATCAAAGGGAAAATGGATCGTTTTCAATATAAAGATATATTACAAAACAACATGTTGACATTTGCTGAATAAAATATACCTCTGTGGGGGATTTTTCAGCAGATCACTAATCCCACACATTTTTCCAAAATTGTAAAAGAAAAATTTTTAGAAAATAACATTGCGAAACTTCATTAGTCATTTAAGTCTGCAGATCTGAATCCAATTGAGTATCTATGGGACATTTCGGGGATCATTGGATTTCAAATCATTTGAATATTAAAAACCTAAAAGAACTTTTTCATTCATCATTAAATTCGAATGAACTCAAATTTCTGTAAATGTCTTACAAAAATTAGTTAATTCTATGCCGAAAAGGTGTTAAACGATTTTAAATGCTCCACTAAAAATTCATATTTTTTTGTCACTTTGATTTAGATTAAAACTGACAAGCTTTCAAACTTTTTTACCACTTGAATTAGAATATTCAGTGTGCAGAATCTACTTATCAATAGAATTTATAATTTCACTGATTAAATTAATGACTAATATATTTATTTTGTCATCAAATTTATTACCTTTCTATAGATTTATTATACCCGAATTTTAATACGAAATTTTGAAGTTCCTTTTCTTTTTTCCACTACTGTGTATGACGCACCCTGTATATTTGAGATAGAGGTGAGCGTAGTTCTCCTATCAATGAATATTTTAAATATGAAAATTTTATGTTTTTTGCAATTTTACTTCATAGCATTACAGTCTTCTCAAAACGGATATAAAAAAGTGCAAGTTGAAAATAATATCCTTTTAAAATGGAAAATTTATATTAAATTATTTCAAGAACTGCGAAATAATTTTAAAATATGTATCAACAGTACTTCTGTCGACAAATTTCATATTTAGCCTTTTACTCCTATTGCATTGCCATTAGATGTCGACCGATTAGTAAGTGTTGGGAGATCCTCTACTAATCAAATTGAATTTATAGGTAAACCCTGATCAACTTTTCGGATATGGAAAACGATTATCGCCAACATTTTACAGGGTGCGGCACTTAAACTTTCTTTTTTCTAAAGTCAATAAAAAAAGTACACAGTATATATTTTTATTCATTTTTATTAATTACAATAACATGGAAATATACTTACATAATTTTAAAAGGAATATTTAACAAGTGTGAACCGTCCATTTTGATGCATTCTTAGATCAGTCTTCTAAAGTGCCTCTCAATCCTTTCCAGCATGGTTACCGGCAAGTTAGCCACCACGTCAGGAATATTATTCTGCAAAACTTTCACGATTACAAAACGGTTTACGTAAACAACCGACTTCTGGTAGTCTCACAGGAAATAATCACAGAGAGCCAAATTTAGAGAACGCACGGGCTATAAGATGTCACCTCTATTTGGGATCAGCCGCCCGAGAAAAGTTTCTCTCAAAAGGCGCATTGAAATTCTCGATATGTGAGCCATGGCTTCATCCTGCTGAAATAATAATTTGCCTACATCCATGTTTTAAAATGATGGCAAAAAAAATTATCCATTATTACGACGACATAACATTCAGCATTTACAGTTATCGCGCGATTACTCTTCTCAAGCAAATACAGTCTAATGATTTCTTCTCTTGACAAGGCATACCAAACCGATACCGGTAGCTATGCTTTGGAAAACATTGAGAGGCACTTTAGGGGACTGATCTAAGAATGGATTACAACAAATAGTCAACATTTGCTAAATTTTTAAAACCACTTAAGTACATTTTCAGGTTATAATTAATTAACAAAAAAAAATTCAAATATATACCAAGTACTTTTTTTATTGACCTTTGAAAAAAGAAAATTTTAGTGCCGTACCTATACAAAGTTTCATATACAACTATTCCAATGTTAACATTATTAAGGATGTCAAAATACGTTCTAGCTCATGGCTAATGATTAAGTGATTTCTGTTGTTAATCAAAGTTTAAAATACTTGGTGTATGTAAAAAGGCAATTCGTTAATAGTCAGCACCAACAGCATGCGCTCCCCCGCATAATATGGATTAAACCCAACTTAAAATCTAAAACAATTAGGTATACAATTTGTAATATATATTAGTATATTAGATTTATTTAGCATATTTCACTTTAGAATTATATAACCAACAAGCCAATGTCAAACTCATCGCGACATACAAACATTTTCAACTTTCGAATATGAAAAACGAAACAGCGAATAAAAATAAACTTAAATTCTTAAAAAGCATAAACTATACTCGATTAAGTCTTCCCATAAAAAAAGGATACACTACTTTCTTTCCTTTTTTACGCCTCAAGTTTTGTTTCTTTCGTACCAGTATAATGCATGGACGGTCAAGCGTAAATGTTACGGGTATTTTGTGATGAACTTTCCATGTACGGGCTGTGATATGTGCAACTATTTAAATATCAGAGAAAAAATATTAATTTTATTGAGGAGGTATAAGAATATCCCCGACATGCATACCCACCATGCCATACATTATCATGGTCCCATATTATCTTATGATTCATATATTTACTTATTAACGAGACTTATGAATATGATTCAATAACCCATGGTTAATCGTTTTCTTAATTTAATTTTAACAAACAACTGGTTCAAAACAAACTAACTTGCTCCGAATCTCATGTTAAAAATGATCAAATATTAAGGTGTGCTGCACAACGGTCAACATTGTGAATAAACTCTTGACATTAGAAAGAAGTTACTAAGTTTTAGACATCTTCGTTTGGCCTGAAATTAAACTAAGAACCAGGTGGTTGTAGGCTCTTGTCGTACGTTCGTGAATAAAAACATGAACAGCAGGAGTATTGAATGCTTGAATTACAAACCAGGAAATTGATTTTTGCAGAACGGAGCCTAGTTATTCTAGTACTCCAAGAAACGACAATAAACAGTTGTAATCGTATCTGGAATACGAAAAACACCATTAGGATAAACAAAATCATTGTGGATAACACAGTCTGTCATTCTGGACCACGCTAGTGTCTTAATTTAATTTGTCTTAGTGCTTATTTTATGCTTAATTTATCGAGAAGCACAAAAACTTATATTAATATAAGTAACACAAGATTCGAGCAAACATATTTGAAGTTTTCTTTGATTTGACAATCCATATTAAAATGAATAAATATAAAGCTAATGTTGACCTTTAAAGTATAGATGGTTGGTGTATTGAACAGGAAATATAGAAATTTAATAATAATGTTATATGTATAGTGTGATTAAAAAAATATAAAACATTAAAACAATAGTTGAATAATTTTTGTCTACGATTACTCAGAAATTAATGAAATTCTTCCGGTAAACAAAACGATATCGAAATTATCCTGATTTGCAACTAATGCTACGAGAAATGGATGATCCACCGTAAACTCTTCAACGATCGGTCGAGATCTCATGAATATGACCCCTGCATTAAAGAATACTATTTGTGAATACTGCACGTATATAACTTCTATTCATGTACTAATTCAATTAACTTGTAGAAAAAATAGAACTGGCTACAAGCGGAAAATATGTTACAAACAGTTCTAGGTGCAATGTTGCTATCGGATTTACACATCACCGAAGTAATAAACTACTTAAAACGAATAAGAACCACTTTTAAATTTGCTTATATTTCTTATTGTTTGTTATGAAACAAAAATATTATTTTGTGGTAAAAACGTACATAAACAAACCTATTGGTTGGTATACATTTTTCCCTTTTATGTTGTTATTGTGCCGGATGAATTCTTAAACAATGTATTGCGCAGAATTTCATAACAACACTTTCTAAAAGTTAAGCGTATTTTGTCAATCAAAAGTATAAGGTTTACTGGGAAAAGATAAATGTCGGTGTTGAGTAGAAGGGTACATCGTAAAGTGTTTCTAAATGAAAATGAAGTCACCAGACCATCAATCTAGGAAAGATACTCTAGAAGACGCATTGCAGTCATTATGAATGTGAGTCGCGTCGTTATAAATTCAGCTTGGAATCGGTATATCAACGATGAAATTGTCAGAGGACGACCCTATCCGTAGCGTCAAAGAGCTACAACAAATTGAGAAGACCGCTTATTGCGTCTCTGAGCCATAAGGGAACGTAGTAACACCGCACGAGCGCTCCAAAATCAGCTTATAGTAACTACAGGAACCAAAATTTTTGATCAAACGGTTCGTAATAAACTTCATCAATGTCAGATGCGTGCAAAAAGGCCAGTTAAAGTTCCTCGTTTAAATGTAGCACATCGCAGAACTCGAAGAATTTTCGCTGTAGAATATCACTATTGGACGATAGCAGATTGAAGTAATGTTTTATTTACAGATAAGTCCAGATTCTGTTTACACCATAACAGTAGACGAGTTCGAGTATGGCGACGAGCCAATGAGAAATATTTGGACTCAGCTGTACAAGAAACTATTCGTTTTAGTTGAGGGTCTATTATGGTATGGGATGGAATATGTTTGAAGGGGCGTACCGAACTCGTCGCAATTGAAAACGGTTCTTCAACATTAATGCGTTACATAATGGAGGTCTTAGAACCATACGTAATTCCTTTTGCCAAAAATATGGGAGCAGATTTTATTCTACAGCACGATAATGTCAGGCTACACGTAGCAAGAATAGTGGCAAATTTTTTAAATGACCATAACATTGAAGTTTTAGAATGGCCGGCTAACAGTCCAGACTTTAATCCTATAGAACATCTATGGAATACACTAGGAAGAAGGTTATTAGATCGGCAACCTATACAAACTATCGATCAACTTCAAAATATTCTTATTGAAGAATGGGAAGAAATGCTTCGGGACATTATCAGAAGTTTGGATGAGAGTATGCCTCGTCGTTGCTCTGAAGTTATCAGAGATAGAGGAGAACACACTCATTACTAAAAATTAGTTTTTCAATAAAGTTTTAATTAAAACATGTTTTGAACTTTATTCCATTATTTTGAAAAAAACAATGTTTGCAAGTTTTTACAGCATGCTTACGAAACAAATTAAAACATTTTGTCAACCAGAATGCTGATTTTTATACATTATTGTAACATAATGTTTTTTCTTGTCAATTCAAAACTAGATGAAATATAATAAAATAAAGAAGTGATTCCTTTTTCGTTTTGAGTAGTGTATTGAACCAATTTCAAAGTATGGAATGCATTTAACAATCAAAATATTAACAATGGCAAACTGTAAAACTGAATTTAACATGCTTCATATCATTTTCATCACAATTACGTTCACAGAAGAAGTTAACCACACAGCACAGTTTCAAGCACATATTGTTGTAGTGTAACTTGGATGTACAAATATTGTGTTGTGAAATAATCCGCATTGTTATATCAAGATTAGTGCGAAGGCCTATCACAATGACAATTTCTCTACCGAGTGTAACCCTACTCTCCTGGATATAAAAAATGTGCACAGCTGAATTTTTTTCTTAAAAATTGTTTTGGGTCGAATAAAAGAAAGTATTGTTAATATAAAATAGGTATAAGAGAAATATTAAGTAGTAAACAAATCTCGAGCTGTTTAAAATTCGATTATATATAAAAAACAATGATAAAAGTTTACTAAACAAATAAAAGTTCACACTGTTAATTTTACATTTTTGCCTCAGTCTGAATTAGGTGTGATGTGTTAAAATGTACTCTGAGAATTTAAGAATTCGCGTAAGAAAAGATATTAGTCGGGATTTGAGTTATCAGGCAGTGGGACTGAAATATAACATACCCTTCAGTTCTGTAAAAAAATATTTTAAGTGATTTCAATTGGGCAAAAAAGAAGCGAGGTCCAAAGAAAAAGATTACTAAGCGATAAAAAAAAGGATAGTGCTAGCAGTACAAAAGATGGCTCAAGGCGGAGAAATGGTTACATCAAAAAAGGTCGCTGAAAAATTGAACATTGACGTTTTCACCCGTACTGTGCGGCGAAAACTCAATTAATTGGGATTTAAATATAAAAAAGTTAAAAAACTAATTCCATTGAGTGCTCTTCACAAGGCTAAATGAGTTTCAGTTGGACGTGAATAGTTATCAATGCCAGAAAGCATTTGGTCCAAGACAGTTTTTACGATGAAAAACGGTTTTATAACGATGGGCCTAATAAAGAGTTTTCTTTTATGCAGTACATTACTTAATCACAACAACTTAATCGCAACACTTTACTTAATCGTCATAAACGATAAAACCGTGGAGGTGGCGTCATGGTATGGGGAGCAATCATAGTCTTTGGTCATCACTTACTTTTGAAAGTAAATCATCGTATGAACAGCGTTTTGTTACCATGATTCAGGAAAAAATTCATCCATGAATGTAAACTATTTTTCCTCACAAGGAATTCTTTTTCTACAAAATAATGCCCCGTGTCACAACTCAAGGAAAACCAAAAACTGATTACGAGAACTGAAAATAAATATTTTAGACTAGCCTACCCGCTCACCGGACATGAACCTTATTAAGGACTATTGGTAGCATCTCTCTAGAGAAGTTTATCGATTTGATGAATTTACAAGTGATGAATGTCTTTAGGAAATGATCCAAAAGTCAGCGGAATGTTTTAAAAACTCAAATCCGAATTTGCTGAAGAATTGATGTTTGTCGATAAACAAAAGACTATTAATGATCGTTGAGGGAAATGGAAATACTATAAAATATTAGAGAATAGAAAAATTTATATTTTTAAAAAATATTTGAACAGGTGTTTATATACATAAACAGAATATGTACTCTTTTATTTGTCCAATTAGAATTTTGTGTTTATTTTCTTTATAGTTTTAAGACATTATAAATTACTGTTACATATTGATTTATACTTTTTTGTCTCAAATAATAATTCCAGTGAGAAACAGAATCAACTCACCAAGTTTGTTAAGGACTTTAGGTTATTGCTTCTTGGCGTAGTTTGCTTAGTCAATTTGTTTTGTACTTTCATCCCTTAAGTTACGCCCATGGGCATCGATACGTATTTGAAGGATTCCATCTGGGCGCCAGACCATCGTACCCATCAGGCCATATCGAAGGGCTCTTTATGGCTGGGAAATACGCTACTAGTCAAAGGAAGCTTTCTAAATTGGACCTTTGCCGCGATCCGCAATTCGGCGGATCGCAATACTTCAATGAAAGCGACTTGTATAGGTATTTGCCAGATGGCGGCGATTTTATGACCTTAGGCGCGACCATTGCCCGCAATGGCGTCTGGTATTGGTGCGCCCCTGGGTGGAGTTCCTCGGGTTTAGTACTTAAGGGATGATCGCAGTAATTTTGCTCTCTTTGACCAGTGCTCGCTCTAGACATGTGATCGTAAACGTAACTCGTAATCTTCCCAACTAAGCAAACTCCCACTTCATACTTAGACCAATACTTTACCATTATTTATATAAGTGAAATTTAATACAGTCCACTTTCGTAAACCAAATTGTTGTTTTCGTGGTTTTCGTTTATCGAAGGAACCTCAACATTTTGGTCCTTCGAGCCGGATTCGGGCTCGTGGAAAATCGTTCGTCGTTTATATCGTGCTAGAAGTTGTTCTGTAGGCGTTGGTAGAAATCGCTACACGTGCCAGAACAAGAAAATTGTTCGTCGTTTGTGTCGTGATAAAAGTCGTTCACGTGCAAAACCAAAAGATCGTTCTGTAGGCGTTGGTAGAAGTCGCTACACGTGCCAGAACAAGAAAATCATTCGTCGTCGTGGCTAAGTAAGAAGAAAAGCTTGGTGTGCTTGGATCATCGTGGAAGCTAGGGAGCTTTGTTTGGGAAGTGAGTAAGTCCTTTATCCTTATTTCTTTATCCTTATTGTTTCGTTTGTGCTACTCGTATCGATCAAATAATATCTTGTGTATCACAAATATCGTAGCTGCATATTTTGTAAAGTCTTGAATCGGCCACAAATTGCAACCCGTAGTCATTTGTATTGGTGCTCATAGTAATTTATAGTTGAATATATTTAATTTGTTGAGATTATGGCCTCTGCTGAGGAACTTAAAAAGTTAAACGTGGCTAGGAGAATATGCAAGGCCCAACTTACTATGGTTGGTAAATTTATCGAAAACTTGGATTTGGACGATGGATTAAGTAGCACTGAAATCAATCAATTAGTAGAAAGATTTAATAAATTAGACACTATTTTCGATAAGTTTGAGGCCGCCCAAAGTGAGTTGGAGCTACACGCTACTGATCTTGATGAAGAGGTAAATGAGCGAGCTGAATTTGAAGACCGATTTTATGGGCTAAAGGCTGATGGCAAAGATTTATTAGATAAATTTAGTAAGGCCGACAGATCGGCAAAAGTCAGCAATGCAAATGAATCGATGCCTCCTAGTCCCTTAGCAGGCGTCAAGCTGCCAGTTATTTCGTTACCCACCTTTTCTGGTGATTATAAAGATTGGCTAGGTTTTCGGGATACCTATGTAAGCTTGATACACAATAACCGCTCGTTAAATCAAATTCAAAAATTCCATTACTTGCGGGCGTCATTGCAAGGTGTGGCATCTCAGGTTCTAGAAACTCTGGAATTCACGGATAATAACTATGATGTCGCATGGACAACCTTAAGCGAGCGATACAATAACACGCGAGTACTTGTACATATGCACATGAAGGCGTTACTCGAGATAGAATCGGTAGACAGGGAATCGGCTCATAAATTGAGGGACTTAATTGATAACGTAGGGAAAAATCTAAGGACGTTATCGGCGTTGGGTCAAAAAACTGAACACTGGAGTGATTTGATAGCCTGTCTCGTAGGTAGCAAGCTGGATCGAGTAACGGAAAGGCATTGGGAAGAGGCGAAGGGCAACAAGAAAGAGGTTCCCTCGTGGGAATCCTTGCGAGAGTTCCTAACAAATAGGGCAGACATGCTAGCCGCAATCGAGCGTCAAAGGGGCAGCACTAAGATAGAGAAAAATGCGGGATTCAAACACAATAGGGCAAGTGTTAAAACTTTCGTAGGAAGCGATTTGAAGTGCGTAGTGTGTAAAGCAAATCACCTACTAGTTAATTGTCAAAGGTTTCTGGCTATGCCTCCCAGCGAAAGATTTAACAAAGCCAAACAACTCAAATTGTGTTTGAATTGTTTAAAGCTAGGGCATTTCGGAAAGGATTGTCGCGCAAAGCATTGTGCCAAGTGTACGACTAAGCACCACACATTGTTGCACTTTGAACCTAACAGGGGGCAAGAGGCGATCTCCCATTCGGAGGAGAATTTGGAACATAGGGTTTCGTTGTCTGCACTAAGTTCGGAAAACCATGTCTTTCTGTCTACAGCTTTGGTAGAGGTTCGCAGTGCCGGGGGGGCGTGCTTGAAAGTACGCGCGCTTTTGGATTCGGGAAGTCAGTCGAATTTCATTAGTTCTTCGTTGTGTAAAAGGCTAAAGTTAAAGATGGACAAATTTGAAATGCTAGTCGGAGGATTGGGTTTGAAGGCGTCGGAAATAACACACAGTTGCAACGTCGAGGTGTGTGCTCGACGCAGGGGTTACCAAGCTTCTTTGAAATGTTTAGTTTTGCCCAGGATTACCGGATTCATTCCTGGTGCCGTTGTGGATGTCAGTCGATTAAACATTCCTTCCAACATTACATTGGCGGATCCAGAATTCAATAGGCCTGGTCCCATAGACCTTTTAATAGGTAGCGAATTGTTTTATAGATTGTTGTGTGTTGGTCAAATTAGTCTTGGTCCGAATAGCCCCATCCTGCAGAAAACTAGGTTCGGCTGGGTCGTCTCCGGAGCGATGATGCAGGCTGGCATCTGCAGCACAGTCTGTAACTTGAGCGTCAATTCGAGGCATGGTGGCCGTGAAATCGAATTTGACTTGAAAAGGTTTTGGGAAGTTGAAGAAAACTTTGCTGAGACCAAGGCCTGGTCGGCTGAGGAGCTTTCATGTGAGGAGCATTTCCAAAGAACGCATAGGCGTTCGTCCGACGGTCGTTTCGTTGTTGCTATCCCCTTCAAGCATCCTGTCACTGAGCTAGGTAATTCAAAGGAGAAGGCTCTCCAAAGGTTTTTGTCGTTGGAGCGTAAGCTCAGTAAGGATCAAGGGATGAAGGATGAATATTGCAAATTCATTCGTGAATATTTGAGCCTGGGGCACATGTCTCGAGTGCTTGATGAGGATGATAGTGTCGTCTACTACATGCCTCATCATCCTGTAATCAAATCGGAAAGCTGCACTACTAAATTAAGGGTTGTATTCGATTGTAGCATGCCTTCTTCAACAGGCAAATCCCTTAACGAGTTGCAAATGGTTGGTCCTGTCATCCAGCCCGATTTGTTCGACATTTTGATTCGTTTTCGTGAATTTCGTTTTGTAGTATCGGCGGATATCGCCAAGATGTATAGGCAAGTATTAGTTAAGCCTAAGCAACGAGCGTTGCAAAGAATTCTTTGGAGGGAATCGCCCTCAGCCCCTGTCGAGGCTTTCGAATTAAACACCGTAACATACGGTCAAGCTAGCGCCAGTTTCCTGGCCGTGAGGTGTCTTCATCAAATAGCCGAGGAGTGCGAACTCGATGTAGCATCTATAATAAAATCGTCGTTTTATGTCGATGACTTCCTTCACTCAGTAAATTCGATTGAGGAAGGAGTCAGCGTTTGTAGCAGGGTTTCGGCCGCATTGTCGGGCGGTGGATTCAAGTTGAGAAAATGGATTTCCAACGAACCTGCAATTTTGGGCTCCGTAAGTCAAGGAAGCGAGGACTTCCAGGTGCTAGACTTCAATGGTGATGATAGGGCTAAGATTTTAGAGTTGACATGGCAGTATTCGTCGGACATCACTGCTTGTTGGCGATTCGATCCTCAATGTTTAGCGCCTATCATGGGTGACCTTCCACAAGAGCGCTTAACTGTTGGACGCGTATTTTCAGTGGTAGGAGCGGACTACATGGGTCCTCTCCATATCAGGGATAGAAAGGGTCGCGGCTCGAGGTTGTCCAAGTGCTACGTAAGCGTTTTTATATGCTTTGCAACGAAGGCTCTGCATTTGGAATTAGTGTCTGATCTCAGTAGTGAGTCGTTTTTGCTCGCTTTTCGTCGGTTTGTTGCTCGGCGTGGACGGCCTAGTCATGTTTACTCGGATAATGGCACAAATTTCGTTGGTGCCAATCGGGAACTGTCAGAGCTCGGCAGTTTCTTAATTAAAGAATCTCGCAATTTGGTCGATTCATGTGCTCGAGAAGGTGTGCAGTGGCACTTCATACCCGCCCAATCACCTCACTTCGGAGGTCTTTGGGAGGCTGGTGTCAAATCGGTAAAACACCACCTGAAGAGAGTGGCGGGAAATGCCAACTTAACGTTCGAACAATTGATCACTTTATTAGCACAAATCGAAGCGATTCTCAATTCCCGTCCTCTTTCTCCCATGTCTCAAGATCCCAATGACCTAACTCCCTTATCACCCGCTCACTTCCTGATTGGAAGAAGCACCACGGAGCTGCCCGACCCAGACCTGCAACATGTTCCTGCAAATCGGCTGTCTGTATTCCAAAGAATCCAATTAATCAAGCAGCACTTTTGGAAGCGATGGAGCAAGGAATACATCAGCGAACTTCAGCAGAGGGTGAAATGGAAAACGCAGCAGCAAGACGTCGAAGAAGGAGTGCTTGTACTCGTCAAGGAAGACAACTTTCCTCCCTCAAAATGGCGCATGGGACGAATTGTAGCAGTGCATCCTGGCCGGGACGGAGTGAACCGTGTAGCTACCATAAGAACTTCCAGTGGTCTGGTGAAGCGCTCGTTTAGTAAGATATGTCCCTTGCCGGTAGAGACTGTCGTTGAAGACGCTCCAAGCGCTTCAAGGCGGGGGGCATGTTAAGGACTTTAGGTTATTGCTTCTTGGCGTAGTTTGCTTAGTCAATTTGTTTTGTACTTTCATCCCTTAAGTTACGCCCATGGGCATCGATACGTATTTGAAGGATTCCATCTGGGCGCCAGACCATCGTACCCATCAGGCCATATCGAAGGGCTCTTTATGGCTGGGAAATACGCTACTAGTCAAAGGAAGCTTTCTAAATTGGACCTTTGCCGCGATCCGCAATTCGGCGGATCGCAATACTTCAATGAAAGCGACTTGTATAGGTATTTGCCAGATGGCGGCGATTTTATGACCTTAGGCGCGACCATTGCCCGCAATGGCGTCTGGTATTGGTGCGCCCCTGGGTGGAGTTCCTCGGGTTTAGTACTTAAGGGATGATCGCAGTAATTTTGCTCTCTTTGACCAGTGCTCGCTCTAGACATGTGATCGTAAACGTAACTCGTAATCTTCCCAACTAAGCAAACTCCCACTTCATACTTAGACCAATACTTTACCATTATTTATATAAGTGAAATTTAATACAGTCCACTTTCGTAAACCAAATTGTTGTTTTCGTGGTTTTCGTTTATCGAAGGAACCTCAACAAAGTTTAAATCAATTTTTCAGCTGTGCACTTTTTTATGTCCAGAAATGTAAGTAAGACATGGATTACTTCGGGACTATTGTTATTGTATATATTATGGAATATGTACAAGGTGGCCAACGAGAGATGGCCCTTATATCTTTAAATAATTTTTAAAAATTTTAATCTTTAAATAAAATAAATATTATACTTAAGATTGTTACTTTTTTATTGTTGTGTGTAGATTCAATTTTGATTCAATATTTTATTTCCATTTTCATGAAAAAGAAACAATTTTATTGTTTTAAATGGAATGCCCTATACAGAGTATTTCTAATTCGACCCACACCATTGAAATCTCGGAAACTAAAGGAGATACGAAGAAGTTTAAATGGAGGCAAAGTTACACAATCTAGCCCTTGATCGAATACCATTTTCAAAATTTTAATTTTCCGAGTACTTCCGAGTAATTTGATAGGAACGGTACGAAAACAGCTCAAATGTATTTTGAATTATATCCGGAAATACAATAGCTGCATAAAACATTATTTAAAACTTTGGCTTAACATCTAGTTGAGTTTGGTGCTTTTGAAAATTTTCTTCCATTCTGCTTCCATACTCCATCTTAGGTTTTTCAAAGGCACCAAACTCAGCTAAATGTTCATTCAAAGTTTTAAATAATGTTTTATGCGGCTGTTGTCTTTCCGGATATAACTCAAAATACATTTGAGCTTTTTTCGTAACGTTCCTATCAAATTTGTAATAACGTCTTAACATATCTCGTTTCTTTTCATTTCTGAAGCTCATTTTCATTGAAAATCTGCAAACGCTCTAAACTCGTTTGAAGAGTTCTGTCATATAGCGCAAACAAAAGAAAGTCTTTCGATGGAGTCAAGGTCAACTATGTAATATTTCTTTCTATTTAAATATTTCGGCTTTTAAAAAATAAGTTATAAGAAGTTGTTTATCAATGAAATCAAAATGAAACTCACTACTTTTCTGTCGAAAAATCCAATGTAGCGTTCATATGAAAAAATAAAGTTGATAATGATAGCCGAAAGATGAAACGTCGGATGGCAAATCTGAATATATTATCGTGTAGCTGAGAAAAAGTGGCAATGAAAATGTGCTTACGGATTAACCTTCCTTGTCAAATAACGTTAAAAAAAATAATAATGGATTCTCCAATTTTTAGTTTTTCTCGGATATCTTCGGAAGTACTCGGAAAATTAAAATTTGAAAATGGTATTTGATCAAGAGCTAGATTGTGTAACTTTGCCTCCATTTACACTTCTTCGTATCTCCTTTAGTTTCCGAGATTCCAATGGTGTGGGTCGAATTTGAAATACCCTGTATAAGCATTATTGAACTTTTCAATTTTACCCTATTTACCTTTTAACAATTCTCAACCGTTTTCGAAATTATAATGTGAAATAATTAATAAAATATATAACAAAAAACATTCTCGGAAATAGGTGAAATTAATGGCTTATAGTGATAAATCAAAGTTAAAGACGAATATCTCTTTAGTATTTTATTGCTAATTCTTCCTTAAAACAATAGTAACAAAAACGCATGATACCTATACTCATGAATAAATAAATTCAAATTATTTTTAAATGTATTTAATTATTTAACCCTGGAATACTACTGTATCGTAAATTTTACGTCACGTGGAGTTTTTCAGCCAAATTCGTAATCACCCGATTCCCGATTCGAGTCCAGCGTTTGAATACTTTCAGCGCTAACATTACTCTTACCGTGTGTGAGTAAACATCCGTCAATGCATATTGTTTTATTCGATTTTTATAAGGCCAGTCGTAAATTTTACGAGTATATAATATTAACGTTTGAATTTGGACAAAGATTTTTAAAAGTAAGCATATTATTTGTCTTTTCTTGTGTATCAAACATTTTATTTTATATAATAGAATGGCGTTATCTCGTAAACTACTAACCGACCGTGAATTGCAAATAGAAGTAGAAAAAAAATGAATGAAACAGACGATCCTATTGAGCCTAGCGAAGACATAGAGAGTGATTGTGAAGAAGTTGATGAAGTAGAAGTTGAAAATGAGTTCAGTGATATTAACAAATCAGACCTCGAAGATAATATAAACATTCCCCCTTTTCCGTCAGAAACAAGTCGTCAATTATCTAAAGTTGCAGATAAGGAAAGCAGCACTTCATCTGATGACAATGTGCCGTTATCTAATTTACGCAGGACACAAAAAAAGAAGAGCTTAAAGAGAGCTAAACTTTCCTATCTAAAAGGAAAGAATGGGTACAAGTGGTATACCGAACTTCCAAAAAGATCAAGAAAAACTGCTAAACGCAATTTAATTTATTTTATATCCAGAGCAAAAAACGATGCCAAAAAATGTACAAATATTTTGGAATATTTCCTAAATTTCTTCTCAGAAAATATACTGGATACTACCAATAAGGAGATTACTAAGCAAGCTAATAACTACGCTGAAAGTCAGTCGTTTGTGTCATCGCTGACAAAAAACGAACTACTAGCTTTGTTCGCTATTCTGGTTGTCAACAGTCAAGAAAGACAATCATCTCAACGCCAAACATGTTTGATTCTACAATATCAGGTTCATTCTATAAATCTTGTATGAGTTACCAACGATTTACTTTCCTGATAAACTGCATCCGTTTTGATAACAAATTGACAAGAAAAGAAAGGGCGAAAACAGACTCATTTGCACATATTCGTCAAATATGAGATGCTTTTATCACAATATGCAGAACGTCATACACCCCGTCGTCATACTTGACAAGAGATGAGCAACTTTTAGTTTCTGAGGAAGGTGCTCATTTAGAATGTACATTCCTAGTAAACCGCCCAAATACGGTATCAAAATTATGATGTTTTGCGACTCTTCTTCAAAATACATAATAGACGTTAGTCTTTGTTTGGGAAAATCAACAGACACAAACGGATTATCGTTATTAGAATATTATGTGAAAGAATTAACCAAATCCGTCCACGGCAGCAATAGAAACGTTACAATGGACAACTGGTTTACTTCCGTTTCCTTAGCTGACCAACTTCTAGAAGATCCCTATAAACTGATTGTTATTGGTACCATAAGAAAAAAGAAAAAGGAAATCCCACTAGAAATGTTGCAAGTGAAGGGACGAGAATTACATTCATTAATGTTTTGTTTTGACAAACAAAAAACATTGGTTTCTTATAAACCCAAAAGTAATAAGGTAGTTTTACTATTGTCAACCATGCACGAAGGTGCTGAAATTTCAGAAAATTATGGAAAATCAGCAATCATTTTGAACTACAACGAAACAAAATTAATAGTGGATACTTTTGGTCAGATGTGTTCAAATATGTCTTGCAGTCGAAAAACGAGACGATGGCCGCTCTGTATATTTTATGGAATGGTTAACGCCACCTGCATTAATTCCTATGTCATTTACTGTTACAATAGTGTAAAGGCTAATAAGAACCCTTTGTCACGTTATCAATTTATGATTGACCTAAGCCATCAGCTTGCTAGACTTTGAATGGAACATAGATTAGGCATAAAAAATTTGCGCCGCGATCTTCGCCAAACTATAAGGACAATTTTAAAAATGGAAGTCAAGATAGATAATTATCCCATACAGAAGGTAAACCTATCATATGTTTTTACTATCCCAGCCGATTAAGACGAATAACGACAACATATTGCCCACAATGTAAACATCCAATCTGCAGAGAACACCGCGGAAATCTTCGTATGGTGAGTTTAATGGAGTAAATATATTTTTGTTGTAAGTTGTGTAAAACTATTACAAAAAGACCATATAATAATATGCCAATTTTTTATAATAAAAACAAACTGCAAACATTTTCTTTTTGAATTTTAATAAAAGTCGTTATTATTACGACACAGTAGTATTAAGAGATAAAAAAATTATAGTAGTAATGAAGGGTTAAGTACTGGGTTAAGCTCTGCGTATTTATAATAACAACATTTATTTGCATTTCATATGGTGTTGAGGTTCCTTCGATAAACGAAAACCACGAAAACAACAATTTGGTTTACGAAAGTGGACTGTATTAAATTTCACTTATATAAATAATGGTAAAGTATTGGTCTAAGTATGAAGTGGGAGTTTGCTTAGTTGGGAAGATTACGAGTTACGTTTACGATCACATGTCTAGAGCGAGCACTGGTCAAAGAGAGCAAAATTACTGCGATCATCCCTTAAGTACTAAACCCGAGGAACTCCACCCAGGGGCGCACCAATACCAGACGCCATTGCGGGCAATGGTCGCGCCTAAGGTTATAAAATCGCCGCCATCTGGCAAATACCTATACAAGTCGCTTTCATTGAAGTATTGCAATCCGCCGAATTGCGGATCGCGGCAAAGGTCCAATTTATAAAGCTTCCTTTGACTAGTAGCGTATTTCCCAGCCATAAAGAGCCCTTCGATATGGCCTGATGGGTACGATGGTCTGGCGCCCAGATGGAATCCTTCAAATACGTATCGATGCCCATGGGCGTAACTTAAGGGATGAAAGTACAAAACAAATTAACTAAGCAAACTACGCCAAGGAACAATAACCTAAAGTCCTTAACATATGGTAAGGTAAATTAAAAAAATAATATGAAATTCATCAACTCAGATATAAAATTAAAAAATCTACCAAATAAAAAAAAATATACATTAATATTTAGAAAAAAAATGCGATAGTAAATATACAACTTATCATAAAAATTGCAACACCTAGAGTGAATACTTCAAATTCAACCAAAATTGGTATACGTATTTAGTTATAGTACTAGTACAATTGACCAGATTTTACATATTACGCCATGTGTTACCTAGAGGAAATGTTAGAACCAATAGCTATACCATATATTTAACATATTGGGAACGTGCTTTTCTAGTAAGACAATGGTCAGCCACATATTTCTGGTATAACTATGGCTCATCTATAATATCGTAATGTTAATGTGTTTTCCTAGTTTCCACGCTCTCCTGTTCTGTTCCCCATAGAACACGTGTAGGATATCACCGGTGAAGAGTTGCTACACTGGAAAAGCCATGACGTACTTTAACAGAGTTACGAAATGCGATTAAAGTTACCTGGGATACATTACCTCAAAAAGAAATCGACCATTTTCTTAAAAATATACCCAAGAGTTTTTGAGGGTGTAAATTTACAAGGTTGGTATGCACATTATTCAAATTTTAAAGACTTTCTGGACTTCAGTTTACTCACAAGTTACATAATTTATTTTATTTATTTTGTAGTGTTGTCAATATATTTATAGTATAGTTTCATTAAAATACGTGCATTATTTCTATGTGTTATAATTTGTATGATAAGTAGTATATTTTATTATTTATTATTCATACAAATGCAGGTACTATAAATTAGGTAAAAAAATATATGCTCATAAAAGTAAATGCCTTTATATAAAATTGTAGATACATAAAATAACTAACTATGTATATTCGAATTTCAATTTAACTTCAAGTAACCTAAAATGCAATTAAAAGTTTCATATATCATGTTATTATACATGATAATAAAAGTGAAATGAATTTAATTATGTTGAAGTAATATGTTCTAATCGACCTTTAAACAAAATTTGTCTGGCTCTACCAAATTTATGAATCAAATAAAACATAAATGGATGATCAGCGTGAAACTCCAGAGGTACTCCTGGTATAGAAAGCTTTCGAGTAAAGAATACCATACCTAGTCGATAGAAAAACCGTCATTATCAAATAAACAATTACAACGTTCCACCAGTTTTAAAGCTAATATATAGGGTGGGCCAATGAAAACGACTCAAGGCTGATTTCTGCTTACAGAAAAAAAATCGCTGAGACCTATTGATTTTTACTTCGAAGAAGAAATTATTTGCGCATATTTTCAACCTTGCCACTTCCAACCCTTCATGAGGGTAAGATGCACCACTTAAATCTTAAATGAGATTAGGAGTCAAATGATTCCTTATTTCAAAGGTCATCTTATTCTTTCTTCAACGCTTCCAAATTCCCTAAATTTCATGCAGTGTTTTTCGACAAAACACGTTTATAAAACAATTAGTCAATAAATGAAAACGCTTTCGTCACCTTTAGAGTTAATACGATTTTTATATAAGAAGTGCTTTATGTGTTTTTTTTTAAAGCACACTCGAACCATCTTAGAGCAAGGAAGCATTTAATGTCAGTTCTTTTTATTACTCAATGAAATGCATCTACAATCTCTTTTGATAAGTTTAAAAGAAATATTTATTTTACAGGTTAGCCTTGAAATTATTACCATTTATCAGTGAAATTTTAGTAATTATTTCTGCTATATAATTTCATGTCATTAACAAAAATAAACACAGTAATTTTTTTACCTCCCTTTGGAAATGGATGTAAAGAATTATTTATCTCACATGATGTTGACTGTGACTATTTCGACTGAAAAGTAATCTTTCTTTACTCTAAATGGTTATGGGAACTTTATTATGACCTTTAAAATGAGATATCACTTGAACCCTAATCCCAATTAAGATATAAGTGTTCTATCCCCCCCCCTGTTTTGGAAATACCACGTCAAAGATACATATGCATAAACCATTTCCCTTTCAAAATTCAAATCGATGGATCCCAACGATTTTTTTCCTGTAAGCATTAAATATAAAAAATCGACCTTGTATCGTTTTTGCCCTACTTGTATAGGAAGTGACAATGGTCTGATATAAAGATATAAACACCGACATCAGAAACGTAATTCAACCATTCAATTTGTGATGTGTAATTTAATTCAGGATAAAAAGGGCTTCTTGGGGGAGGCTCTTCATTGGAAATTTGATAACGTAGTTTTTAAATTGCGGTGATAAAGTCTCATCAAGTTTTATCCAAAATTTTTTTTATTAAAACAACTTAAACAGTAACAACAGTATTCCATGTCTCCGAATACTATTTTTTAAATGGAACAACTTCATACTTAATATTTCAACATTTTTATATTGAATGATTATAACAGATGTTACAAATACCAATAATAACCAAACAGACTTTTTTTGTATGTAACAAGGAATTAGTAATGATAGGACTTTCACACAACACCCCGTTGACGATGATATAATAGATTATGAACATTCATTCAGCAGAGCCAACAGTCGGGCAACAATTTTGTACTTGCTTAAAAGCCGAAACAAAAATTATGTCAATTTTCATTTAAATTTGCTTGAAAATTAGTGTAATTCAGTAGAAATCGCAAGAGTTGCCCACTACTGTCGATTCCGCTGAATTCTGCCGTTGTATATAGTGAATGACCCAACCGACAATACCACAAGGTACCCCGAAATAAAATCGCTTTTCAAACAGAATGAATTTATTTTTGAATATATGAATGAAAATATTTTTTATTATTTACCTAAAAGTTATATTTTCTATGAACTTTTTTGCGTTTTCGATTTAGAATCGTCAAAACATAGGTACACAAGAATTTATAAAGCACCATACATTGTAATATTTTTAATTTAATGCAGTTCCTAATGCTCTAGTTGAGTTTTATCTTTAAAATTAAAATTCTTATTAAGTTGCAAATAAAAAGTAGAATAACACTGGTTCACACTTTCCGGCGTACCTATATTTATTTTACCAATATGGCGATTGAATTTCGGATAACCCGTCTAATATAGTGTCTTTCAGAAATTCCGCTTCATATGGGATTTTTTAAAATTATTGTTAATAACGAAAATCAATTGTGGTGAAAGTTTGTGCTTGTTCTTAGATTATAAAGCGTGTGAGAATAGTTGTTCTCACACCACTCGGGCCCTGTCAAATTTTGCATTTTTTCTTAAGAATGACAAAAAATAGCCTCAGGTATAATTTTTTAGAAAAAAACTTTTTTCTAAAAAATTATTAGCAAAAGTTGCTTAAAATTACATTTCACGTATATGGAACTAGTTTCATTGGAAAATAAACATTTTCATATTTTAGCTATTTTTTGTTATGCCATTATCGGGTAAATTATTTTGAGAATTTCTTCAGCAAAACGTATCCAGTACTACACGCAGCACCTTCCAAAGTCAATATAATCTGAATCACAGCTATACAATTTGTGTAATTGAAGAAAAATATTTCTTCGATACTATTCTAACCATTTTGATGCGAAAATACATTTATTTTAACTTCTCAGTCATTCTGACTACTTGGGTGTCATTTTGAAAACAAAAACATATTAACCTTTAACTACTCACACTGGTGTGAAAAGTACACCAGAATTACACCGAACGTTGTCTAATTTTTCTATGGCGTTCCTTACTCCTTCGCAGTCATCTAACCCTCGACTGATATGTCATCATGATGCATCTACAGGGTTATTCACCGAAACCGTTCATTAGAAGTTTACTAGGATCTAAAAGTGATACGAATTTGAAAATTTGGAGTTAAGTTAAATTCGACATATACTATTTTTTTAAAAATATTTTCAACTTGCTATCACTTCCAGTTTAACCGGAAATAGCTGTAACTTGCTTATTTCAAATGAAACCCCCAGTATATTATTTTATTTATAGATTCTACGTAATATTTTAGGTATATTTTCTGTATAATGTTCTATACTTAGTTCTTACCGTTTTTGAGATGTTTGACCTTGAATTAAAAACGTGCCTCTGTAATAACCAATTTTAAAATTGCATATCTCCGCAGTTATTAAAGACATAATCACCATATTTTGCAGAATGTCAATACATAGTCTTAGGTTCACACTTTCATTAGTTTTATGGCTTAGTATTATACAGGGTGTCCAAAATTCAGCTCCTAACATTTACATTTTTGAAGTTGCAAAAGTCGTTTTTTTTTAATGGGACACCCTATAACTTTAAGCAGTATCAAGTAGAAAATGTAATTCTCTATCGAACTGTATTAGGGTTACCTCTACCTATTCCAAACCATTTTCGAAATAATTAAGTTTATGTGAAACTAGTAGTACATATTCATTGTGGTAAATTTTTATTCTTCGCGTAGTTGGCCGTGGAAAAGAAATAATGACAGCTATTAGTAGTTGTTGAAATTTAGTTACAATAATTAGTTTATTAACCTTATTTACTATTATTATGTACTTCTTTATTCAACAATGGTTTAGGAACATTTTTTGTAGCGCTGACTTTCCCGAATTGTAAAAAGTTAGTTTCAATTCTCCTGAATTTTGTCTTGTTCATTGGCGGCAAATGGGGATGTCGTTCATTAAATACACGGCAAATTCTCTCCAATAATTTGTAACATTTTCCGTGAATATAAAACAAATTGAGAATATCAACGTTTATGTATTCTTCCATTTTGATTGAAAATTTCACTTTAATTTTGCTAGTAACAGTCACCGAAAAACAAAAACGTGCAATGCAAGTAATAGCTGTCATTATTTCTTTTCCATCGCCAACTACGCGAAGAATAAAAATTTACCACAATGAATATGTACTACTAGTTTCACATAAACTTAATTATTTCGAAAATGGTTTGGAATAGGTAGAGGTAACCCTAACACAGTTCGATAGAGAATTACATTTTCTACTTGATACTGCTTAAAGTTATAAGGTGTCCCATTAAAAAAAAACGACTTTTGCAACTTCAAAAATGTAAATGTTAGGAGCTGAATTTTGAACACCCTGTATAATACTAAGCCATAAAACTAATGAAAGTGTGGACGTAAGACTATGTATTGACATTCTGCAAAATATGGTGATTATGTCTTTAATAACTGCGGAGATATGCAATTTTAAAATTGGTTATTACAGAGGCACGTTTTTAATTCAAGGTCAAATATCTCAAAAACGGTAAGAACTAAGTATAGAACATTATACAGAAAATGTACCTAAAATATTACGTAGAATCTATAAATAAAATAATATACTGGGGGTTCCATTTGAAATAAGCAAGTTACAGCTATTTCCGGTTAAACCGGAAGTGACAGAAAGTTGAAAATATTTTTAAAAAATAGTATATGTCGAACTTAACTTAACTTCAAATTTTCAAATTCGTATCACCTTTAGATCCTAGTAAACTTCTAATGAACGGTTTGGGTGAATAACCCTGTATAATATCGTTTCAACTTGTTCTGCATGAAGTGAGATATTAGAGTTTTCTTTGTATGGTGTACTGAATACGATAACGCCAGTAATTATGTAAGTATTTTTTTTGATTTCTACTACAGTAAACTCTCGATTATCCGACTCTCAATTAACTCCCCCCGAACTCCCGCCGGATTAATCGATCGGTTCTAAGCCTTTCTTGGCTGTAAATGAAATCCACATTAACCGAGCAACACTGCTGTATTATCCGAGCATCAGTTATTTTCAGCTCTACTTTTACGAGGAATCCCCTACTAGACCGGGGGTTTCTCTGCACTGCTGTGTATACAGGCTATCGCCGCTATCAAGGGGATACATATCTACACTTCAGCCAGCATTCGTTAACGATTAGAGTTGCAGAAGTCGTAGTAAATAAAAAAGTAAAATGAAAAAGAATAAAAGAAAAAGAGTAGTTGTAAGTGTGGAAGAGAAGTTAAAAGCAATACAAAGATTGGATGCCAGTGAATCGCTGGCAATAATAGCAAAACAGTATGGAGTTGGTAAAGTGACTGTAAAAGATTAGAGAAGAAATCGGAAGAATATGGAACAGTGGTGCAGCAAGCAAGTGTTCTCTATTAAGAGGAAATCGATGAAACAAGCAGAATATGAAAAACTAATCAGGTGTTGTTTACCTGGTTTATCCAACAAAGAGTAAAAAGTGTTCCTGTCTCCGCACTAATATTACAGCAAAACGCCTTAATGATTAGTAAGCAGTTTCCTGAACTTTTCCTGAACCAATTTCACAGCCAGTGATGGATGGCTAACCAGTTGGAAGAAAATATATGGAGTGCGCCAATTAACACTATGCGGCGAGAAGCTTTCTGCCGATACAAATTCTGCTGAATATTTTAAGAAAAGTTTTAAAGAGCTAGTGTAGAGTGAGTACTATACACTGGACCAAATTTATAATTGTGACGAGACAGGTCTAAACTATAAATTGCTGCCATCAAAGTCACTTGCATGGCGGGAGGAAAAAGCAACCCGAAGTCAAAAGTGGAGTAAAGAAAGGGTGATTATAATGGCATCTGCAAATGCATCAGGTACCCATAAACTGCCCCTTATGATAATTGGAAAATCAGCACACCCAAGGGCTATGAAAAATATTTGTCCAAATACTCTTCCAATCTATTACACAAATCAAAAGAATACCTGGATGGATACAAAGTTGTGTACCATTTGGTTCAAAGAGCAATTTGTTCCATCGGTGGAAACATTTTTAGATAAAAATAAACTTCCCAAAAAGGCGATTTTACTTATGAATAATACCTCTTCACATCCTGGAGAAAATCTTCAAGTAAGAAATATTTCTATCAAATGTTTCTTCCTAATGTTACCAGCATTTTACAGCCGATAAATCAAAGTGTCCTTGAAAACTTGAAGAAAAATTACAGGTATCTGTTCCTTTAACATGTGTTACACATAACAGAAAGTGACCAACCTACAACATCTCTTCGTTAGATTACCTTGAGAGATGTTATTTATTGGGTTAGTCAAGCATTGGAAATCAATTCGATCTACCACAATACAAAAGTCCTAGATCAATCTTCTGATCTTAGAAGAGAATTCGGAAGATGACTTACAGTCCTGTGAAAAAATATAAACTCAACAGATAAAATTAAAGTATTCACAAATATTTGAAAGTAAATTCGTAGCAAAATAAAATTTTTAAACTAGATTTTATATTATTAAATTGGCTAGAAGCTTCCAAAAGTTATTGATGTATTTGATAGTTTACAAACAACAAATTTTATAAAAAAATCTAGTTTACGTTGTGAATAAATATAAACTCAATGTTGTTTTCAATGTATTGGTGTACTCTTAACGCATGAATACTACTACAGTTTTCTTTCTGCTGTTAAAGAGAGTGTAGATTGTTCGTTTTTGATACCCTATTACTTCGTATCTATTAATAAATTTTTTTAAATAATGACGCGTGGAACTCAACTCACTGAAATTGAGCAGCAAAGGATAATAGACTTGAAAAGAGGTGGGATGACCCAGAGGCAAATTGCTTGTGAGCTAAACCGTTCCCAAGGAGTAGTCAAAAACTTTTTAAAATGTGGTCCAGACAATTACGGCAAAAAGAAAAGAAGTGGAAGGCATCCAAAATTTTCTGCTTATGTGAAACGAGCGGTTTTGAGGGAAATCTCGAAAACAGGAGCGTCCTCTGCCCAGATTGTGAGGCAATTCAACTTAGATTGTGATCCTAGCTTGGTGAGGAAGTGGATAGCTAAATCAAAATCCTTAAAATATTGCAAGATTATAAGAAAACCACAGCTCAAAAAACATCATTTGCAGCAACGATTGCATTTTGCTGAAAAACATATTCAAAATAGCAAAAAATGGCCAAACGTTATTTTCAGCGATGAAAAAAAATTTAACATTGATGGTCCGGATGGTTTAAATTATTACTGGCACGACCTTAGAAAAGAAAAAAAAAATCTGTCGCGAAGGTCGCATTGGGGCGGCGGAGTAATGGTATGGGCTGCTTTTAATGAAAAGGGAAAATCTGAAATTGCATTCACTTCCGGCAAACTAAACGCTGTTAGATATCAAAATGTTTTAGAAGAGTTCCTTTTGCCGTTTATTACCATGTTAGAAAAAGAGGAAATAATTTTTCAGCAAGATAATGTGCCAATTCATACAGCATACTCTACAAAACAATGGTTTGGAAATCACGGACTCAATGTTTTGGATTGGCCATCTCTTAGTCCGGATCTTAATCCCATTGAAAATTTGTGGGGAACCATGGCTAGAGAAGTCTACGACCTTCAGAAACCAGAAATCCATAATATTGATGAGCTCAAGGAAAGAATCATACAAACTTGGGAAAACATACCAAAGGACACTTTAATTAATTTGGTAAAAAGTGTTCCCAAGAGACTGTTGGAGGTGATTAAAAAACATGGTAGAAGTTCTCATTACTGAAACGAATTCAGTTATTAAAGACGCAGAAAACTTTTGAGTTTATACTTTTTCACAGATGTATTTTGCTATTTTGTCCCAGTAGTAGTTAATGCTAGCAATATGATTAAATTGTTTATTAAAATTGTAACTAATCAATTACAATATATAGTAAATAATATCTTGTGCCACTCAGATTCCAAAATAAATGACTTAAACTAATCGAAATAGTTCTTTTCGTCTTGAGTTTATATTTTTTCACAGGACTGTACCTCTAAATGAGGTTCGTGAAAGAATGAAGAATACTCAAAGTGACACAGATTGCAAAAATGAGCTGAGCTTGTTTGACTTAATGAAAAAGTAAGTTAAAAAGATGTAAAGAAATTGCAGAAGACGATGTTCAACAGTGGATTGCTTCTGATGATCATGAATATGAACTATCAATAGAGGAAATTGCTGCCTCTGAACAATCCCAGGTAGAACAAACTTTGGCAGACCAATCCGAAAGTGAAGATGAAGATATGCCATTAGTTGTTCAGCGCATCTTTAATCAAGAAGGGTTTGCTGCTTTAAAAAGAACACTGCAATATAGTATAGAGTAGCAAGCGGAGTCTACGTCTTCAGAAGGGTGTCCTCTAAAAAAGTTGAGAGATACCGTCACAAGGAAGAGAAATTGAACGAAGAGACAAACTTGTATTAAAAATTATTTTGATGTACTTAATAAAAAATAAAAAGTATTAAATAATAATAATATTTATTTTATGTAGTTTATTAATAAATAAAATATGTACTCATACACACAATATTTCAATAGTTTATTGAAGAAAAAGTAAGTCGGATTATCCGAGCATGGGTACAGCCTACATTAGTTCGGATAATCAAGAGTCTACTTTAATTATTGATGGTACATACATATATTTGGCATCAAAAAAGTAAAAATAATTATTATCAAAGAAAATCGTATTCCGGACAAAAAAACTCGGTTATGTAAGCCCTTTACTATATGTATAACAAACGGTTTAGTAGTCGATTTCGCTGGATCATTCTATGGCATTGAAAACGATGCTTTAATAATGAAAGTGGTTTTAGAAAATCCAGAAGGCATAAGTTCCATTCTGTTGCCAAATGATATATTTATTGCTGATCGTAGATTTCGGGATGTCATAGAGAATTAAACTAGAAAAGGTTTCAAAATGTTTATACCAGCAATGAAAGGTAACCGAACTCAACTAACAACGGAGGAACCTAGTATCACATAAAATTACTAAAGTCAGATGAGGAATCGAAGCTGTTCATGGTATTATTTGTCAACAATACATACTTCTACATCATCAAGTTTACAATGCACTTTTGCCTAAAATGAAAATATTATACAAAATTGTTGGTTTTCTATCTAATAAATATAATAAAAGATTAGGTTCAGTTGATGAATTGAATGGCATTATAGTGCAATATACAGGGTGTTAAAAAAACGTTTAAATATTTAAGGGGCATATAGTACAAACGAAAACAAGTAAAAAAGTCATAATAAACATAGGTCCGCAAATGAACCGTTTTCGAAATAAAAACGATAATCTCTTTTCTTTGTGCAAAGTGTTAATTAGGAAGTTACACAGTCAGATACACAGTATTTTTTGCGTGTTTACATTTTTAACAGAAACATTTACTTTATCAAACAGTCAAAGTTTTCGTTTTGCAATGCCATATTCAAATGCTGAATTGGCCAATAAGGTTTTCATGTATGGTCGTTCCAATGGGAATGCTTTAGAAGAACGTCGCTTGTACAACGACGCTTTTCCCAATCGTCAACTACCTTCGCACGTGATGTTTGGAAATGTTTACCAACAGCTGAGGGATAGTGGCTACTTTACAAAATGTGCTTATGACAGTGGACGTCCAGGGACTGTTTGTACGGCGGAGGTTGAAGAACAAATTTTGGAAATGGTAGATGAAAATCCAAAAATTAGTGTGAGAAGAATTTCGGATGGACTAGGCGCTTATTTGGAGAACTCTCCACCAACAACTCCTGCATCCGTACCATATCCAACGGGTACAAGCTCTTACTCCCCATAACTATCAAGCAAAAATGATATTCTCTCAGTGATTCTTAAGAAATGCTACTGAATACCCAAATTTTACTTCTAACATCCTTTTCACTAATGAAGCTGGCTTTATTAAAGATGGGATTTTCAATTATCACAATAATCACGTTTAATCGGATGAAAATCCACATGTTCGTGAATCCAGACATCAACGGCGTTTCACTCTGAATATCTAGCTAGGCATTTTAGGCGACTAATTATTAGGACCAGTTGTTTTTGCCACAACGTTTAACAGGTCCTGTATACCTTGACTTCCTGATGAACAGTTTGCCCGCCCTTTTAAAAGATGTACCTTTAAATTAAAGATTGAATATTTGGTTATGCAAGATGGGACAACGCCTCATTTTACGCTCGCTATTAGAGAGCACTTAAACGAAACATTTCAAAGGAGATGGATAGGCCGAGGAAGTCCTATTCTATAGCCTGCTAGATCTCCCGATCTAAACCCCTTAGACTTTTGTATTTAAGGTTTCCAAAAAGTTTAGTATACGCCACACCTGTAAATAATCCCGATGAATTGCGGCAACGAATTGAACAATATTGTCAAACAATTCGACAACAACCGAGATTTTTCGAAAAAGTGCAACACTCTCCTTTGAGAAGGTGATCTTGTGTCGAAATGCAAGGAGGAGATATCGAACATCTATTATAATATTTATTTTGTCTTTTTGTATTAATTATTTCTGCTGAAAAAAACTGTACAAAGAAAAGAGACTATCGCTTTTATTTCGAAAACGGTTCATTTGCGGACCCATGTTTATTAAAACTTTTTTACTTGCTTTCGTTTGCACTATATACCCTTTAGATATTTAAACGTTTTTTACACCTTGTATAGCTAACAGATTAAACATGTCTAAAACATTGAATCAAGAAATTTCAATAGAAAAATGGAACCGCAAAAAATCTAAATTCAAACAGCTCAATGTAAATGACCTTGATTTTCCTCGCTTAAGTGAAGACCAGTTGAAAATGTTTTTTACTAGCTCATATCAATTTACTATAGTTATCTCTTATTTGGCCGAGTTGATGGATAATATTAATCTATCAATAAACTACGTAAAAGAAGCACCTAACATACTAAAAACAGAAGTTAAATCACGACACATAAAAAAAATATTGTATTTAGAGTGATTATGTTCCAGATGGGACATACTATGAAAGTATAAGGTGTTATTGCTGTGATTGTTTTAATGGCAACCATACTGTAGGACGTTGTTCCCATGTGGCGGCTATTATTTACTATTTATCTTATGAACGATATCTATCTCATATTTTAAGATCAGCCGCAATTTTATTTTCAATTTTTGAAAAAACTAAGACTCTGGTAGTTATTAACCCTAGAACGGGTGCGTCAGATCTGGGAGACTGAAGAAAACTTAATGTTGCTGTATTTTCTTTCTGTTTGATACAAGTGGCCCACCCCACTTGTACCTTCCTAGGCATCAATTTACAAACCAGTGTCGAATGATTAGCGGAACCGATCGAGGTGAATAGATTTATCAAAATATTTGATCTCAGAGACGGACGCGCCTATCGGTGTACTATTTTTAACGGTAGATTTTAATTATTTCATACTCGTAAAAGTAAATTCATTTTAATTTGATTTTTATTTATATTCGTTAAATTAAATTTTATATAATTAAAAGTAAAGAAGTTATAATTTTGATGCGATATTTCGTAATATTTCAGTCATATGTGAATAAGAAAGGGAGCAGGAGCGACTAAGACATCTAATGGAAATGGAATTGAATGAATAGCAGAATGAAACAAATGATGATGAGTTAGATGACGAAATTGATATAGTTGAAGATACGAAGGAAATAAAACCGAGCAAGATATATTGGATCATGAAGCAGATGGTACTAATCATGATTCAGCCTTTGTCTTAGAAAAAGATAAAAAAATCAAATGGATGAAACATTTACTGCCTAAAAAAATTAGAACTAGAAGTGAAAATAAAGTACTGCATCTTCCAATATCGAGATTAGCTACGCGTACTTTGGAAAACCCAAAAGATATTTTTTAATATTTTATAGATAAAGAAATGCTGAATATTTTTGTGGAGAATACCAAAACCTATATAGAATCCATATGATATATCTTTGAGAGGGAAAGGGACGCAAGGCCAACGAATATCATTGAATTGCAAGCCCTTTTGTGCTTATTATTGTACTTAGGAGTTTTGAAGGCAAACCGATTAAACATTGAAGAGTTGTTCCAATCAAATAGTTCCGGAATAAAAATCTTTAGATTAGCTATATCAATCAAGCGGTTTCTATTTTTATTGCGTTGTCTAAGATTTGACAGAAAGGATGTTAGAAATGCAAGAAAGGCAGTGGATAAACTACCCCCCATCCGAGAATTCTTCGATTTATTTGTGAATAAATATAAAATTGGACACAGTTTATCGAAATACATCACCATTGATGAGAAATTGGAAGATTTTAGAGGCAAATGTAATTTTAAACAGTATATGTATACTTTCCAAGCCAAATTGATACGGCATTAAAATGTTTGTGCTATCCAATGCCAAAACTTTTTATACCAGTAGTCTAGAGGTATACGTTGGACACTAACCAAAAGATTCATATAAACTAAGCAACAATCCAGATGCAATTGTGCAAAGACTTTGTGATGTAATAAAAAGTTCTGGGAGAAATCTAACCCTAGATAATTGGTTTACCAGCGTGTCTCTTGTTGAAACCCTATTAAAAGATTTTAAACTTACGGTAATAGGAACTACTTGTAACAATGAAAGGGAGCTTCCTATAGAATTCAACGAATCCAACCCATCCAGTTGGAGCAAGCATATTTGGATTTACAGAAAATTACACAATTGTTCCTTACATTTTCAAAAATTTTTAAAATTTTTGCTTGTCTCATCGTTGCATTATGATGACAACATGTGTAAAATTACTGGAAAACTAGAAATTATTCTGGATTATAATTGCACCAAAGGGGGTGTTGATGTTCTTAAAAGACTTTGTGCAAATTACAACGTGGCTCGAAATACGAACAAGTGACCAATGGTAATATTTTATTCCATTCTAAACTTGGCTGGGATTAACTTATTTGTAGCATTTTCTTCAAATAATCCAAATATCACTAAGTCAAGACGATCATTTTTGAGAACTTTAATTTTTTAATTAGAGCTTAAACAGCCACACTAATCGGCTTATGCAACCCAGCAGAATATTCCAAGAACTTTGAAAGACAGACTGCGTGAAATTTCTGGATGTCATGCAATTTCATAATAATGAGATAATCGTGTGACTCAAAAAAAAGCAGGAAGATGCGTTTTTTTTTTATTGAAAATGTTTTAAGTTTCTATGCCTAGAACACGCAGGTATTATTTGTAACGATTGTTATGAAATTTAAATTAAAACATTGGACAAAGTTAGTAAGTATTAAGAATTTTTAGTTCAAAATTTAATTCAGTTTGTAAAATTCTCAAATAATGCTATTTTAAAAGTTTAATTAAATTAAATATTTATAGACCAAATTATAATTTTATTTCAACCTGAAAAAGTATTGTTTTTAAATTTGGTCTGCAAGACAGACGCGCCCGCTTGTTCCAAAATGTGTCACGCACCTACTCTAGGGTTAATGAAGATAGTGAGGAAAACTAACTATTCATAGTTGACTAAATTGTAGAATAGAATAATAATACAGTGAAACCTGTTGTTACGAACACCTCTAATAGACAGACAACTCTCTTGAACGGACGCTTTTTTTTTGGCCCCGATTTTGCTATATTGATTTCTTATATATTCAGGTCTCTCTTGAGCGGGCACTCTCTTGGATGGATGCAGACACCGAAATCCAGTCCTATGAATCAGTAAAGCCATCTCTTGAGCGGGTGGAAAACAAAATTTCAAATTGCGTGCAGAAATAAACAGTCGGGGTTTTTTAGGATTTAATGGGTAGTTTCTCGCCAGGGCATGAGGACCTATTCGCGGAAGCAATAATAATCATTTGTAATTTTGTCTGTGGTGTTGTAACATTGCCGACATGTCGCCAAAACGAAACGTTCTACTAACGCTTAAACAAAAAGTCCATGTAATTGAAACATTCGATAAGGATAAACTTGGTGTCCATGATTCAGTAAAACGCTTTGAAATTGGAAAAACACAGGCAGCTAATATCATTAAAAATAAAGAACATTTATTAAATAAATTTCACTCAAATATAAACGTATGTGAAAAACGAAGCTTTTTAAAAGAAGAAGGTAGAAATATCGATAGGTTGTGTTATGAGTGGTTTATTTGGACTCGTAGTAACGGTATTCTATCATCAAGGATGTTCATTAGTTTAATTTAAAGTGATTTAACGTAAATAAAACTTTAAATATACAGTGAAATCTCTTATAACGGACACCTCTCTTAAACAGACACCCCACTTGAACAGACACTTTGTCCTGATCCCAAAAATTCGTTAAACTACCTTAGATGAATTTTTATCTTAATTTTTTTTTAATGTGTATACATGTTTGTTTATTCTTTCAATAAAAAAATCCTTAATTTAAATACATATGTACAAGTTTTCTTGATGATTTTATATGATAAAAAAATCTAATATCCCTGAACTTTTTTTCTCTTTGAGCGGACACTTCTCTTAAGCGGACAAAATTTATGGTACCGTCAGTGTTCGCTTAAGAGGGATTTTACTGTATATATATGTTTTCAGGAGTATTACTAAAAACAAAAACCAAAGAAATCGCTGATGGATTAGGTTATAATAATTTTAGTGCTTCAGAAGGTTGTCTGAAAAAGTTTCATATCCGACACAATATTGCTTTCAGAGCCATATCTGAGGAGGCTGTGAGTATAAATCCCAATGATGTTACGACATTTTTGGCCAAAATTCTTTCAAATTATAAACACATATTCTCCAGAAAATATTTATAACACAAATGAAACCGGGCTATGTTTTCGTGCACTTTCCAACAAAACATTACATCTGCAATGTGAAAGATGCACTGAAGGCAAACTTTCGAAAGAAATACTTAGATACAATACTGTTTTATGTAAATATGGCTGGCAAAAAAGAAAAACCGCTAGTAATAGGAAAAAGAGCAAAACCAAGAGCTTTCAAACATATTAATCTAAATGATTTGCCGATTACTTAGAAAGGGAATAAAAAATCAAGGATGACTGGTGAAATAATGACAGAATGGTTGGTGCAGTTTAATAAAAGGATGAAACGTGAGAAACGAAACATTCTGTTATTTCTTGACAATGCGTGTTCTCATCCAAGAGACATAAAGTTAGAAAATATTGAACTGATTTTTTTCCCTCCTAACTGTATTCTGTATGTTAGCCTTTAGATCAGAGCATTATTAAAAATTTCAAATATTTTTACGGAACATTTATTGTGAAAAAACTTTTAGTAGCCATTAATATTGCTGTATCAGCTCAAAAATTATCAAAGAGTATACACGTTTTAGATGCAAGTTATCTTATTAAACATGCATGAGACAAAGCAACAGAAAGTACAATTCACAATTGTTTCTACAAATCTGGAATTACCCACTCTACTAACCATGAAAATGCACCACATAATCTATAAAATTCAGATACTGAAGATGATCTTCCATTGTCACTTTTAGCTGAAATATTGAAACGTAAAAATGATTTTGGAATTGAAAATCATAGTGATATAGGAGACTTTTACACCGTGGAGGATAATATCTTATTCGAAGAAATAGATGATTCTGCATGCCTGGAACTTCGCTTGCAAGAGTGTCCGATGATTCAGATGATGAGCATACAGCAGAAGAAGAGGATATTAAAACATATCAACAGGCAATTGATTTGACACAGCAAATAAAACGCTTTGTTGAGACACATGGTGATTTATCAACTCTAAATTTAATATCTAAGCTGGATCTCCACTTCCAGGATACTTTAATTACCAAGAAACCTCGATAAATGACTCTGTAGGAATATTTTAGACTTTATTAAAAATTTTAAAATATGTAAATAGTTTAGGTTTCTTTTTAAGTTATATAATGTATGTAATATTTTTTACACGTTATGCCATTTTCTATGTACAGGGTGATCCAAACTTGGCGCCCTGGACCTATTGTGGTAAAGCGGAAGCCGAAATTAAAAATCTAAATAAAGATTCTTAAATAAGGTCCCCTAAGGTCTATTTTTAGTTGGAAACTAGATTTTTCCAAATGTGGGAAAATGGCATCTGTGACGTCATCAGCAATTTTTTCTCAGAAACATACTTTTTTTTCTATACCAGGAGACTTTATATTATTCTAAATAATTTTTGTAGGAACAATTTTTTTGTACCTCTTTCTGTTTCAAATCTACAGTGTGTTCATGATGAACTTAACTATATTTGACAATTTCCTTATTTTGCATTTTTCTTTTCAGCAACATTCTTTTTTTATTATATTGCTGCAAAAATCATTTAATTTTTAATATATCTTACCTTTAAACTCCTCTAAAATTATACGGGTTTTTCTCAGACCAATTATTATTTTTCAACTAAAAGCTAACAGGCTGAGGAAAATGCAATATTTCGGATTCGATATAGTTATTAATTCACATACATACTTCAATTGTTTTCTGTTGCTATGTTTTTTTTGTTTGTTTGTATTAAAGGGAATATAAATTGTAAAATTAACCTTAATCTTTTTCATTTACAGTGAGTCTCATTTAAAATTGTGCAGTCCATTGGTATAAAAACTCTAATGGATTAAAGCAATAAAATGCGAAATACCTTTACCTTTTTTATTACTAGATTGTAGATAAATCTCTAATTAGATAACTCTATGAATATTTTATCAAGCAAAATTATAGAAATTCAAAAATTGAATATTTTATCAATTTGTTGTCAAAAAATAGTCGCACTAAAAATCGTGCACTTCAAAACGTTTATTAAAAATTAATCATTTTTATCGTTTAATGTTTGCGTTAATACTTCGTTGGACAATCCTTATTATTTTAAACAGCTTTTAGTCTATTAAACATCGACCTAATTAATTTTTTTGTAAAGCTTGCATCAATTTTAGTCCACTCTTCTTCTAAAGGTTTCCTCAAGTCACTTCTATTAGAAATATGATGTGTGCAAACTCACCGATCCAGTTCATTCCGTACATTTTATACGACTTTCATGTCGGGAGATTGTGGAGGTGTTTTTATGACGTGTGAGCAATTATATAACAACCATTCTTTAACAATATTGGCGCTGTGCTTCGGATCGTTATCTCGATAAAAATGAAATGTTTCTGGTATTCCTAATTTTTCAGCACTTAGTTTCAAATTTAGCTTTAAAATCCTCAAGTACCCGAATTTATCCATATTTCCTTCTATAAAATGGAGGTTGCCAACATCTAAAGCACCTACACAATCCCACACCATTAGCGATCCGCCCCCATGTTTGACTGTTGAGCGAAGATTTTCCATTTTCAGTTCTTCGTTAACTTTTCTCCATACCATAACTTTACCATCCGATCCAAATACGTTAAATTTGCTTTCGTCAGTAAAGATAACGTGTTTCCAAAACTCATAGTCTTTATGCATATACTTTTTAACAAATTCTAAACGTACCTTCTGATTTTTTTCACTAACATAAGGCTTCTTTCTTGCTATTTGACCATTATAGTCATTTTTTTGTAAAACTCTACGAACATTTTCCGCACTTACCACTTTGTTTAAATTAATTTCAATGTCAGTTACAAGTTTAGGAGCACTAATTTTTGGATTATATTTGACTTGTCTCAATATCCAACGTTCATCTTGCGCTGTTAACTTCTTTTTATGACTGATTCAGGCCTTATTGGATATGCAATTAAACTTTTTGTACCGTTCTATTATTGACTGAACAGTAGTATTGCTTTTGTTAAGTATGTCGGAAATTTTTCTTTGACTTTTGCCTTGATCATAATGAAAAATTACAAAATTTCTTTCTTTGATGGTCGTTTGCTTTTTTCCACTCATTATTTAGATTCTCTTAACAAATTTTCAAAAAATTCTCAACGATTGGCACTTAATAAACTAATTTAATTGAATTTGTAAGTATAACAAATATACCTATAACTTAATCACCGAACAGATCAACTGCACGATTTTGATTGAAAGTTAACAAAAGCAAGTGATAACTTTTTTTTTTGTCGAAGGTAACTTGATGTTTACGGATTTAATTGATACTTTTAAAAACACAATAAAAGGGTTATCAATAGTCATGAAAATAAGCATTGTTTATTTAAAGGTTTATGATTTTAATAAGAATACATATAATTTAAATGTGTTTCACTGTATAACTTTATTAAGTTAAGTTATCAATAATTTTTGAGTTTCTGTTTTATAAAATAATATTTTCCCACGACGAAAAAGTGAATATGCTGTTAATTTACGGAGAAGCCCGAAAAATGCATTATAGGCAAGAAGATTATATGCACTGAGATATCCCGAAAGAAATCTTCCGAATCACCAAATATTTTCCAAATTGGAAAATGTTTTTCGTCAAAATAAGAAATAATTTTTAGTTAACAAGGTGAGACAATGAACTGTCATAACTGATGAAAATGTAGCAATTATATTAAACCATATTCAAAATTATCCTGAAGCGTCGATTAAAGAGGCTATGAGAGAGTTAAATTTGACATATAATGCAGTTCAAAGAATTTTACAAATGAATAAGTTTCATGATTATAAAATACATAATATGCAAGAGTTATGTCCTGGAAATTTTGAAAGGCGAGAAAATTTTATTACTCAGTTCTTAGTTGCATTAAATGATTATCTTAATTTGTATAATCGCATTTTGTGGACAAACGAAAGTCATTTTATTAGTCATGGCATTCCAAACCGAAAAAATACTCATCACTGGTCCGACAAAAATCCACATAATACTAAAGAAGTTCAAAGGCAGGGTCACTTTGGCATCAACGTACGGTGTGGAGTTGTAGGACGCCATTTAATAGGACCATATTTTTATGACGGTGTCTTAACAGGACAAAGATATTGCAATTTCCTTGCGAATGAGATTCCTATTCTCATGGAAAATGTGCCTTTTTAATTTAGGAGACACCTATGGTTTCAACTAGACGGAGCGCCTGCATTGCTGCAGTTGTTCAAAATTATTTAAATTTGCATTTTGAAAATAAATAGATAGAGATTAATGATTCTTTAAAGTTTCATCAAAGAGCCCCAGATCTCATTCCTCTTGATTTTTTCCTGTGGAGAACCTTAAAAAATAAGGTATATGAAACTAAAACAAATAGTATTGACCATTTGAAACAAAAGATTACTACTGGTTGTACTGAAATACGTGGCAATGTTTTAAGAAAAGTAACGACCCATGAACTGCAAAAACGTTACGAGTTATGTTTAAATAATAATGGCGCTCACATTGAACATTTATTAAATCATTGAGTTTTGAGTTCATTTAATTTTCTTATTCTGTTTACTTAGTTATTGTTTTTCTATTTATTTATTTCAATTGAAATTTTTATTATATAAACTTAGCAATTGATACATTACATACATCACAAATTCACAGGAGAAATGCCCATAACTTTATAAATAATTCAAACATAAAAAAATGTTATGTAGAAAAATATTCAAAATTAAGATTTTTGCAGCAATTTAATAAAAAAAAGTATGTTGCTGAAGAAAAGAATTTTTAAGTATCGCGACGCCTAACGTCGCAAAGATAATTATTGTATTTCTACACTGGATTCTGGTCGAAGTAAGTAAAAATGGAATGCTTTTTTAAATCATTTATTTTTTTCGACCGTTTCCCAGAAAAACTCATTTCTCCAGTTAAATCGATCACCCTGTACATACTATATATTATTTTTAGTTAATAAATAATATAATGTTTTACTATATTCGCTTTTTCGTCACATCCCTCTCTTAGACGGACACTTTCCCGGGATCCCGCAACTGCCCTTCCAAAAGAGGTTTCACTGCATCTTTTATTAGCTATTAGTTATTATTTTTTATTTGTATTTGTACTAGTTATTATTAGTTTCTATTTTATACTCGTAACATTAATGAATACAAATAATTGGTGACGCACCCTCCGTTTTTTATTTATTTGTATGTGTTGCGACATTTTTTAAAATTTGAAATTTTTACAGGAGATGGTATTTGAACCTTATTATGACATATATTAAATTTGTGATTGTCACTTAAAAACCGAAATGAAAAAATAACGCTTAAAAGGTTTTTTAAAGTTTTTGAAAATATTGCGACCCCCTAAAAATTATTAAAAAAAATATATAAATATTCTTCAGAGTCTCAGTTACAAATTCATTTTTGTATCTCTTTTAGTTCCTGAGATATTTGAGTTTAAAGTAATAACGGTATTTACGCGACCTTTTAGACATATTTCAAAGCCACTTTGAAAAATCTACCCAAAGTCGAAAGAAATATTGTTTTTATAACTGAATACATCTATTTTACACGAAAAATTTGAATTTCCATCTACAGGGTGTCACTAACAGGTGCGGAAAATATGCTACCACAAATTCCTCAGGCTAAAATATGATAATCTAACCCAACTTACCTCAATCCAAAAGTGGACGATTTCGGAGATACAGAGTGTCAAAAGTTCAATTTAAAGATCTTAAACTCCAGCTGATAATGGAATACTTTAGTCGCATGAGGATTTTCTTCAGCATAGACATATTCATTGTGCACATTAATTACTCTGCGTGAAATAGGCCTCATCTGTGAATAAAATTCTTCGTATAAAATTCATATCTTGACTTCTGTGTTTTTGGATAAACCGGTAAAAAGCTAGGAATGGTAACAGTATCTTTACTTACCCCTAGCTGTAAGCCCAACTGTCTGCTGCTGAGTTTTGGATTTTTTTTAATGCGATTCAGAATATCTTCCTCAACCTCTGGAGTTCTTACTGTACGTGCACGTCCATAATTAATAGAAACGGGCGCAAACCTACCCGTTTCACGAAGACATCTTTCAACTGCCACGAAAGTTTTATGGTTTGGTGAGCAACAATTCGGAAATCTTTCAGTGTAAACTCCGCGAGATTGTAAACTATTTCTTTGGCAATATCCAAAAACCAATAACATATCGGTCATTTCTTCATTGATATACTGTGCAGTTATGATGATAATTAAATTCGCAAATTGTTTGATGATTCACCGATGCTTGCTAATTCCCTTTCACGATTTTTCAGTACTACTTGCAATTTAAAACATAAACACCGGAAAAAAAGCAATAATGTACCAAAAACATCAACAACAACACTGCTCACAATCAGAAGCCTTTCACGAATTTTACGAATTTCACTTACCAAAAGATAGGCCACAATTCATCCTATTCTGACCAAAATAAACAATAACTAAACATTTTTAAAACCATATATCTCAAAAACGGCCACTCAAATCAACTCTTACCAGGTATACTTTCTTTAGGTAAAAAATGTTGGAGAATAAGAAATTTTATTCGGAAATAAAATACAGTATGGCTCGAAAAAGTTATGTCGTTTTAAATGTGTGCAAAGTACCGCAGGTGACGCCCCCTACATTTTACAATGAAAATGAAAGCAAATTTCAATTTGTCACCTCAAAAACCCCCCCTAGCCGAATATTGTGATAATACACCAGTTATAAAGAAAATTTTTATGAAAAACTAAAACCAAATTGAACTTTTTACACTCTGTATCTCCGAAATCGTCCACTTTTGGACTGAGGTAAATTGGGTTAGATCATCATATTTTAGCCTCAGAAATTTGTAGTAGCATATTTTCCGCACATTTTAGAGACACCCTGTATAAGCTGATTCGCCATACTTATCCTGCTGTACCCTTTGAAAAAAGAGCTTCAAGTTTTTATTGGAATTTTTTTACTTTCCTGTTATGGAAAATATTCAAACAGGCGCTTATATTGGTCAAGTGAAGATGATGTATCACGGCTAATTCAAAATAGCATGCGACTAAAACGTTTTGAAGGTATTTTACGGTTTATTCACTTCAACAATAATTTAAAATTGGTAAAAGAAGAACGCCTTTATAAATTGATACCCTTTCTAGAGAAGCTAAGTAAAAATGTTCGAAATCATGGTGATCTGGAAGAACATCTTTTCATTGATGAAAATATGATTCCAAATTATAATAAACACTTTGCTAAGCAATATACAGTCAGTCATAAAAGTATTCGTACCCACTAAATTTCCCAAAAAACAAAGAAATACTAATGTAAAAAAAAAGAAAAAGAGCTACATATGAGATACCCTAAATGTATTGATTTTCAATAATTAAAATAAAAATTAAAAAATCAATGCGACAAAAAATAAATTAAAATGTACTTTTAAGCGATCACGAAAGTATTCGTACAGCGCGTCCCATTGGTTATTTTTCGGGTTTTACAAAAAAATTAGCGGTAACAATTTTTTCCTATTGTTGTTTATAGTAGTTTCTACGATATTAAAATTGTTGAATACACATTTGAAGCATTTAGTAAAAATGAGGCGTAAATGACAAGAGTGTTCTCAAGATATTCGAAATTTAATTATTAAACTCCATAAAGAAAGAAAATCCTATTCCGAAATTAGTAAAATCGTTAATAGAAGTCGATCTACGATACAGTATATTGTGAAGAACTACAAAGAATCGGGAAATGTGTATAAAAAGCCAAGATCTGGAAGAAAAAGAGTTTTAAATTTACGCGAAGAGCGTTTTCTTTTTCAAAAAATCAGAAAAAACCCGAAGACAAGTGCTCCAATTTTGGCTAGTGAACTATCAAATATGAGTGGTAAAAATGTGCATCCAAAAAATGTCCGAAGGATTCTACGATCAGCAGGATTTCACGGAAGAATGCCCAGAAAGAAACCGTTTATTTCTAACGCTAATCGGCAGAAACGACTCGCTTTCGCGAATAAATATAAAGACGAGGACAAAAGTTTTTGAAAAAGGATTCTATATACCGACGAAAGCAAGTTTAACTTGTATGGATCAGATGGGAAAGGTAAAATTTGGCGTCAGAAAAACACACCATTAGAGGCCAAAAATCTATGTTCTATCATTAAGCACGGCGGTGGCAGCGTTATGGTTTGGGGAGGAATGTCAGCGGCTGGGGTTGGAAGTTTGGCATTTATTGAAGGCAAATTGGATCAGTATCAATATATGAACATTTTGCGTGATAATATACCATTATGTGCGGAAAAACTGGGACTTCAAAATCGGATTTTACAACAGGACAATGATCCAAAACACACCGCTCATAACGTAAAGATGTGACTAGCCTACAATGTGCCGAAACTTCTTTATCATCCACCTCAGTCGCCTGATCTAAACCCCATTGAACATCTTTGGGATGAACTGGAAAGAAAAATTCGACATCCTGATGTTCGAAAAAAAATTACAAGTCAAGAAACATTAAAAATAGTTTTACAAGAACAATAGGACAAAATTACACCCGAAGTCACTGTAAATTTAGTGAATTCAATGCCTAGAAGGCTAAATGCTGTAATTTTAGCCGGAGGAGGACCTACAAAATATTAGTTCATTACCCAAAACCCGAAAAATAACCAATGGGACGCGCTGTACGAATACTTTCGTGATCACTTAAAAGTACATTTTAATTTATTTTTTGTCGCATTGATTTTTTAATTTTTATTTTAATTATTGAAAATAAATACATTTAGGGTATCTCATATGTAGCTCTTTTTCTTTTTTTTTACATTAGTATTTCTTTGTTTTTTGGGAAATTTAGTGGGTGTACGAATACTTTTATGACTGACTGTATAAAAGGCAAGCCCATTCGATTCGGGAACAAAAATTGGGCTTTGTATTCAAGCACCGGATATACAGTAATGGACAAAAGTATATAGACAAACAAATATTTGCGCCTAAAATATTTTAGTAAAGTATCAATACATTTCCTTATATTCTAAAAGTTGTAAATACCAATGAAGAAAGATATATGAAATTTGTGCCTGATGTTAAAAATAAACAAGATGGCAAAACAAAAAATGTTGAGGTTCCTTCGATAAACGAAAACCACGAAAACAACAATTTGGTTTACGAAAGTGGACTGTATTAAATTTCACTTATATAAATAATGGTAAAGTATTGGTCTAAGTATGAAGTGGGAGTTTGCTTAGTTGGGAAGATTACGAGTTACGTTTACGATCACATGTCTAGAGCGAGCACTGGTCAAAGAGAGCAAAATTACTGCGATCATCCCTTAAGTACTAAACCCGAGGAACTCCACCCAGGGGCGCACCAATACCAGACGCCATTGCGGGCAATGGTCGCGCCTAAGGTCATAAAATCGCCGCCATCTGGCAAATACCTATACAAGTCGCTTTCATTGAAGTATTGCGATCCGCCGAATTGCGGATCGCGGCAAAGGTCCAATTTAGAAAGCTTCCTTTGACTAGTAGCGTATTTCCCAGCCATAAAGAGCCCTTCGATATGGCCTGATGGGTACGATGGTCTGGCGCCCAGATGGAATCCTTCAAATACGTATCGATGCCCATGGGCGTAACTTAAGGGATGAAAATACAAAACAAATTAACTAAGCAAACTACGCCAAGAAACAATAACCTAAAGTCCTTAACAAAAAATATATTTTTTCTTGGGACAAAAGTATAGAGACAACATCCTCTAAGAAATATTTTGCATCAGTTTAGTTTAAACATTGATGTTTATTTGTTGTGTTTGTTGTTTGAGGTTTTGAATCCGATTTATAGTTTGAAATATTTTTGAATTATTTGAAATAATGCCGCGTAGTAAACAAATTTCTTTTGATTTGAAAACAAAAATTATTGATTTATTTAAAATTGGTCAGAGACAAATTGGTATTGCAAAAAATTTTAATGTGAAACGTAAAGCTGTTTGGGCCATTATTAAGAAATATCAGCAAAAAGGAGTTCTTGAAACAACAAAGAGAAGTAGATAGCCAAAAATCAATAAAGATGTGTATTGCAAAGACATCTTGGAAACTGTAGTACTTCCTTGGGCCTAACAGTACTTTAGCGATGAAGAATGGACATTTCAACAGGACTCAGCGGCAGCTCACAGAGTAAAAACCACAAAAAATTGGTATAAAGCACTTTTTCCCAATTTCATTACATCCCAAGAATGGCTACCATACTCACCGGACCTTAATTCCTAGGATTATAGCATTAGGTCGATTTTAGAAGCAAAGGTCTATGTTACACGTCATAGCAGTTTGAAGTCTCTGAAGCAAACATTGCGTCAAGAGTGGGATCGAATAACAGTGGAAGAACTGTGGCCCAGAGCCGAGAATTTCATGAAGCGATTGAGATTGTATATTCGTGCAAAGGATAGCCACTTTGAAACTAGTTAACAATAACATTATTTGAACATTGTTTTATTGCTTTCTATCGTTTGTTTTTCATTTTCATACATTATAATTTTTTTGTCCTAAAAAATGTTGTATACTCTTATTTTTTGTCACCCTGTATATTTTGACAATTACTTCACCGGTTTACGTTTACTTGCTCATTTGACTGACATGAAATACTGTGGCACAGGCATAATTTGGGAAAACAGATTGTAAAAATTTCCTGTAAAATCAAAAACATTTTGAAATAAAGAAAGAAGGGAAAGTTTTGCATTTTATACAAACGATAAAGTTGTATTGGTACAGTAGAAAGACAATAAGGTTGATTCAGTGGTATCGAATTATCATAAAAATTCCATTGGGTCTGTTTCGCGGTGGAATCGAATGTCTCGAGCAAAAAAAAATTAAGTCAACCGACAATTGTAGCTAGCTACAATAAAGGTATGGGAGGAATAGACAAAATGGATGGCCTAATGGCAGTTTACAGAACTAGAATTCGGCAAAGAAAATAAGACTGGCTGTTATTCTCATATTTTCTGGATGCTTCTGTAATCAATGGTTAGCTTCTAATGAAAAAAACAAGGATGAACGATAAAAATGCAGAAAGTTTGATGACTTTTAGGAGATACATAGCCTTTGTATTGCTGAAATTATTCGGAGTTAAGGCTTAACAAGGATGAATATCTCAGCCTATTACCGATGTCAGATATGATAATATTAAACACATCATCATATACGATAAAGCAGATAGATATTGTGCGATATACGGAAAGAAAAGCAACTTGATATGTCATAAGTGTCAAATTAGCTTACATCCAAAGATTTGCTTCTTTAAATACCATAATAAACATTCATTAAAAGTTTCTAATAGTTTGAATTTTAAAATAACCCCTTTAGACAGTGTCCCTTGAGAGAGACGGCATAACATCACATAATGAATATATTTTTAAAAAATTTATCACAATTTTCATATCCATGGAATTCGTTGTTATGATAATACATGAAAAAAATTTGAAAAAATCATAAAAATATACTTTGCCTACTAATAGGTTAACAAGCAAATTGTGCTGTTAAATTAATTAATTTAACCCAACTCACCTTAGTACCAAAATCGATAATAACAAAGATACGGGGTGTAAAAGTTGAAAAAATAAATCATATTTTCTTTAATATCTTACAATTTCTACCAGCTAATTTTGTAAAATTTTATATCCGGAAGTTTTTAGAGATGAGGGAAAAAGGTACAAAGTCTGATAATACAATTTCCGGAAAAGCACCATCGCCTCTTACATAAACGAATTTAAGTCGAACTATCGCACTTGCCATGATCTTATGTCTCTACTATTGATCTGATTAATGGAAACAAAATAAAGTTATTAGCTGTCAAGTTATAGCATTAGTTACACAAGACCATTTTTTCTGTTGGTCGCAAAAAATGTTTGAACAGTGCATTAATATCAAATTCTATGTTAAATTGGGCAAAAGTACAACTGAAACTTTAGAAATGCTAAGAGTAACATATGGCGAAGCTGCTAGGAAGAAATCTGCAGTGTTTGAATGGCATAAAAGATTCAAAGGGTGGGAAAACGTGAAAGATGATGAAAGATCCGGACGTCCGAAAGCTCATCGAACGTGTGAAAGTATGGAAAAGGTACGACAACTAGTGAGATCTGATAGACGGCTGAGTACACAAATTATTGCAGAGGAATTAAATTTAGACAGGGAAACAGTAAAAAAGATTTTGACCGAAGATTTAGAAATGAGAAAAATGTTAGCGAGGATAATTCCAAGAATTTTGTCTGCTGAACAAAAACAGCGGCGATTTGACATTTCATCTGAACTTTTTTCCCATTTAGAAGTTTTTGACAGAGTGATTACTGGAGATGAAACTTGATGCTTCCAGTACGACCCAGAAACAAAACAACAGAGCATACAATGGAAAACAAAAGGATCCCCAAGACCGAAAAAAGCAAGAATGTCACGATCGCGCATCAAAATCATGCTGATTTTTTTTTTTTTTCATCACAAGGACATTATTTACTTTGAGTTTATTAAACAATGGCAAACAGTAAATCTACATTGTTACTTAGAGGTGCTGACAAGATTACGCAATGCTATTCGTAAAAAACGCCCCGAACTTTGGCCGAACAATTGGCTCCATCATGACAACGCTCCAGCACATGATGCCCTAACCATTCGCTCCTTTTTAGCTAAGAACCAAATCACAAAGTTGGACCATCCGCCTTATTCGTCAGATTTGATGCCTTCCGATTTCTGGCTTTTCCCAAAAATGATAAACGCAATGAAAGGATGCCGATTTTCTGATATGTCTGGCATTGAAAGACGTGGCCAGAATACTGAAGAGCATTCCGGAAGACGTGTTCCAAAAATGTTGTAAACAGTGTCAGCAGCGTTTAACAAAGTGTATCGCTGCCCAAGGGGAGTACTTTGAAGGCGATCATAGAAATTAGTTTGTATAAATGCAAATAAAGTGTTTACGAGTTCATTCCGGGAATTTTATTGTCAGACCTCGTATACTTTATTAAAGTCACTAGAAGCAACGGTTTCCAATAAAAAAAAACGCACCTAAAGCTAATTATGTAAAAATAATTTTAGCATTTATTGAATTTCTTTGTGCCCATTAATAGTATAATCCTTAAAAGGACCGTTATCTGTTTCCTGTAAAAGTAATACTTACTTTATTCTAATCTTTTAAGGTATTATTGAAAATGATGCCCTCTTCTTCTAATACAAGCATGGGCCCATTTTCTAATTTCTGCATGAATAACTCTAACCGAAAATGTTTGTTTAAAAGTTACAACAGCTTCTTCAATACACTGTATTAATTGCTCTCTTGTCTGTATTTCTTGAGGATAAACCATCTCTTTCATCCTATAATCAATCCATATCGCAAGATACTCAAGAAAATATGTTTTATTTTTTCAACTTTGACACTTTGTATTTTTTGTTATTGTTGGTTTTGCCAGTGGATTTTAATGAAACACAGTTGAAGAGTAAATGAAAAATGTAATAAATGAATAGTAAAATAAAAGGTAAAAAAAAAAGGAAGAGACAACGACCGAAATCTCGAGAGGCACGAGGGTGACTAACTTTTCTTAATCGACGATTACCATCCTATCAAAGCATAAATTGACTGTTTACATTATAGACTCTCGGTATATCGTTTGCTGTCTTCATAAACTAAAAGAATGAACGACTATTGAAATAGCATTTGGAATATTATTTATTTCAACAGTTATTATCGGCTTTGGTATTAAGGTAAGTTGGGTTAAATTTAGTCCTTACCTCATGCTCTATCACTCCCTTAAATGAATGTATAGAGTTACCAAACACTCTGTAGATGTTTCCGTATTAATAGAAAAAAGTTATATTATTGTTTTTCGAACAATTTTTATTTTTCCGAACATTTAGTTATTAGAGCTTATATAAACAGGGTATAAAAACCATAAAACGTCGCTGAGAAAAGTGCGTCAATCTCAAAAGAGGTTATATTGAGAAAAAATAAAATATTTTCAATACTTTTTCTTTAAGTGTTAAGTTGGGTACTTCTGAGACTATCCACATATACATATTTGTTTTAGCCGTTTTAAAATGATTTGCATTTTCAAACTGTGAATGTGAAATAATATTTTATGTATGATTTGATTATAGAGGGCTGCCCATACCAACCTATTGCTTCCCATACATTATAGGTACTATCACAATCTTTTAGTATGGTTACTTTAAGGTGACAATACATATTTATCCATTTGAACGAAAAAAAACTTGATACTAGCCCCTCAAATGAGGGGTAACATTTCGGTTGGAGTGGAAAAATTATGTAAAATAGAAAATAAGAGAACCCGTAATATTTCATTTTTTCAGCAAACCGTAGACTCTCCTAATGTAGAGTATATTACAGTTAAACATTCCATCCTGTATAAGGAGTAACCTATATGGTATTCCCAAATACAGTATTTTACTTAGATGTATTAAAAAGCACTATCTTTCGAATCCAAAAAAAAACATTATAAGTAACAGAAAATTCATAATGTGGTGCTACAATGTGATTTTTCGATCTAAATAATAATGAGGTAGTAACCTAGCATTTAATAACTGCAAAACAGACGTCACCATTTCAACGCCTCACAATTCATCGTGCACTTCGTCGTGCACTTCAAATGATAAAGGTTTCACAATTTTACCGTAAAATAAGACGCTTTTGAATGATTCACCTTGAATCTGATGTATTAGTGCATATACATAAGGCCTATCCACGAAAAATGTGTTCGGTGTGTTAATGGACCTCCGAGTACGAATCGCAGCTACAAAAAACAAAAAAGTTAATTCATAAATACACATAATTATAAAAAATATTCTGCAAATATAATGTTAAGAATACTTACATTCATAAGTTTAGTATTTGCACAGCCCACTAAAATGTTTATAGTCCACGACACACTATTGTACTTGATTGATTCTACAGTCTTAAATGACATGTTGCACTATTGCTAATTTCAAAATGGTCAAAGGTACAGAGTCTCAAGAAAGAGTTTCCAATGTTTTAGCTCTTTAATATGCTAATTTCAGGGTTGCCAAAATGTTTTTGAGTTTGGAGATATTAACGAAAATTGAAAATTGTCCGTAATTTGTAGTACTTTATAAGTCTGATGAGAAAATGCTTAAAATATAAAATTGCATATTTATTCCATAAAGCAAGAAGAATGCGTCATTTTTTCTTAATAAGACTGAACCCCTGAGATATCAGCATCTCATTTCTTTTAATGCGGACTTCGTTTTACGTTGTCTAACTTGGTATCCCTTACCGCTTGAAACACAAAATTAAAATTACATTGTGTTTGTAGCACACTGTAGAATAATGTAGAAAATACAGGATATTTTTTATTTATTGGTATTTTTTTGCAAAGAAAACAGCCAAATAACTCTTATTTCTGTGCAAGTACATAGATACAGAAATTTTCACATTTACGTGATAGTATTGTATCGCACAGTACTGACCAGTTGAATCTAGCTCAAAATATTTTTATAAGCTAAAACTGTCCAAAATCTAAACTTTTCAGAAATGTAAAGTATTGTGTGGATAGAAGCAATATTTATTGTCAATTTTGTCGAATTCTAATTCCCTATACCTGATTAAAATATGTTTTACATGAAGGAAGTAAGCATCTACAAAGACATCAATATTTTTAAAAAGTTTATAGTCCGAGTAGGCATGTTATTAATTACTGTTAAAAATGAAATACCTGCGTCGAAAATGTTCTAGAAATATGTAGCAATAACAAATGTTACCCCTTGTTACTTCTGCGTAGAGGGGTCTTTAAAAACGACTCGATGAAAGTTTTCTAAACCTGCAAAAATATTTTACACTCTTTTGTATACGCAGATAAAACAGAACCTTTAGGTCTTCCTCAATAATCGCTCTGCATCCATAAAGCCTAGCCGTTATCTCATAATAAACTACTAACAAGGAAATGCTAACGTGTTCCACTCAGGGATTCGATCCATACTTTGCAGATATGTAAAGGAGTATATACATATATACAGGATGATTCACGTAACTGTTTCATTAGAAACTTTTGTACTTGTAACTAATCTAAATTTTTCATATTTGGGAGTTAAACTAATATAGATAGACTCTACTTTTTAAAAATATTTTGAAGGTCATATCACTTCCAGTTATACCGGAAGTCAAGGTCAACTTCCTTATTTCAAATGGAACACCCAGTATATTTTTGCATTTTTGGAATCTAGGGATTAAGCTGATTAAATTCTTATTAGGTACTCCTACACCTAAACCTAACCGTTTCAAAGATATTTTGGTTTAAAAGAAAAATCTGTCTAAAACACCATTTCTATAAAATTTAAAATTCTCAGCTATTATTGAAGCTGGCTTTACGAAAATTTGCTGACATGTTAACTAGATATGGTAGATTAGGTTAATGTGAAAAGTTTTTATAAATATCATACAGGGTGTCCAAAAAATATGTCATATTTAAAGAACTTTGATAGCAAAAAAGTCGCTTATTTCAAATGGAACACCCCATATATTTTTATATGTTTGGAATCTAAATTTAATTCTGAATCGATTACTATTAAGCATCCCTATACCTAAAATGAACGCTTTTGCTATAATTTGCGATTTTTTAATATTGTACACTAATAATTCCAAGTATCATAGTTGGCTTTGAAAAGAACATGGCTGCTTCCGGTAAAATGCGTTAATGTAATTGTCAATTTAATAAGTTCGCTCAGCAGTTTAGAATCATGAACTTTAATAATACTTATTCAAATAATGATATTTTAAATTTATTCTTTATTCATGGAGAGTGTAACAAAGTTTTGGAGAGAACTTGCCGTACATTCAACGAAAGATATCCGCATCTTCCGAAAATCACAAAGAACAAATTTAGGATATTGGAATCAAATTTTTTAAGACATGGAAAAGTCGAAACTAAAAAGAAAAAAAAAATTAAAAAGCTTTTGAAGACCTTCGCCCCATTACAATTAATAAAGTGACACAACATGAAGTTAAAAAAATAATTTTGAAATGTTTAGAAGTTAATGGAGGTCATATTGAACATTTATTTTAATTTAATTTTCTTTGTTTTGATTTATTATTTTTTTATTTATTGTGGGTCTAGAATAAGACTTTTTAGTTTCGACTTTTCCATGTCTTAAAAAATTTGATTCCAATATCCTAAATTTGTTCTTTGTGATTTTCGGAAGATGCGGATATCTTTCGTTAAATGTACGGCAAGTTCTCTCCAAAACTTTGTTACACTCTCCATGAATAAAGAATAAATTTAAAATATCATTATTTGAATAAGTATTATTAAAGTTCATGATTCGAAACTGCTGAGCGAACTTATTAAATTGACAATTACATTAACGCATTTTACCGGAAGCAGCCATGTTCTTTTCAAAGCCAACTATGATACTTGGAATTATTAGTGTACAATATTAAAAAATCGCAAATTATAGCAAAAGCGTTCATTTTAGGTATAGGGATGCTTAATAGTAATTGATTCAGAATTAAATTTAGATTCCAAACATATAAAAATATATGGGGTGTTCAATTTGAATTAAGCGACTTTTTTGCTATCAAAGTTCTTTAAATATGACATATTTTTTTGGACACCCTGTATGATATTTATAAAAGCTTTTCACATTAACCTAATCTACCATATCTAGATAACATGTCAGCAAATTTTCGTAAAGCCAGCTTCAATAATAGCTGAGAATTTTAAATTTTATAGAAATGGTGTTTTAGACAGATTTTTCTTTTAAACCAAAATATCTTTGAAACGGTTAGGTTTAGGTGTAGGAGTACCTAATAAGAATTTAATCAGCTTAATCCCTAGATTCCAAAAATGCAAAAATATACTGGGTGTTCCATTTGAAATAAGGAAGTTGACCTTGACTTCCGGTATAACCGGAAGTGATATGACCTTCAAAATATTTTTAAAAAGTAGAGTCTATCTATATTAGTTTAACTCCCAAATATGAAAAATTTAGATTAGTTACAAGTACAAAAGTTTCTAATGAAACAGTTACGTGAATCACCCTGTATAGTACATCCCTGGAATATTAACCGCTAACTCTCAAAAAATAAGGAAAAAATTATTTATACCTAATTCAAATTTATAAAATGATATGATTTTTAGACATTTCAACTTTTATATGTTTTGTGGAATTTATTAAACATTTTATTTTTATTAAACAACCAAAAAATATAAAGATAATGTACAATTCTTAATTGTTATAAACTTCAGGATGATAATTATCATAAAAACATACAAAACATAAAATAACTCAACACCTACTACAACATATAAACAAATCATTTTTACATACACATGGAGTTTTCAATTCTTCAATTGGAAAACATTAATCATTAACATTAGAAAATATCTGTCGTTCTTCACAGAACTTTGAAGCAAACCAAGCATATTGTATCATGTTGACGAACATTTTGCTTTAAATATTCTTTGAAATAAGTGAATATACGAAAAAAAATCAGAAATTCATTAAAAAAATCGACTAACACAAGGTTCGAACCCATACCTGCACTATTCACAACCATTGATATTTACCACTAAACTACACTTACTAGTATAAAAGTATTGAACTTACATGGAATATGAGGCAACATCGAGATTTCAAACGCGTTTTTCTCCTTATTCTTTGAGAGTTAGCGGTTAATATTACAGGAATATATTATATATATACTCCTTTACCGCATCCGCAAAGTATGGACCGTACCTCTGAGTGGAACACCTTAGGATCTCCTTGTAAGTGTTACAATTGAATTCTTCAAATGCACTGGTATTACTTCACGAACGATCTTGCCGTTAATGTACACCAACAGTTTCATATGAGTAATTTTGGGATTTTTGCCAACAACAAAATATTTGTAGGCATTATAACGTAGGCGCTATAAACAGCTTGAATAATTTCTTTAGATCTACAATTTAGGTATACTTTATGGTATAATGTTAGTGTAGGTGTGTATCCATTAGTAAAGCAACAAGATGGTACAGCTAATAGGAAAATAGATACTCCAATCTTTAAGCAAGCATAAACATAAGCTACACAAAACAATAAGCTAAGCTGTGGCACTCAGGCATTCTACTGACATTGAAAGCAATGCACTTTAAGATATTCAAACATACCAAATTACAAATTGATATCTACTATTCTTGATTTATGTATCAGCTAACTGGACATATGTAGTTTGATATAAAATTGTTCTTTAAAAGCTGATATGGATTGAATAAATCAACACTAAAAATTAGCCTAATCTGTATGTACCTATCATGTATCATATTCATGATATGTCTAGACTTGCTGGAAATTATTCTATAAAACCATGTTTTTTTTAACACCTATTTATAACGGTTCTAGGACAATAATCAACTGAATTGTCAATAACCAAGACAAAATATTAAACAAGTTATTCATACAATTTTCAAGATTTTAACTAATTAAATAAAACTGGCTAGTTGTGTATTGCTTATATGTACATATATCTTAAAGTGCATATTTGCTAAATACATTAAAAAGCAAAATTGAAACTATTTGAAACTTACCGGTGGCCGCAGCAGCTTCAGTACCTTCCTCGTTAACCTCAATAAACGCTTTCTGGATAACCTCGCTGACAAATAATTGTTCCGGACTTTCGAGCATTCCAGAAAAGTTGGCTTTATTGGTGAAAATTTCCCCAAGGCCAATCTAAAAACATTAGGATTTTAATTTTAAACAGTTTATATGTTTAGTTTCAATAGATTTAGTGAAAAATTAGTAATAACTAAAATTCATTTCCCAATTTTTCTCTTAATATTTTAAAATTCTTTCCAAAAAATTAGTGACATACCATTTTTTCCTTTAAAAATATTCAATGATATGTTGGTAAGTGAACTACTGGTTGAACTGGAAATAGGTTTTTAATTGGGGAATATGTGTACACATTAGTTACCAACACTAGCAAATTTTCATTTAAATTTAAAGCAGTTTCATATAAATTAATAAATATTTTTCTACGTATATCTAGATGGATAATAACTTGGTTTCAAGACTTATAGCTTTCAATTAATCATTTATTATTATAAATTTAAGTAAATAAAAAACAGAAAATTACATAGCTAACTTACCTTTTCCAGAGGTTTCTTCAAGTCGATAGTAGTTTCAATTTTAAACTTGGGCAGTTTCACTACAACTTCAGGCTTAAACATGTTCTCTGTAATTTTGGTCAAATCTGTCTCAGCGAGCTTCTTTTCAAGATTGGCAATTCCATTCCTTTTGTTTGGCAAAATCACTAGCAAACTAACGTCAGAATTTGAGTATGGCAATTCCAAAACCTTTGCATCTAAAGTTTCATCCTCTTTATAAAAGTACTTTCCCTTGGCATTCATCATTTGCACCTCGATTGTATCATTGTCATTTAAATAAAATTTTTCTTTTTGGGTTAATTCTTTATTAAATTTTGATGCCCAGGTTCCCTTAAAGTAGATTGCATTTACTAGTACTAATCGAGTAGCACTGTTTAGAAGGTCAGGAGTTATTAAATCTTTAATTTTCTCTTGAGTTTTGTCTTCGACCCACTGATTAATGGTTTTTGCACTAGCTTCAGATTGACTAAAGTTGAGGGACTGAACTTCAGAGAAAAAATTTTTCTCAGTAACTTCTTTAAAGGTTGGATTTAATGCACATCCTTCCATGATATAAACCTTATTGGCCATAAGTAATTGAACATCTGACACATTATTTAGATGTTTCATCACATCCTGGTAACCAACAGCAGCTTCAAGATGATCTGACACTCCCAATGTCTTGCCAAAAGCAGCACGCGTCGTTCCGTCAGCACCTTGGTAAGCCATTGATAAAACTGCATGAGCACTTATCGGTGAGAAAAACACATTTCCTGGCTTTTGGGCCAGCACATTATATAACTGTTTAGTAAAATGGCCATTGCCTTGAATGACGCTTTGTAGTTCTTGCTTTCCTGCCATTACTTGTGAACACATCGTTAGGAGCGCTGTAAAAATGATCCCTACAAAAAAAAACATACTAAATTAAAATATAAAATACAAACTGAGAAAAGTTCAAAATGAATAAATCCTAGGATCCAATGCTTAATAATCCTTTCAATGATCTTAGAAAGGGTAAACAAAAATGATATAGGTTTAAAGTTAGAGCCACTCATATCGCCAGCCTTAAAAAGTGAAATCATATTAGCAACCTAAGAGTATGAGGAAACTGACTACTACAAAATAAAACATTGATAACTTGTAACAAAATTTAAATAATTTCCAGCGATAGCTGCTAATAAATAAGTTTTCTTAGTGTTAACTATAGTAATTCTAATTTCTGGAAGATTATTAAAATAGGCTGGTTATCCCATTACTAGAAATGAACGATTTCCAGAGATTGCAAGTCCAGTTGTAAGTAGTATTGTTACATTAACTTTACAGTATTGAATATAAATAATATTTCTATTAGCATTAAACATTTTTAAATGACAAATTTAGCTCAAAATTAGTTTATTATCATGCTACATATGTATCCACATATTACATACTAAACATCAATTTTTTAAAGTCAACTTTTTATTGTGGTTGAGACATTTCACAGCAATCAAATGAGATAGACTATACAAAATCTAAATTATTAAATTAGGACTATTATAGCAATCAGAAATCTACCACACTAAAAAGTTTAATTCGCATTTCATTAGTTTCCACTAGAAAGTCGATCTAAATTGTTAGACTTTCAGTTCAACTATTCAGTTCTCTCTGGATTCCACCAAACGCGAAAACAGAAGGCAGGATGTTCTATGAATTTCATATTGATTACACATGAAAAGTAATTACATGGGTTAATACATACATATGTACATACATATTTTGGTTAAAAAACAAGTATTGTTACCTTACCAGAATCCCAAATACTCTGTTGAAATTTGGAAACTGAAAACGTTTTTCTGCTAAACTTCATAAACGCTATTTTTAGATTATATAAATCAAAATATTAAATACAAAATAAGATTCAATTCCAAGAAACGCCCTAAACTATGGTAAACCCTTTCCTTATCGATTTGTTTATAGTTGACATGGACCCACAAGGGAGATTTAATTATGGTTCAAAGTTCACTAATCATTCGATTTAAAAAGCTTAACTCATCAAATTTTCTCTCAATAATGTCCTGCTATGAAACGAGAGCAAAGTTAAAAGTTTGTCGTTGAACGGCCCACCAGTAAAAAGAGTAAATAATAAAAAAACATAACCTAAAACCATTCAACAATGTAGAGATGTTGGAGGAGCATCGATACTTGTGATCGTATCGGTGCTCAGCATCGAAATGTTTTTATTTATGAAAATCTCAACAAAATATTCAATTTCCTATTTTTACTCCCCGGTAGCAGTGAGTAAGGTGATTGCATGAAACTTTACAACAAGAAATAAGAGTACAAAAAAGTAGTTTCACTTTACATAAAACTTATCGCTGACTAAATTACCATTATGAACCTTTTGAAATTGCGGTAATCTGAACTAACCTGGGTACCCTGTCTAGTTTCTATTCTGAGTTAACATTGTTATAATCTATATTCATCATATGATTATATTTTGAAAGTCAACATCACAGGAAATCTCGATACAAACGTTCATTATGTGATAAACCATTTAACCTTTCCTTGATAGTTTAATTTTGGACATGATTAATTTGTATTAAATTTGTGATATCCGTAAATCAAAATACTTATTGAAGGAGGAATCCTTTTAAAAGCTTATTGCACCTGTCTATTTACTGGAACTGTTTAAATGTTTAATTTTGGAGATAATTAATTTCTATTAAATTTATGATATCCGTAAATCAAAATATGTACTTATTTGAAGATACATTTTTAGAAGCTTACTGTTCTCCAGCTATTTAATTGAAATTATTTTAATATCAGGTATATTTGGGGATCACGGACATATGGATATGTACATATGTAAGTGGAATGTATTCTTTCCAAATATCATAATATTTCTATTAAAAATAATGTGTTTGTTGTATTAATCATATGTAAGTGACCTCAAACTATCATAATACCCATGAAAAATTTAATTAAATCTTAAAATTTTATTATTTTCTTTAAGTGAATCAAACGATTTTCTAAAAACTATAATGTCACCCAAAATTAAGAAAAGTTTACTTTTTAAGGAACTCATTAGGCTCACTCATAGAATGTAGTCAAATTTTCTGTAATTTTTGAAATATTTATTTGAGAAAATACGAAAAATAACAAAATCATCAATCCTCTTTCTTTCGTAAACTATTTAAGATTATTATTTTCATGATTAGAAAATAATTATTTCCACGTAAGGTTCACAATTCGAAAGTACAGCGTGTCATTTCGCTAGCCGAAATTACTGACCTCGCCTGCGGCTCAGTCAAAAACTTTCATCTTGTTTGTAACGTGCTTCTTATCATTCTAGTAACATAATATAATATTATGAATGGTCTAAAATCTCCCAGTTCAGATATCGAGTTTTAAAAAATCAATCAATTTGAGTAATTTCGCGAATAACCCAAAAAGGTGTTTGAGACTTTAAAAGGCTGCACAAAAGAGCTTTGTATCTCTACCAAAGTAACTGAAATTCAAACGAATAATTAAAAAATGTAAGTGAAATCATTGGTGTATCCATAAAACTTGAATATGTTTTATTTCCTTAACGAAGCATTTTTTAAAAACAGCATAATAATATTATTTTTCATTGTAGCATACTTGCACAGAAGATCATCAATGTTATTGCAGTCTATAGTTTTGTTAATTACTGACAATATGGCAAATGAATAATGTCGGAGAGATAATATTTATGATTCAAAAATTATTAGTACGTATTTTCAATTATCGTAAATTTTGATAGCATACTTACACAATTGCTCTTGCATACTCCTTATTTAATAAGTATATTCGTAAAAGGCACTTAACCAAGATCGTGTAACAGCACAATCTCCGAACTAATATAAAACTAACACTGTACTGAGAATAATTGAGTCCTGACGATTCAAATTGAGTTGTTTAAAGAAATTATTACAAGAATTACTAGCGATAACACGTTGTAACGTTCTGCTTATTCCATGTCGTAATTTCTTAGTGTTATCTGCAATACTATACTGCTGTTTACAAATACAGTTCACTTCTATTAAAAATAATATTGTTTTATTGATCACTTATGCGAAATATATAGCATAGTAGTAATCCTCCATACAAAGTTCTAGGTACTAAGTGTTTACTACCTCTTTGCACAATAACATACAGGGTATTCTGTGAAAAATGCACCAAAAAGGAATTTTTTAATCTAGATGTTAAAATAATAAGATTTAACCCAACTCGCCTTATGAAAATGTTATTCCTTTATACAGGGGGTTAAAGGTAATTTTTGTTTTTGAATATCTTTAAATAAATCGAGTAGTCGATATATGAAGATATTTTGTCCAAATTTTGTATCTATGTTTGTTTTAAGACCGGTAAAAGGAATAATTCATGAGATTTTAATTTCAAAAAAGAGGGCGCTAGTTGCAGCCTAGAGGGTGCCTATTTATGCCTCCATTTTTTTCCAATGCAATAATTGTGATTTAAAAGTATTATCGATAGATCTATTATTTCTAAAGATAAAAGGTATACCTCACTTATTTCATTAATCCAAGTCATTTTCGAATTATGGCGAATTTAAATGTCCGTAATGGGTCTAAGTAAGTGCATGATATTAGCAATAGATAATTAGATAGTAAAAACAATTTATTGATAACAGTTATTAATTTACCGAAACAGTATTTTTAATTTTAGCAAGTGTACAAAATGTCCACCATTTACTTCGATGCACTTTCATACTCTTTTTATTAAGTGTTGTCTTATTCTAAATAAATATCCTTCATTATTTTTAATCACTGTGACGGCATCCTGGATGCGTTGAAATAATTGGTTACGCGTATTTACCTCTGTATCATCAATTAAGGATTTCATGTATCCCCATATCCATTGGGTTGAGATCTGAGCAACGAGCTGACCAAGGTATGTCACTTCCTCGTCTAAACCATCCATTATAAAATTGTCTATTCAAAAAATTACAAAGTACAATGGGGTAATGTGGAGAAGCGCCGTCATCCATAAAGATGATATTTTGTCTTAAATTATATAAAAGGTGTTTCAAAACATGTGTCGGAAAATGAAGAGTGTGATTCTTTAGTTCATTTCAAGAAAAAAAGTTCTTATTAATATGGGTCCATAAACACACCGTTTTCGAGATACGGGGTATCAAAAAACTGTTTTTTTTTCAGTTTTCTGACAATATCTCAGATATCGTTTGAGATGCAGAAGTCACATTTTGTAAACCTATTATCGTTAATATTATTATACTTACGTTTTGAGCGCTACTTCAATTTTTCCCCATATGCCAGAGGCAGAGATTTTAGGGTTACGTGAGATTTTTTGCCCCTAATTTTTATGCTATTGGGAAAATTAGCATTTTGAGGCACGTTTTATACCGCCAATGTGTTCTACACAAAAAAGGTACTCATGATCAAAAGCTTTAATGCGAACCATTGTCGAGAAAAATTACATTTTGTGATAAAAAAATATGTAAAAAATTAGTAATATGATCAAGAAATTATTTATACAAAACTAAGAGATTAAACAAGAATCATAACAATTGCTGAAAATGATCTCCTACGTTAATACAGGTCTCTAACCTATGTCTTAGTGACTTCTGTATCTCAAACGATTCCTGAAATATCGTCAAAAAACTGAAAAAAACTGCTTTTTTAACACCCTGTATTTCGAAAACGGTGCGTTTTTGGACCCATGTTAATAGGAAGTTTTTTCTTAAAATGAGCCAATGAATCAAACCCATAATTTTCCGACACATGTTTGAAACTCCCTGTATACAGCCATAGCCAAAAATATTAAGCACTCTCGAAATGTGTTTAAAACGCTTTGTAAACTGAATTAAAAGTAATATTAATTGTTTTAGAGATAAATATATTACAACAAAATGACTTAAAGTTAATATGTAGGTATTTCGTGGGTTCACCTTTTGCGGCTATGATTGCTCGAATTCTTTTAGGAATACACTCTACTAATTTTTTGCATACATCAGCAGTTATTTTGTTCCAATCTTCCTCTAAATAAATCTTCAGATTTTCTTTTAAAGTTATTTGATGTTTCCGAATCCTCTTCTTCAAAATAGTCCATAAATGTTCAATAGGGTTTAGGTCTGGGGCTTGTGCAGGCCATTTTAACAATTCTATTCCATTTTTTTCAAACCATTGCGATGGTCTTGATTTGTGATATGGAATGTTGTTGAAATTTTACTCCGTTTAAGTTAATATCACCGAACAAAATTGAGAAGGACAAATGTAGTGACGATTCTAACACATTTACGTATTTTTCACTATCCATTCGTCGTCCTTTACAAACCATGTTTTTCTCTACATTATTGGCTACCATACATCTTCAGACCACAATACTGCTACCGCCATGTTTCACAGTCGGTACTACATACTCAGGAAGGTACTCCCCGCCTCTTCTACGCCTCACAAATGTGACACCGCTTGTTCCATAGACTTTTAGAAATTTAGAAGTAAATTTTAAAATGGGAGTTTTTATTAAAATAGCTTAAATCTAAATTGTTTTAGTTATATGCTTAGAATTTAATTTACTAAATAATAAAATTTACTAAATAATAAAATTTACTAAATTAATTTACTAAATAAAAAAAAAAAAATTACTAAAAAAATAAAACATCATCAATTAATCTTTACCTCAAAATTAGATTCATCAATCCACACAAAATTAGCCCAATCCTCTTTCGTAATTTTATTGTGTTCCAAAGCCTATTTTAATCGAACGTTTTTGTTAGCTTTGTATAACTGTGGCTTCTTTTTGGCCTTACAATCTTTCTATCCGACTTCTAGAAGTCTTCTTATCGTTCGTGCAGAAAGCTAAGAAGGCGTTTGTTTGTCTTCTATTTGTCAAGGAAGAACGTATTAACAATCGGTTCTCTTTGCTCGATGTCAGGCGTTTCCGACCCGATCTTCTCAAATTCTCATTTGTGCTAATTAATTTGAAACGATGTATTGTGTTTTGCACGGCGCACCTCGAACATTTTATTAATTTTGCAATTTCTACTTGATTGTGACCTTGTTCATATAAAAATATAAGTTTTGACGGATTTTCACTACTAAGGTCTCTTGTTTTCGGCATATTTCTGTCAAGGTACTCTTCATTAGACTACTCGAATAAACACCATTCTTTTATTTATTAAGAGCTAGGTGTGAATGAAATACGGAAATGGTTTCTGGAAAAAATATTATCAAATTTAATTCTATATTTATGACGGATTATAAAAAAATAATTTTAAAAGGTTTCATCTGTACAATACATGTTTATGCTACAAATAATCAATAATTACTATGAATGATCCCAGGAAAAGCATATTTGCTTGAATATAAAATAATGGAGGCTCCTAATAATTTTGGCTCAGGCTGTAATATTAATCATAAGAATTATATACAGGGTATTTAAGATAAGGAGGGCCACTATGAAGATCTTCGAAACGGTAAGAAATATAGATTTGGTTAAACAGGAGAAAAGTTGCGTAATCAGGGGCCTAAAAAAATGGCGTTTAGAAATCGCTGAAATATGTTTTGATTTTTGAGATATTTGGGAAAAATTGGATTTTCCGATTTTACATATTATTTTTTTCTGGCGGTAATATTCTACCTAGTTCAAAACTGAAGGTTCTTCTCTACAGCAACTTTTAATGCGCTTTAACATGGCATTATCAGCTTTTTAATCCGACGTTTCGTCATAGCGGAACCATCATTAACTTCATTTTTTTTTTAATGCGGCCCGAATGTTCTGATATCAAATTCTGAAAGACCTTTTTATTCTGAATTCAACAATGTATGACATTTTGCAGTTTAATTGCGTTTTAGTCTTTTTTTTTTGCCCTAAACAAAAAAAAATATTGCACACCTGTACATAGTTTTTTAATTTTAAAAAATAAATAATTAGCTATATTAATTAACAGTTTATGTCATTAGGTATATTATAATTATTTCCTATTATTTGTTTTATAGTAGATATTTCCCATTTAGTTTTTTTTTGGGGTACCTTATAAAATTATATCTTTTAGCAACGAAGAATATGCTGATATTGTTCACTGTTATAGAAGAGCTGATGGAAATGGCAATGCTGCTAAGTGTTTGTATCAAGACAAATTTTCTAATCGTTGAATTTCTGTTACAAAAGTATTCAGCAGGACCTTTCGTCACCTTAGAGAAACTGATTGAGTACACAATCCTTTTGACCATTTGACTAATCGTAATGAGCCTGAAGAGGAAGAAGATATTCTTCTTGTTTTTGAGGAGGAGCCTACAACTAGTATTAAAAAAGTAGCTACAGTTCAGAACACCTCCGCTTGGAAAGTTTGATCGGTATTGGAAACCTGAAAGAAAAGCGTTTTCCATTACACTGCGGTACAGGGTCTGAAACCTGGAGATCTAGATCGACGAATAACTTTTTTCGTTTTTTGTTAAACTCAGATCTAGAAGACACAACGTTTTTGAAATATATTCTTTGGACGGACTAGTTTAAATTTACGAGAGAAGGAATTGTAAACTTTCATAATTTACATTATTGGGCTGATGATGTTAATATATGAAGAGGAGTTATTGGTGGCCATTTCGTAGGAGTACATATCCTACCAGAAAACTTAAACGGGGACAACTATTTAGCTTTTTTACAAAATGATCTACCCGTCTACCCATCCCTGAATGTACGACGAAATATGATCTTTCAACAAGATGGGTGTCCTGCTTATTACTATCTAAGATTAACTCAGTACTTAAATGAAACATTTGCTGGTTGATGGATTGGCAGGAATGGTCCCATTTTATGGCCTCCTAGATCTCCCGATTTAACACCCCTCGATTTCTTTGTGTGGGGACATATGAAAGAACTAGTGTATCAAGTGGAAATTCAGAATCGAGGTAATCTTATTACTAGAATTCTTCAAGTGAGTGAAACACTTAAAAATGAAATGCGAATTGGTATCACAACTCATATTAGAATTAGAGCTCGCAAATGCATTCAAAACAACGGTTTACAATTTTTACATAAATATTAATAGTTTGTAGATTCGTTGGCAATTATTATGTTTTGATTGATTTTTATTCTTCTTAATACAGCGTTTGATTTAAAGATACTCAATTATTATTTTATTCTGGTGGGTTTACAGCAATAGGAGTTTCAACATTATTCTACATTTTATCTAATAGATTAAGATGAGCTTTATTATTTCTAGCAGATAAATTACTTAACAAAGAAGTTTTATAATAGTTTGAATTATTAGAGCGCAAACCATTTTTATTTCTTATTTCGACTTTCTAATCAAGTTATTTTGATCCTAACGTGATGTTCATGTACAATAAGCTAATTATTTCATGTAGCTCACAATAATTTGAGATAAATTGTTATGGGATGTTTTACTATTAATCTTCTTAAAGAAAAAATGTTCATATTTAATAATGTTGACTGTTTCAATTTATTTCAATGCACCGAAAATACACCAATTATACAGAACAATTGAAAAACAAAAAATCGTAAATATCTCAAGACCGATAACACTTTGTGTATAACTAAGTTTGATTAAATCAATTCAGACTGATCTATTTTACAATCTTGTTCAGTTTTTTCCACCGACTACCAAACAGCCTGTATATATGTATACATACATATACATATGTATATGTATGTTAGAGTAATTAAATATTTTACCAATAGAATTATCGATTCGATCGCATCGAAGTCGATCGCATTTTCTTTTTCTGATTTAATACACTGGGTCGACGGCCCAGTGTAACCTGATATTAATGATGTTAACCTAAACAAGGAGCTTGATTCAAGGGAAAAGAAGGAAGAGCAGTTAAAAAGATGATTTTGTTCGAGCCTCTTGGCTCCAGATGAGTTTTTTCAGTTTTGTTCTCTTTTTGTTGGAAAGTGAAAATAAAGAGTGCTGTCTGCGGAATAGAGTGTCTCATTTTTAATCCGCTTAATAACATATATAGCATTTTCAAAGGCAAGTTGGGTTAAATCTTATTATTTTACTGTTTAGATTATAAGATTCTTTTTCGGTGCATTATTAATGGAACACCCTGTATAAGTAACAAATTGTACTTCTGTCTAGTACATACCTACACATGAAAGTTTGTATTGATTTTTATATACTTTTTTGCCGTTATGCAAAATACAAATTCTGTCAAACAACGTTTTTGCTTTTTTGAATACTGAAAAGTCAACAGAGTTCTGAAAATGTCAAGTCGAATACAAAAAATCATCGCCACCAGTAATTTCGAAGTTCGTCGAGTAGAACCCTTTTCGTTGTACAGGGTGTGCAAATAACGGAGGACGTCGGCTGTATCTGGGAAACTACTCATTATCGGATCAGGAGAAAAAAAGTACTATAGCTAAATAGGCCATGAGAAATCGCTGGAAAATATTTTCAAGTTCCTAACCATACCGTTAGGGGGCGTTTTTACATGACAAATCAATAAAAGACGATTTTTAGTAAAATTTATCTGGAAAATGTATATTTTAAAAATTAAATATCAATTTTTGAGATAATATGTCACAACTATACAACCATAACCTTCAAGACAAAGACCACATAGACAAATCGGCATACATTTTACAATACGCGGATGACACGGCGCTCACCGTACATGACAAAACCACCAAGAAGGCTGTAGAAAGACTCCAAACACTTACTAACCAAACAATGGGGTGGTTTTACAAGTGGAGGCTGACGCCAAATGCTGGCAAAAACCAGCTTCTACTATCAAACCACCGAATTAAACCCAATTCCCCAGCAATAATAGCGGACGGACAAGCAACGGAACCAAAAAACGACGTAAAATACTTAGGAATGATACTTGACTCCAAGCTGAAGTTCACTAAACATGTAAAGACCATGAGAACAGAAACAATCAGAAGGGCAAAACATTTCTGATCACTAACATACAAAGACAAAGGGATCAGTACAAAGACTGCAACAAAAATATACCAATCCATATGCAGACCACTCCTGGACTACGGACATATCCTAAGAGCAAACGCACCAGAAAAGACCATAAAACACATACAAACAACGGAACAAATCGCCCTACGAACCATCACAAAAATAAGAAACCCTAGAAACCCACTATACAACCCATCTAACCAACTATTGTACGAACGCGCACACATGATAAGAATAACGGAACGACTACAGCACATCCAGACAAAATGGAAAAACAATCCTCACAATCTAGCACTACTGATCCCACTGTGCCTAACAAGACAAACTAGACAGTCGCGCTTCCATTCTCCCACAAACACCCTCCTAGAACACCTCCAAACATAAATCCTATCCTAATATCTTACTCCCTTACTCCCTGCACTGCTCCCGCTTATACCACACATAGTTTAGGGAAAATTGTAAATGATTAGATTCTAAAATGAAATGTACACACTCAAGGGCAGAAAGACCAAAAGGTCGATAGCCTATTTCGTATGAAATAAAGATTTTGTATATATATTAGGTGTACAACTTTGCTTCCGCCGTTTTTTTTCCGAATTTCGCGATTTTATTGTAAAAAACTAATTATACCTTTAGGATCCAAAGTATTGTCCATCGCTGGCCACTACTTTCTCCCATCTTTCGGGCAGCATACGAATCCCGTGTTGAAAAAATTGGACATCTTTTGAAGCGATCCACGATTCTATCCAATTTCTTACTTCTTCATAAGACCGGAAGTGTTGGTCAGCTAGCCCATGTGCCATGGATCGAAACAAGTGATAATCAGAAGGAGCTAGGTCAGGAGAATATGGCGGGTGGGGTAGGACTTCCCATTTCAATGTTTCCAAGTATTTCTTGACCACTTGCGCAACATGGGGTCGAGCATTATCGTGCTGCAAAATCACTTTATCATGTCTCTCGTTGTATTGCAGCCGTTTCTTTTTCAATGCTCGGCTCAAACGCATTAATTGGGTTCGATAAAGAGCACCTGTGATTGTTTCAGTTGGTTGTAACAGCTCATAATATATTACGCCGAGTTGATCCCACCAAATACAGAGCATGATTTTGGAACCATGAATAGACGGTTTGGCCGTCGACGTGGAAGCATGGCCGGGATATCCCCAAGTCTTTTTGCGTTTGGGATTATCGTAATGAACCCATTTCTCGTCCCCAGTCACAATACGATGCAGAAATCCCTTCCGTCTTTGCCTTGCAAGCAACTGTTCACAAGCGAACAGACGCCTGTCAATATCTCTTGGTTTCAACTCGTACGGCACCCAATATCCTTGCTTCTGAATCATTCCCATGTCTTTGAGGCGTTTTGAGATTGTTTGTTGAGTCACTCCCAATGATTGTGCCAATTCTTGTTGACTTTGACACGAGTCTTCGTCAAGTAATGCTTCCAAGTTCGCATCTTGGAAAACCTTCTTTCTTCCACCGCTATGTTGGTCTTCGACGTGAAAATCACCGTTCTTGAAGCGCTGAAACCACTCACGACATGTCCTTTCACTAATAGTGGCTTCCCCATAAGTATCTGAGAGCATTCGATGAGCCTCAGCAGCAGATTTCTTCATATTGAAGCAGAAAAGTAAAACCTCCCGCAAATGACGAGAATTTGGCTCGCATTTGGCATTTTCAATTGCGAATAACTTTATGATGAAGACACAAATAGACTAATATTTTTATGAGGTTATGTTAACAGGTGCCCAAGGCTCCTGCATGCCCACATGGGGTTATTTATTTCGATCATTACTTACCGCTACATACATCTATTCAAAAACGGCGGAAGCAAAGTTGTACACCTAATATATATGTCACAACTTTTGTAGGAAGAGTTTTTAAAAATTTTTTGAAACTGAAGGGTGAGGGAAGCTTCTAGGTCAGCTCAAAAACTTCAGTTTTATCGACATTAGTTAAACATAAAACTACATTGTAATACCTCGTTGGAAAGGTCTTTTTGCAAGCTATGACGTGACAATTATCTCACTTCATGTTAATGTGACACAAATGCCGTTAGGGGGCGCAATTTGAAAAATATGGTAATTTTTCAAGTTATTTCAGAAAACTTAAATGGAAGGGTATATGTTTTGTTGTACCAATCGAAAGAGCGTTAAATTCTGCTTAATATAGTCAAAACCCGATGCAAATATCTTTATAAATTATTGCAGTTTGAAAAAAGGGTTTTCTTACGCATGAAACAAACCAGCTTCGCTTATGAATCAAATAGGCCATTATTTAAATACGGTTTAATTTAATCCTAATAACTTCAAAAAATAACTAACATTAAAAGAAGAACATTAATATTAAAAAATAATTAATTATTTTTAAGATGCTGAAATTGTTTCCCATTATTTTCAATACACAATTGAAGTCGCTCCTTTGTAGAAAAAATTGCAGTTTGAATTTCTCGTAAGGTGATTGATGTTACGGCATTGAGGATTCTATTTCTCATGTCTTCTTTTGTAGTTGGTCTTCTTTGAAAAACTAAGTCCTTTAACCTACCCCATAAATAAAAGTCCAAACACGTAAGATCTGGCGACCTCGCCGGCCATGGAAATAAACTTCCCCTGCCTATCCACTTCCCGAGAAATGTAACATCCAGAAATTCTCTCACATTAAGAGCAAAATGCGCTGGGCAACCATCGTGCTGAAAATATATTTCCCGTCGTGTTTGAAGATCAATTTCTTCCAATAGCACTGGTAACTCATTATGCAAAAATTGCAAATAACCAGTGCCATTTAATGTTTCTTCGAAAAAATAGGGTCCGATAATCATTCCATTAACTATCCCACACCATACATTAATGCTCCAATGTCCTTGATTATGCACTTCTTGCATCCAGTGTGGATTAGTTGGCGACCAATAGTGCATATTGTGCAGAGCATATTGTGCAGATTCACACCACCATTACTTCTAAATATTGCTTCATCTGTCCACAAAATCTTTAAAAGAAAATTTTGATTCTCTTGGGTCATTTTAATTAACCAATGACAAAAATCCAAGCGTCTGTCAAAATCTTCTTCTGAAAGAGTTTGATGTAAAACTACATGATATGGATGTAATCTAAAAGAAATTATAATTTAAAAATACCTTGTAACTATGGCAAAATAAAAAAATTAAGACAAACCTGTGATCTTTTAGAATATTATATACTGATCCAGTAGAAATCCCCATGTCTCGGGATATGGTCCTAATGCTAATATGGTTATTAAGTTCTGTGCATGCTAGCACATTTATTATGTTTTTCTCATTGCGACCTTTTCCTTGACGTCGGTGCTTTAGGGATTTGACACCATGATATCGCAAACGAAAAGCTAAATTCTTAAATGCCTTAGATTTATAACTTCTTCTTTCTGGATATTTTAACGCATATATCCTTGCCACTACTGTTGAATTTTGTAAATATTCAAAATAAACTGTAAGCATATCAAAAGCTTCCTTGTTCGAAACTGGCATTTTTTTATCACGATCAAAAACGTTTACCAAAATCAATGTCGATATAATAATCTTATGGATAAAAATGGTGTTTATTGAAATGCCTATTCATTTGTTTTAAATTTCTGACGTAGCGATCATAGATACACTCGCGGCCTACTTGATTCACAAGTGAAGCTGTTTTGTTTCATGCATAAGAAAACCCTTTTTTCAAACTGCAATAATTTATAAAGATATTTGCATCGGGTTTTGACTATATTAAGCAGAATTTAACGCTCTTTCGAATGGTGCAACAAAAGATATACCCTTCCATTTAAGTTTTCTGAAATAACTTGAAAAATTACCATATTTTTCAAATTGCGCCCCCTAACGGCATTTGTGTCACATTAACATGAAGTGAGATAATTGTCACGTCATAGCTTGCAAAAAGACCTTTCCAACGAGGTATTACAATGTAGTTTTATGTTTAACTAATGTCGATAAAACTGAAGTTTTTGAGCTGACTTAGAAGCTTCCCTCACCCTTCAGTTTCAAAAAATTTTTTAAAACTCTTCCTACAAAAGTTGTGACATATTATCTCAAAAATTGATATTTAATTTTTAAAATATACATTTTCAAGATAAATTTTACTAAAAATCGTCTTTTATTGATTTGTCATGTAAAAAACGCCCTCTAACGGTATGGTTAGGAACTTGAAAATATTTTTCAGCGATTTCTCATGGTCTATTTAGCTATAGTACTTTTTTCTCCTGATCCGATAATGAGTAGTTTCCCAGATACAGCCGACGTCCTCCGTTATTTGTACACCCTATACATACATATGTATGTACAGACTGGACCAACTAAATGGAATAAATTCAGTATCTGCATATTTTGACATACGCGAAAAAAATACCGACAAACTTCAACTTAATATTCTGAAATTACATCCTGTAGCGTAAAAAATTCATTCTTAAATTGAATCCCTTTGCGTGACAATTGCAGTCCCCAAATTTTTAAATTGGAAGTATGAATTTGTAATACCGCATTTGAAAGGTCTTTTCATTCTCTATTCAAAATTGCTATGGTTTTAAGTTTAATTTGAAATAATAATAAAAAAATCAATTAATGTAATTGATGAAATTGTCTTCAATAAACTAAAAACTTATTAACTAATACCACTTTATTATTGATAATGTAATGAAATAACAAAACAAACCAATCTCAATGTACTACAACTTAACTTTTTCAAATTGGTAAATAGGGGAGCAAGGATTGCTCATATTACTCTATTAAGAGTTTTTCTCATGGGGTATATGAAGAGTGTGATGTATACAAAACTAAACTACGCAATCTAGCCGACTTAACAATAAGAATAATGCTTGCGATTAGATCGGTTACAGCTCAGATGTTGATTAATGTTAAAAGACATTTTTATTTACGGTTAAGATACTGCCAAGAAGGTTCGACCATTTTGACCATATTATAGAAAATTAATATTAATTTGTTTTATTATTTTATTACATCATCAATAACAATGTGGTATTAGTAATCAAGTTTTAAATTTATTGTTGAGAATGTCGTTAATTACATTTTTTTTCTATTATACGTTGCAATAAAGTCTAAAATCATAGCAGTTTTAAACAGAGAATGAAAAGATCTTTTAATTGAGATATCACAAGCCCATATTTCCAATTCAAAAATTTGGGGATTGTAAATGAAGAGCAGATTTGAATAAGGGGCAGAAGAAATCGCAATTGTCGTTTCCTATTGAAGGGGCTAAGTACCATTATTATTATTATTTCGTTTTGTAAATAAATAACAATTTTTTTCCTTCATGATCCATTTTGCAGTGTTTATTCTCTTGAAAGTATTCTGTGTGTGCGATTGTGCCTGAGTAAAGAACAAAATAAACTTAATAAACAATGATACTACCATGAAACATAAATACGGAACTGGAATAAAGTTTAAGATCCAACAATCACTTAAAGTGTCCGGTAAAGAATATGTGTCTCGTAAAGGAAAGAGTGTTTCAGCAAAAATACTACCACAGCTCTAATTTTATGGCTAGAAAGTATTTTACTGATTTAAAATCTTTTATTCTAGATATGTAAATGTTATAATGATGGTTGCAAAAAGATCAAAGGTGAAGAAAAAAGGAACCTTTTTGATCATTTCTACTCTTTGGATCTAAACGCACAAGGACCATTTTATATGTCCCATATACATTTAGGACATGCGGTCACAGTTACTTACCAAACGATCGTCATTTCGCACAGATTGAAAGAAGAAAAAGACTTAAAAAATGCTTTGTATCTGAAGGCATCGAACAACTCATAAGAGAAACTAGATCAATACAGCCATATAAAGTTGTAAAAATAGATCTCAGAAACTTTTTAAATATACAAGAAGCCGCGGATTCTTTAATATCTACTGCTAAGCTTGCAATATGTCACAAATTCGAGTTACGAAAGATAACCCAGAATTCGTGTTTATTAAGAAAACACACAGTGATATAGACCGTTGGGAAAAAATAAAAGTTCTAAAGAAAAATATATCTGGAGGCCAAATAAAAAACGTCCAGATAGTTGGACAAGAATCTACACCACAGCTTAATGCAGTTAAAAAGCAAAATTTACGTGCTATGATTCCATATCTTCATTTACCAGAGCACCAGGAGTTCCACCAAAAACTTACAGCATAGTCGGTAGCACTTATCTTCCGCAAAAAAGCTATTGATACTTAGCCCGTTTCTATTTTTTTTTCATTTTCATTCATTTATATTAAAAACATTCTTAACATATCAATTTTTTTCTTACTATGTATATAATTTAAATTCCCAAATAAAGAGTTTTGTCAAATTATAATGGTTTTATTCATAAAATGGTCAAATTAATCATTTTTTGATTCTCCTGAACATTTTGCTTTTTGGCACTTAACCCCTTATTCAAGTCTACTTTTCAGTTGTTTCGCAAAGAGAGTTGAATTTAGGGATGAAATTTTTACGTTACAGGGTGCAATTTTAGAATCTAAAATTAACGTATTTCGATATTTTTTTTATCTATTTCAAAAAATGCAAGTAGATATGCAAAGGGATTTCTACTCGTACGATCAATAGCGTTATCGTTAGCGTGTCTGATTGTGCGATATCTCTTTATTGGTCGTATACAAGGGGGCACCTGTTGCTAATAGCGTTAGTGTGTTTCGGTGGTGCGATAAGTGTCTATTAGTTGGTTCTTATCAGTACGATCTCTATGAGAGAATTGTGGAGTAGAAGGGAACATAGGTTCGTTGGGTGAAGAAAGGTTTCTTGCATATACCTGCCTGAGCAGGCTGGCAATGTTAGCATTGCATTTCTTACTGTCAGCACCTTTAGTTAACAATAGTATATTTTATATACATTGATACAGTCGAGAATTATTTATATGTTTTGATAAGTCAAATAACACCTGGCTAGCTACATGAAATCGAATGACGCCCATAAATAGGGATATTCTATCTTTGTCTATTTCCATACCCAGAAATGCAACGCAATATAATATACGGCTCTTCTATCTAAACTTGACTCATGGAGATTCGAACTGGAGGAATTTGTCAATGATGGTGGTTCTAAAAAGTGAGGAGAATAGTTTAAAAAAATATAATGTCGCCGAATCTTCCATAAAAGCAAAAGAAGAACATAGAATTGAAAAATATTTGTTACTTTACTACAATGCTGTATTTGTATCGCTATTATTAGCTATACAAATTTTTAGACGAAAAAGGGGAACGAATAAAACTCCTTAAAAATGATTTTTTATTACATTTTAAATTAAGTTATTCTACCAACGTCTCTCTATCTCTTTTATCATATACGTTAAAAATTAATTATTTTGTATTATTATTACTACTTACTAATAATTATTACCAATTAGAATACAGTAATATTCGCTTATAACGAACTAATCTATGATATACGAACTTAAGTACAATTAAACGTATGTTATTTTTATCACTTATAACGAATACGCCGAACCTTTAATTTTTAAAAGAATAGAAAAAATTTGCGATTATAACGAACTTAACACAGGATTTTACCGAAGCACGTAAACAATTCACGGGGAATGTCCAAAATCATGTGAAGCAAATTGCTGACACAAACGACACAGTTATTTCATTATATTGGTTGAACTAAAAGAATTATACAATCATGAGTGATATCTTAAAAAAAAACAAAACGTAAAACTTTAACTTTAAATTGTAAATATGATATTATTAAATGGTTGCAGAAACATGCCAAACAGAGCAAAATTTGTTCGGAAATGGGATTAAGTAAATCAACAGTAAGAACAATACAATATGCAATATTCGTAGGTATTTTTTTTTTGTTATTTCAGTAATTTTCGAGCTTTGTAATAAATTAATTTGAGATATTAATATGAATTAAAATTTGAATATATAATTTTAAGCTGCAACAATTTGAAAAAATAAAGAAACAATCATAAAAACCTTCAAAAGAGGACAATATTCAAATGTAAAAAAAATCAAAAAGCCCAATAATTATGAAGTTGATGAAGGAGCATTAAAATGGTTTTCTCAACAAAGAAATAATAACGTAATTATTAACGGTGCTATATTACAATCAAAAGCTGAAGATTTTGTAAGTAAGTTGTCTGTTGAGGTTCCTTCGATAAACGAAAACCACGAAAACAACAATTTGGTTTACGAAAGTGGACTGTATTAAATTTCACTTATATAAATAATGGTAAAGTATTGGTCTAAGTATGAAGTGGGAGTTTGCTTAGTTGGGAAGATTACGAGTTACGTTTACGATCACATGTCTAGAGCGAGCACTGGTCAAAGAGAGCAAAATTACTGCGATCATCCCTTAAGTACTAAACCCGAGGAACTCCACCCAGGGGCGCACCAATACCAGACGCCATTGCGGGCAATGGTCGCGCCTAAGGTCATAAAATCGCCGCCATCTGGCAAATACCTATACAAGTCGCTTTCATTGAAGTATTGCGATCCGCCGAATTGCGGATCGCGGCAAAGGTCCAATTTAGAAAGCTTCCTTTGACTAGTAGCGTATTTCCCAGCCATAAAGAGCCCTTCGATATGGCCTGATGGGTACGATGGTCTGGCGCCCAGATGGAATCCTTCAAATACGTATCGATGCCCATGGGCGTAACTTAAGGGATGAAAATACAAAACAAATTAACTAAGCAAACTACGCCAAGAAGCAATAACCTAAAGTCCTTAACATTGTCCGAAAACCAGAAATCGAAAGGTTCAAAGGAAAGCATAATATTACGAGTGGAAGAATTGCTGGAAAATCAACTGCAGTTGATATGAACATTGCAGACGATTGGCTGAAAAACATATGGCCAATAATTAGGTCAAACTTTAAGGATGAGGACATCTTCAATGGAGATGAAACCGGTTTATTCTTCAAGCTTACGCCTGATACGATGCTAAAGTTCAAAGGGCAAACCTGTGAAGGTGGAAAGCTTTCTAAAGAAAGAATTACTATATTTATTGTAGCGAATTTCACACGATCCGAAAAAGAAAGTTATTGATAATTGGAAAATCTAAAAACCCTAGATGTTTTAAGAATATTGTACTATTGCCATTAACTTAAAAGTCCAATAAAAGGGCATGGATGAATTTAGATATTTTTATAAATGCATTACATGAATGGGATGAAGAATTACGCCGTAAAAAAATAAAAATTATATTATTAGTGGATAATTGTCCAGTTCATCCCGATGTTAAAAATTTGATGTGGATTACGTTAGTGTTTATGCCACTAAACACTAGTTCTAAATTACAACCTATGGATCAGGGTGTTATCCATAGTTTAAAGAGTCATTATCAACGACTCCTTCTCTCAGAAATAATATCTTGTATGAACAGTGGTAGGGAAAAATGTATGATTACTTTTTTAGATGCAATACGCTTTATTCATATGGCACGGCAAAAGGTGTTAAAACAAACGATTAAAAATTGGTTTCAACATGCCGGTTTTTTTGAGAATGAGAATTTTGATTCATATGATGACCTACCATTAATCGAATGGCTTTAAAAAAATCAATGCGAAAATAATATCGATATTCAAGAGGATTTTCTTCAAACCGTCAAAGATTTTGATGAATTTATTCATGTTGATGACAATCTTGTGAGTATTGAGTTTTTAGATGATAATGGCATTATTGTGTCTGTGTCTTCTGTATCTGACACTTGTGATGATAGTGAGGAAGACGAAGATGCAGCATATGAGAATAATGAAATAATATCCGTTCCTACAACCTCAGAAGTACTTCAATATGTTACTAGTGTTCGTCAATTTCTTCAATCGCGAAATACTCCACAAACTGTTCTGGAAGAAATACCTTACATATGTGGAATTATATATAAATGAAATTTATTTCACCAAAATAAAACAAACCGAAAATAGCGATAAAAAAATTCTTAAAAAGTGCTGTTAAAAACAAATATTATTTAAATTGGTTACTATTAGTTGAAGAACGTTACTTGTTGATTTTTTTCAAATATATAAATAAAGTACGTTATATATTAATTAAAAAAACAGTCATATCAACATTTATTGCTTATAGCAAACTTCGGTTATAACAAACCATTTACTGCGATTCCTTGAGATTCGGTATAAGCGAACATTACTGTATATTTATTGCAAGAGCCAATTGTGGTTTTCCCTACAATTGGCTATCGCGCACACATAATTTTTTTATTCCAAATATTCTAAACACATTGATTGTGTGTTGTTTGTTAAGAGCTCTCGCTGAAATGCCCAGTCAACCGAGCAGATGTTAACCAATTCAGGTTTAGCCACAGTTTTCCAGAATTTCTTCCAGAAAATTCTTCAAAGCACCACCTTTAAAGTACACCAAATCACATCTGCATAATTTGTCCAAGATAATCTCACAAATTTCTTGATGACACACATATCCCGTACAGTAACGCAGTCCGTGTACTCTGCATGTAACTTGGTTAACTTTCCTTTTCTTATCAGCCGAGAGGAATGAGTAACTTCGAGGTGGTTTAAATATACAGTGTGTCCCCGGGTTGAGTTGACAAGAGGAAAAAGTTTTTTATTTTTGATTTTACAAAAAATATCATTTTCCTTAAAAATTTCTGCTTGCCAAAAAGATGGGTATAGAATGTAAAAAATTTACTTAATATGTACAGGGTGTTTCAATTTGGAGTGTTTTCACAGGAAAAACCTATTTCCTGACTAGATAGAAGAAAACTGATTTAGGTGTCACGGGCTCGATTTTTGAGAAATGTTTAATGCCAAAAACCGTTTCTCAATATCGTCACAGCCCACTAAGATACAGAAGGTTTTTCGATTTTTGGCCATTTTGAAAATCGCCAATAACTTCCTTATTTATTAAAATATTGGTTTTGCGTAAAAACATTACTATAGCACTTTTTTAAGAAGAATCTAATAGAGTACTCAAATTTTTTCTGTTGTTCGCCGTTTTCCTACAAATTGCTACAACTTCATTTTTTCAAATATATATCATAGGCGGTCATGGCTTAACAAAATAGACAATTTTAAACCCTTTTCAACGATATATATACTTTAATATTTATTATCACAAATGACGGAAATATAACGTATTAACTTTTTTGACATAAGTTGGCTATGAAAATTGCTGTCAAAGGCCTTGAAACCTAAAAAAAAGATCATTTTAATGCCTTCTAATGAACTGAAATAAATTTTAAAACATACTTTCAACGTAGCTGTTCAAACTGAGCTCCTCCGCTTTGAATACATTGCAAACATTTTTTTCGCACAGAATTACAAGTATTTAACAGTTCCACAGCAGTGATTCTTGCAAAAGCATGTCCGAGTGGTTTCTTCTAATTCTGCTCTTGTTTGAATATTTCTTCCCTTGAAGATGAGATCTTTTAATCTCCCCCATAAGAAGAAATTCATAGGAGTGAGGTCACCGGACCACAGGATATATATATATATATATACATATATATATATATATATATATATATATATATATATATATATCGATGAAATAAATTAATATATATATTATATATATAAATTTATATATATATATATGTATATATGTATATATTAACAATATTTATATGTATGGTATACAGGGCGATACACGTATCTGTTTCATTTAGAAATTTTAGGACTTGTAACTATTATTAATTTTTTATATTTTGAGGTTAAACTAATATAGAAACTCTATTAAAAAAATATTTTGAAAGTCATATTACTTCCGGTTATACCGGAAGTTCAGGTCAACTTCCTTATTTTAAAAGGAACACTCGGTATATTTTTACATTTTTGGAATTTAGGGATTAACCTGATTAAATTCTTATTAGATATTCCTATAGCTAAACGTAACCGTTTCGAAGATATTTTGATTTAAGAAAAATCGTTCTAAAATACCATTTCTTCAAAATGTAAAATTATCAACTTATTGCTTATTGAAGCATATTGAAGCTAGCTTTATGAAAATTTGTTGACATGGTAATCATATTAACATAGTAGACTAGGTTAACGAGAAAAGTTTTTATAAATATTATACAGGGTTTCCAAAAAATAGTGTCACATTTAAAGAACTATGAAAGCAAAAAAGTCGCTTATTTTAAATGGAACACCTCATATATTTTTATATGTCTAGATTTTAAATTTAATTCTAAATCGATTTTTATTATATTAAGTGTTTTTATACTTCAAATTTATGCTTTTGCTGTAATTTGTGATTTTTTAATATTAGACAATAATAATTCAAAATATCTTAGTTGGCTTTGAAAAAAATATGGATCCTTTTTGATAAAATGCGTTGATGTAATTGTCAGTTTAATAATTTCGCTTAGCAGTTTAGAATCATGGATTTTGATAGTAATTATTCAAATAGTACTATAATAATAGCGTTTCCAAGATCACTATACTGTTCATCATTATCTGGGACGAACTGTATATACGTATACGGACATGCAAGAGTCAATCAATTACAATCAGTGCAAACATTATCTCAACATGATATTTTTAAAAAGAATGAAGACCATTGTAATTGAACTCAGAGCTTTTACTTAGGTTCTAGGTAGGACAACGAGTTTCACCTAAAAGAACTGGCCACCTAAGGCCACGTACGAACCAGCCACTATGCAGGATGTCTCGTATTAGTAGACCAATTCGCTAACCGGAGGTACCGCGATATGCGAAAATAATTAGACATTCCTTATGGCACTTTTTTCTTTGGCGCTTTATACTTAGTGTATAGAGTGTTAAAATTAGTAAAAAAATACTTTTGTTAATAACTTGGGTGTTTCTTAACGTGTTTTAATAAAATTTTACAGTGGTGTACAGTTCGATTAGGCACACGTTTCCTAGGATCGGGGTAAAAAAAAATTAGTGAAACGATGGGAAAAATGGGGGGTGGTGTACACATTTTCCCCAAAATTTTTTTACGCACGTCAATGGTGCATTTGTTTAGTTATTCAAATTAGTTCTTTTTTTATCTGGATTTATTAATTTTTGTAAAATTTTGATTTACAGCTTATTTTAGAAGATATTTTAGCTTATTGTCCCCCAATACGTGGCTTCTATTTTTTATTTATGTCGAAAACGTAGTTCCAAAACACACTTGATTGCTGTTTTAGTACTTGGTGTATATTGCACTGATGCGAAGATGTTTTGTCAAGACCTTGTCAACATGATTACTAAATTATTTTACTCATAACATGACATTTAAGGTAGATCTTACTCAATCACATACTTATTTGTATTTATCTAATCGGACAAACGAAAATGACAAATAGACAAGACTTTTTATCGTTTGCGGAAATGATTGACATAATTTTAATGATGAGTGAGTCTACAAAAAGCATGGCTTTGGTAGTGCTTTAGAACTACGTTCCCGACATAAATAAAAAATGGAAGCCACGTATTGGAGGCAATAAACTGAAATATCTTCTAAAGTAAGCTGTAAATCAAAATTTTACAAGAATGAAGAAATCCAGATAAAGAAAGACCTAATTTGAGTAACTAAACAAATTCACCATTGACGTGAGCAAAAAAAGTTTGGGGGAAAATGTGTACACGAGCCCCCATTTTCCACATTATTTCCCTAAATTTTTTTACTCAGATTATAGGAAATATGTGCCGGATTGAACTATACATCACTGAAAAATTTCATTAAAATACGTTGAGAAATACTCAAATTGTTAACAAAAATATTTTTTTTACTATCTTCAACACCCTGTACAATGAGTATGAAGCGCTAAAGAAAAAAGTGTCATAAGGAAAGCCTAATTATTTTTGCATAAGGAGTCTCAGGCTAGCGGATTGGCGTATTAATACGAGACACCCTGTATATTTAAACGACCTCAAAGTTATTCATCCTTCTTGGCTGATAAAAAAAAGAAAAGTTAACTAAGCTACATATAGAGTACACGGACTACGCTACTGTTCGGGACATGTGTGGTCAAGAAATCCGGGGATTATCTTGGACAAAATTCTGGGAAACTGTGGCTAAACCCGAACTGATTAACATCTGTTCGATATACCGGGCGTTTCAGCCAGAACCCTCAAAGAACAAAAGACAATTAATGTGTTTAGAACATTTAGATAAAAAAAATTATCCTCAATTTTTGGAACCACTACAATTGATAAATTTCTTGAATTCGAGTTTCCATGAGTTAAGTTAAGATAGAATAATCGTATCTTATACTGCATTGCATTTCTGAATACAGAAATGGACACAAATGGAATATTCTCATTTGTTGGCAACATTGGATCCCATGCAGCTGGCTAGGTGTCATTTGACTTATCAAAACATATAAATATATTACTTCTCGACTGTTTTGAGGTTTATGTATATAAAATACATTATTGTTAACTAAAGTATAATAGTAAAAAATGCAATGCTAACATTGCCATGTTGCTGGGGGAGGCAGATTCAATAAATACTGAAGAAACATCTTTTTACATCTCTTCCAACAACTACACACCCCTCAACAAGCGCAACTTTGGCTAGCCGCCGGTGGAGGCAAGTGCAAGAAACTTCTTTTCACTCAACAAACCCACATTCCCCTCAACCCCATAATCCCACACACAGATAATCCTGATAACAACTTACTGATAGACACTTATAGCACCATCGAACCACGCTAACGTTATTGGCGGCGGGCGCCCCCTCGTATACCAGCAATAGAGAGTTATTGCACAACTAAACTATGCTAACTATAATGCTATTGATCTTAGAACTCCCTTTGTATATCTACTTATGCAAATATTAAATTTATTCCATTTGGCTATTCGAGCCTGTAGGTATACCATAAATAACTGTTACTCTATATTAAAGCGTATTTTTTTCCTTGGATTGTTAATGTATCAACCCATTTGCGGAAAGAAAAGGAACACTTGTTTCTCTTTATTTACTTACCGACAGATTCAAATTTATAGAAATATCTTACATAACAATTTTAAAACAACTATCACAAGCACCTTCGCGACACTAAAAGGAACTGTAAGATAAGTCAAAAAAACTAGCAATATAAATAGTCTGTGATTATTATCACGGAATTTGTCAGCCGGGAATGTAACAATTAAGCAAAATTTATTATCTAATTGTATACTTAGTCATCCGTATCTATTTTTGGGCATTCATCATTAAATGTCTAAGCAAAACTTTGATGTACTTATTTTTTTACAATGCTTTGCAGGTAATTTTAAAGTATAATCTACAGTAGTCGAGTGCTTATACGTACATACAGTATCGGACAAAATTAGAGAGACTTTTTATTTGTTTAAACTACTCATGAAATATGTGTAATATAAATGCCTACACTACATTAAACAGTAACTTCGAAAAAATAACGTTTATGAAAATTAAAGTTCAAAAAAATATGTACATATGTTCTAAGAAAAAAAATATACAAGAAAATATTGCGTATCCGACGCGACATAATTAGAGCGACCGCTGTGATTTTAGGTAAATTAATATTAAAAATTTAGTATTTTGTCCAGTATCCTTTATTGGCAATGACTTGCTGACATCTGCTTGGCATTGATGCAATTAGCCTAGATATTGTGTCATCATCAATAGAATTCCAAGCATTTTGGACTTCTTGCCACAGCTGATCCTTATTTGTGATCTTTTTGGTTCTAATTGTTCTATTAACTATCTCCCAGAGATTCTCTATCGGATTTAAATCCAGTGACTGAGGTGGCCATTGCAAAAGTCGAATATTTTTTTCAACAAACCACTGTTTCACAATTTTAGCCGTGTGCTTCGGGTCATTGTCATGTTGAAACACAAATATTAGAAGCATTTCCCATTCGGCATATGGAAGCATAACATCCTCTAATATAGCTCGATATAAAAACCTATCCATTTTATAGTCAATTTTATGAATAGGGCCCATACCATGAGCCGAAAAGCAACCCCAAACCATGATGTTGCCACCGCCGTGCTTCACAGTGCCCGATACGTACTTGGGATCCAGCCTTTGCATAGCAGGGCGATGAATGAACTGTGCACCGTCACTGCCGAATATATTAAATTTGGATTCGTCGCTAAATAGCACTTTGCTCCAATCCTGGGTAGTCCAGTGTAAATGGCGAGTTGCAAACAACATGCGACTATCACGATTTTTTTTTGTTAGCAGTGGTTTCTTAGCTGGTCTTCTTCCAGGAAGTCCCACTTCTACCAGACGACGCTGGATGGTTCTTGAAGAAACACTGGTGGCACCTAGCTCTGCTAAAATTTGATTTACAGACAGCTTTGGACATCTCTGACTAATCCTTTTTATTCTCCTATCTTCTTGTTTGCTCGTTTTTCGTTTTCTTCCTCTTCGTTTTATATTTATAACCCTACCACGAAGCTGGAAATTTTTGATACTTCTTGAAACAACCTGTTTTGTTACCCTAAATTGGTCTTTTATTGTTTTTTGTGGTATCCCAGTTTTATAGGCCTCAATAATTTTTTCTTTAAGATCAATGGAGTAACGTTTTCCTCGAGGCATCTTGCACTATTCGGATGTATTAAACAACGGTATATGCGAACCACTATCCACAACAGGCAAACAGAAAATTGCAAGGTCGCTCTATTTTTGTCGCAAAATATATTCATTGGTATTTAAAAAATGCGGGTAAGGGACGGCATTCCTAGATAAACTCAAAATAAATATACAAACGCATATACCAGATGGGGTTTATAAAGTTCTTATTTCATTTGTATCATGGCATCAACATAAAAAAAATAAAACCAAATTTTAGTGAGTCTCTCTAATTTTGTCCGATACTGTATGTATTTTTGTAAATATCTGTTTGGAGATGATCAATCAAAGTAATACAAATGATGAAGTAGAAAGGACAGCTGAAGAACGATGTGGTTTTCGTATTTTCGCCAATATTTTTTTAGGAACGCCTGTCATTTTTTACAGTCATTAAATATGAAAATTAATTCCGTCTAAAGAATAATGCAAAGATAGCACGCAGAAACAATTATTTTAAATGAAATGTTGCTTTGGTGACAATACAAATTAAAGCTTCTATCCCATTCATTCCTCATTCGATGATAGAATGGTTTAAAATTGTTATAATATCATCAATTAATCCGCAATGAATAGCAAATAGAAGATAAAGACACGCGATAAGTAGCAGATAATATTATTAAATGCGTTCATGTCTACCCAAAGTCACATCGTACGGCCTTGTATATATATATATATATATATATATATATATATATATATACGGGTTATTCACGTCATGCTACACGGAATATTGTGGCTAAAGTATTCAATATTTCGAATTTTACTTTTATACAGGGCGTTGTAAATAAGTGAAAAATATCAAAGTTCTGTTTTTTTAAATGGAACACTCAATATATTAGTACCGTTTTAGGTTCCTTGAGAAAAATAAATGTAAGTTTCATTAAGGTTTACCTACCCTAAACCTTAAGGATTTTGAAATAATTGAAATTTTGTAGAAATGTAATGCAAATTTAAAAACTTTGCTTTAAAGAAAGTTTAAACTGGAGTAAGTCGAAATTCACATCAAGCCTCAGACATGAGGCATATTTCATGCCATAGTTATGAAAATTTAGATATCTTATACAGTGTGTGCAAAAAATAAATTGGAAAATGTATTTACTTTCAAGGGTATTAACTTGCTTAATTTAAATGGAACACCCTATATTTTATTACTCCAAGTTTCAGATTGAAATATTACCGATCGAAAACTATTATACTATCCTATACCTAAATGTACAAGTTTTCCTTGAAAATTAAGATTTTTAAAGAAAGTAGAAAATCCTATTACTTTCTGCATCAGTTGCCACAGTGACATCTGATCATCATTTCAAAGTATTCTCAATACTCTCGACTGTCTTACGTTTTCGGTTAGGAAATTAAATGAAGTCATCATCTTTCTATTTTTTGTTTTAGTTGCCATAGTTACGTTTAAAATGTCAAGCGTTTTTATTGTATTGTATTGATCCATTAGTGTAAGAAAAGTTTTTCTTATAACATTACTTTGATTTCAATTTAACTAATTTTGTTACAATGCAGCGTTATTTAAAAGCAGATCGAATCAACATGATTTTTATACTTGGGGAATGCCACCAAAATGCTTTACTCGCATCACGAGTATATGCTCAAAGATTTCCTGACCGAAACTATCCACAGAGTTTGATTTTCAAGCTACTGTTAAATCAATTCAAAGAAACTGGAAGTGTGGCTTATAAGAAAGCTGAACTTTATGGGACTGATTTTCAAAAAAGAATTGAATTTTGTATGTGGGTAATCGATCGAGTAGCGGAGAATGAACATTTTTTTGATTTAGTACTATTCAGCGATGAATGCACATTTCATAACAGTGGTTTAGTGAATAGATATAATTTTCATTATTATTCGGACAACAATTCTTATCAAATTAGAATAATAAATAAGCAACAGAGGTGGTCTGTAAATGTTTGGGGTGGAATTATGGGAAGAAATGTTATTGATCCTTACTTTTTTGAACACCATTTAAATGGAAGATCATTTCATCAGTTTTTAACCAATAATTTATCAATTTTATTAGAAGCCATTCCATTAAATATAAGGAGATCTATGTGGTTTCAAATGGACGGTGCCCCTCCACATTTCCATCGTGAAGTCCAAGAATTTCTCAACATTAATTTCCCTAATAGATGGATTGGAAGAGGCGGACCTCAAAACTGGCCAGCAAGATCACCGGACTTAACTTCGCCAGATTTCTTCTTATGGGGTTACATAAAAGGAATCGTTTACAATACTCCACCCACAACACCAAAGGATATGAAAAATAGAATCAGGGAAGTGTTTAAAAGTATATCTTCAAATATGTTAAGGAAAGTTGACAACTCATTCCAAAAGAGAGTCCAATTGTGTATAGAAATGAATGGTCATTATTTCGAACAACATCTGTAAATTTATTTAAGTCGTTCTTTCTTCACAAAATTAAATTTTTTCCATTTTTTTTTATTTATTATTAGATTTGATTAAATATGAAAGTTGTCTTGTAAGTTACCCAAATAATATTGAAAATATCATAAATAAAGAATTATCCGAAAAAAGAATGCACAAATATGACTCTTTATATTGACATTTTAGATGTCACCGTGGCAAAACTTGTACATTTAGGTATAGGATAGTATAATAGTTTTCGATCGGTAATATTTCAATCTGAAACTTGGAGTAATAAAATATAGGGTGTTCCATTTAAATTAAGCAAGTTAATACCCTTGAAAGTAAATACATTTTCCAATTTATTTTTTGCACACACTGTATAAGATATCTAAATTTTCATAACTATGGCATGAAATATGCCTCATGTCTGAGGATTGATGTGAATTTCGACTTACTCCAGTTTAAACTTTCTTTAAAGCAAAGTTTTTAAATTTGCATTACATTTCTACAAAATTTCAATTATTTCAAAATCCTTAAGGTTTAGGGTAGGTAAACCTTAATGAAACTTACATTTATTTTTCTCAAGGAACCTAAAACGGTACTAATATATTGAGTGTTCCATTTAAAAAAACAGAACTTTGATATTTTTCACTTATTTACAACGCCCTGTATAAAAGTAAAATAATTTGAGAGTGTACCTCTATATGAGTTCTACACATCGCAAAAAAGAAAAATTCGAAATATTGAATACTTTAGCCACAATATTACGTGTAGCATGACGTGAATAACCCTGTATATATATACAGGGTGTCCCGTAAACCTTCGACAATACTTCGCCTGATGAAAGGCCCATCCTTGAGAAGTCAGAAAATGAAAAAATAGCATTAATGAAAATAACATAGATGTCGAGATATTTACACTTTTTTCAAAATCGACAAAAACTGACATAACTTGATATTTCGTATTATCACTGTTACATCACTCCGTATAGAAAAGCAAAATTTCTCTCAAAACTACTCTCATACGTACCTCAGAATTCAAGCCTGAAGTTTGTGTGAAGAACATACGTACATATGTATATGAACATGAGAGATTATCGAAGTTTTGAAGATAATATCTCTTATTTGATAAATCCTTTTAATACGGTGAACTAATGTCGGTGAAATGCATATTACTATATCATTACACCCTTTTTTATGTTTTTTCACTGATGAGATTCAACGTGTCCATTTGTCATCATCTGTTGGGTGGACGTTTCACGAAAATTCTCGACGCTAAAGAATCATCAAATCTGACTTATCGTTTCATTCTCTGGTTTATGCCTGTGGTGTACTTGCTAATTTGTTCTGTGTATTTCTTGTCTCTTGTGATTCTACGTAGTAATTTCTTAAGTAGATAGTAATTGACGTTGAAGAATTCGAATACATAAGTATTAAAAAGAATTAAATATATCGTTTATAAACGTTTAACTTTCAAGAGCAGCATATTGAATCAACAAAGTAGTGTTAAGAGAAAGTTTCGTAGCATCTCTTATTACAATTTAGCATAATACTTTAAGCAACACGGGAGACAGTTCTCCGGATATATACAACCTACACCCTGTATAAATTTGTCATTCTTTCTGCTTTACACGAGCCTTCACAAGTAGATTCGTTAAACCTTCTTTCATTAGTTAAATTATCACCAGTCTGTTGAGATGAAACAACTTGACTTAAGCACTTGAATATTTAAGAGTAATTACCTAATTCCCTAGTTAAATTTTCTTAACGTGACTAAATTAAAATTAACATGTTGACCCTAGTAGTGAGTTAACATTAACTCACCCACGCTCAGTGAAGCTTTTTTCCAGTTTGCAAAAGTTTAACTAGATTGAATTGAAATGACAAAGTTATGGCAAATATATAGGCTAATATACTACGTGACAAAGAAAGGTAAACACCCATTAAAAACCATTTTATTTTGATAATTTTTTGCATGTTGACTTATCTTAAAAAAAGAAAGAAATGATCAAAATTTCAAGTTTATCTGTTAATTTTTTTTTTAGTTTCCATGGGTCGTTCCTTAAAAAAATAAAATTTTGTTTAAACATTTTTGTTCACATTTACATCGCAACTTTTGTGAAGTGTGTTGCAATCAGTCATAATTTTTACTCGTTATGCCTAGAGTGCGTAGAATTGAACAGATCCGTCAGCTTAGTGACTTTGAGAGGGGGCGGATTGTTGGGTTGCGCGAAGCAGGTCTGTCGGTCAGAGAATTGTCTAGAAGAACTAACAGATCCTTAGGAACCATAGTGCGGTGTTACCAGGCGTGGACTCAGGAAGGCTGTGGGCACAGAGGCAGAGGCACTGGGCGACTCAAAGGAACCACAGAGCGCGAAGATCGTCGATTGCGACTTTTCACTCTTAGAGACCGATTTAGCAGTAGTCGAGCTATTGCAAATCAGTGGTTTGAAGAACATGGGAATAGGGTTGGTATGCGTACAGTATATCGCCGAATACGAAGTTTTGGCCCTTTGTCCTATCGTCCGCATTGGGTGCTGCCTCTCACTCGCGAACATCGATCTAACCGCTTACAATGGTGTAGAGAGAGGATTCAATGGGACCAGGAATGGACTCAGGTGATCTTTAGTGATGAATCCCGCTTCTGTTTGGGGATGAACAACGGTCGGGCAAGGGTGAGAAGGTGACAGGGTGAAAGGCGAGATCCACAATTTGACAGAGAGCGTCATGTCCACCGTACTGTAGGCGTTATGGTATGGGGTGCTATCGCATATGGTAGCAGGTCACCCCTAGTTTTCATCAGAGGCAACATGACTGCCCAACGCTATATCCAAGAAGTGTTGGAGCCATATGTGATTCCATATTTTCGAACTATCCCGAACGCTATTTTCCAGCAAGACAATGCTAGACCTCATGTTGCTAGGCAAACAATAACGTTCATGGATCAACATCAAATCAACCGTTTACCCTGGCCACCTTGATCGCCGGATCTGTCTCCTAATGAACATGTCTGGGACATGATTGGCCGCAGACTCTTGAATTTACAGCACCCTCCACAGGCTTTAGCAGCCCTTACTCATGAAGTTCAGATTGCCTGGAATGAGATACCTTAAGAAGACATTGACAATCTTATTAGATCCGAGCCCAAGCGTATCAATGAGTGTATAAGGAACCGTGGATGCTCAACACACTATTGAAAAAAAAAATGAAGTTCTTCCTCTGATCTTGCTGAAAATGTAATCATTGAATAAGTATGTGGTACTGATCACGTACAAAAAAAATTATCAAAATAAAATTATCTTTAATGGGTGTTTACCTTTCTTTGTCACGCAGTATATTAAATGAAGCAAACACCGACATCGTACTTTTCAAAATTAATTATCCCTTGAACGAAATAACGAATACAGGGTGGTCTAATAAAAACTTTTCACCTCGATTTTCAATATTTAAAATAAAAATGCGTAAAAATGCTCGGACTCGTCGATTTTTGATTCGAGGGGAACAATTTTTCATTGCATACTCGACCTTTTGAGTTCAACTGTTGAACAAGGATGACAGTTACGATTAAAATTTTTAAAGAGAAGTGGTGTCGAGTGATACCTCATTTTAAAGATAGTTGTATCCTGATTATAACCTCCATTTGAAGAAGTTGCTGCCATTATCCCCATTGAAATGACAGCTTGTGAAAGTTTATGGGGAAAAAAGCTATTAGTTAATAATATCATAATAAGAGCTGTAGATTTCAAAATGAGAGTAGGAAGACTTCTAAAAGTGAGATATTACTGAATCGTTTTTATGGAGGTGAATTTTATCCCTCACATTTAAAAAACAATATTTCTTCATTTGTAAATTTTTATTAAAAAAGGTGAATAAATGAAAAAGTGTTCACGTTCCTTTTTTTGTCAATTTATTAAATGCTAGAAATGACCACCATTTACCTTCATACAATAAAATGAATTTTGTTTAATACATTGTCTTACATTATGTAATATTTAGGGTGTGGATTCATGAATTATACGATTAATGGTAAAACTTATCCCTCCTATATCTTAGCGTTTCAGTGATATTTCACGTTTAAAGATCTTCCTACCCTCATTTTGAAGTCTGCAGCTTTTATTATGTTAAATTAATTTTTAACTAAAATGTTTTTTCCTCACAGGCTTTGACAAGCTGTCATATCAACAGGGATAATGGCAGTGACTTCAAACTTGGAGGTTACAATTAAGGTGCCTTTAAAAATAGTTATCATTCTACACCTCTTTCTATTAAAAATTTTGGGGGTAACTGTCACTTCTATTCAGCGTTTGACTTTAAAGGGTTGAAAGTACAATGAAAAATTGTCCCCTTCGAGTCAAAAATCGACAGGTTTTTACACATTTTTATTTTAAATAACAAAAATCGAGGTGTAAAGTTTTTGGTTGGGCCACGCTGTATATTAGAACTACAAACAGTAAAAGCAAGTTTTTATTCTTATTATTATTGTTAATGTCCTGTCACTCCCCTTTATACGGGAGGAAATCACCTCATCCCAAATACCACAGGCATCAAAAGGTTGAGATTCGGTAGGACTCGCATAGTGGTAGCAGATCTTAGCTGGCACGGTGTCTTGCCTCCTTTCCTAGAATTTTGCGCACAGTAAGAGCTGTTGTTAAGAGCACCTTTCTCTGTATAGACCTCTACAGATTTTCGTCGACAGGATAACTGGTATTATGCGCATATTCCTTATTCCTCATTGGTCCCCGATCTGTTCCTGATCTGAAAATCTCTGTATTTATGAATTTTTTCATTATGCTTTGTCATCAGATTGGTGTTGCTTGGAATAACAACGTCAATTAAGGTGGTATGTCCAAGTGTCTTATTTACAAGTATTATGTCTGACCTATTCTGAGCTAACATGCGGCTTGTCAGAACTGTATGGTTTTAGTATAGTCTATGGCCTTCGCTCTCTAAAACAGACTCCGGTACGTACTTATAATAGGGGATCTTGCCCACTTGAAGGAGCTCCAGCTTATCAGCCAGTTCTCGATGCAATATCTTGGCTGCAGAGTCGTGTTGTATCTTATACTTCGCCTCCGCAAACGTCTGAGATCCTCCGGAAATGTGCTAAATCGTTTCAGATGCATTACATGCATATCTACATTTATTGTTCGTTATCATGGTATCCCCAATGACATGCTTTAGATAATTCCAGATTGGCACAATTGGGTCTTGTATTGCCATCAAGTGACCCTCGGTTTCAAAAAAGAGTTGTCCCGAAGTTAGCCAATATTTCGACGCTTTAGTGTCCACTTGTTCTTAATTAAACTTATTTGGGTGTCTTCATGCAATGGGTTTTTCTTCCCAGATCTAAACCTTTTTGGCGCTGTCAGAATGTCTGGGCTGAGTGTTCGGTTTTCTCAATATAAGTGGTGTTTTATTATCCGCCTAGCACAGGCTCCGTTGAAATGCAGACGTCTTAACTTGTTTATGGAACAATTGTCTCAAGTTGATTTTTTGTTGGTCTAAAAGTTTCTTGAGATCTGTCAACTCTTGTCCTCCTATTGATCAAGGGGAAGTAACTCTCTCAACTGCACTTTTCGGATATTATTTTTGTGTTCTCGTCATAGAGGTCCTCACTTTACCTTCAAAGTTATTGATGTCAGTAACTGACCACTTCACTATTCCAAACGAATAGGTATAGGTGTTAAGTGCATGAAACAAGTTTTTGCTGTTGAGATTAGATCGTAACAATTTCCTCACCCTCCTGAGGAATTCTAAAATAAACTCGTTTCTCATAGTTTTATTATCAATACGCTAAGCCTCCAGGTACCTATCTGTATCTCCTCGTGGTATCGTCACTATATTATGTCTATCACGAGTAGCGTAGATAGTCTCCTTTGACCTTTCCCCGTACTATTCCAATGGTGCGACATTTATTCAAGCCGAATGGCACCTCAATATCATCTGAGAATGTCTTCACGATGCTACGCATTTCACCGAATTGTTTCATAACAGCCATAAACTTTAAATCATCTATATACAATAGGTGACTCACTATCAGAGTCTCCACGTTATTATTTTTAATGACGAACCCGTATTCACTGGAGTTTAATTTAGAGAACGAGGGGTTTATTGCTATGCAAAACCACAGAGGGCTCAGTGAGTCACCCTGAAATATGCTCCTCCTGATTAGTATAACTTCTGTGGTGATAGTATCAGTTCGGTTAGTTAGGTAAATTCGGATACACCAAGTTTTCATTACGTATTCTAAGATATTAATAATAGTCAGATTTAATCTGCAAATGTCCAAAATTTTGATAAGCCACTCGTGAGATATCGAGTTAAAGACATTGTAATGTATATAAGCTATATAGAGGTTCCTGTTTTTAGCGTTTACCTGATTTGTGATAATGGAATCTATAAGAAATTGTTCCTTGCATTCCCTTGCATTTTTTGTGCAGCCTTTTTGCTCAATTGCTATTATGTTATTCCTTTCACAGTACACGTAAATTCTCTGAGTACTGTATAAAATTTCATATAAAGTCGATGACAGGCAGATGATAGGTCTATATTTCAACGGATCGTGAGTATTGTCTGTGACCTTGGGCAAAAGTGATGTCATTCCCTGTGTAAGGAATTGTGATGTCACTGGGGTCAGGAATGACTTCGTATGTATATTGTATGTACTATCGGCCACAAAAGTGATCGACCAGTTTCAAATCAAAATCGCTTGCGGTACTGTGGGTCGGATACCTTTTTTTGTCACACTTGACCTATATTACTTTTTGTTGGATCCTCCTTTTTGTGTATATACATCAATATTTTGCACAAAAACATGTATTGCTGGCCCAATTCATTGAGACAATTTTATTTTTTGGTATTTTCTCAGTTTATCATTAAGGCGCAATGGCTCCGAATCTGAGCAAAGACATTAAAAGTAATATAGTATTTTTATATGAACAAGGCCATAATATTTCCGAAATTAGTCGTGAGTTGAATATTACGGTACGTAATCACATTGTCTTTTTTCAATTAAGGTAACTTTATCACTGGCTTAAATTTGGGGACGTTTTTTTTTATATTGTTACTTCTGGCAAGAATTTCATCTTGAGTTAAGCGAAAAGTCTGTGAGATGTCGGCTGTGTTATACAGAATGTTTCAAATTCGATGTGCTATTATTGCTATCTCTTAAACGGGAAGAGTTACAGAGTCGGTTAAATTGGAAGAAATGTGCCAAATTTAATACTCTTCTAAGAACCGAAAACAATGTTGCCGAATGATTTTTAGTTTCTGAGTTGTGAGTGTGAAAAAACTAAAATTAGGTCGAATTTAATTTTCTAAATGAATCGATAACTAAAGGTTTTTCATCAAAACGTTTGATACAAGAACTTCGTAGTTTTCTTATGTCTACAAACCAGTAAATTTCAACATTTTAATTGTTCCTTAGCTTTTGAGATAATGAGACAACAACTTGAGTTTTTCAAATACGGACCCGTGCATGTTTCGGAGGTTTTTAAAAGTTCTTAATAACCCCTTTACAACGGTGTATCACAAGATAGAATTTTTTGTCTTAGTTTAAAAGAAGTAATTCTGCATTTTTCTCTCAATAAGCTAGGCCGGTCTTGGAGTGCCAAGCAAAAAATGCAATTATTATGCCTCAAAAATTTATAATCGTATAGCTTGATTGATAATTAATTTGCCTGCATAACATTTTTGAGTCCCGGCGAACTGGCAAGTTTTGAAACAAGGGCAAATTCTATTGAGTACGTTCGGATGCTCGACGAAGTTATGTTTTCTTCTGTTCGTACTTTGTATCCTGTGGCAGAAATGCCTGTCATCAATTATGTTGATGACAACTCTAGGATATATCGCGCAAACATCGTGAAGGACTGGTATCACGAGCATCCAGACATAAATAATCTTCCCTGGCCTGCATATTCACCAGACCTAAACCTCATAGAAAATTTATGGGGCCTAATGGTTCAAAGGTGGCACAATAAAAATGAACGTACTACCGAAGATTTGGTGGCACATTGCAACCAAATCTGGAATGCGGTTAGAGATTCACCCTTGTGTCAAAACCCTGTAGGTTTAATGGGCCGGAAGCTACAAGATGTCATCGACGCCAATGGGGGAGTAATCCGCTATTAGAATTGTTTATTTTTTATTTTGTCATTTATTTATATAAATTTTAAGTTTATCTTCTCTGGATCGTAGTGTATTTCCGAAAAAAATGTGTCTTGAACTTTTTCCTTTTAACGTACGCATTACAAAAAACGCCATTTATGTCATCTTTCGTCTAAAGAACTTTTGCGACATAAAAATCACTTGATTGTTAAGTGAGAGGTAGGAAACAGTCAGACTAGTTAATTTCTAATTCCCAGCAAAATATTATTGTTAATAAAAGTCTTGAAGTTTAGTAAGTTGTTCTACAATGTTTTGTAAATTGTTGGTCTTGTTTATAATTGAATTTAACATGTATTTTTTTAGTTTTCATCTTAAACAATTATATAGCCATATCAACTTTTGCAATTTACAAAATTCAATGTTAATATAGTGATGTTTTCATACAATTACTAACCGAATTGATTTATTTGAAATTAGCAGCCTGAAAATATCCTTGCAAACTTGATATTAGATGTAAAATTCTAAATTTATTTGCTCGACACAACGTTTTTATTGTGGATCATTTTTTGTGAACTGATAAGGCGCCTTCGCTCGGAATACGCGTCAAGCGATTTTGAACCTTAGCATGGTCGACCATTTTTGTGGCCGATAGTACATACATATGAGTTATGTTGAGTGTGGGGTTTTGAATTGAAAAATGAAACCTAACGGTACAGTAAAGAGATCTAATGACAAAAATATAAGATGTCTGTTCACAAAGCAAACGGAATGAGTTGTGGTCTTTTTTAGAGAGCCGATTCGTTATCGAAAAAAAAAATACCCGAGTACATAATCAATACACCGAATATCCTATTCAGCGTCTAGCAAGATGTGTGGACGTTGTTAGTGAATGTTAGCCTTTCATGGGAAGAAAAGAACTTTTTTAGCCAAAAGTTCTGTACTCCGTCTGAATAGGGTGCTCTCCAGTTGTAAGACTGCTTAACGGCGCTGGAGATTTCCTCGACGATAAACGGGGTACTCGGCATTTTCTCACGATCCTGATAGACCGTCTTCTTTTCATTTACCCATATAGATTGGACCCCACACGAAAGCGATGTGAACAGCTGACCCCTGCAGTATTGGTCATTGTCATTCCTAGAAGAGCAATTCCCAGATTCATTCTCGTCCTTTTCGAGACTTTTATTTAATGCTTTTTCCGCTCGTCTGAATAGTACTGCTTCTTATTTCTATATATTTCTGCTTTCTATTGTTACTGGTTTTATAGCTACGCAGCCTACCGGAGAGCACTGAGAATCTTTGTTTAAGTGTGTCCAGGTACTGCTGTGAAGCAACGTTGATCAGATCTTGTTTTGAGTGGATACATATTTGTTGCAATATACTTTCCAATTTCTTTTGTAGTCTTTTGGATGTTCGTTCGGCGATATGCTGTGAAAGCTGTCCTATTCTCTGCCGAAAGTCTTAGATTTTGGTTTTATTATTATTATTATTTATTCATTATTTCTCTCTATAGGGGACTTTCACTTGTCTCAGTTATCTCATATAACAAAGGGATTTAGCTCTGAAGGAACCCTTTCCATGTTATCGGGTCTTTTATGGTGGCATCTATGGATCTCCCAGGAATTTTCGAATGGTTTGGGCTGTCGCGAGAACTATTACTTTCTGCATCGGCTTGTAGAGGTGTTCGCTCAGTCCAAATTCGTTGATGTTTCGAAGCAAAATCTTAGAGATGACTCCTGTCGACGAGATGATGATAGGCATCGTTCGAGCATTTTCCATTCCCCACTATGACAGGATTCGTTCTTGTAGAACCCCGTATTTGGCAATCTTCTCCACGTGCTTGACTCGCAAATTATTGTTATTAGGTATAGCAATATCGATCAATGTTGCTCGCTTGACCCGCTTGTCCACCACAATAATATTCGGTCGATTGTGAGGTGCAGTCTAGTCACTGAGAATGGTGCGATCCAAGTAGATCTTGTGGATGTTGTTCTCTAAAACAGATTCGGGGTTATATTTATAATACGGAATCTTTTTCGTCTGCAACACTTATAGTTTAACGGTTAGTTCCTAATGAATTATTTTCGCCGCCGCATCGTGTTTCTCCTTGTATTCGGTTGCCGTAAACATCCCTTCTGTGAATGTTGAATGGTTTCGGTGGTTTAACATCCATATCGACAGCGGTGATCCACTACTAAAGCATCTCCAACGACTTATTTCAAATAGTTTGACTTGACATTGAATGAAAAGCAGAAAGCCTTGATTTCGGAAAACAGCTGCCCCAAAACCAACCAATAGTGCGACGCAAAATTGTCGACATGTTCCTGGCTAACTTCATTCGCATGTCTCCCATGTAACGGCTTTTCCCTCCATGTTTGCAACTTTTCGATATCAATACGATGGTGACCTTGGACCTGTTGTTCAGATAGAAGCAGCGGTGTAGAATAATCGGAATTGCAAACTGCTCGGTGAAGTCCTGAGATATTCGCCTTCTTGTGAAAATAATTGTGTAAGTTTTCTGTTTGACAATCTAATTGCCCATCCAAATCTGCTAGACCTCTACCTCCTAGATGCCGTGGCAGCATTGTTCGTTCTAGATCGCTTGATGTTTGTGCGCTTTTGTCAGTAACATTCTTATTTTTCGTTGAAGATTCGCGATGTTGGTTTTAGTCCACGCTACTATCCCAAATGAGTATCCACGCACTGATAAAGCTTGGAGGGTTGATAGCCTTAAACAGATTTTAGCTATTAAGTTTTGTTTCTGCTAATAATCTTATTCTTCTGGCGAATTCTTCTGTCAACTTAGTTTTCATTGCTGCATGTGCTATTCGCATGGATTGTTTTATTCCCAGATACTTGTAAGCCTCGTCTTCCTGCATTGCCTCGACGTTTTGTCCACCCTGCGGTTCAAAGTTACCTGATTGTATTTTACCCCTTACGATGTTGATTGTGCGGCATTTTTTTAGACCAAACTGCATTCCTACATCAGCGGAAAATCCTTTTACAATCTTTAACATTTGACTTATCTGGTTTTTTGTAGCTCCCATAAGTTTTAAATCATCCATATACAATGAATGGTTTATACGGTATCCTGCCTCGTCGTTGGTGTTAATATTATATCTGTAGGAGGTGGAGTTGGTGGGATAGAGGGTTCATCGCCATACAAAACCACAGCGGGCTCGATGAATCTCCTTGAAATATGCCTCTTCTTATTACTATATTTTCGGTGGCAATTCCAGCATCGTGTAGATGTATTCTGGTTTTCCAGGTTGTCATGGTATATGGGTATGGTATGGCCTTAAAAAATTAACAATATTAGCATCGATCTTATATGTCTAGAGGATATTGATTATCCACTCATGAGGCATGGAATCGATTGCCTTTTTATAGTCAATGTAGGCCATGTAGAGGATCCTGTTCTTGGAGTAGGCTTGATTGCAGATTACGGAATCTATTATGAGTTGTTCCTTACAGCCCATAGCACCTTTAGTGCATCCCTTCTGTAGTTCTACAATGATGTTTTTGTCACAGTGAGTGTATATCCGTCGAGCTAGCCAGAATGTTATAACTTTATACATCGTTGGGAGGCATGTAATCGGTCTGTATTTGGATGGATCTTCTGTTTGTTCCGGGCTCTTTGGTAGAAGATACGTGGCACCTTGTGTTAGGAAACGCGGCATTCTTTGAGGTCTAGAAATTACATCATTAATAACTGTTGTTAGTTTTTCATGAGTGCATCGAAATTTCTTAAGCCAGTAATTTTGTACTTCATCTGGTCCAGGAGCTTTCCAAGTATGTGTTTCTCTGATAATATTAGAGACGTTGTCAGTCGTAAACGACTCATGCTGCATTTCGTTGTATTCCTGGACGATCCCGCGTTCTTTCGTGGACCAGCTGGCTTTGATGTTACAGCGAGCCAATATTTCTAACTGTTCCCTCCAAAACCATTCAATCGTTTCGTTAATTGAGAACTTGCTGTCTAGATCCTTGCTATCTGTCTTTAATGCTCTATAAAAGATTTTTTCGGACCTGTGAAATAACGCGTTAGTCTACTTCTGTTGATTACTGGATTTGTACCTCCTTCATCGTTCTGAAAATACAGAAAGTTTTTGTTTTAGTGTATCTAGGCATTGTTGCTGTGACAGGTTTACCGGATTCTCCCTTACGTTGATCCTATATTGCCTCATGATTAGTTGAACGCATTTCTCCAATTTCCGGGTTCTTATTCTGGCTATATACTCTTTTAGCCGTTCAATGTCTGCTCGGATGTTATCGATTTTGGCGTTCAACCTTCTTTCCTACGGAGGTGTTTTAGGCTCGGTTGTTGACTGTGTTGTTCTTCTGGCTTGCCCTTTGACCCCTAGATCCCTGACAGCAATGGTCGAAGCTGCGCAGTAGATGATCATATGTAGGTGTTCTAATGTGTCAGATTTCGTAACGTAATGGGGAAGAATTCTACTATTCATAAGGGCAAGGGCGATTCCCAGATTCCTCGAGGTGTCCAGTCTTGGTAGTGGTGGCCTGCTTAAGAAGTCGGTGCCGTCGTACTCCGCAATCAGCTTTCTCATCTCTGTGAAGAGGGCTTCCACAGTATTCGCGTGATCGATAGTGCTCTCATTTGACTCGCACCCCTCATTTAGTACCACGTGTTGTTCAAGTAGTTCAGGTGGTGCTCTATCATTGCCATTTTCATCATTATTACCAATGTCGCTATCAGTTTCGTCGCTATCGTTATTATGACGCGTATATAGAAGTTCGCGCTTGACTTCTTGTTTGATGGTATTGAGTCTCGCAGGTGGAACGAGATTATTTCTGATAACGACTCAATATTGGTCTGCCACTCTCTGCTCAGTTATGCAAAGTTCTGGAAACTTGCTGCAGAATTCTGCATGCAGATCCCGTCGCCAGCCGATGGTTTGACATGCTAACTTTGTTACCCTCAAATAGAAGCGCATTACTGCTTCGTTCATAGCCCCTATCCATTTCATGTGCCTTCTGGACAATTCCGCTTGGGTGAGCGCTGGCTGAGGTTCCACCTTCGGCGTATGGCGTCTGAGTTTTCGGGTGACACCTTCATTATTGTTGTGGAGCTATAGCTTCTTGTGTGGCAGGGGCCCACCTCCTCAGCACCTAGCCACCGACATCCCGCATACTGTCATGTCCATCGCCGGTTCCAGACATGCTCTGCTGATCCCCAAGCAGCAACCTTTTTTCGAAGCTTCGGTTGTTCTTAATTTTCATGGAGGTGCTCCCTTTAACGTAGGGGATACAGCATTTTTTCCCTACTGTTAGGTGACGGCTCAGGGTCTGTGGAGACGTCGCTCCCCATATAATTACAAATGTCAGGGATGGTTGCTACTCAACTTCTCCAAGACGCTGATGTAACTTAATGGTATCTGCTTCCGCGGCTGGTTCTTAGTTTTGTGTATTACCGAAGGACCACTCTCGTTTTTGTCAGACCGAGAGGAACTGAATTGATGCACCTTTGATTTGTTTAACTAAAATATATTTCTTTAATAACTAAAGTATGTAGGGTTGCAAGACTGGACCGCAGTGTCAATTTTTGTGAAAGGTTCTTGTGTGTCCCTTCTTGATGACAGATTGATGAAGACTCCTTGTCCAGATCCTGATGGAAATTTCTCCTAGTTCCTTCACTCCCATTGGTTCGGTTTCATCCCTAGGGGGTGGGGGATGTAGCCGTTTCATCCGACAAAGGAGGATGAAAAGACAATACACCAATTGCCGGTAAATCCAATCTCTTCCTTGCCGCATTGTTGATGCAATGGAGTGCGCCTAATAAGTTTACTGCCGTCACACAATCTGGGAACTGATCTTTGTCGGTCTTTCATTTTGCTTTCCGATTTCCAACATCTTGCAAACACCAGATGAGTTTTAAACTAAAGCCCAATTCCGACAACAATAAAGATAAAAGACCAATTGGAAATTCCAGGTTATAAACCATTCTGGGATGGTCGCCCTGGTTTATGATCGGCCTTCAGACCTACCTTTTTTTTGAATTTAGAATTTCAAAAAGTCTGAATTAATTTCAGACAGCAAGCTACTACCCGCTGCGATGTTATTATTATTATCATTATTATTATAGACTAACCCTATATACACATTAATACTGTACAAAAAAATCATTTTTTCTGAAAAAATAAGATTTCCGTGTTATTACCATAAGATTATTCATAATATTTCGGGAAACTATCTGATCCGTTATCTATACAATTAATACAAATTATACCTCCATCTGCATTAGTCACGTTTATAGCAAATTTCTATACAAATAAATCGATAAAGATAGATCTGATCCATGAGTTGACTTTAATGGAGAACTAATAAATAAAATGCAGTGTAATGTCAATTTGCCCAAAGACATTGTGTAAAGAGAGACTAAGATAACGTCTAATGCTGACAATTATAACTCGTTAAACTTTACCGGGAACATATTTCCTTTTATTTCTTGTTAAACCCGTCTAACGTGTTATTCGACTAACGGAAGAAATGAATATGACTCTATTGCTAAGTTTAATTAACCTCTACTTAGTATGCACACAAACTAAAAGTCTAGCGGTAATCAGGTCATTATATGATCATGGGAAATTAATGTTGAATGGATCTGGTTTCGGTTACACAGAGAATTCAAACAAATCGTCCATAAACATGAATGTATCAGGTGAGCATATTTGTTATTAATCTATATAATATAAGTATAAATGAATTTGTCATTCTAGCATACAAGCTTAAGAATAAATGGGGAAATACTACAGTAAGAATAATTTGTCGGAGACTGCCTCCTTACGTAAATGATGATTATTCTGGTATTGAGCAAAACATTCTGAAAATTATATTGGACTATTTAGGAATTCAAAACCTTAGTCGTATGGAAGGTACCATGTACCAATATGAAAAGAATGTGGCAACAGGAAACTATAGCAATCCTGCCTTTCTATCACTACAATTCAACGAAGCTGATATTGCTGTTGGTGCCTTTCATCCTACTGTGAACACATATAATGATTTTGAAAGTTCTATTGTTTATATTATGGATAAGCTTACTTTGATCATTCCTAATTTACTAACAGAGGATACAGTCTGGTCTAGAGTGGAGCAGATATATTCATGGAAATTTTGTCTTACTTTCATAATCTGCTTGTCTGTCATTTTATTAATTATTTATTATTTCTTTAATCCCACTAGAATGTCCCTTGCGAATATTGCTGCGTTGTATCTCCAGTGGTTCTTTCAGATCATCATTGAATCATCAATTCATCGCCTTCATAAATTATGTCATTTTCGTTTAGTAATGTTTTCTCTTTTAAGCTTTTGTCTTATACATTCCACTGCTTTCAAAAATACCCTAGAAATGATCTACTTTAAGGAGAAATATTCTGTGAGTACAACCGAGAAAAACCTACATTTGTATGTGCCCTACCCCCCACCTTCCGGAAGTTCGAGTACGAAACCGCTCTATGACAATTATACCAATTTGATCAGGAAGGTGCAAGTCTGCACAAATATAATAAAATGCCTTGATCGCATTGCAGTTTTCAAAGATCATGAGATGGTATTTTTGGCAACTCCTGTTATTTATTCTATTCCCTAATATTACATCAATAAATGGACTACTGAGCCTCTTCTAGTAATAGACCAGATTTTTCAGATGATGCCAATTCACATGCTTTTTCGAAAGAACTATTCTGCGTTTCAAGATATAAACGTGGTACTGAGGCGTCTTTTTGAAAATGGAATTATACAACTAGAAATAACCAGTGTAAAATGGAAGTGGTATTTACAAGTCGGTAAATTAAAAATTAAACTGAAGAGTCGAGTGCTCACCGTTGAGCATTTAGAATTTGCTTTCGTATTATGGAGCGTTGGACTTAGCTTGGGAATTTCAGTATTTATGATAGAAATAGCAGTTAAGTGTATCAGTAAAAATAAATAAAATATTTTTTATTCGCTAAAGTTTTAAACTTGTTTTTAAAAATATTTGTAGATTGTCTACGTAAGAGATACGAGAGTATTATTTTCAATTCGCAAACACGCGCGATAAAGCCACTTTACGACACGGTCGCGCGAAATTAAAAGATTGTATATGTTTTTCCTAATTCCTCTCAATTATTGCATATAGAATAATATTTTCTTTCTCAATCGATTTTTAGAAAACCAATAATAAGTGTCTGAAATACATCCTGTGCATTTCTTTAATATTTAACTCGGTATATTAAAGTCTGTAAATAAATATTCAAATGGCCTGTATCTATACAATATTTGAAGTATTTCAATACCTCAAAAGTTCCTAACAGTCTACATCCATTGATGAAAATAGCCGTAAATGACATCTACAACTTTAAGATTACCACTAATGACCATATTTAATTAAATAAATTAACTTGGATTAAGCTAACAAGACACGTAACAGCTCCAACCCACAAAACAAATGGAAACGAGCTTTTACCACTTAATTTTTCAATAATCTTAATAATTTCGTGCTGTCTCCTGAACTCAGCAGCATTAATCACTTCTGTTTTGAACGGGATAGTAAGAAGTGTGGGCTTATCTGAAAGTTAGTGCAAAATAAATTTTCTTGGTTATTTTGTTATATGTATACATTATGCGTGCTTTTCTGTGCGTTTTTCTGTTTGCCCTCTATGGGGGTGAGTGCTCTGGAGACGCTTATGGTACTTCCAATTATTTTTGTCGAGATTTGACTCGACAACAGATGATAGATATTCCTCAGGTAATTTAGTGATAGTTAGTTTCCACACGCATGGGTAGCAAGACCATAAAACAGCTCGATACCGCTTTGACGAAGTGTCAATTATTTTCTATTATGTCATATAAATCAGCGAAAAAATAAACATTTTTTTCCTTGATTGACGAAAAATTGACCTAACCTATCCGCTCAATCACTTTTTCGCCAATTGGAGAAAATTATATAAAAAGATGTTACTTAAATTTTCATGATCAAGCGCATTGTAAAATATTACAATTAGTTGCCAAGGTGACCCCAGGCTTTATAAACTTGCTAATACATTTTAAAAAAACTCTTTTTAAGGTGTGTCGGTCAAATAAGGACAGGCCCTAATTTTGCTAATTCAAAATAATATCTGAAAAATAAATACGCATAGAAAAAAGTAAAATCGGTGCTACCACGGCATAAAGCATTCAATTATCGACCAAATGTGTCTTTTTCATAGTTCGCTAAATTTTCGAGATTATAATTATTTATACACTAAATATGTAAAATAATATACACAAAATGTTTTATGTTCGAAAACTCTTCTGTTAAAAGAAATTTATATTCGATAGTCAACATTAAATTATTGTCAGTAACCCAGTAAACACATATGTTACCACCTTTATTCTACTAGTACTATAATTAATCAGAAACCGGTGAGAAAATTTAATTTGAAAATTTGCATTTTTTTGAAGAATGTGATTTCGATAAACCACTATTTAGATATTAATAGTTTTTATTTAAAACACTTCATTTAAATTTATGTTTCAAGAATACAGCTACCCAATTTATTTTAACTATAAAATATTACATACATATATTATAATTTTTTACACAATTATCAACATAATGATGTTTTAAACATTTGGATAGAAGGTAATACCGTTTATATCATTAGTTGCAGAACGAAGGTCTGAGATTCCGATTGTTATTAGTGTTTCATTTATTAAAAAGGAGCCTTAAAACTTTAGACTCTCTCTACTATAAGAAAACATTTATACGAGGAGATGTTTAACATGATTAACTCTACCTAAAGGCATATTCATTTATTCATTTTGTACAGTCTAAAAATTTAGTGTATTCTATTTTGTTATTATATTTGTCGGATTTTTTGTGTAATAAAAATCCCTTTTTATTGTCGACGTTTGAAATCGCCTTTGATCATTTACCGTGAGAATTTTGTTACATACTTGTGCGAACGAGTTGGCTTCAAGGTATGCAAGTTATGTTGAGTGTAGGTTTATTTTTCGGTAATTCTTAAAATTGAAACTAACGGTTCGGTAACGAGATTTTAATGACAAAAAAAATACAAGGTGTCTGGTCGCAAAGAATACCGAATCAGTTCTGATACTTTTGGAAAGCCGATTCGTTATCGGGAAAAAATAATATAAAGCATACTATCGATACGCCGAATATCTTATTTAGCGTCTAGCAAGATGTGAACGTTGGCATAACATGCATTTGCCATTAATTATTTTCACTACAAATAAAAGTATAAATTATTTATATCTCACACCTTAATAAACAGTAAGTTGATTCACTAATGTTCTCTTTTATAAATTCTTATTTATTTTCTTTTTAGTTGGAGGGTATATGGTACCTAATAGAAAAAATAATTCACACTGAAGAGAGGCATTTGCACTTGAATTTAACGACATGTCCGATCATCCATATTGCGGAAGACCGTAACATTTATTCCACACGCAACCCTTTGTACGGGCTTGGTACCGCCTCATATGGATCTGCATATCCTCACAACATACAATACGGTCAATATGGACAACCAAATCAATATGGACAGTACAGAAATAACCAACAGCCCAGTAGAAATCCGACAGATCCAAAAGCCACTTTCAATAGCGAACAAGATTTCATCAAACAAACTGAGGAATACGATCAGTAAGTTATGTCACATTATTAGGAAGGATCGCACCTACTATAATATTTTTTAATTCAAGAAATGGTAATCAACTATTCAATTTCAAAGTTAAAATGCTTGAAAGTTTGGAGCCAGATAACAAGAATATGAAGTAGTTGTTTTTATTAGATCTACTTCTACACCCTACAGGGAGTAGGGAATACTAGTGCTAACAACTAGAGTATATTGGGATGCATCATAATCTTGAAATTTACGAATTATAAAGAGTGATTTAAAAGTGAGTACAAATATTTTAAGAAAGTATTTTGAAGTTAAAAGAAGACTGTTTCTTCCTATAAACCTGTCCTAAAATACACCCCTCAGGAGTTGGAGTCATCGAAATTTGGGTGAAAACAATCGATTATGTCAAATTGTGACCAGTTACCGATCAAATTTCATGAAAATGTACAAGTCTTTGTTTTTTTAAGCGCTCTGTTAATTTTTTGCGTCAAAAATTATGTAAATCTAATTTTAGAAGAGTTGAGGGGAGTGTCTGCATATTGCATAACCCACATTTCATGTTTCCACCGAGAATCTCTAAATTTAACAATTATAATCTAATAGGTCATGAAAAAATTTTAAATTTTGATGTCTCTCATTTTTTCGATACTACTAACCGTTTGCAAGAAAATCGTTATTAGACGAAAGGGTAGTGTTATGAAAATGACAAACTAAACAACTTGGAAGACTGTGACTGTTGTGACTTCCTCCTATTTATACTTTTTTTTTTACTTTTTTAGTGTTCGTAATTATTGTTGACACGTTGATTTAGTTGAAACTTTTCTCCCAGATTTTCGTTTCTTGACTTTTAACTGCAAAAAAATGCAAAATGTACATCCCCCTCCAATCCGTCTGAAATTAGGTTCACATAATTTTTGAAGTGAAAAATGAATAGAGTGTCCAAAAAAAAGAACTTGCAAAATTTTTATGAATTTTGATTGAGAACTGTAGTCATAATTTAACATAATCGATATTTTTCGCCCAATGTTCGATGACTCCAGCTTTTAAAAAATGCGTTTTAGGATACAAGTTTATAGAAAGAAATAGTCTTATTTTGACCTCAACAATACTCTCTTAAAATATATGCACTCAATACTTATACAATGCATAAACAAGTATTAAATTTAATGAAATTATTGATAAATAGCAAAAATGGCAAACTTTAAAAGCAATATTATGTATTATGCTTGCAAACTATACAGGGTGTTCTAAGTTAAGAGTCCATCATTGGTAACTTTTTTATTATTATAGATACAAGGTTAGTTAAATTAACAAACTTGTAGCATTTTCCCGCTGATTAAGAGGATGAAAACAAAAAAATAATTGAATGATTTTTGAATGAATTGAATAAAAAACAAAAAAACATTTTAGAAAAAATAAGGAAAATATATTTTTTAATGAAACACCCTGTATATTTTTTACTCTAATATTCGCTAATCACCAAGAGAACAAAAAAAGCCATATTCAATATTGGCTTAAAATTTAAAATAACCGAACCAGCACGTTTTTCTTTTAATTCGCGGTGCGTGGTTGTAAAACAAGATTCAATTTCACTTTTTTCATTTTATTTATGCAACAGAGATAATAAAAGAATCTACATTAAATATGCAAACACATCATCGTTTTGTTAAATAGATTTTCGTTCATACTTTATTATACGATTTGTGGCTGTTAGAATTGTTCTACCATCCATGGATTTTATAACGTCTATAATTCTATTTTAAAGCTCAACTAGGTTCGCATATTTTTTTTCATAGATTTCGTCCTTGACATAAGCTTAAAAGTAAAAGTTTAATAGAACTATGTCAGGAGATCTTGGGGGCCATTCTATCAGATAATTTATTGCAATCCATCTATTATATTTCAAGAAAATCTTTCTAATAATATTCTGACTTCGTAAAACTGATGGGGAGGAGGTCTATCTTGTTGGAAGCATATTTGGTTACGCGCCTCTAAATTTACACAATTTAAATATGCTTCTAGAAATTCTAACGACATATCAATGTATCTCCTCTCTATTAAAGTGCTTTTATATAAGATTGGCTCAATTATTTGACTACCTGTTAGACTCACCACACACATTGATGCACTTGATTTCTGGAATAAATAATAAATAAATTTTCCTTAGTCCAATAGTCCTTAGACCAATAGTACATGTTTTTAGGACGAAATATTCATCTATTTGAAAAATTAGCTACATCATTCCACAAAATGCAGTTTAAAAAATTTAAATTTTGCCTACACATATCTACGATCCATTGACAAAAGATTAGCCTCCTTTAGGAATCACCAGATACTAATGTTTGTACTAGTCAGTACTTAAACAATATAAATTAATTGTTTTTTATTCTTCAAATGGGACATAACTTTAAAGCACATTTATTTTTACTTCTTCATTTATAATAAATTGGTTTTGAGTTCTATTTTTCACTACTTCTAAATTATCTGTAAAATTTTAGGAAATACCTTCTCTCTGATTGATTGCATTTAGGATACATTTAGCTATATTGTTCCAATGCACGGAGACTATTTTTTCTCGATGCAGGATACGTCTCTAACATATAGCACTTTTCTAAATGAGTAAATGACATTTTATAATATGAATAGCTTAACTAATTCTTCAATTTTTTTATATAATAATAATAGCTTCAAATTTAATATGTTAATTTATTAGCTTACTTTTTTTAACATCATATTTAACTTACAATGACGAATGGAATTAAGGCTTTATTTTATTATTAACCATACACAGCTAACTAGTCTAAAATAAAAATCTGCTGATAATTCGGTTATTTTAAATTTTAAACTAATATTGTACATGGTCTATTTTGTTCTGATGATAATTTGCAAACGTTAGAGTAAAAAATATACAGAATATTCCATTAAAATAATACCTTTTCCTATTTTTTTTAATAACGAATTCAACTGTTTTTTCAACTGTTTTCGCTCTCTTAATCAGCGGGAAAAATGCTACTAGTTTGCTAATTTAACCGACTTTGTGTCTATAACAATAAAAAAATCACTGATGATACGCATTTACTTAGAACAAGCTATATATTGAGACTCCATAACAAATAAACTAAGTAATCTACGACTTGACTTTGACGTGTCCCATTGTTTTATGCATATATTTTGTCACTTGTAAACGCGCAGTTTAAAAAAAAATCTCTAAATACTGTCCGAGATATGAGAAATGGTCTATTCCTAGAAGTAAAGAGAAATGATACTTTCTTGTCATATTAAAGAAAAATAAATAAAAAAATAGCAGAAAACTTAAAATTGTTAGTCATCACTCGGGAATATTGTAAAATACCATAATGACCGAGGTACAATTGAAATTAAAAATAGGAGTACTGGTTGTTATTAAATTATTGAGAAAAAAGATCGACAAGTATTAGTAAAAATGTGCAAAGAGCAAAGACTTTGCGCGAAATCACTATTAGATAGAATGATGAATGTGATTTAAATTTATCTCGAGAGTGCTGTCGAAAATAAAAACATAAGTCCGGATTTAATTTTTACAAAGTATTTTTTTTCTACAAGGTGTGTTACTTTTTAATTACTTTTTATAATTTTCGCTAGGTCAAATAAAAGCTATTTTTGATAGCTACCAAAGAGCGAATTCTACTGTCTTGGACAAAGTCAAAATTTCATTGACTTATGAGGATTAGAAGAAGATTATCTTTAACAATGGGTCCAAATTTGACGTATTTATTAGAGATATGCATAAGAGAATCATACGGACAAAACAAGACGTCTTTCACAAAGATTATTTACAACGAACTGTGAAGTTCGGTAAAAGTCAAATGATTTGGGGATGCATATCTGCTAAGGGAGTAGGTCAAATGGAGTTTATAGACGGTACAATAAATGCTGAACAGGATAGATGGATATTACAAAAGAAATTACTTCCGAGCATTCGTCAGTTGTACAGTGGCCAAAAATTTCATTTTTCAACAAAACGGCGCTTCTTCTTATACTGCCTGTTCAATAAAGCAATAGTTTGGCGAAAATAATATTAATGTAATCTGTTGGCTTTCAAGCAGCCCTAAGTTAAATGTATTTGATTGAATGCGCTTGGCATGAAATGAAGAAATAACTAAGAAATAATCCTCAAAGGAGTCTTGAGAGCATTAAGGTTAGCCATTGAAGAGATTTGGAACACACTTACACCTGAATTTTAAGATAAATTAGGGATAAGTAAGCTTGCTAGCATCCAAACGGTTACCAAAGCCAAAGGCGATATTACCAGCTATGAATTGAAGCTAAAATGTATTGCGTCCCAATATACAGGGTGTCCCAACTAAAATTTACACGCTATGAAATCTCCGATTTCATTCAAATGTGGGAAAAAACTTAAATATGTTAATTTTAACTTAAAGGGGAACCAAATTTTGTCTTGGTTTCGAAGTATTTCGGCATTCCTCTAGTGCCTAGAGCCACCTCTTCAAAAACTTTAAATGGCAAGAGGGGCCGAGTCATATATCATTTTGAAGCTCCTTCCATTCTTTGTGTAACCATGTTTTTTTTCAGGTTTTAGCGAAACCAAAATAAAATTTGGTCTCCTTCATGTTAAAATTGTCATATTTTAGCAAATCGCAGATTTCAAGAGGTGCAAACTTTAATTGGGACAACCTGTATAGTTATCAAGCGTAATATGCAATATTTCTTACAGTTTATAATTTTTCGAGTTTAACAATAATTTCATTAAATTAGTTTTTGTTAGTTGTTTATGCATTGTATAAGCGTTTTGAAAATATTGTATAAGTGGTTTGAAGATATTAACCCTTAACTACTATCGTCCCTTTACACTAACATAACTACTATCGTGAGGTCACCAGTGACCCGCTATATTTTTTGTACAAAAACAAATTTTGTGATTTGATTTTACATTTTCGATTAATGTATGGTACTCAAAGGATATACATATATAATACTTTTATTTACAAAAAAATAAAATATTTCAATTCAAAATAAACATATATTCGGATTTATGTAAAAAAATAACATAACAGTTTGTTTCTACGCAAATATAACAAAAAAAAAATAATAAAGCGTTACCGCTTTGGAAATTGTTTTGTCAATGATATGAATGATGGCTTCATCTGCAACGAAGAAAAGGATATTCAAACCTCATGCAAAAAAAAAGAACATTCATGATTTTAACCCATATAAAACTGTAATACAATAATTTCAGAAATATAGAAGTTGCTGTATTATACAGTACTTACTTATTCTTTGCATGAAGTACAGATGACTTGTTGAAGAGAATGAGTTTTGCAGATTGCTTTATGACATTCTGAGCAAACTGTAGAATGTTTAGTATCTTTACTCCTAGGACACACGTAGCATCTACGTCTCACAACACGTCTTTCTTGTCTAGGCGGATCTTGTGAAGTTATTTCGGTTCCTAAAGCTTTCGAGATTATTAAACGAAGCTCTCTGGACAAACTGGGTATGGCAAATCGTAATTTTAATTGCTCATTGATGAGGCTCATCCCTAACTCTTTCATAAAGTCCGAGCGGTTTTTTTTAGTCCAGGATTGGCAGCGTGAAAAATAATATGACTATTTATTATAGCAATATCCATTATAGCGTACCAAATTACCAACGGCCATCGACGACATCTTCGGCTTGAGCTATAAAGGGCACATTTCTGATCAAGAGCGTCAACACCTCCTTTCGTCGCATTATAAAAAGCTATTATTTCCGGTTTTTTACTCTCCTGATCAGCAGAGTTGTCATGATGCATGGTTGACAACATAATCACACTTTTATTTTTCTTAGGGACATATGACACGATTGTGTTCTCTCGAGTAAAACCAAATAAACTCTTATCAACTTCGTAATTTTTATTTGGTTGAAACTGTGGAGGAATCTTTCTTTTATTTTTCCTTATAGTGCCCACATATGTAAGTCGAAGTTTCTTGAGTTCACCAACGAGTTCTAATGAGGTGAACCAGTTATCCCCTGTGACATTCCGGTTACTATTAGCAATTGGTTCCACTAAAGCAAGTACTGATCTGGTAGGTATGGACAGTTTCCGAGGATTTGGCTCGTTCATTTTACCTGTATACACGAAAGCATTTACTAAATCATGTGTCTTAGAATCACATAAACACATTATTTTGATGCCGTACTTCACTGATTTGGCTTTCATATACATTCTAAACGGGCATCTGCCCCGAAATCCAACTAACATCTCATCAATTGTGACATATTCGGAACAGGTGTAGTTTCCTATACTGTTCGCTATAAAAGCGTTAAACAAAGAGGATACTGCTGCAAGTCGATCATTACTGGCCTTCTTTTGCTCCCTTATTTCATGATTGTCAAATCTAATTGCTGTGAGAAGAAATAAGAAGCGTTCTTTTGATATTGTTGCCCGGAAAATCGGCCTACCTAAGCAACCTGTCGAAAATAATAAATCTACGTCTTCGTGATTAGATTTGAATACCCCAGAAAGGTACAAAACGCCCAAAAATGCCTTGAGTTCAACTTCGGTTACATGATCAACAAATGTGCAATTATCTCCATAATTCACACTTAGGTCGGTAATTTTTTCATTTGTATGTTCAACAATGGATTAACAATGGAGGAGATAAGAAAGACCAGGCTTCAAGTGGACTGGACGGTTTCGATTGTAGAGCAGGTCCACGGAGACCGGGAAATTGTGTAATAATATTCTGGGCGCGAACTCTTGATGGTGCTGGAGGATTTTTAGCCCACTTATACCTGTTGCGTCTGTAGTAATAAGCAGAAGTATCACCATTTGATGATGAATCAACTTCGTCGCTTGATAAATCACTTTGATCGCTCAGATGAATTTCTGAGGCCGTATCATGTTCGGAGTGTTCACTTACATTGTCTGAATCATTATTATTATAATCACTATTAGTATCAACATTCTCAGGTGTGTCACTTAGATCATCTACAAAGTCATAAATATTGTCCGAAGTTACTGTAGAACCGCCAATACTTAGAAAATTATCTGCCATTCTGATATAATAACTAAATTATTATAGACGTAAGTACTATCGACGGGATAAATATGACCCCAAACCTAAATTACATGCAATTAGTTCGACGGATTTTATGCTACTAAACGGAATCCTGAACTAAGTACTTAAGAGGGAAATACATAGAACGGCAGCGTCGTAAGCCGAATGGTGTATCGGGAATCCCCAGAAGAGCAAGTGATGGGGTCGAATTTGACCCCACGATAGTAGTTCAGGGTTAATTATTATTTGCTATAAATTTTAATAACTTTGAAAATTATAATGCATCCTAATATACAGGGTGAACCTTAATGTAAGTTTTTTTAACATGATATACAGTGTGACCCATAAAATCTGTATTATATGGGAAATATTTTTACTTATGAAATTGGATAAATTTTGATTTTGCCTTGTGGTTGTGCTTCACAAATGATGAGAAATGACATACAAATCGAAAAACAAATGACTGCCTATAACTGTCCAATTACACTTTTTTCAAAAATATTCAAAATCTACCATTATTTCCCAAAATTTTGAAAAATCATAAAAGAAAAAGTTTCTCAGTTTCTTATTTTCTACCCATATGCCAATTTTCAACTTTCTCGAGCTCTTTCATTTAAAAATTTTTTTTGTGTTCCTGCATTTCCGAAGTATTCAAATCGGTCAGCAACCTTGTAAGAATAATGAAGGTACATCAAATAATTGTCTGAATGAGTATTCTTTAGTGAAAGTTATAATAAATTGATCTTTTTAAAGAAAATGTAAAATTTATTAAAGACGCTATGTATGCCTTGATTCAAAGTTGATCTAGTTTAGGTAGATAATTTAGATAAAGAAAATGTTCAGGTTACCTTATTCCGGTATTTGTATAAAATTTATCGACACTGAATTAGATATAAACAAATATCAGAGTAAAATGGCTACATTATGTATTAGGAATATAAAAAAAAAATTTTAATGAAACTTCTCCGAGAAAGTTGAAAATTGGCATATGGGTAGAAAATAAAAATCTAAAAAACTTTTTCTTTTGTGATTTTTCAAAATTTTGAGAAATAATGGTAGATTTTGAATGTTAAAAAAAATGCAATTTGACAATTATAGACAGTTATTTGTTTTTCGATTTGTATGGCATTTCTCATCATTTCTGAAGCACAACCCGAGAACAAAGTCAAAATTTATCCAAATTTATAAGTAAAAGAATTTTCCATATAATGTGAACTTTATGAGTCATAATGTATATCCGACCAAAATAAGTTGTTTGGTAAAAAATTGTTTATATAAAAAATTTTAAATAATGAAGGTATTCGAGAAATTAATTAGAAATAAATATAACAAAATTTATCATAAAAAATTTTCAAAAATATCCCTATTTATCTAAGCTGCGCAGTGTTGTTCGCCGAATTCAAGATTCAGTACAAGCTTTTAAAATAAAGTTTTTGCATCCTCGAATTGTCTTAGTCACATTTTGGATTCAATTACGTAAATCTTCCGAAGTATTTATTTCTTTTACCCAAAATCAAATTTTTCATGTACCCCTCACAGAAAAAAATCACACAGAGTAAGGTCCGGCGATAGTGAAGGCCATAAAATTGGTCTATTTTGACCCATCCACTTATTAGGAAACCAACGGTTTAAGTGGTCTCGAATAGGATGACTAAAATGGGATGAAGCATCATCGTATAAAAACCACATTACATGACATATATTTAAATTCAAATCTTCTAACAATACCGGTAAATTCTGTTGCAAAAAATTAAGATAGTTTGCACTTTTTATCCTATCTGGTAAAAAGAAAGGACTGATAAGCATACCATTAATTATTTCAGTCTAAACATTAAAAGAAAATCTTGGCTGAAATTTAGTTCTGCGAATAGCATACGAATTTTTTATTGACCAAACATGAGTATTTCGAAAATTATTAATAGTTTCTTGTAAAAGTTGCTTCATCGATAATCAAAACATGTCTTGTAAAATGCTCATCATGTTCATGTTGTTGTAAAAGCCATAGACAAAATTGCAACCGCTGGGGATGATCATGGGGTATTAAGGCTTGAAGATTTTGGAATTGATAAGGATACAGCTGCTTGCAACGTGCGTCAAACTTTCATTTGACTAAGACCGACCTGCCTTGCAATTTCTCGTGTACCAGTTGTGGAATCATCGTCAAACAAATTAATAATTTCCTCTGCAACTTCAAACATTTGAGATGATCTACCTCTACCAGTATATTTTTCCCGATTTTCTCTTAATTCTGTGGTATCCCGAGCTCTTTGAATTAAACGCACAAATGCAACTAGTTTGCATTTGTGCGTTGCATGCAACTAGGGTGAACGGAAAACAATCGGAATAAACATGTGAAGCTGTAGCAGCATTCTGATGACATTCCGCGTAAATTAATATTATATCAACCAACTTATTATTCTCATACACATGTGGAATTACAAAAAAACACACAAATTGAAACAATCACAAAAGGAAAATTCACGTTTATACCACTATGCTGCGGGTCATATACATTTACTTTTTGATTTAGTTATTTATGTACAAAACTTAATACCTGTAGTTCCGTTATCTTAAAATATTTGTATTAATAATTTTTTGCCAAAGTATTTTGGTCAAATATATGTGGTATCTGTTAGTCAGATCACTTTAACTCTTCTGTATATATGTAAAAAAGTTCCCTTTTTTCAACAAGGTAGAGGCAAGATCGAGAAATCGCTAAGTTGTACATAGTGATAGCTTTAATATTGTTAGTTAAAGGTTTAGTGGAATTTTAGTTAAGTTGACTCTATTAGATGTAAGGTGAAAAGAGATGTGAAGGGGTTGCTGTACCCCTATAAAACGCCCATGTATGTCGCAACTTGGTTAGAAGTATTCTTATCAATTAAGAGGGTTTTGCGATCGTTATCTTCGTGTAATATTGATATTTGATGATGATGTCTAACCATCCTTTGACGGCGCTGGTAACAAATGCAGCCGCGCTTTGTCGGCATTCATGAGGAAGTACCGACTAAGTGCTATCAGTATCGCTGTAATATCGCAGGTGGTATCATAAATCGATAATTGTTCTCCAGCCAGGTTACGACTCTATTTTATTCCTCTTAGATTTAGTATTTAAGAGCTCCCCGAACCTAAAAGGTCCTCTTTCTTTCGAGTGGCTCGTCTGTACCTATTATCCGTGGAGCAGAAATCAAAATAGTGTATCCGTCATTATATCAAAACCCTAAACAACAATATAAAAACCTACATATACGGTGTGTTCCGGAATAATGGTCAAATCTTTTAACATGGTATTCTATCAGCCATTTTAGGCGGGGACCTTCGTATGAAATTTTTCAATTTGAGTCCTTCCTGTCGAAATGTTCGAGTTTCAAAATGGGGGAAAATAATCGTTTTTTTCTTTTTTCTAAAAAATGGTAACATTTAGAAATTAGAATTTTGGTACACATTATCAGTTAGTTCAATTTTATTTTTTGGTAGTGTTTTTCTGTGATTCACGTTTTTGGAGAGCTGGAATCAGTAACTCCTAATTTTATTTCTTTCAGAACTTTTTTCTGCAATAGCTGATTTTGATAAAACTTTTTTTTTAATACTACACATAATTTTAAAACTTTTTTAACTCTTATCATTTTTACATATAATTAACAGTTGGCATAAAAAAAAAGAAAAATAATTTTTCTTACCCTATTAGGCATCTTCTCTACAGTTATGCCAAGCATATGCCGGCGACCATTTTGAACATTTGATGTAAATTTTATTATTATCTGGGGAATTAGATACAGTTATTTAAATTTGTTCATATTTTTTTGCTCTTAATTCCTAGTTAGTTAAATATAGGTTTCATCTCTTAGACCTAAACTTAAGAAAAATAAGAGAGGCGCAATTTGGACGATTTTGTTGACAACACCAACACTTTCTACATAACAATCGCCTGCTGCATTTATCAGTAACCGGTGACGAAAAGATGCCTATTAGAGTAAGAAAAATGATTTTTATTTTTTTTACGCCAATTGTTAATTATATGCAAAAATGATAAGAGTAAAAAAAATTTTAAAATTATGTGTAGTATTTAAAAAAAAAGTTTTATCGAAATCAGCTATTACAGAAAAAAGTTCTGAAAGAACAAAAATTAGGAGTTCCTAATTCCAGTCCTCTAGAAACGTGAATCTCAGAAAAACACTACTAAAAAATAAAGTTGAACTAGCTGATAATGTGTACCAAAATTGAAATTTCTAAGTGTTACTATTTTTAAGAAAAAAGGGAAAAACGATTATTTTCTGCCATTTTGAAACTCAAATATCTCGACAGGAAGGACCCAAATTGAAAAATTTCATAGAAAGATCCCCCCCTAAAATGGCTGGTAGAATACCATGTTAAAAGATTTGACCATCATTCCGGAACACCCTGTATATCATGTAAGAAAAATGTCACTCTCAGATTCACCCTGTTTAGTTGTTAGGTAGCGTACTATGATAAACCTTTTATAATACAATAAGGTATATCACCTTAATTTATAATACCAAAACCATACTTATCTATTATATTTAACCACAGTAACAGTTAAAAAACTAACAATTAAGATTATTTCCCTACACTATGCATTAAACACTTTCACTACGATATTTTTTTTATAAGTATCTTTTATGAATTTTAGTCGCACCACTTACGATTATAACAGACGTAAAGCTTTGCACTCTGAATTCAGTCGATTTGGGGTGAAACGTTTGAAAATCCACCTGAGCGACGGAAGTAATACTCTCGATCACCATTTAAAATATAACAGCACTGATACCGGATTTTGGATTATGTCTGGACCAGAAGAAGGTAAGGAATCCTGATTTGTATGGAAATTCTTTAAAAAAATTTGGCCTGTTTAGGTTAATTACTGCAGGTTAGTTCAGATCTTAAAATTTTAAAATATTACGCAACCTTCACATTTTCTACCAATTTTACAATGAATTCATAAAAATGAAATTAGTTGTAGCTAAGCCAATAGTTTAAAGCACACAAATCTTCTTGCAGGAACCCAGGAAAACACAAGACACTTTGCCGGTGTCATACAGGTCTTAAAGGCTGTGGGTAGTCATTTAGTCCTAACTACCTGCCAATCATCCAGAGAAGCCAAAGAACTATACACCATGATACTATCGAGAGAAAACTACTTAGAAAGTTGGGACATCAATAGTGTTCATGCGCAGCTCATGCGACTAGGATTAAGAACGAACTTTATTGAGAAAACTTGCAATAGTTCTAGTTTTAGCGCAGCTAACTTTCATTTGCTTGGTTTAATTTTCATGTTTCTGTACTCTGCCTCTTGAGGATAGTTTTACATGAGCAAATAGGTACGGGCTTTTTTTGCTGAAGTCGAAATTTTTGAAGTAAATAGTTATCAAGTTGATTTTATATAGTTGCAATTATATATAATATATATAATTTTACTATAACTCCTTATGATCAAGTCCGGTTTGATCCAGTACAACAAGATGTACGTATTACCATCAATTTATTTAGATTGATAATTACCTAATTTATATGTAATGCGTTTTTAACGCTTCTTCTAGAATTAAAACTATTAATATTGTTAAGTGCTAATAAACTATTCATTTTGTGCTACTGAATCGATTGGCTCAAAAAACTTGCATAAACTTCTAAAAATTCCTGTTTTCTTTTCTTATGACGAAAGGATTATAAAGTTTGCAGCCTTTAATTACACGTGAAATCTTAAATTGCCTCTTAAAAAATAGTTATATATTTCCATGTTGTAACTGGAAACTAAATACAGTGGTATACCTGAATACTTCATTGCCATTATAATAACATTTTCAATTTACTTTCTAGAGATAGATAGGTTTTTCCATTCCATAGGATTTATCCATAATATTTAACGCGTTATATGCTTATGGTAAAAAAGTTGTAAATACACAGTAATTTGCATGTAAAACGCAATACCACTCATTAGAATTAAGACGAGAAATTTATTTTATTTAAAAAATAGAAAATTGGAATGGTTTTCATATACAGGGTATCTCTTTTAAGTGCGGTCATTATTGTTATCTCTCAAAACGGTAAGAGATGCAAAATCATTTAACACGGGAAAAAGTTGCTACTTTTTGAGGCTGTTAATGTTCTAAAAAGAGTGTTGCTAAATTGTTTTTTGTTTGGGAGATTTTACGACCAATGTAAAATTGGTCATAATTTGCAATTAAAAGTATTTCAAAAACAATCAATTTTATTAAAGGTTCTACCTGAATTACTTTTTTCCAAATTTACACTTAAGATGAAATTTGACTTTCAAAGTATTCACATTGGCTCATTATTTTAAAACGGACCTGAAGTTTTTCCCACATCTCAAAAGCCCTTTTTATTCCTAAAACATTGATGTATTATTCGTATACATTTGTGAACATTGCAACCCGGAATATCCAACATCAATATTTTTGCGCAAAGGCGGTATTGACATTCACCTACTTTGTTAATTTGATACGTTTTCTAACTTCAGGAACAACATTATACTAGTGTTTGTATATTAGAAAGTGCAAATTAGCAAGCGTATAATTAATAATAAAAATCAAAAAGTAACAATATTTTTATTTATTTTTTTCAGATTTGCTATGATTGTAGTTTTTCAAGCTTCGATCGAAATGTTACTTCTAGAAACTTCTTAGAGCATCCTGTATATTACGTCTATATTATAATTAAATTTAAGAATAAGACATTACTTGATATTCCTACTATCAATTTCCAGATGGAAGGAATTTGGTATTTGATTCAGAAAATCAATCACACTGACCAAGTACGATATACGATAAGAAATAAAGACTGCCCCATAATACACATATCGAAGTATGAAAAGGAAATTGGATATGAGGAACCTATGGAAAATGCTTACAATTTGCAGAACGAGATCAGATACTTTAAGGCTCAAGAGCAAGTTCAAGACTTTGGTAAAGAATTCTCAGATGACCGAAACAGGTAAGATTGGCTCTAATTTCTGTAATAGAATGGCATATAGGAATTTTCAAAATGATGTCACATTGATTTACATATCCTTAACTAACCACAAGCCTAAACAATTTTACAACAAAACGTTGAGCTACTTCAAAGAATTTTCATACGAGATATTATTAAAATATGGCCATTACAAAAAGAATAATACCAAAAAACTTTTAAAAAGGTTCATTTTGATTTTCTGTATTTCGAAAACTTTTTTTTTAACTAAGACATCTTCGGTTGAAGTATCGACTTTCAACCTCAGGAGTAATAAGGTATCTACTGCAATACAGGCTATTTCAATAAAAAGAAGCCATCCTGGATATTTCTTATCGTGTCGTGTTTGGAAAAATTTTCCGAAACATGTAGATTGATTTTTCACGAGAGAAATATTTTGACATACACTTGACGCCTGAACGAGCAACCGCCCAAAAAGAGGGACGTTACAACCCCTCAAATTAGAGTAGGGAAGAAGAGTCATGTGACACCTAGTTTTAAGGGCTTGCAGCCCATTTTACAACAAGCTATGATAAAAGTAATTTTGACGAGTCGTTTTTACAAACATTAAAATTTTATTTATCATCGTTAAATTCATCTTTAAAATACACAATTCAAAGATTTATTTAAAATAAATTCTCGATTTGATTTCCATTTGCTTCCATACAAAAGTATAAATGCGATTCAAATATTCCGCATATATTTTGTAAAACTTCTAGCAATAATTGGCGGTATTCCCAAATTATTCGTTGTCGTAAGTTATCCAAAGAAGTAGGTTTGGTTTAGTACACTATAGAGTCTCAATTATCCGTGTTCCGGTTATCCGTTTTACTCGGTTAACTATGTTGATGACCTACATATTTCACTCAATTGTGCATTTTTTCTTCTAACCCACTCGATTAACCGGGTTTTATAAGGAAATGTGTATGCGCTTTTACAAATGCTTATAGACATATGTAGTTGCCTTCAACGACAATTCATATGTGTACAAAAAACAATTTCTTTGAGTCATTTACCGGTACCTAAAAACTGAAATCCTTTTGATCTATTTCAGACCTTAAAAAATTTAAACCTCGCGACACGGGGACGTGTACTGGTCGAGAATCAGCTTACCTTTGTCGACTTTCGCGGGTATTTTTACTGTTTAAAAAAATTGTAATCAATGTATGAATTTCCGCTCGAGGCAACTCGACTTCCCCTTTTTTCTTTATGTTTAAATTTTGTTACTTATCTTCGTTATAAATGGCTGGAAAACGCAAGGAAGTAGTTTTAAATTTAAAAGGTAAACTAGAAATAATAAAAAAATACGAAAAAGCCGAAAATATTTCTGCATTAACATACATTCATACAATATCGGTGTTCAAACTGTTCGAGATATAATAAAACAGAAAGGCAAGCTTTTAAAATTTTCGTCTCAATGCGAATCACAAAGAAGTTTAAAAACACCAGACAACAAAAACCTCAACTTTTGATTATTTAGACAAAGCCATTTATCAGTGATTTAGGCAAACACGTGTAGAAGGTCACCTTGTGTCTGGACCGTTACTTATTGAAAAAGTGAAATGATTCCATAATAAAATTCAAATTGAAAAACCACTTCAAGCATCACAAGGTTAGCTTCAATGAGTCAAAACACGTTATGGAATACGGCAATTAGAAGTTCAAGATGAAAAACTAAAGTCAGATAAAATGCAACTAATTTATATCTTGCCGAATTTAAATGTTTGATTGATCAAGATAAATTATCTTCTGGACAAGTCCATAACGCGGATGAAACTGGGTTGTTTTGGAAGTCGTTATCGTTTAAAACGCTTGCTATAGATACAGAACGTTTTGTTCCTAATCACAAGTCTAGTAAGGAAAGATTGACGTTGATGTCGTGTTCGAATGCTAGTGGGACACATAAATTGAAAGTGTCGTGTGTGTATTGGAAAATCCAAAAATCCACGATTATTTAGATGAACAGAAGCAAGAACATTACCGGAGACTTACCAAAATCAAGTCAAAGTATGGATGAACGAAGAAATTTTTAAAAATTAGTTTTTTGAAGAATTTATTTCTGCAGTCAAGTTTCATTTCAAATCAAAAAACTTATCAGAAAAAAACTGTGTCATTGATGGATAATGTTCCATCGCTGCCAAATAAAAACATTTGGAAAACAAAAGATAGTCAAATTTTCGTTGAGTTTTTACCACCGAATGTTACATCGTTGTTACAGCCGATGGATCAAGGAGTTATAGGAGATTTGAAACGAGAACTTAGTAAAAACATGTTAAGGGTACTTTTAGAAGAAGACTGCAATTTGAAAGAATTTTGAAACAAATGGAACATTAAACATGTTGTTTTTGCATCGGTTGAAAGTTGGAACGATGTAAAAAACATAAATTTACAAAGATCTTGGTACAATTTGTGCAGCAGATACAAGAAAATAGCGCGAACACTGCCGAAACTATTCAAGAAGATACAAACAAAAGTTTATTCAATGCAGTGAAAAATGTTATTGAATTTGATAACGTCACCTTAGAAGATAAATATGACTGAATGTTTAGATTCTGATTTGAACGAATCAGGATATTTGCTTCGAAGTGATGATGAAATTGCGTCTATATCATCAAACACAGCTAGAAATGATGAAGATCCTAGGGAAGAATCAGATGTTGTTGAAGTGTCGCAATCTGAGAAGGCAAAGTTACTTCAAGAAGATGTATTAAGACACGCAAATGCCTTGTTAAATTTTTTAGACAATGAAAATGATTCTAATTACATAGATATTTTAAGTTAACGTAAGATTTGAATTTCATTTGCACCAAAATTCGCAGTAAAAATATCAAACTCAAATGACTGACTTTTTTAGCCATAAGTTGTGTACATACAGTAGTGGAAAAATGTAGAGCAACTTTTGAAAAATTAATATAATTAGAGTTGTAATAGTTATAAATATTTAGGTATAGGTTCAATATGAAGCCAGTGTATGTCCAAATATTTCTACAAAAAAAATCTTTATTTTTATTTTTTTGTGGAATTTTATATTAACAATAGTATTTTTTGGTGGAAAAGAGTAGAGCAACTTATCAACTTATAGTAAATATTTGCCTTAAAATTTATCAAAACAACAATTTACATTAAAAAATGTTAATATTTTAGAAAATATCCATTATTTTTAATTACAGCATCGCATCTTTTTGCCATAGACCTTACTAATTTGGTCAGGATGACTGGATCCATGCTTGTCCATGCGTCTTTTAAAGCAGTGAACAGTTCGTCTTGATTCCTATAGGTCCTATCTCTAATTTTCTGATCTAAGATTTTCCAGAGGTTCTCAATAGGATTTAGATCAGGGGATTGCGAAGGCCATTCCAAAAGGCGTATTCCTTCTCTCCTGAACCATTCTTTCACATATTTGGACGTATGTTTTGGATCGTTATCCTGTTGGAAAATGTGTCTTAAGGGCATAACATCGTCCGCATATGGCACTATTTGATTCTCTAAGATTTCCTTATATTCAAATCTATTCATATAACCATCTATTTTATAAAGGGGGCCAACACCATAGCCGTAAAAACAACCCCATACCATTACCGACCCCCCTCCGTGCTTCACTGTGGGACAGGTGTATTTTGGATTGAGTCTTTCATTTTTAGGACGCCTCACGTAGGTGATACCATCACTATTAAATAAGCAAAACTTTGATTCGTCACTCCAGATTACTTTTTTCCAGTCCTGTTCTGTCCAATGACAATGTTGTCGTGCAAAATTAAGTCGTGCACGTCTATTTCTTTTGAATTAAAGAGGTTTTTTGGCTGGTCTTCTTCCAAATAAATTACCTTCAAGTAACCTGTTTCTTACTGTTCTAGATGTTACTTCAACACCGAGCTCATCAGAAATACGGCCCTTAATTTTGTTCGATCCTAGAAATGGTTAATTCTTCGCAATTTTTAAAAGTTGTTTATCTTGATAACGATTGGTTTTTCTGGGTTTGCCACACTTCTTTTTTACATCAATATTCCTGGACACTCGATATTGTCGGATAATTCGACAAACAATGGATTTGTTTCAATTAAATGTTTTTGCAATACTTGCTTGCTTTTGGCCACTTTTATAAAAATTAACAACACGTTCTTTTATTTCCACTGATAAATGTTTGCCTCGAGGCATTTTGACCAACGATATACCACGGATGAAATAAATTTTAAGGCAAATATTTGCTATAAGTTGATAAGTTGCTCTACTTTTATTCACCAAAAAATACTATTGTTAATATAAAATTCCATAAAAAAATAAAAATAAATATTTTTTTTTGTAGAAGTATTAGGTCGTGTAGTATGAAATGAGTAGAATTGAATTGAAACTTTAGTCATTTTTTTTTTCATATGAAATGTTTTTATTGTCAATCGAAATATGAACCACCATTATCAATACACTTCTGCCATTTAACGGGAAGTTCATTGATTCCCTTGCTGTAAAAGCCTGCAGGCCGGGAGTCGATAAACTCTTGGAAGGCAGCTTTGACAGCCTCGTCGGAGTTGAATGTTTTCCCTACCAAGAAGTTATCCAAATTTTGAAAGAAGTGGTAATCAGTAGGTGCTAAGTCGGGTGAATACGGTGGATGACGAAGAGTTTCCAATTCCAACTCCTGTAGCTTGGCCAAGGTGACTTGTGCGGTGTGTGGCCGAGCGTTGTCGTGCAACAATAGCGGTGCGCTTCGATTGACTAATCTTGGCTGCTTAACCGTCAGTTGCCTCATCATTTCGGTCAGTGTCTGCAGTAGACATCAGCCGTAATCGATTCACCAGACGTCGTTCTTTCTGTATGTCGCTCAACTCATGCGGTACCCACTTGTCCAGCTTTTTCACCTTACCAATTTCAGCCAAATGAGTCAATATTGTTTTTTTGGTTACACTGAATATTAATGATAATTCGCTTGCACTTTGACGTGGATTCGCTTCCACCACGGCTTTCAGATAATCGTTATCCACTTGAGTTTCAGGTCGTCCACGTGGTTCATTTGTTAGGTCAAAATTGCCAGAACGAAATTTCATGAACCAACGAGATACTGTTTGCTGTGAAGTGACTTCAGTACCAAACACATCATTAATATTGCGAGCCGTCTGAGCTGTTGTGGTTCCACGGTGGAACTCATATTTCATTAACACACGAATTTCACATTCTTCATTTTGCATGGCTGCACAAAAATGTTTATAAAAATAAAAGTTTTCAATAATTTTTAACACTTTAAACTTTGATCGAAAGAGGAAGAATGTGCCTTTTCCACATAAAAAAGTCAAGTCCAAATATAGATTTAGAGTGAAGTTATTCGCAGTTGAATGTGGCATTTCGAGAATCTACTCATTTCATACTACACGACCTAATACAACAAAGGTCTTGGAAACTCTAAGGCATCGTAGAATTTCTTCAACCGTTTTGTGACTTAGAAGTTCTGTTGTAGCGACATTGTTTGTTGAGTCGTTGACAGGTTTATTTTTTAGTTTAATTGAAAGAATTTCATATGCATTATGCGCATCACCTATGGTCTTCCAAATGTGAAGTTGAAGTGTTGTCTAAAGATTTTATTATAAAACTCGTATTTAATTTTTTAAGTGGGGTACATTCGCAGAAATAGAGAAAGCGTTATTTTAACGCTCACCTCGGCATTCAAGTAGTTCTCTTCGCGGGTACCGTAACGTCTGTTTAGTTGGAAATGAAAAAATATGTTGAGTAACCGCAACAATTTCTGAAGGATTCAAGCCATTATCATTTCTTTGTTTTTCTCTCTTGTCTTTCGGAATATGTCCTTCTTGCAATAAACGTCAGATTAGCTTAACACGTTGGTATTAAATACCATTAGATCAACGAAAGCATTCCTGCAAATATTTCTCTTGAAGTTGCCAACTTGAACTTTATACAAAAACAGATTGAGTCTGTTCTGCGGTTCTCCTTTACGTGGTCATCATTTAATTTATTGGCATTCTGTTAAACCGCATAGGAACACATTCTGTTCATTTTTGGCCGGAATTTCATACAACTGTTTGAAGATACTTTCTTTTTCGACAGCATGTAGTTTTACATGCATTTTCGCGGCATTGGTAGGTTTTTTGTTTTTTGTAGAGATTACCACATTTTTATAGTTTATGTAGTTTTCACCCTTTAAACAAGTCTTTTTGATTTTATTTATCTGATATGATACATCATTCCTCATTTGTTTCAGAGAGGTAGTTTTTTCAAGATCAGCCATTGTTTTAAAAAATTACATTGCATTAAAACACGGAACGTATTTTAAACACTAATTTAACTAGTTACTCACATAAACAGGTAAATCAAAGGCTGAAATGTCTAATTTATGCAGTGTGTAACATTTAACCTGGAATGTCGAAATACTTCAAATACAGTAGAACCTCGATTATCCGGGGTAATGACTGCAAGGCCGTTTCCGGATAATCAAAAAACACAAAATTTTTTAATTTCAAGAAACTCTTGATTTATTTAGTTCTTTATATGTACGGTATACCGGTATGAAATGAGCGTAAGGATATAAATGTCTAGATATAGAGCATTTGTTGTAAACAAACCTTTTTTTTTTGTTTGCTTGGTTGGTATACAAACTGACAAACATATTTAGTACAAATCAAGTCCTTGAACAAATAATACTATATTATTTGTGGAATGTGGAATTTTGTACCACAAAATGATAATTTGCGGAAAGCATGAATTTTTTGCTTTCATTTGAAGAAAAGTGCTGCAAAGTCGCATCGAATGCTTGTCGAGGCATATGGTGATTATGCTTTATCCGAAGGAACATGCAAAAGATGGTTTCAACGATTCAGAAATAACAATTTTGATATGCAAAATGTAGAACGTGGCAGACCACCAAAAAAGTTTGAAGACGCCGAACTGCAATCAATATTGGATGAAGATGACACTTTAAGTCAAAAGCAAATGGCAGAAATGTTAAATGTTGCACAACAAACAATTTATGATCGTTTAAAAGCTATGGGAAAGATCCAAAAATGTGGAAAATGGGTGCCGCATGAATTGAATGAAAGACAGATGGAGAACCGAAAAAACACTAGTGAAATTTTGCTTCAAAGACACGAAAGAAAATCAGTTTTGCATCGAATTGTTACTGGAGATGAAAAATGGATTTATTTTCAAAATCCTAAACGGAAAAAATCATGAGTTGATCCGGGACAACCATCAACATCGACTGCAAAACCTGATCGATTCGGCAAGAAGGCAATTCTGTGTGTTTGGTGAGATCAGAAAGGTGTGGTGCACCACGAGCTTTTAAAACCTGGTGAAACCATTAATACTGTTCGCTACTGACAACAATTGATTAATTTAAACAATGCGTTGATCGAAAAACGCTCAGAATGGGCCAGAAGACACGGGAAGGTAATTTTGCTCCATGACAACGCACCTCCACACAAAGCAACACCGGTTCAGGATCATCAAAACACTTGGCTGGGAGTCGCTACCCCATCCGGCGTATTTATCAGACTTGGCTCCTTCGGACTACCATTTGTTTTCATCGATGGGACACGCATTGGCTGAGCAGCACTTCGATTCCTACGAAGAAGTAGAAAATTGGGTGTCTAATTGGTTTGATGCCAAAGAGGCACATTTCTATTGGCGTGGTATCCATAAATTGCCAGAAAAGTGGTCAAAATGTGGAGAAAACAATGGTCAATATTTTGAATAAATTTTATTTTTCTTTCCTTGTTAAAATTGGTATTTTATTTTCACAAAATAGCGCTAATTTCATACCGGTAGACCTGGTATATACAGGGTGTTTGATAACTCGATACATTCCTTTAAGGGAGGGATAGAGCCTGAAGTAAGGACTAAATTTAATCCAATTTACCTCAGTACAAAAGTCGATAATAACAAAGATACAGGGTGTAGATGGAGTCCAGATCTAACCCTGCTGGACTTTCACGTATGGGGTAGGATGAAAGAGATAATTTATACTCAAGAAATACAGACAAGAGAGCAATTATACGGCGTATTGAAGAAGCTGCTGTAACTCTTAAACAAACATTTTCAGCCAGAGTAAGTCATGCAGAAATTAGAAAACGGATACGTGCGTGTAGAAAAAGAGGGCAATACTTTCACCAAGATCTTAAATAATTAGAATAAAGTAAGTATTATTTTCATAGAAAACAGACAACAGTCCTTTTAAAGACTATAATATTAATGGGCATAAAGAAATTCAACAAATGCTGAAATTATTTTTATATCATTTGCTTTAGGTTCGTTTTTCTCGGAAACCGTTGCTTTTAGCGATTTCAATAAAGTACACCGTTTTTTCTCATCCCAAAAAAACCACAGATACACAATTTTACAAAATTAGCTTTAAAAAATCGCAACATGTTAAAGAAAATATGATTTATTTTTTCAACTTTGACACTCTGTATCTTTGTTATTATCGACATTAGTATTAAAGTAATTTGGGTTAAATTTAGTCTTCACCTCATGCTCTGTTATTAACTTAAAGGAATATCGAGTTATTAAACACCCTGTATACGTCCATATACAGTTTGTCTCGTATTAGCAGGTCAATCCACTAACCGGAGATTCCTTATGTGAAAATAATTAGACTTTCCTTATCGCACTTTTTTCTTTGACGTTTCATATTCTTTGTATAAGGTATTGAAGTTAGTAAAAAAAATTACTTTTGTTAATAACTTGGGTGTTTCTCAACCTATTTTAATGATATTTTACAATGATGGATAGTTCGATTAGGCACACATTTTCTATGATTTGGGTAAAAGAATTTATAGAAATAAAGAGGAAAATGGGGGAGTCGTGAATACGTTTCTCCCCCAAACTTTTTTTTTGCTCATTTCAATGGTGCATTTGTTTAGTTATTTAAATTAATTCTTTCCTTGTCTGGATTTCTTTATTCTTGTAAAATTTTGATTTGCAGATTACTTTAGAAGATATATCAACTTATTTCCCTCCAATACATAGCTCCCATTTTTTATTTATATTGGGAACGTAGTTCCAAAGCACTACCAAAACAATACTTTTTTTAGACTCACCCCTTATTAAAACCATATCAGTCATTTCCGCAAATGATAAAAAGTCTTGTCTATCTGCCATTTTCGTTTGCTCAATTAGTATAAATATAAATAAGTGTGTATGATAGAGTAAGACCTACCTTAAATGTCATGTTATGAGTAAATTTAGTAGTCATGTTGACAAGATCCTGAAAAAACATCTTCGCATCAGTGCAACGTACACCAAGCACTAAAACGGCAATTAAGTGTGCTTTATAATTACGTTCACGACAGTTCTTGATGTTCTAAATAAAGAAAGAACTAATTTGAATAAATAAACAAATGCACCATTGACGAGCGTAAAAAAAATTTGGGGGAAAACGTGTACATAACCCCTTATTTTCTTCATTGTTTCTCTAAATTTTTGTACCCTGATTACAAAAAACATGCGCCTAATCGAATTATATATCACTGCAAAATTTTATTCAAATACGTTAAGAAACATCCAAGTTATTAACAAAAGTATTTTTTTAACTAACTTCAACACGCTGCGTACAAAAATATTTTAATAAATACAGTAGTGGAAAAATGTAGAGCAATTTTTGAAAAATTAATATAATTAGAATTGTAATAGTTATAAATATTTAGGTATAGATTCAATATGAAGCCAGTGTATGTCCAAATATTACATAAGAGAATTTACTTGACATTTTGGTTGACTACATGCAAAACTTGCAGTTACCCCGATATCCTGCTTAAGATCTATTTTACTTATTTCAACAAATTCTTAGCATGTTTGGTGTGCATGATATGAAAACGGATAATGCCTTTTTTTTATGTATTATGAAGGCCAAGAAAGAAAACGCCCAATTGAAGTTTGTTCATTTCTATTGCGATATATCGATGGTTATATTGAAGATAATATTACAGATCTACAGCAATTTGGTAATAACTGTTCTGAACTAAATAAAAACCATGTTATTCTACGTCTTTGTTCAGCTCTTGTAAATTTAGACCGATTTCAGAAGATCAAAATCTTTTTCCCCATTCATGGCCATTCATTCTTGCCCTCCGACAGAAACTTTAGCGTCATCAAACGGTAGTTGAAGAAAAAACAGAAAGAGTTTATACGGTAATGGAATATTTTGAGATGATAGCAACCTCTACCGCTAAACATAACTTCATAATTCTTCTAGTGGATTCGTTGCGTATTAAAGATTTTCGAAACTGGTGAGGCAATTACTTCAAGAAAGATGTTATTTCGATACGAACATTTTCAAAATCAGTACCTAAAGATGCAAAGCATCGATTCAATATATCAAACTTTTATTACTTTTTGATGAGTGCAGAAAATGGAAAAGGAGTTATTGTAGTTAAAGACTTTATCGGAGTATTGCGCAGTAATACATTTCCGTTGCTATTGTCAGGGGTGATGAATACTAAATTTCCAGAAAATTTCGTTATGCCCATTGCAAAAATTCTAATTTCTGTAAAGAAAATAGATGACATTAAAAAGTCATACAGTAGACCAAAACGAAGAAGTCCAAAACTTCTGGAATTATATTTTAAACTTGCCTGCCGTTGCAAAGAATGAAAATCAATGAAGAGGTTTAAGATAATTTAATTATAAGAATATTCAAGTTTACTCTTCCAAATTATTAATATTTTGTTGTACTTTCTTTTCGTCTTTATCTTTTTGTTATAAAATCTTCAAAAATATAGCAGAATTGTTCGACGTTTGATGCAGAACCCACCCAAGTCCATGCAAAATTTCACTTTCTAGCATTTTTTAACTTGGCCGATCTTTATCTATTTTATCGTACTTTGTAAGCTATTATGTTATTGTACCATACGGTCAATTTTTAAATTGATGAGAACAGAGTTTAGAAAACCAATTAAATTTTTTTTATTATCTCAAAACTTGTTATTTGTAACTTAGGGTGTTTCTGAAATCAGTGATTCAATTGATAGTGTGTGATATTAAGTACTTAGTGATTTGAAACAAGAGTATACCACTAAATAGTTATTGCAGTGACTTCGATGCTCTTTAAATTGTAACTTTGTATCATGAAGATGTAAGCAAAAGAATTGCACCATGTCTTAGGAGAGATCAATGTATCAGGTTGTTCGGAAAGTAATTTCGTTTTTTTATGTGAAAATGAATGACAGTTTTCGTATAATAAACAAATGCTTTATTAAATTATATATTGGCCGTTCTGGTCCAACACCTTTTGCCATCTTTCTGGTAGTAGCATAATTCCACGCTCATAAAATTTTTTGTCTTTGCTGGCAAAAAACTGATCGAGGTGGTTTTTGACCTCATCATTTGAGATGAAAGTTTTACCGTCTAAAAAATTTTGGAGTGACCGGAACAAATAATAATCCGATGGTGCCAGGTCTGGAGAATATGGTGGGTGTGGCATTGTGTCCCATTCAAGCTGTAAAAGCTTTTGGCGAGTGACCAAACTTGTGTGAGGTCTCGCGTTGTCTTGGTGAAACACTACACCTTTTCTGTTGATTAGTTCGGGTCTTTTCTGTTGAAGTGCATCCTTCAGTTTGTCCAGCTGCTGGCAGTAGACTTCCGAATTAATCGTTGTGTTATCCGGTAAAAGCTCAAAAAAAACGATTCCTTTAAAATCCCACCAAACAGACAGCATCACCTTTTTTTGGTGAATATCGGCTTTGGAAATGGTTTGAGTCGATTCATCTTTTTTGCTCCATGACCTCTTGCGTTTGACGTTGTTGTATACAACCCATTTTTCGTCCCCAGTAATGATGCGCTTCAAAAACGGATCATTTTTGTCACGTTTGAGAAGCGAATCGCAGACGTCAATGCGGCGACACAGATTTCTCTCTGTGAGAACATGGGGAACCCATATATCGAGCTTCGAGGATAATCCCAGGCCTTTCAAGTGGTCATAAACTGTTGAATTCGATAAATTTAACTTCAATCCGATCTCACGTGTTGTTATTCGACGGTTCGCATCAACTAATGCCTTTATGGCGTCTTTATCAGCTTCAACCGGCCTTCCCGAACGTGGTGCATCTTCGACATCAAAATTGCCAGATCGAAATTTAGAGAACCAGTTCTGACACTGGCGTACTGTCAACACACCTTCTCCATACACATCGGTCAATTTCTTTCTGGCTTGAACAGCATTTTTACCCTTTCTGTAGTAAAACAGTAGGATATGTCGAAAATGCTGCTTATCGCTCTCCATATTTAAAAGGGCACCAACCAAAAACTACTGCGTAGAATTAATTGAAATGTTTCACACACAAGCCTTGTTATATGAGCTCTCAAAGCATATAAAAATTATATGGCTTAAGTGTGAGGTTAAGTGCAAAAAAATACCATTAAATCCTCTGTCGGGAAAAAACGAAATTACTTTCCGAACAACCTAATAGAATAGCGTATTTTTTAAAAAAGATATCAATAAACTGGAAATTTCGTAAGAAGGCCCGGTCAACGGCGCAAAAGGTATATAACAACAATTAAAGAGTGTAAATTTTAAAGAATCGAAGTAAAACTTACCAACTAAGATATGAAAAAAAAAATCTATAGACAAAAACTAACCGTTTTTAATTAACTTACATTTTATATTCGTCAAAGGAATTACTTACAGAGAAGTACATAATATAATCCAATGTTAATAAAAAAATGCATGGTTAGAACATAAAAATGAAACTGAAATTTTGAAAAAACATTTAATTCCCTGAGACGTTTAGCTTGAAAAGGTCTAAGTCCGTTTAATATTATATTCATAAGGATAACAATAATCATGTTAATGTTTTAGTGTCCCGTGATTTAATGTTTTGTTTAAGTGCTCGGCTGTTTCTTTTATTAATTTTTCACAGAAGTTGTGTTACTTCAGTAGAATGTAGTTCAGCATATTTCTCAAAATTTTTAGTTTTGCTGCAGTTATTCGGTTTTGGTATTGGCGTTGGGGAATCTGGTAAGTTCGAATACGTTTCATACATTTTTTCGCCTTTCTTCAAAACTTTAATAAGGTCCCAAAGAGAAATAATACTAAAATACTTCTTCACTGTTACTAGCTCGAGATTGTTGTTTGTTATTTGCTTTCAAGAAGTTATCTGCATTAATGGTTATGAACATCTTTGAATTTATGTAGATTTTTGAAATCGTCTTCAAGCATGTGCATTCCCTCAAAAATGAATTATTGTGGCGCGCTTCTATAATAATTTTTTTCACGAGAGCTGCATGAAAAACAGAAAAAATATGAGATCGTTATTTGTCAACCGATTTTTAAAATTAAAAAACTGAATAAAATTGTTAAGAGTTCTTTGTATTCTGAATAGCATAATATCGATGAATTTTAATGCAATAAGCTAATGTGATATTTAAAAATGCTTGAACGATTAACTGTCAAACTCAGCATCAATTAAAGTTAGTAATGAATAATCAAGAGTTAATTGATATGTTGCAAGTTTATTTTGAGAGTTTAAAAAATTCTTATGAAGCATTTTGACAATACAGAGAGAAATTCCTTAATAGGGAATTTCCAACATATCACAAATTCCGCAGACTGGAAGAGAATTTTCGACTTATGGAGCCTTTAAAAATCAGCGACTAAAGATCGTCTATTCAACACTGATATGGAGATGAACGTATTGCTGCATCTTTAAGAAACACCTCAAACTTCTTCAAAGGCGATTGCTCGAAATTGTGGAAGTTTGCAGAAAACGCTACTTGCAATATTAAAGAAACATATGTAAGTATGGTATAGTCTATACGAAGTCACTCAGAACAGCATAAAAACTAAATTCCGCCTAACAGTTGGTCTTTTCTTTGTGGAACATAGACGTGTGCTTTTTTATTTTTAAGGAGTGATTTAATACATAAATGACCTACCTAATTTAATTTATGTAACTACTTTGTGTATTGTTCGTTATATTGATTTTTTTTTAATTAGAGATGTTCACTGAAATGAAGTAAAAACGACGACAAAAATGGCGAGAAAAATTGTAGAAATTGAAAGTTTACGCTTACCTAGTCCTCACTATCACAGTCTTCAGAACTTGATACGTCATCAGTGTTGATTATAATGGGATTAATAGATGGTAAAACGTAATATTCGTTTTCTACAGTTTTAACATGGGATACACATTTCTTCCATAAATTGGTTTCGTTGAGTTCCTTAATAACAGTTTTAATATTATCTATCACAGAATCGCCCAGTTCCGGTGACTGATTATTTTTTCGCAATCGTTTTTTGATTGCAGCCCAGACCATCTCAATGGGATTAAAAATACAATAGTATGGAGGCAGCCGTAAAATGGTATAACCACGTGTTTGAAAAAAATTGTCAATGACGTATTCCTTTTTAAAGTTTTGCTGTTTTACCATTTGTAATAATACTTTTCTTGTGGCTTTTGTTGGTATTTCCATGCCTTTGCTCTTCATATATTTAACAATATCAGCCTTTTGTGGTGCTGGTATTCGGAATTTTGTTGTATAGGTGTGAGTGGTATGAAGCATTGTTCATAACTATCACAGAACAAGGCTTAATATTTGGAAAAAACTGTTCTTCTGTCCATTTTTCAAACAATTCGGCTGACATATCTTCATGATAGTCAGCTGAAGACTGCTTTATGTTTTTCATAGATAACAATGAGGCATTTGGTATAAAACCGTCCTCAGTCCCAGTATGTAGAATTATAATTCTCTTACCCCTAGAACATGGAGCATTTAAATTGCAATTTCTGCTATCATCCACCCATCCATATTAAACAACATCATGGGTGTCGAACCAGGTTTCATCCAGGTAAACTATGTCTCTCTTTGCATCTCGATGCTCCTTTATTTTATGCAAATAATCTTGCCTTTGTTTTATAAGACGAGCAGATTCCATAATAACCATTCTTTTGTCTAATTTTTTGTAGGCAAAGCCGCAGTCTAATAGAATATCCCTCAAGGTGTCTAAAGATTTACAATCATAATCTGGATATTTTCGTAATTTTTCCCGAATCATTTCTAAGGTTAGAACTTTGTTTTCTTTATAAAAGTCGTACACAATGCGACAAATATCCTCTTTTGTGCTGATGTCAATTTTTTTAAGTTTTTCTCCAACTCGTTTACGTTTAATAGAGTGGTCAACTACGTCACCAGCTTTAACAACTCTAATAATTGTAGTACGGCTAAGTTTAGTCAATTCACAAATTCTGTTAAAAATTTCGTTTTTTGAAGAATCACTATTTTCAATTTTCAAATAAGAGTAGATATTTAAAATTATCCTTTGAGTTTGGATATGTAAATCTTTATGTGCAAATTCCGAATGTATGGGATCTAAAAAGATACATAAATTGGCGTTTTCTATTCTAATTGTATACTAAAAGAATATACAGGGTGATTCACGTAACTGTTTCATTAGAAACTTGTGTACTTGTAGCAAATCTAAATTTTTCATATTTGGGGGTTAAACTAATATAGATACACTCTACTTTTTTAAAATATCTTGAAAGTCATATCACTTCCGGTTACACCGGAGGTTGAGGTCAACTTCCTTATTTCAAATGGAACTCCCAGTATATTTTTGCATTTTTAGAATCTAGTGATTAAACTGATTAAATTCTTATTCGATATTCCTATACCTAAACCTAACCATTTTAAAGATATTTTGGTTTTAAAGAAAAATCTTTTTAAAACACCATTTCTATAAAATTTAAAATTCTCAGCTATTATTGAAGCTGGCTTTACGAAAATTTGCTGACATGTTAACTAGATATGGTATATTAGATTAATGTGAAAAGTTTTTATAAATATCATACAGGGTATCCAAAAAAACACGTCATATTTAAAGAACTTTGATGGCAAAAAAGTCGCTTATTTCAAATAGAACACTACATATATTTTTATATGTCTAGAATCTAAATTTAATACTGAATCAATTACTATTAAGCATCCCTATACCTAAAATTAACGCTTTTACTCTAATTTGCGATTTTTTAATATTGTACGATAATAATTGTACAATATTATTGTACATACAGGGCTGCTTCCTGTAACATGCGTTAAACTGCTGAGCGAACTTATTAAATTGATAATTATATTAACGCATTTTACAGGAAGCAGCCATGTTCTTTTCAAAGCAAACTAAAATACTTACCCCCAACTGATACTCTGTATCAGAAATTATTATTTTTATGATTGTTATTTGTAGTTAAATAATAAAAAAAATGAAAATGGTCCTATATTCATTCACGAATAGTACTTATTACATTACGGTTTTTTATTTATTTACTCGAAAACGGTGCGTCCTACGAAAAAAAGTCAAGAGACCTTTTTTCTTCTAAATCAAACAAATAATTAAAAAAGGAACAAAATATTGGTAAAGAACAGTAGCGTACCACATTTTTCCTTTAAAATATCCAGCAATTATCCTGCCGGCACGCCACTGGTTACACAACAGCCACTGTTTTTAGCGTAAAATACGCACCGTTTCTGACTCTCAAACTTTGTAAAATTTCATTAAAATGTCTTAAGTAGTTTCGGAAATATTTTAAAAATTGTAATATTTTAAAGAAACTTTCACATCCTGTATTTTCGCAACGAAGCATTTTTGGGATATAGTTTATATAACAAAATTTCCTTTATTTTAGCTGTAGAATATGCTCCCGAAGTTATGTACCGTACTTAAGAAACACCCTGTATACAGGGTGTTTCAGTTTTAACCCGCATAACTTTAATAGTGTATTGAACGTCCAAAAATAATATCAGTTTGCTATATAAACCAACGTCCAAAAAGGTTTCCTTTAGTAGATACACGGGGTTCAAATTTAATTACAAAATTGAAAAAATTAAATTTCTTTAAAACGACTAGAGATTCTTTAACGAAATTTTGGAGGTATTAACGACTGTAAATGACGCATATGTTTTACTGAAAAAATATTTCTTAGCTTTTCCAATGGCGTGCCTACCTCCATGTTAGGAGATATTAAAAAAAAAAAGTGGTACGCTACTGGCTTTTCTGAAAATAAAAATTATTTTTGGATTCCTCGTTTAGTTCTGGAGAAATAGTTTCTCTTGAGATTTTTTCGTCCGACTCACCATTTCTAAGTAAAAAAATTAAAATAATGTTAATTTACGTCCTAAATAAATAATTAGAACGTAGTGGTACCATCACTTTACTGGAAATTTTAAAAGAAAAGGAAAACAATTCACCGCATTTATTAAAGAGTAAAGATAAGTTTTGAATATTTTTACGTCAAAAATTATTATTATGTACATATGTATCAATTTATGTAAGTATTAAATTAACATTAATATGTAAACAAACTAAACCTTAAATTAAGTTTTCAAAATGTCTGCCATCTACTTCAATACACTTTCGACTTCTTTTTACCATTGAGTTAATGGCAGCCCCTATTAGGTTTGATTGTCTCTTCAGTTCATCACAAGATTGCACAATTCGTTGCTGTAATTCATTCAATGTGTCAACAGGAGTTTCATAAACTTTACCTTTAAGGTGCCCCCAAAACCAATAGTCCAATGGATTGAGGTCGGGGGAACGAGCTGGCCAAACTACTGGGCCTAACAGAGGTACCAAGTTTTGATCTTGCTCCCTTCGATATCTACCAATCCACCGATTGGTATAATTGGTATCTAACCATTCTGAAATCGCTCGACTAGAATGGGCAGGAGCACCGTCCATCTGTATCCAACTTTCGATTCTGTTGATTAAAGGGATGTCTTCCAATAGTTCATGCAGATCTTCGTTCAAAAAGTTTCGAAATAACATAGAATTTAATCGATGTGGTAAAAAATGTGGTCCGCAGATGTTGCGGCCTATTAGTCCCACCCATACATTACAACTAAACTCATTCTGAAATGTGGATGGCCTGATCGTATGGGGATTTTCATGTGCCCAGATATGTAAATTATGATAATTCACTACACCTTTTCTGGTGAAACATGCTTCATCGGTCCACAAAACTTTCTGGAGAAATTCAAAATTTAGAGCAGTTGAGTCCAGGAGCCATTTGCAGAATTGTACTCGTTTGTTGTAGTCACCTGGCAGCAAGCCTTGTAATGGTTGTAGGTGAAATGGCTTTCTGTGATCATTTCTAAGTGATCTCCAAACTTTTACGTGCGATCCAAGGTTTAATTGTGCTGATGCTCTTCTAGTGCTCAAAGTTGAGTCAGCATCAAATAGTTCTAAAATTTGAGGATTTATCCGTGGTTGTCGTTCAATTGCAGACCTTCCAAATCCCAGTTCTCGAAATTTTCGATGGGTCTCAATAAAAACCTCTCTATTGGGAAGTACTCGTCGTGGATACCTCCTCCAATATTCTCTTACCGCTGCACTGCTATTTCCATTACAAAATCCATAAATGAAATGGATATCTGCATATTCTGCGTTTGAAAAACGTTTAGGCATGATTATGGGTAAGTATTAAATTATTACTAATCAGATCCACTTAACACATAATTAGCAGCTTGACATAATTTTTTTGACACATTCCAAATAATAGCTGCCATTAACTCATTGTTAAAAAAAAGTTGAAAGTAGATGGCAGACATTTTGAAAACTTAATTTAAGGTTTAGTTTGTTTACATATTAATGTTAATTTAATACTTACATAAATTGATACATATGTACATAATAATAATTTTTGACGTAAAAATATTCAAAACTTATCTTTACTCTTTAATAAATGCGGTGAATTGTTTTCCTTTTCTTTTAAAATTTCCAGTAAAGTGATGGTACCACTACGTTCTAATTATTTATTTAGGACGTAAATTAACATTATTTTAATTTTTTTACTTAGAAATGGTGAGTCGGACGAAAAAATCTCAAGAGAAACTATTTCTCCAGAACTAAACGAGGAATCCAAAAATAATTTTTATTTTCAGAAAAGCCAGTAGCGTACCACTTTTTTTTTTTAATATCTCCTAACATGGAGGTAGGCACGCCATTGGAAAAGCTAAGAAATATTTTTTCAGTAAAACATATGCGTCATTTACAGTCGTTAATACCTCCAAAATTTCGTTAAAGAATCTCTAGTCGTTTTAAAGAAATTTAATTTTTTCAATTTTGTAATTAAATTTGAACCCTGTGTATCTACTAAAGGAAACCTTTTTGGACGTTGGTTTATATAGCAAACTGATATTATTTTTGGACGTTCAATACACTATTAAAGTTATGCGGGTTAAAACTGAAACACCCTGTATTTCGCTATTTTATTGCAACGCGTGCTGCAGAATATTGACCATACCATAATTTTAATGCCGTTCCAAGTGACTTCGTATAGACTATACATACCATATGTTCCGTGCAAAGATCAAGTATTAGAAAAAAATGACTTAGAACGAAGAATGGTGTTTTGTGAATAGTTTATACGGAAAGTACAAGATAATCTCTATTTTTATACAAAGATAATAAGGTCAAATGAGTGTATTTTTTGGAAAGACGGGCATTATTAACAGAAAAATTATCGCTATTGGTCAACAGAGAATCCTCACTTAGTTGTTAAAATCAATTTTCAGAGACAGTTTACCTTGAACGTGTGGTGTGGGATAGTTAGAAGTAGGTTCATTGGTCTTTTTTTTATATATGGTCCTTTGAACCAAGGCCGGCATTTTAGTTTGTTTTCTGTTGATTTACAAAATTTCTTAGACGCACTACCTCTAACCAATTTAAATAGATTTTATTTCCATCAAGACAAAGCCCTGTCCCATAATACACAATTAAATATCAATTATTTGAATGAATAATTTAACGGGAGCTGGATAAGAAAAAATGGATCTATTAGGTGGCCAGCACGTAGTTTGGATTTAATACCGAAGGAGTTTTTTTAGAGATATCTTAAAGCTAAAGTCTACGACATTCTATCTGAAAATATAGACGTCTTAAAACGATCAATTGTTCAAGCTAGCATCGAAATACCCCTAATTTTCTTAGTGACGCAACTTTCGGCGTTTCCAAAAAATGCCACTTACGTGTTTAACAAAATGGTGGTCATTTTGAACACATTTTATAAAACTAAAATATTTAAAATTTTTATTTTTCTTGATAAATTATCGAAGAAAAAAAAAATTATCAAAGTATTCAGGAAAATGCAGGCAATTATAAAAAAATATAAAAAACATAGTTGGCGTTTGAAAAAAAAATTACATCCATTTTTTTTGACAGAAAATTAATTTAAACAAAACTGTTTTCTGTCAGAATACAGAGATCTCTCAAAAATGTTATTTACTTTTTCAATTTTGAAAATCAGTTGACAAATAACGATTTCATAGCTCTATCCATTTTCCATGCAGTTCTACATATCTTCTGACATTATATCCATTTATGGCTGTTTTTCTCAAAAATTAACCGATAGATTTTGAATTGCGACACATCATTAAATGTACTTTTGAAAGACCTTTAATTTGAGGTGTCACTTGACCCATGTTTCAATTTTAAAAAATCAGTCATTTTACGCTATTAGCAACGTAAGCAATGTTTAACAAAATAAACAAACATCAAAAGATAGTATATTTTATGCTGCTTTTAAATTAAAAAAAAAAAATTATTTGTTAAAAAGTGAGCAGGTAAGAGAGTGAAGGGACAATCTAGCGCCGCATAGTAAAACTTTCATACTCGCTTGCTTTTTTCAGTTTGTGCAAAATCCCTATCACAAGGGAGATATGAGTGACCACTAACCAGAATTTTGTCTTTCTTTCCATGTTTTTTTTCTTCTTTTATTATTTCCCGCAACGTGTATTTCCATGATTCAAACAAGGTTAACTGCAAATAATTGAACGAGACAATATGACAACATAAAGTATTGGTACGATACGTACGATATATAACCCCTTTAGAATTGATACAACCCTAGAACATACAGCTATTGCCATCTATCGGTTAATATTTACTACCTTGTTAACATTGTTAGCGTCTAGGTCCTTTTGGCGTGTATAACAAAAAATATCACCTTCTAGCACTCAAACCCCTTAAAATTTGCACTTTTCAATTGATGATCATTTTTTGATCCTTAGTTCTTCTCGAAATCGCATATTGACTTCTATGTGCCCCAAAAATGAGCTACTGAATATGAAACAAATTAAGGGTAGTTTAAAAACAGTCAGAAGAAAATTAAAAGAAGCAGGTTTAAAAGCAAGACGTCTAGCCAAAGCCATCGTTTTCTCTAAAATCATAAACCTCGTCGATTGCAATTTGCCAAAGCGCATGTACAGTGAAAAAGTGAGTAGTAGAACAATATTCTGTTCACAGATGAGACCAGAATCCAATTATAGAAGTCAGATGGACGAAATCATATTTACAGGCGAATTGAGGAACAATACACCAACTGCAATTCTATTCAGACCATCAGCTTTGGAGATACTGGCTTAATGCTTTGGGGAGGTGTAAGTTGAGAGGGGCTCGCTGAACTCGTGAAAATAATTGGACGAATGACGGCATGATCGCTGATATTCTTCAGGATCACATTTTTTCATACGTTGATCATATTGGATAATGCACGATAACGCACGACCACATTCCATTGTCATAGTGGCTAATTATCTGAATACGCCCATATTCAAATATTGAATTGGCCGCCCTATAACCCGGATTTAAACCCGATAGACGTTATGTGATATGAGCTAAAAAGGTGCATAAGGAAAAGGATTCCCGTTCCAACTATAATGGAAAAGCTTCAGTTTGCAGCCCATTACGAATGAAACGCAATTCCCCAAGAATACACTCACAATACACACACACTTAACAGTATACCAAGAAGAATGAATTCAGTAACTAGAGCTCGAGGAGAAAATTTTTGATACTAACCTGTTATTTAAATCAGAACACTTACAATTTTGCTACATTATAGTAATTAAGTGTAACGTAAATATTTTCAATGATTGCTAACAAGTTAGATCTTTTTCACCTTGTTTTTCCTATAAAATTTTAATAATAATTTGTAACATGAACTGGTCTCACTAGTGTAAAGTATTAAATTACTTAATTTTAACGTCTCGACAAGAAAGTATAAAAATTAAAAAATATTCGATGATGTTGTCCATGAGTGTATATTCCAACGCAAGCGCTTAACCATTGAGACAATAACGATTATATTTACGCCGGCCGGATTATCTTAGATCGACATTTTCACTATCGTTGAAAAAATCATAAAATTTCTGTACTGGTATTTAATAATATAATTTCAGAAGCGAAAGTTTGTTCAGGTACGTAGGGCCCAAATGAATCAGTTCAGAATTTTTTATTCTCATAGAAGTTATACTTTATATTGTTCTAAATTTTCAAAACTACATATTTTTAACAGCACTTTTAACTGACAGATCCTCCGATTTATTAATGACAAACTTTTTGCGTTGCATTATTGACAGACATTTTGATGGCTCCTGTTTGTTCAACTTTCTTAACGGTAATAAAGACTTCATTCGGCTATAGCTGCGGTTACTATACTGTGTGTTTCAAAGTTTGCTTTTTAGAGATATGAGTAAATACAAGAAAAGAGAAAGATATCCTCTGTATATTACCCATCTGTATGATACGAAATATATAAGAATCTATTGGGATGAAGGTATTCACAATACAGAGTATAGATTAAGATATAATATGTTCCAACCTGGATTTTGGATGACTGACAACACTGCTGAAGGTATTTTAATCCTTATACAGGGTGTACGGAAAGGTCATATTATAAATTATAGGAGTTATAGAGAAGGTGAAAATAATGCTAGTACTTCGTGGTAAAAAAATTCCTAGTGGCCTTCGTTATTGGGTTATTGGCTCTCAAAGTAAGACGTTAAAAAAAGTGTTTTTGTTGTAACTTTTAAACAATTATAATGGTAACAATGAAAATTGGGCGTTTTAAATAACTCATAGTTATGCTTATTTTCATATGTCTTCCTTATACAGGGAAAGTCAAAATTTCTCATTTAAATTGAAGTATTTTTTTAATGTGTTTACTAAATCAGTATTTTTTTTCATAATTTGATTTTATGATAATTTTCCTACAAAAAAGGTATATCTGGCTCTAATCGATATCTTGTATCGTTTTTGAGAAAATCTAATTTAATTATCCACATTTACAATAAATGTCAATAATTTTAAATCAAATATAATAGCAATTTATTAAAAAATTTTATATATTACAATTAAAGTTATCAAGAACGTTCAATATGATCACCTCGAACTGTAAGATAGCATGTTCGACAGCATTACGTCCTGCAAGTCCGAACATTAGATGCATATCTGCATACGCTTCGTTGCTAAACTCTATGATATTATTGAAATAACTAATGTTGGTGACATTGAATATTTTTGATATTGAATGTTGACATGAACATTTTTGATAACTTTTTTACATATCATTTTTTACAATAAACTGCTATTTTATTTGACTTCAAATTGTTGGCATATATGGTGCATGTTGATAATAAAATGCGCCTTTCTCAAAAACGATACAATGTATCGATTAAAGCAAGATATACTTTTTTTGTGGAAAAATTATCATAAAATCAAATTATGAAAAAAAATACTGATTTAGTAAACACACTAAAAAAATACTTCAATTTAAATGAGAAATTTTGACTTTCCCTGTATAAGGAAGACATATGAAAATAAGCATAACTATGAGTTATTTAAAACGCCCAATTTTCATTGTTACCATTATAATTGTTTAAAAGTTACAGCAAAAACACTTTTTTAACTTCTTACTTTGAGAGCCAATAACCCAGTAACGAAGACCACTAGGTACTTTTTTACCATGAAGTACTAGCATTACTTTCGCCTTCTCTATAATCCCTAGAATTTATGACATGACCTTTCCGGACACCCTATATATTTATGTTGTTTCCCTAATTTCGTATTTTCAGATAGCTATCAATCGGAAACATTATTTTATGGAGGAATTCAGGTTATCAAAGCAGTAGGAAATCATTTGGTTTTATCCTTTTGCGATGCACACTTAAATATCGACAAGAAAATATTCACCGTGATTTTGGCCAGGAAAAATCATTTAGAAAAACTAATAATTCACAATATTCACATGCAACTACAAAGGCAGGGCCTATTGGTGAATGCAATTGAGAACAGCTGTAGTTTATCGTCAACAAACAGTTACGATACACATTTATTGTTTATAAGCGTCATAAGTGTAATTTATTTTAGTATAGATAATGGTGTGTAAATACATAATTGGAACATATATACAGTCGCGGACAAAACATAGGCCCCAAGTTCATAAACTTTCTTTATGGAAACATTGCAAGTTTATTATTGGCCATTCAAACAAGTAAAATACACCATTTTGTAGAGAATTTAAAGGTCTATAAAATGCACAATTTTGCTTTTGCATAACTTTTATTTATAACGTAACAATCTTATTTAAACAAAACAAGGTAAAAATTCGACCGGACAAAACATCGACCCCAAAATTATTCTTTAATATTTCGTGGCAAATTCACCAGCTTTTATTACTGCTTGGCATCTGTGCGGCATTGATTCAATTAGACGGTGAATCAATCCATTAGATAATGTACCCCAGATATTATTTACGGCATTAAACAGATCATCTTGATTGCCAAATTTTTGCTCGCGCAATTCCTTTTTAACCGCTTCCCAGAGGTGCTCAATAGGGTTTAGGTCCGGGGATTGCGCTGGCCAATGAAGGCACGAAATACCGTTATTGCCGATCCACGTTTTCACATTTTTAGCTGTGTGTTTGGGGTCGTTGTCGTGCATAAATAGCCATCATTTGGCATATTATATGTGGCATAAGGCAACATTACCCCTTTCAAAATTTCACGATATTGAATTTAGTTCATCGTGTCGATTATTCAATGCAAAGGACCAACACCGTACCATGAAAAACAACTCCACACCATAATATTGCCACGGCCAAATTTCACTGTGGGTGTGGTGTACTTTGGGTTATACCTTTCATTTTTTGGTCGACGAACGTAACCTTTGCCATCGTTGTTGCAAAGGTTAATTTTGGATTCATCAGACCAAAGGACTTTTTTCCAGTCCTCCACCGTTCACTCAATATGCTCATGTGCAAATTTAAGCCTTGCCGCAATATTCTTTTTTGATATCCATGGCTTTTTCGCTGGTTGTCGTCCATAAAGACCGTTTTCGCACAAACGACATTGAATTGTGCGGGAAGAAATATACGCTACTCCGACTTCACTTTGAATAGTAGATGCCGAAAGTCGCGGATTGTTCTTGGACGTGCGCACAATTTTTCTATCGGTTCTAAAATAAAAATCTTTTAGTTTCTTTCACCGAAACCCAATTACAGTAATCCTGATGTAAGAAATAACAACAATAAGCGCACACCTATCATCGGTTTTTCGAGGTCTTCCTCCTTTGCTTACTTCCTTCGGGTGTTTTGCACGGCGAAAAATTCGTGAAACGTTGCTACGGTGCATTTTAACATGATTTCCGATAGCTTCCATCGTCAATCCCTCCTCATCTCGCAGACGCACAATTAAATTCTGTACAGGATCGTCAACTTGCGGGGGAGCCATAATTTGCTTTACACACTTTAGTTAAAAGTCAAATGATTAATTTTGGTTATGTGAAAATACACATACCAACAAAATAACCTAAACATAACCTAAAAAACATTTAAAAATATTGACACAAACAAAATGAAACATTTGACTTGGGTTTGAGGGCGATGTTTTGTCCGGTCGAATTTTTACCTTGTTTTGATTAAATAAGATTGTTACGTTATAAATAAAAGTTATGCAAAAGCAAAATTGTGCATTTTATAGACCTTCAAATTCTCTACAAAATGGTGTATTTCACTTGTTTGAATGGTCAGTAATAAGCTTGCAATGTTTCCATAAAGAAAGTTTATGAATTTTGGGCCGATGTTTTATCCGCAACTGTATGTATATACTATACATATAATAAATGTAATTTTTTTCCACCAGTAATGAGTGTTAAAAAAAACGTGTATAAGGAACACAAGGAGTTTTATCGCTTGACAGAATGACATAATATGTTGATCAGTTTGTAGATTTCCATTATGTCCATTATATTATGTCGCTAGTAAATTTGTTAGGGTTCCACAGTTTTGAACGAAGTTATTTTGCTACAGAGATAAAGCGGGTTCAACAAAGCAAATTCATCATATCTCCATATATAATTTTATTGACTATTTATTATTGTTTTTAAGATGATGAACAATTTTGAATTTCTGTACTTTTCCTGAAGCCGTTTTTGGGAACATATCCACAATTTCTAGGCGAGATGGAATTTTAAATTGAGCTATTTTTCCTTTACAATAGGATACGATGTCGTGTAAATTCATAGAATGTTTATCTTTTACTCGCAAAACTGCACAAACTTCTTCCCCAAGTCGCTCATGGGGAACGCCAACCACCTGCATGTAAATATAAGTAATTTAATCTTCAAAAGTGACTATTTTTTACCTGAGATTCCAAAATATTTGGATGAGTATTTAAAATATCTTCTATTTCTTTTGGAAATATGTTCTCCCCTCCTCTTATTATAACGTCTTTTAACCTTCCTACAATCTTACCATATCCATTATCCTCCAGCACGAATTGGTCTCTGCAATGAAACGAAATATTAAAAGGAATAAAAGTAATAAAATCACAAATAATTTACCCAGTGTGTAACCATCCGTCAGGTCCCATAAGTTCCTTAGTTTTCTCTTCGTTATTATAGTACCCCAAAGTAGTCAAGTATCCCCTTATTAAAAGTTCACCAGGAGTTCCTTTAGGAACTATTTTTCCCTAAAATTCCTCGATTTAATCGGTTGGCAATTACATATTACAAGAGCGAAGGATACTTCTGCATCCACCACTTTAGCTTCTAAGTGGTCACCAATATGCCCAACTGTTGCTGTTGAATGATATTCGTCATCATCAGACATCGATTGAAATATTACGCAGGTAGTTTCGGATAATCCATATATTGACTGGAGATTAAATAATTCCTGTTAAATGAATACATCAAAAGTTCCTATGTTTTTGTCCAACCTTAACTTTCTTTAATTTTAAAACACGTTTCATTTGATGAAACAAATGCGGTGAGCATGGTGCACCACCACTGACGGCAATTTCTGGATTGATGTTTTCGTTTCTCATTTTTTGTCTGTTTATTACGTCTACGTACATTGTAGGTGTTCCGTAAATAATACTGCACCTTAAACATTTGCAAATAATGATACATGTATTCATTATAAGCTTGTTCATTTGTGAAGTCTGGCAACTAGTACATGATATAGTAGGAATAATACCTACAGATTTTTTGAAGGACAAAATATAATTTTGTGATAAGTTAACTAGAATTCAACATTCAAATAGGCATATTAGTCCTGATTTCACTAAAGTATTGAAATTGTCACTTTCCGAACATTTTATATTTTTCCTTAAAAATTTACTTACTTTTCGTCTCTAATAGCATCCAAAGACTTATCAGGATTAAAGCTAGATGCAGGTAAAACTAGCGTGGTTCCAAAATTTAAAGAACCTCCAATAGTCGCCACAGTTCCAAATACATGGAAAAATGGTACTTGAACACAAATCACATGATGCTTTATATCCAATTCGTTACGTTTTCCAACGAAATAGGAATTATTAACTCTCTGAAAATGGCTTTGAACGGGAGCTTTCGGGATTCCAGTAGTACCCTAAAACTAAATCACAATATAGATTATTTTGAAATTAAATAATTTATAGTATGTATAGAAAAAAAATTAATACATTAGACATTACCGATGTGAATTGCATATGGCACACTTGGTCAGGATCTATGAATTGTTGATATTCTTGAATTTTATTGATTTCGGACTGCGAAGCAAGGCTTGCTATCTCGTTATATTGGAATGCACCTCTTAGAATTAAAAATGTAAATTATTTGTAACGCAAATTAAAATCAAGATAATACTTTAAATTTTCTTCACTTGTTATAATAACGCTCTTGAGTGTGGGAGTTGCTTTGCTTTGCAGTTTTCCACGAGGGCAATCGGGCAACTCTGGACAAATTTCCACGAGATGTTTATAATAATCTTGAGATTTAAATTTGTGGGGACATACAATGGCACTGAGCTGCACTGAGTTTATTAGCGGTCTAATCTCTTTCGGTTGAAAGGCAGGATTAAAATTGACCTAAAAATCAGTAAACGCCAGTTTCTTTCCAGTATTTCTAAGACAACTGTCCTACCAATATATACCCCCCGCGAGCACAGGCCATATCAGTAATATACCATTCTATTAAATTAGGGGCCCAAATTCCGATTCGGTCTCCAGGGTGAAGGCCAACGGATCTAAACCCAGCGGCGAGCTTATCTGCCTGAATTAGTACCTCTTGAAATGTTAGTGTTTGGTTTTGCGATTTAGAGATGAGAGCAGGTCGATTCTTATAGGTTTCTGCTGCTTGCTCTAATAGCTTCCCTACAGTGAGAGACCGTAGTAAGTCTTTTCCGGGGTAATGAATATAACTGCGGTTTGTATATAGTCGCGCTCTGAAATCCAAAAAGTAATTGAAATTAAACGTTAAATTAGTTATTATCGAACGTTTGTAAAGCAACACATATGTACTTGCACAAAAATAAGAAATATTATCTATAACGATGTTTCAATATTAAGTGAGACACTCCTTAGCTAGATATCTACTAATTAGGTTGTTTTGACTTACTGTTGGAAAACCATTCGATGATACAATTTTCTTTTCAAAATAAACCACATTTTTTTTCCTCGTTTCACTTCAATCTAATATCTGCCGCCGGCGCACTGACTCAGATTACTGCGAAGAGATTTAACTAATTGTATTTTCATTATCAACAGTCATTTATTTTGTTGATAAGCCAAATGAAAGATGCTTCGTAATACCCTTAATAAAGATATGATAGGTAGTAATTAAGTTAGCATTGCGATATTCGTTAATTAAAACTCTAATTTGGATTTAAACCAGCGAATACACAAGACAGAACAAGTTTTTGAAGTTATCAGAATTGTTTATAGCACGTGTGCGGCTAACATTTCCTAATGAACTGTAGATAGTCCTTACTTCTCATTCATAGCTTGGATAACTTAAAATTCTATTCGACAGTTAAGTATGGAAAATTGGTATGATGTGACACAGAGGTATAAATTATATTTTCTTGTTGTATTTTCATGTATTCATTATGTAATAAGTAAGTCTTTCGATCAGTTTAAACAAAAATGTAATAATTAAATTCATCGCAATCAGAAGCTAACGGTTGCCGGGTATTTATTTCGTCGCTTTCGATAACTGCCTAATAACTATATGTATGTCGGCGCCACCATAAATTTAGTAAATATCCTTAAGTACACAGGCAGACAGACTTCTTGTATTGGTAGAACCCTATGTAATCGATCGGGGCTCTGGTTTTTTCGCTATTTTGTCAACCTAAAACATTCATTATCATTCTTTATGGTATGACTTCCAGGAACCCCGGGAATAAGGGACACACTTGTTTTTAACTTGCAAGGGGGACAAAACGGGGCCAGCGAACAAAAAAGAAAAGAAATGGAAATCAGGAAGGGAGAGTAGTAATTAACGAGAGTTGAGATTGAGAGGACTGGCCCCGGATTGTCACGTCTCTCATCCTATGATTCGATTTACATACGGTCTACCTTTTGTGAAAGAGATCATTGGCATAAGACATTTATCACCATCTACGGTAGTCAGTAAATATTCGTGTAAATATTAATTAGTGTAATCTTAGTGACATTCATTCTTAGTAATAAGTTAGTGGTATTAAGCGACTTTTCTTGTGTTTATTTGCGACTCATGGCTTCTGGAAGCAACTCGCCTTCGGGCCCTCCGACATGTATGTGAGCTTTCATTAAGAAAGTGATACGGGGTTGGTTATTGCAAACATGTTATCTTACAAGGATGGTGCTATGTCTTATCCTTGGGCATATGTGGTATGTCACAGACACCTATGAGTGTCCCATTGGAGATTGACTAAACTTGTACTAGTTGAAGTAGATCGTTGCCTTAAAAGATAAAGAGGGTCTATTTATCATATGGAGGTGTGAACAGAATAACTAAGGGATGTAAGCGTGAGAAGAATGTGGAAGGTTTAGCGTTTATCATTTGGAAGATAAACAGATACACGGGGGATGACTCCGACACCTTATATGAAGGGGCATTCTATTCCCAATCTTTGGCGAATAAAGAGGTCTTGCGTAAGTTTGTGTTTTTTTTGTTTTCCTAAAAACGAAATATTTTTCTTACATGTATACAGGGTGGCGCACTTCACCTCCCGTCTCCTATAGCTCGGTTATCATTGACAGTAGGATTTCGATATTTTGTATACTTTACCTGTATCTTAGGACGTACTCCAGGAAAATATTTCTAATTATACAGGGTGTCCCAAAAAAGTGTGACGATACCGAACTTTTTTTTTTTAATGGAACACCCTATTTTTTTTTCGCACTTTAAATGCTTTCTATGATTGTCTACATATTCCCAAAATTTTGTTGAGATCGGTTAAATAATACTGGCGAAAAAAATTAAAAACTGAAAAAAATTACATTTGCGCCTCTAGCTTGAAAAAATAATAAAAAATAGAGATAATGTCTATGTAAAGAAACTACTCAAGATGCTTATTAAGCATGGTTTAATAGTTTTATTAAAAAAGTTTCGATGATCGATATTGTACAGGGTCTCCAAAATTTAGCGTCACATTTTTCAAACTTCAAAGTGTTCTATTTTTCTTATTTTAAATTGGGACCCCCGTATATTTTAATTTAGTTCGATGCAGAATTCAAAAACAAACATTTTTCGAAATACATGTCTGTCGCAATTCTTAACACTTCGAGAGTTGTTCGCGGAAAACCATTCCAATAGTAATTAAATTGATTAAAAAACTACGGTTGCTATGACAAACAAATTATTTATAGGACTTATTTTATAATTACAATTATCTTACAACCATTACACATCTAAAGTATGTGTTCGAAATGTCCTCCGTTCTGTTGAAGACACAAATTAAGACGACTATGGAAGGTCTTGTAACCTTCTGCAATTCATAAAAAAATCGAGGGTGGCTTTGAACAAATTCGAAAAAAAATTCGTAATTCGAAAAATGTTTGTTTTTGAATTCTGCATCGAACTAAATTAAAATATACGGGGGTCCCAATTTAAACTAAGAAAAATAAAACACTTTGAAGTTTGAAAAATGTGACGCTAAATTTTGGAGACCCTGTACAATATCGATCATCGAAACTTTTTTAATAAAACTATTAAACCATGCTTAATAAGCATCTTGAGTAGTTTCTTTACATAGACATTATCTCTATTTTTTATTATTTTTTCAAGCTAGAGGCGCAAATGTAATTTTTTTCAGTTTTTAATTTTTTTCGCCAGTATTATTTAACCGATCTCAACAAAATTTTAGGAATATGTAGACAATCATAGAAAGCATTTAAATTGTGAAAAAAAATAGGGTGTTCCATTAAAAAAAAAAGTTCGGTATCGTCACACTTTTTTGGGACACCCTGTATAATTAGAAATATTTTCCTGGAGTACGTCCTAAGACACAGGTAAAGTATACAAAATATCGAAATCCTACTGTCAATGATAACCGAACTATAGGAGACGGGAGGTGAAGTGCGCCACCCTGTATACAGGGTTATTCACGCTATACGGCGCGAAATATTGTGGCTAAAATACGAGGCTTTCAAAAGGTTTCACTTTTAGGCTATATGGGGACCTAATATGGCTACTTTTTAAAATTATTTTCATATTATACAGGGTGTCCCAAAAGCCCTAAAAGTATCAACGTTGTGTGTTTTTAAATGGAACCCTCTGTATATTATTGCATTTTTGGATTCTCCGATCAAAATAAGTGTCTGTTTTAATAAGGTTTATTATACCTAAAACAAAAGGTTTTTTAAATAATTTGAATTTTATCAAAATTTGACCTAATTTTTATGTTTTAAACACTTAAGAAGTATTTAAGTCATGCAAGTGTAATTTAGAGTGTGGTGTAACAATAGATCATATTTTATATCCCAATCATGATAAACTTGCCATTTTATACAGGTTGTGCAAAAATTAAAACTAATCAAATAAGAACTTTAAGTGACTATAACTTGATTAATTTAAATACAATGCTATATTTTTTAACTTACCAGGATATGTAATTTTTAATTACCTATTGAATGGTATTAGGGTGTTCTAAATAATTTATCTTTTTTCAATAAATTGAGGGTCTTCTTGAATTTTTAGCAGCATAAATTCGCAAAATTCTATTCGCCGAAAATTATCGCCTAGTCTAAAAGCCTGCACGTGTTGAAAGGAGTAAGGGTGCATACGATGTTCTTTCAGAATTCTTTGAATAGATGAAGCTGAATCTCCCAAATCCTTTTCTGCAGATGTTGAACTTTGCGGAAATGCGTTAAAATATGCCAGTGTACTTATTATATTACCCTCGTCATTAGTCACTCGTTTAGGAACATTTTTTGTAGCGCTGACTTTCCCGAAATGTAAAAAGTTAGTTTCAATTCTCCTGAACTTTGTCTTGTTCATTGGCGGCAAATGGGTATGTCGTTCATTAAATACACGGCAAGTTCTCTCCAATATTTTGTAACATTCTCCGTGAATATAAAACAAATTGAGAATATCAGCGTTTGTGTATTCTTCCATTTTGATTGAAAGTTTCACTTTAATTTTGCTACTAACAGCCACCGAAAAACAAAAACGTACAATAAATGTCATTATTTCTTTTCCACGGCCAACTACGCGATTAATAAAAATTTACCAGAATGAATATGTACTGCTAGTTTCACATAAGCTTAATTATTTCGAAAATGGTTTGGAATAGGTATAGGTAACCCTAATACAGTTCGATAGAGAATTACATTTTCTACTTGATACTGCTTAACATTATAGGGTGTCCCATTTAAAAAAAAACGACTTTTGCAGCTTCAAAAATGTAAGTGTTAGGAGCTGAATTTTGGACACCTTGTATAATACTAAACCATATAACTAGTGAAAGTGTGAACCTAAGACTATGTATTGACATTCTGCAAAATATGGTGATTATGTCTTTAATAACTGCGGAGATATGCAATTTTAAAATTGGTCATTACAGAGGCACGTTTTTAATTCAAGGTCAAATATCTCAAAAACGGTAAGAACTAAGTATAGAACATTATACAGAAAATATACCTAAAATATTATGTAGAATCTAAAAATAAAAGAATATACTGGAGGTTCCATTTGAAATAAGCAAGTTACAGTTATTTCCGGTTAAACCGGAAGTGACAGCAAGTTGAAAATCTTTTTAAAAAAATATATATATCGAACTTAACTCCAAATTTTCAAATTCGTATCACTTTTAGATCCTAGTAAACTTCTAATGAACGGGTTACGTGAATAACCCTGAATACATACATATGTACAACAAAAAGAACACTCACTAGTTTTTTACGAAAAAGCCTAATAAACTTATTTGTCGACAAGTTTGATGCAGTGAAAGTATACAGTCGAACCTGTTTTTGTGCGATTTTTTTTTGCGCGATTTATTATGTGCGATTTTTTTTATGCGGTATATGAATTTCAACGGTGAAAAGAAAAACGTGTTACTTTTGGAAACGATATTCATTTGTTATCAACAAACTTTTGACAATGCACATTCAATTGTTCTTGTTTTACGCATTAGCAGCATACACTTCGTGTTCAGAGCTTTCTCCACGACTCGCGAGATTAAGAATTAATTTTATAGTGAGATTAAAGGTACATTAACTACTTTTTTTTATTTAGACATAGTTTTTATGATTTTTATTTTATTTTTAGACATAAAAACTCGCTTAAAATGAATAATTGTAGCCAAAGACAAGTGAAAAGAAAGACAATCGCATTAGAAACTAAAATTGCAACATTAAATAGACTAAAAGATGATGAAGGATCCACAGCTATTGCTAATGAATTTAAATTAGGTGAATCTACTATAAGGGCCATACAAAAACGTGCTGGTAAAATAAATGAATCTATTAATTGTGCAACAAATGAAAGTAGAAAAAGAGCATCGTATTCAAGAAATATTGTAATAGAGAAAACGGAAAAGGCCCTCATGATTTGGATTAATGTTTCAACTAAAAAACGAATCCCAATTAACGGAGATTTAATTAAGGAAAAAGTTAAGCAATATTTCAATCAACTGAAGAATTTAGAACTATCTAGTTCCTCAAACTGCTTTGAAAACCTAAAATTTTCTGCAAGCAATGGCTGGTTAGCTGGATTTTTAAGACGGCACGCACTTCACAATGTGAAGATCCAAGATGAGGCTGCATCCGCCGATGAAACAGCTGCTAAGAATTATTGCCAAGTACTGGCAAAAATCATTGATGACAGTGGATATTGCCCAGATCAAGTTATTTAATGCAGATGAAACTGGGTTATTTTGGAAAAAGATACCCAGTCGAACGTTCATTGCCAAGTTTGAAAAAACTGCAAGTGGTTTTAAGGCTGCAAAGGATCGAATTACACTCTTTCTTTGCAGTAATGCATCTGGTACAAGAATATTAAAACCACTTATTATGAATAAAGCTTTTCACCCATGTGCTCTAAAAAACACAAATTTAGCTGAATTTCCAGTACATTTTATGGCAAATAAAAAAGCATGGGTCACATCAGCTGTTTTTACAACATGGTTCAACGATTGCTTCGTACCAGAAGTTGAAAAATATATGATGGAGATGGTTCTTCCTTTTAAAGTGCTACTAATTGTTAACAATGCACCCGGCCATCCTTGTTTAGAACATCCTAATGTACAAGTAATGTTTTTACCACCCAATACGACTAGTCTTGTACAACCATTGGATCATAATAGCAACATCATAATAGCAACATTTAAAAAACATCATGTGAAATTAACTTTTAGCTATATTATGAAAAAACTAGAAAACACTGGAATAAGCCTGACTGAAGTTTGGAAAAAGTTTTCGATTTTAGACTGAATAAACCACGTTACTGCAGCAATTACTCAACTAAAACAACACACTTTAAATTCTTGCTGGAAATCGATCTGGCCTGAATGTGTCTTAATAGAAATGTAACCGAAAATAGGTTCACGTTACCAATAGAAATAATTGCATTAGCACATAATATCAACGGACAAGGCTTTAACACTTTCGAACGAAAATGACCTTGTCGAAATGATTAAAGACGAAACCATCAATGATAGTGACATCGTCAGTAACTTGACAGATAATGAACAAGAACATGAAGAACCGGATTCTATGGCAGCGGATAAAATATATGCAGGGATCCAGCTTTGTAACAAACTAGAAAAGCATTTTTTTTTAAATAGACAATAATTCTGAAAGGAGTTTGAAATTCCAAAAAGAGCTTCGATTGTGTATATCTGGCTATCGTGACGTTTATAAGCAGCTGAGTAAACGCCCGTCGTCGCAAAAACTCATCACAGACTTTATGGCAACGAAAAATAAATCAATTGTATTGTCTTCAAGTGACAAAACCAATTTTGAATCAGTTTATCACAAGAAGATGCGTATTTTAGACTACGACGAATAGCAGTGAATTATGTGCATTTTGAAAATTTCTCCAGATCTAAAATGAGAAATAATGTTTCTTTTAATGTTTTGATGTGTAAATTAATTATTTATTTTGTTTAAAATCACTTTTTTAATATTTGGTAAATCTTTGGCATATTTTCTAAGTGTGACTTTTTTTATGCGGTCCCTATCTATCGTACAAAAACAGGTTCGACTGTAAATTAGAGACTGTGTTTATTGTATGTATTCAACTTATATGCATTATTGCAATTTTGTTCTTTTTAAGAAGTGACTTTAAGAAAAAGATAACTTTTGTCTATTGAGGAAAAAACTATAATACAGTAAAGTTTTTATAGCGTGAACATCCATTAACGTGAACATCCACAAACATAAACATTTGGTTTGGTACCTCTACATATTCTAAAACGTGAACGTGATAAATTCTGGCCTTTATAACGTGAATTTTGCGAAAATTCTAGCTTTTTTAACGGTCTTAAATTCCTAAGTGCGTACGTGACAAGTTAATCTTAGTTGAAACTTCTATAGATACACACGCGCACCCTTTTAAAATTCGTTTTTAAATACGCTATGGCAAAAAAACCAAATTATCTTAGTTTAAAACAAAAGACAGAACTGATATCTGATTTAGAGAAAGGATATCAAGTCACATTTTTGGCGAAAAAGTATGGAATTGCAAAATCCACTATGTGTTCTTTTAAAAATAAGAAAGAAAAAATAAAATCAACCGTCGCTAATACGTTTTCTGGTCCAGGAAATCGTAAATCCCTTAGAAGTTCGAAATATCCTAAAATGGAAACAGCATTGTACAAATTTTTTTTTTTTTTTTTTTTATTTTTTTTATATTATTGTATAGCAATCTAGTAAATTAACACTAATAAGCTATTTGTTTTTAACTTAACTTGCTACGGTTTGAAATTACATACAAAGTACTTATCCTATGAAAGTCACTTTGATTCAGACATTTATGTTTGACACTTTTTTTAATGTGCACTAGTTTTTTTTTTTTTTTTTTATTAATAATTTCACTATACCAACTCAAATGGTTTCACTCTTTTCAATCTTCTGGTTAAGCCATCATTATCCAGGAGCTGGAGAGTCTCGACGTTGATGTGCTGATGGAGACGTTGTTCATGTCTTTGGGCGTTCTTTCGGATAGCATTATCGACAGTTTCCACTACCAAGTCCTTATGTAGATTGTCATTTCGAATGTACCACGGAGCATTAACAATACCTCGTAGTACTTTATTTTGGAATCGTTGTATCATGTTTCGATTACTTTGGCTGGTACAACCCCAGAGTTGAATACCATAAGTCCACACTGGTTTCAGGACTTGTTGGTAAATCAAAAGTTTGTTATATATTGACAAAGCTGAGTATCTGCCCAATAACCAGTACATTTTTCTGTACTTCAGCTTCAGTTCTTCACATTTTTTCTTCACATGTGGCTTCCACCTGAGTTTAACATCAAGGGTCATACCAAGATATTTGGCTGTATTCCCGTACGGAACTACTTGTTGATTAACATATACTGGCTTGTGCTCGATTCGTTTGTTAGTAAAATCGATATGCACTGATTTGTTTTCATTCATCTTAATACGCCATTTTACTGCCCAGCGTTGTATTTCGGCAATAGCAGTTTGTAACTTTTCTGTTGAATCAGTGTTGTTGTCTCCAGTAGCTAGAATTGCAGTATCATCTGCAAATGTAGCAACAACATTTTCTTTGAAGGTAGGCAAGTCACTAGTGTAAAGTAGATAAAGGACGGGTCCCAATACACTTCCTTGTGGCACACCTGCTTGGATTTGCCTTAGATCGGAGAAGGCGTCTTCTTGTTTGATTCTAAAGTAACGTTCAGATAAATACGATTCCAAGATTCCTGAATATTGGGTAGGAAGGAGTATTTTGAGTTTATGGTTCAGGCCCTCATGCCAAACTTTATCGAAAGCCTGTGCAACATCCAAAAATATTGCTGAACACACTTTCTTTTCTTCTAGCGATTTTTCAATGACTGCAGTGATTCTATGGACCTGATCTATCGTAGAGTGTTGGTCACGAAAACCAAATTGATGATCCGGAATAATATGTTTTTCTTCGATGATTGGTAGTAATCTTTTCAATAGAAGTTTCTCAAACAGTTTAGACATAATCGGTAGTAGTGATATTGGCCGGTATGATGTTGTTTCGTGGGGTGGCTTTCCTGGTTTAGGAATCATTATAACTTCGGCCACTTTCCACAGTTGCGGTATATATTTTAGTCTAAGTGAAGCATTTATTAGGTTGGTAATTTTAATTAATGCTTTTCTCGGAAGCTCTCTTAGAATTTGACCAGTAATAAGGTCAAAGCCAGGGGTTTTTTTCGGATCGATATTATGTTTTATTTCATTTTTAATTTCGGTCAGAGTAACAATTGGGATATCCATTTCTTCATGAGAGATGACATTGGGCAATGCTGTGTCATCGTCTGCTGAATTTGGCTGAAATGTCTGTTCTAAGTGGTCTGCAAATCGTACTGCTTTTTGCTCATTGTTTCTGGCCCAGCTTCCGTCCTCATTTTTAATCGGAGGTGTTTGCATTATAGGTCTATTTAAATTTTTGGTAGTTTTCCACAGCGAATATTCAGTACTGGAATCATTAGTAAGTTCACGCAATACTTCGTTGATGGTGTCATTTTGTAGCTGCTTAATTTCATTTCTCAGTTGGGATGTAAGATTATTTAACCTAGTTTTGTCTTGTCGAGCTCTGGAACGGTGCCATTTCTTCCTCGCACTTCTTCTTTCTGATATCAGTTCCAGAATTTCTTTAGGGTAGTTATATCCTTTCAGTTTACTTTTGATTTCTGGGGTATTTTGCCACGCCGATTGTTGAATGTCTTTGACCAATTTCTCCACCTCGAGGTCTAGTTGTGCTTCAGTTTGTAGTGGGACTGTCAAATTGATTCTTTTCTTTAATGTTGTTCTAAAACTATCCCAATCAGTTTTTTGATTAACTAGATAGGGATTGTTTAGCTTTAGGATAATGTGTTCACTTAGAGTTAACACAACTGGTGTATGATCCGAGTTTAACTCTAAATTGTCTTCAATTTCCATATAGTTGCTTGATATATTTTTAATGATGTAGAAATCTAGCAGGTCTGGAACCTTATCTGGATCTGTTGGCCAATACGTGGGTCTGCCTGTTGAAATAGTTTCACATCCATATGCTTGAACAGCTTTTAATAGTTCTCTACCTTTGGTTGTAGTCAGTCGCGATCCCCAATGTGTATGCTTTGCGTTGTAGTCACCGCCTATTATAAACCGATTTCCAATTGTTTTGAAAAAGTTTTCATATCTTTCGAATTTGATCTTGTGTTTTGGAGGGCTATATAAACTGACGACAGTGATGTTGCAATTCTTGGTAGATATTCTCACAGCGGTGGCCTGAATATCCTCTGCCACAAATTTATTTTCCTCATTATGATGAATATTTTCTTTGATTATTATCGCACTTCCTCCCTTTGCTGCGTTTTCTGGGTGATTTGTGCAATACACTTTATAACCTTTGAATTTAATAAAGGATTGTTTTGTAAAATGTGTTTCAGATATAAGACACACATCTATCTTATTTATATCAAGGATTGCTTGGAGCTCCTGTTGATGGTTGAGCAATCCATTTGTATTCCATGTCATGATTTTGAGTGTACTACACATTTTGGTTCCTTTCAAATTTAGAGGAGGCTTTTTTATTTCTTCCTTCGAGTTTTTTAATTTTCTGATCCATACTCAAGAATGATTCCTCCATTTGGGTAATTTTATTGAGTATAAGCTGTAATGTATGACTAACATTGTCTTCCTGGGATTTTGCTTTAGTTTGACTGTTTGTCCCCATCGCAGCCATGGAGGCATACGTTGGTTTTCCTTGGTTGGTAGTGTTGGTATCTATCTTTTGTACATACTGCGTGTTTTTTTTCTGATTGTCGATTTTTGGTTTAGCTGTATAGCCATTTTTGTTTTTGAGTTTTTGTAGCTCTTTTGCAACTACACAACCTCGATAGTTCGCAGGATGCTCCTCTCCACAATTCACGCATTTTGGTTTCTGATTTGGAGGTTGTTGACAACTAACTGTGATATGTTTGCCAGCACATTTAACACATCTTGGTTCTTTTGCACAAAATTTCTGCGTGTGTCCATATGCTTGGCACTTCTTGCATTGGGGAATTAAATTTGACCCTTTTACCGGAACAATTTCTACTCTACTGCCCAATATTTGAGTTATCTTGTATATTTTCTCAATGTCTTCTTCATTAGCAAATGTTAACATGAACATATTTAATAATGTTTTTTCTTTCCACGACATTTTATTATTTACTGCTATAATTTTAAAACCCTTGTTTAACAGGAAAGTCTTGATGCTTTCGGGGTTGTAGGAACTATGCAGATTTTTTGCTATAACCCTTATTGGCCTGGTTTGCTTATTTTCGTATGTGTGAAAGGTGGTTCCCACATTACCAAGCAGTCTTACTACTTTTCTATAGCACTCCGAGTTGATGCAATTAACTTTTGCAGTTGTCTTGCCAGTGAGTTTAATTTGGAAATCTTCTTCCCGGATTTTAGTTATCAATAGTTCATATAATTCTTCATATGATTTTACTTCATGTATTACAATAGGTGGTGGGAATTTCTCCTTTTCAATTGTTTTTATTTGAGTTTTTGGAGGAGTTTCCTTGTCAGGGGTCGTATTCCTCTTTCGCTTCTTGTACTTTGCCCTGATCCATTCTGTTTCTCGGGCAAGCTCTTCTTCATCGGTGCAATAGTCTTCTCGCGGTAACGGAGAAGTTGCTCTTGATGGCCCTGGTATAGCTACTCTTGTCTCTGTTTTAGCAGGTGCTGCCATTTGTCTCTGTAGCACGTTCTTTTTGAGTTCATCAATTTGTCTTTGCAAATCTGCAACTACTATTTCAAGCTGGTTATTTTTATTATTAGCTTCTTGAAGCAGACATCCAACGGAGTTCCATCCTTCAACAGCATATTGCCATTGTGCGTATAGCTGTTGTTCTCTTTGGCTTCGCTGATAATTTTCTTGAAACAGTGCTTCATTTTGTTGTTTGAGTAAATACTCATTTGGTGTGTATGTAAGTATATTTCCCGAATTCATATCGAGTTATATTATATTCATACATTTCTTTAATTAACAGTTTTACTGTCTGTGATATTTTCACAATAGTCTAATGTTCCCCGATGCGGGGCCACCGTGTATCACTTTCGATATCTTATCACGTAAACTCACGTTTTTCGTCAAGCCTTATCAGTGTAGATAACTGCTGGACACGTCCGTTCACTTCGGTTGGTTAAATTAAATTATTGTACAAATGGTTCTTAAAACAAAGAGAACAAAATTGTGTGTGATTTGTGATGTTGCAGGAGTTTGAAGGAAAAAGCAAAATTTTTTCACAAAAAATTAAAGGAAAATAATTCTACGTTCAGCACTAGTTCAGGATGGCTTCATCAATTTAAGAAAAGATTTGGCATCCGATTTTTATCGATATGTGGTGAGAAATTATCTTCCCGGCCTGAATTGGTTTCTCCGTTCTTACAAAAACTTGCTAGTAAACTAAAGGAGTATGATTTAAATGAAAATCAGATATACAATGCAGACGAAACCAGCCTTTACTAGAAACTTCTGCCAGAAAAGACTTGTCTCCGGCAACGAAAACATTGCTTCAGAAAGAAAAACTGCAAAGGAAAGAATAACTTTTTTAACCTGCACTAATGCTACAGGACTACACAAATTAAAACCATTGGTCATAGGGAAATCTAAGAAACCAAGGTGTTTTAAAAATGTTTATCTCCCGGTTCATTATAAACATTCCAAGTCTGCGTGGATAACATCATACATCTTTAAGGAATGGTTTCATGAGTCTTTTGTTCCTGAGGTAATTTGGTATACGAACATATGAAAAGCAAATTGTTAAAGCAATCATTTTTTAGGTAAGAAAATTCCTCATTAAAATAGGTCTTCCCGGTAAAACTTTACTTTTTTTGGATAATGCCCCTACTCATCCTCCAGAAAATGAACTAATAACGGATGATTGGTGGATAGATGACAGCTTTAATTCAACCGATGGACCAGAATGTAATAAGACTTACTAAATTACATTACCGATCTAGTTTACTGGCGATGGTGGTAGCCCACCAAAGCAAGAACCTAAATGCTTTGCTGAAGGAATACAATTTAAGGGATGCCATTTCGAATTTAAATAGAGCTTGGAATAAATTAGATTCAGCAATAATCAAGAAGTGCTGGAAAAACATTCTTATAGATTTTGTTGACGAGGATCTTGATGATAACATACCTTTAGCAACCATTTGTAGAGAAATTTTAAGTGTCAATGAAATTTTGGCAACCAATATTAGTTTACTAACTGAAATTGATAAAAACCAAAACCATCAACTTGATGATATAGAACAGTGGAATAAGGACCATTGCAGTGAAGAAGAAGAAATTTCAGACTTTAGTAATAATGATCAAAGCATAGCAGCAAAAGATGATTGCCAAATTCCAAATAAAGTGATTCATAAAGAAGCAATAGGTATTTTTAATCTGGCATGGGCTCAACAAAACAATCTGTATTATGATGAAATTCAATGCCTACAAAAGATGCTAAAAAAGGCCAGTACAGTTGTTGAGGTTCCTTCGATAAACGAAAACCACGAAAACAACAATTTGGTTTACGAAAGTGGACTGTATTAAATTTCACTTATATAAATAATGGTAAAGTATTGGTCTAAGTATGAAGTGGGAGTTTGCTTAGTTGGGAAGATTACGAGTTACGTTTACGATCACATGTCTAGAGCGAGCAGTGGTCAAAGAGAGCAAAATTACTGCAATCATCCCTTAAGTACTAAACCCGAGGAACTCCAACCAGGGGCGCACCAATACCAGAATCCCTTACGGGCAATGGTCGCGCCTAAGGCCATAAAATCACCGCCATCTGGCAAATACCTATACAAGTCGCTTTCATTGAAGTATTGCGATCCGCCGAATTGCGGATCGCGGCAAAGGTCCAATTTAGAAAGCTTCCTTTGACTAGTAGCGTATTTCCCAGCCATAAAGAGCCCTTCGATATGGCCTGATGGGTACGATGGTCTGGCGCCCAGATGGAATCCTTCAAATACGTATCGATGCCCATGGGCGTAACTTAAGGGATGAAAGTACAAAACAAATTAACTAAGCAAACTACGCCAAGAAACAATAACCTACAGTCCTTAACATGAATAACCTAAAGTTCTTAACATGCCCCCCGCCTTGAAGCGCTTGGAGCGTCTTCAACGACAGTTTCTACCGGCAAGGGACATATCTTACTAAACGAGCGCTTCACCAGACCACTGGAAGTTCTTATGGTAGCTACACGGTTCACTCCGTCCCGGCCAGGATGCACTGCTACAATTCGTCCCATGCGCCATTTTGAGGGAGACAAGTTATCTTCCTTGACGAGTACAAGCACCCCTTCCCGGACGTCTTGCTGCTGCGTTTTCCATTTCACCCTCTGCTGAAGTTCGCTGATGTATTCCTTGCTCCATCGCTTCCAAAGGTGCTGCTTGATTAATTGGATTCTTTGGAATACGGACAGCCGATTTGCAGGAACATATTGCAGGTCTGGGTCTGGCAGTTCCGTGATGCTTCTTCCAATCAGGAAGTGAGCAGGTGATAAGGGAGTTAGGTCATTGGGGTCATGAGACATGGGAGAAAGAGGACGGGAATTGAGAATCGCTTCGATTTGTATAAAGTGATCAATTGTTCAAACGTTAGGTTGGCATTGCCCGCGACTCTCTTTAGGTGGTGCTTCACTGATTTGACACCAGCCTCCCAAAGACCTCCGAAATGAGTTGATTGGGCGGGTATAAAATGCCATTGCACACCTTCTCGAGCACATGAATCGACCAAATTGCGAGATTCTTTAATTAAGAAACTGCCGAGCTCTGACAGTTCCCGATTGGCACCAACGAAATTTGTGCCAATATCCGAGTAAACGTGACTAGGCCAACCACGCCGAGCCACAAACCGACGAAAAGCGAGCAAAAACGACTCACTACTGAGATCAGACACTAATTCCAAATGCAGAGCCTTCGTTGCAAAGCATATAAAAACGCTTACGTAGCACTTGGACAACCTCGAGCCGCGACCCTTTTTATCCCTAATATGGAGAGGACCCATGTAGTCCACTCCTACCACCGAAAATACGCGTCCAACAGTTAAGCGCTCTTGTGGAAGGTCACCTATGATAGGCGCTAAACATTGAGGATTAAATCGCGAACAAGTAGTGCAATTTCTAACAGTAGCCCTTATCAGGTTACGAGACGCGACAATCCAAAATTTCTCCCTTATGGACGAGAGCAGTAGTTGAGGACCGGCGTGCATTAACCTTTTATGCTCATACTCGCATAACATCCGCGACAATCGATGTTTGGGAGAGAGAAGCATAGGATGCTTCTTATCAAAATGATAAGGCGAGTTTCGCAGCCTTCCTCCTACTCTCATTACGCCCTCCCTGTCCACGAACGGACTCAAACTCAGCAGTTTACTTTTTGGGCTCAAGGTGATCCCCTCGGTGAGACGATCATATTCATCCGGAAAACTGTCCCTTTGAGCAATCCTAACTAAGGTTTTAATGGCATCATTTAGCTCTAAGCTCGATAATGAGCCACTCACGACGTCCCGTTTCAGTGACCTCGAACGACAATTTCGAACAAACCGAAGTCTCTGAATGAAGATCTTTGCGATAATTATCGAAGGAAACAGCAGATCCAAAGGATCAAAGACTTGCGAAATGCTGGATAAGATGGTGCGCTTAGTCACCTTTATTCCTCCCTCAGACAGACGAATTTTGTACGACAGAATGTCCGACGAACACTGCCATGTCAACCCTAAAATCTTAGCCCTATCATCACCATTGAAGTCTAACACTTGGAAGTCCTCGCTTCCTTGACTTGCGGAGTCCAAAATTGCAGGTTCGTTGGAAATCCATTTTCTCAACTTGAATCCGGCGCCCAACAATGCGGCCGAAACCCTGCTACAAACGCTAACTCCTTCCTCAATCGAATTTACTGAGTGAAGGAAGTCATCAACATAAAACGACGATTTTATTATAGATGCTACATCGAGTTCGCACTCCTCGGCTATTTGATGAAGACACCTCACGGCCAGGAAACTGGCGCTAGCTTGACCATATGTTACGGTGTTTAATTCGAAAGCCTCGACAGGGGCTGAGGGCGATTCCCTCCAAAGAATTCTTTGCAACGCTCGTTGCTTAGGCTTAACTAATACTTGCCTATACATCTTGGCGATATCCGCCGATACTACAAAACGAAATTCACGAAAACGAATCAAAATGTCGAACAAATCGGGCTGGATGACAGAACCAACCATTTGCAACTCATTAAGGGATTTGCCTGTTGAAGAAGGCATGCTACAATCGAATACAACCCTTAATTTAGTAGTGCAGCTTTCCAATTTGATCACAGGATGATGAGGCATGTAGTAGACGACACTATCATCCTCATCAAGCACTCGAGACATGTGCCCCAGGCTCAAATATTCACGAATGAATTTGCAATATTCCTCCTTCATCCCTTGATCCTTACTGAGCTTACGCTCTAACGACAAAAACCTTTGGAGAGCCTTCTCCTTCGAATTACCTAGCTCAGTGACAGGATGCTTGAAGGGGATAGCAACAACGAAACGACCGTCGGACGAACGCCTATGCGTTCTTTGGAAATGCTCCTCACATGAAAGCTCCTCAGCCGACCAGGCCTTGGTCTCAGCAAAGTTCTCTTCAACTTCCCAAAACCTTTTTAAGTCAAATTCGATTTCACGGCCACCATGCCTCGAATTGACGCTCAAGTTACAGACTGTGCTGCAGATGCCAGCCTGCATCATCGCTCCGGAGACGACCCAGCCGAATCTAGTTTTTTGCAGGATGGGGCTATTCGGACCAAGACTAATTTGACCAACACACAACAATCTATAGAACAATTCGCTACCTATTAAAAGGTCTATGGGACCAGGCCTATTGAATTCTGGATGCGCCAATGTAATGTTGGAAGGAATGTTTAATCGACTGATATCCACAACGGCACCAGGAATGAATCCGGTAATCCTGGGCAAGACTAAACATTTCAAAGAAGCTTGGTAACCCCTGCGTCGAGCACACACCTCGACGTTGCAACTGTGTGTTATTTCCGACGCCTTTAAACCCAATCCTCCGACTAGCATTTCAAATTTGTCCATCTTTATCTTTAGCCTTTTACACAACGAAGAACTAATGAAATTCGACTGACTTCCCGAATCCAAAAGCGCGCGTACTTTCAAGCACGCTCCCCCGGCACTGCGAACCTCTACCAAAGCTGTAGACAGAAAGACATGGTTTTCCGAACTTAGTGCAGACAACGAAACCCTATGTTCCAAATTCTCCTCCGAATGGGAGATCGCCTCTTGCCCCCTGCTAGATTCAAAGTGCAACAAGGTGTGGTGCTTAGTCGTACACTTGGCACAATGCTTTGCGCGACAATCTTTTCCGAAATGCCCTGGCTTTAAACAATTCAAACACAATTTGAGTTGCTTGGCTTTGTTAAACCTTTCGCTGGGAGGCATAGCCAGAAACCTTTGACAATTAACTAATAGGTGATTTGCTTTACACACTACGCACTTCAAATCGCTTCCCACGAAAGTTTTAACACTTGCCCTATTGTGTTTGAATCCCGCATTTTTCTCTGTCTTAGTGCTGCCCCTTTGACGCTCGATTGCGGCTAGCATGTCTGCCCTATTTTTTAGGAACTCTCGCAAGGATTCCCACGAGGGAACCTCTTTCTTGTTGCCCTTCGCCTCTTCCCAATGCCCTTCCGTTACTCGATCCAGCTTGGTACCTACGAGACAGGCTATCAAATCACTCCAGTGCTCAGTTTTTTGACCCAACGCCGATAACGTCCTTAGATTTTTCCCTACGTTATCAATTAGGTCCCTCAGTTTATGAGCCGATTCCCTGTCTACCGATTCTGTCTCGAGTAGCGCCTTCATGTGCATATGTACAAGTACTCACGTGTTATTGTATCGCTCGCTTAAGGTTGTCCATGCGACATCATAGTTATTATCCGTAAATTCCAGAGTTTCTAGAACCTGAGATGCCACGCCTTGCAACGACGCCCGCAAGTAATGGAATTTTTGAATTTGATTTAACGAGTGGTTATTGTGTATCAAGCTTACATAGGTATCCCGAAAACCTAGCCAATCTTTATAATCACCAGAAAAGGTGGGTAACGAAATAACTGGCAGCTTGACGCCTGCTAAGGGACTAGGAGGCATCGATTCATTTGCATTGCTGACTTTTGCCGATCTGTCGGCCTTACTAAATTTATCTAATAAATCTTTGCCATCAGCCTTTAGCCCATAAAATCGGTCTTCAAATTCAGCTCGCTCATTTACCTCTTCATCAAGATCAGTAGCGTGTAGCTCCAACTCACTTTGGGCGGCCTCAAACTTATCGAAAATAGTGTCTAATTTATTAAATCTTTCTACTAATTGATTGATTTCAGTGCTACTTAATCCATCATCCAAATCCAAGTTTTCGATAAATTTACCAAACATAGTAAGTTGGGCCTTGCATATCCTCCTAGCCACGTTTAACTTTTTAAGTTCCTCAGCAGAGGCCATAATCTCAACAAATTAAATATATTCAACTATAAATTACTATGAGCACCAATACAAATGACTACGGGTTGCAATTTGTGGTCGATTCAAGATTTTACAAAATATGCAGCTACGATATTTGTGATACACAAGATATTATTTGATCGATACGAGTAGCACAAACGAAACAATAAGGATAAAGAAATAAGGATAAAGGACTTACCCACTTCCCAAACAAAGCTCCCTAGCTTCCACGATGATCCAAACACACCAAGCTTTTCTTCTTACTTAGCCACAACGACGAATGATTTTCTTGTTCTGGCACGTGTAGCGACTTCTACCAACGCCTACAGAACGATCTTTTGGTTTTGCACGTGAACGACTTTTATCACGACACAAACGACGAACAATTTTCTTGTTCCGGCACGAGGAGCGATTTCTACCAACGCCTACAGAACAACTTCTAGCACGATATAAACGACGAACGATTTTCCACGAGCCCGAATCCGGCTCGAAGGACCAAAATGTTGAGGTTCCTTCGATAAACGAAAACCACGAAAACAACAATTTGGTTTACGAAAGTGGACTGTATTAAATTTCACTTATATAAATAATGGTAAAGTATTGGTCTAAGTATGAAGTGGGAGTTTGCTTAGTTGGGAAGATTACGAGTTACGTTTACGATCACATGTCTAGAGCGAGCACTGGTCAAAGAGAGCAAAATTACTGCGATCATCCCTTAAGTACTAAACCCGAGGAACTCCACCCAGGGGCGCACCAATACCAGACGCCATTGCGGGCAATGGTCGCGCCTAAGGTCATAAAATCGCCGCCATCTGGCAAATACCTATACAAGTCGCTTTCATTGAAGTATTGCGATCCGCCGAATTGCGTATCGCGGCAAAGGTCCAATTTAGAAAGCTTCCTTTGACTAGTAGCGTATTTCCCAGCCATAAAGAGCCCTTCGATATGGCCTGATGGGTACGATGGTCTGGCGCCCAGATGGAATCCTTCAAATACGTATCGATGCCCATGGGCGAAACTTAAGGGATGAAAGTACAAAACAAATTAACTAAGCAAACTACGCCAAGAAACAATAACCTACAGTCCTTAACATGAATAACCTAAAGTCCTTAACAACAGTCGAACCTGTTTTTGTACGATAGATAGGGACCGCATAAAAAAAGTCACACTTAGAAAATATGCCAAAGATTTACCAAATATTAAAAAAGTGATTTTAAACAAAATAAATAATTAATTTACACATCAAAACATTAAAAGAAACATTATTTCTCATTTTAGATCTGGAGAAATTTTCAAAATGCACATAATTCACTGCTATTCGTCGTAGTCTAAAATACGCATCTTCTTGTGATAAACTGATTCAAAATTGGTTTTGTCACTTGAAGACAATACAATTGATTTATTTTTCGTTGCCATAAAGTCTGTGATGAGTTTTTGCGACGACGGGCGTTTACTCAGCTGCTTATAAACGTCACGATAGCCAGATATACACAATCGAAGCTCTTTTTGGAATTTCAAACTCCTTTCAGAATTATTGTCTATTTAAAAAAAAATGCTTTTCTAGTTTGTTACAAAGCTGGATCCCTGCATATATTTTATCCGCTGCCATAGAATCCGGTTCTTCATGTTCTTGTTCATTATCTGTCAAGTTACTGACGATGTCACTATCATTGATGGTTTCGTCTTTAATCATTTCGACAAGGTCATTTTCGTTCGAAAGTGTTAAAGCCTTGTCCGTTGATATTATGTGCTAATGCAATTATTTCTATTGGTAACGTGAACCTATTTTCGGTTACATTTCTATTAAGACACATTCAGGCCAGATCGATTTCCAGCAAGAATTTAAAGTGTGTTGTTTTAGTTGAGTAATTGCTGCAGTAACGTGGTTTATTCAGTCTAAAATCGAAAACTTTTTCCAAACTTCAGTCAGGCTTATTCCAGTGTTTTCTAGTTTTTTCATAATATAGCTAAAAGTTAATTTCACATGATGTTTTTTAAATGTTGCTATTATGATGTTGCTATTATGATCCAATGGTTGTACAAGACTAGTCGTATTGGGTGGTAAAAACATTACTTGTACATTAGGATGTTCTAAACAAGGATGGCCGGGTGCATTGTTAACAATTAGTAGCACTTTAAAAGGAAGAACCATCTCCATCATATATTTTTCAACTTCTGGTACGAAGCAATCGTTGAACCATGTTGTAAAAACAGCTGATGTGACCCATGCTTTTTTATTTGCCATAAAATGTACTGGAAATTCAGCTAAATTTGTGTTTTTTAGAGCACATGGGTGAAAAGCTTTATTCATAATAAGTGGTTTTAATATTCTTGTACCAGATGCATTACTGCAAAGAAAGAGTGTAATTCGATCCTTTGCAGCCTTAAAACCACTTGCAGTTTTTTCAAACTTGGCAATGAACGTTCGACTGGGTATCTTTTTCCAAAATAACCCAGTTTCATCTGCATTAAATAACTTGATCTGGGCAATATCCACTGTCATCAATGATTTTTGCCAGTACTTGGCAATAATTCTTAGCAGCTGTTTCATCGGCGGATGCAGCCTCATCTTGGATCTTCACATTGTGAAGTGCGTGCCGTCTTAAAAATCCAGCTAACCAGCCATTGCTTGCAGAAAATTTTAGGTTTTCAAAGCAGTTTGAGGAACTAGATAGTTCTAAATTCTTCAGTTGATTGAAATATTGCTTAACTTTTTCCTTAATTAAATCTCCGTTAATTGGGATTCGTTTTTTAGTTGAAACATTAATCCAAATCATGAGGGCCTTTTCCGTTTTCTCTATTACAATATTTCTTGAATACGATGCTCTTTTTCTACTTTCATTTGTTGCACAATTAATAGATTCATTTATTTTACCAGCACGTTTTTGTATGGCCCTTATAGTAGATTCACCTATGCAAGTTATTCATTTTAAGCTGAAATGTCATATATGGCTTAAAGATTCAAAAAACAGAGTGTGCTATTTATATGACCACGACTGTATGTACATACACGTAATATTTTTATTATAAAAAAATTGGTATAACAGTTAAAACGTTAATAAACAACAGTATTTTTAAAAACAGAGAAAAAAATCAAAAAGCTTATATTCACTAAAATAAAGTCACAAACAGATAATAAACTCAACATTTTTAACCTAAATGCGTAGAATAATGTTATTATTTTACATTTCATGACTTCTCGGCTAATTCTGAACAAGGGGCACACCAAGGTTTAAGGTGAAAGAGACATATAAATTTCTTACATATTTGGCAATAAAACCTAGTTTTGGAGTCTTTTAAGCAAAAAAAAAACCTCTTTCGAGATCCTGGAATAGGTTCTTGCGGTGGATTTACATCAGCAAATGTATCTGCAAAATCACATCTTCGTTCCCTTACTGCTTGTGGCATATTTCGCTCCAAATAGCGGCGTTCTAAATACTGCTTTGTCAGTTCTATTGCAAGATTCTTCAAATATAACCTTCTTATTGTGGAAAATTTGTTGTTATTTGCGAATTTACTCCCGCCATATTTAGTAAAGCATAGAAAACAACCATAGGTCATTTCCTGGCGTTCCTTGCTACGTCATACATAGCAAATAGCTTATCTAAATTATCAATCCCGCCTTTGGTGTGATTGTAGTAGGTGATTATTTCAGGCTTTAGGAGTTCTCTAGTTTTCTCATCAATAGCATCATCATGATGTAAAGATGATATTAAAATCACATTTTTATATCTTTTAGGAACATATGATACTATTGTCATATTTTCCTAAAATCCAAAAACGGAAGAGTGTATTTGCCGATTTTGAGTATTAACAAATTCTGATGGAAGCGTTCTTTTATTTTTTTTATTGTTTCGACAAATATAATTTTATGTTCTTCAAATTAGCTATTAATTAAATAGATACTGGTAAACCAGTTATCGCAAGTAAGATTTCCGTTCAATCCGGAAATAGGTTCAACTAAACGTAAAACAATACTAGCTGGATCATTTTTTACTTTATAAGAACCCTCGAGTTGTTGTCCTACATAAATTTCTAAATTAGCACAGTATGATGTTTATGCATCGACCAAAGCGAATATTTTAACACCATATTTATTAGGCTTACTGGGTAAATACTGTTTAAATCCACAGCGTCCGCGAAAAGCTTCGAGATTGTATTAGCTCCTATGCAGTAGGCATTTTTACAATGTTCAACAAAAATATCAACAGTTTCTCTTATTGGCGCTAATTTATAAAGTTTTTTTCTGTCATTTCTGGAATCCATATCATCAAATCTTAAACATCTCAAGAGAAACCTGAAACGTTGTTCAGACATAGTTACCCAGAATCGTTCAACACCTGTACCTGCCCTATCCCAAATCTCATTTGTATTGAGCCTACTGCTTTTAAGAGTACCAGCCAGATAGAGCAAACCAAACAGAGCTTTAATTTTCATTAAATCAGTGGACTTCGTCACTCTATCCTCATAGTTATCTACTATACTAGCAATATATAGATTTGAGCTATCAACAATATTCTGTAGCATGCTATCAGTAAAAAAAAGTGACCAGCAATCGAATGGTGATTTGGCGTTTTTAGCGTAGTTTTTTACACCAAGAAAACCAACAATATTGTCTCGCCTAATTCTTGTTGTTTTTGTTGGGCAATGTTTTCGCTGTCGTGTATCATCCTCTCCAATAAAACATGGAATTCTCGGCATCTTTGCAGGTGGCTCATTTTATTGAATAATCTCGTCGGCATCTTGTTCAGACTCACTATCAGTTTTCCTTGTTTTTACAGCATCATCGCATGAAGCGAACTCTGCTTCCTCATCGTCCAGTCCTTCCGCTTCATTCACCTCAGCCCACAGTCTACATAATTGTTCTTGTTCCTTTTCCTAACTACTCATCTCTAAAAATAAAACAAACGAAACCAAAAATAAATTAAAAACAAAAAAATAATGAAATAAATTATAAATTTTTGGTTCATCTGATATCAAGTCAATTTATGAGTATAAACATTTAATAATAATTTTGCTTACTTAATAAGTGAAAACACACTTGTCACAAACGGGTATAATAAAAACGCTGTATGTCTTTATTCGTTCCAAAACGTTAGCCGAACGAATTACAAATCTTAGGTTGCAGGAATCACCTTAGATTGCGGGTCTTTGTTATAGATTTCTTCGCTTTGATATTGTACAATCATAGCTGACTAACGAATCGTTCACACTAAAGCAAATAATTCCATAACAGGAATATTGGTTACCCCTTATTCATTTAAAAATAAATAATTCATAATAACCATTACCAGTACAAGGTACTTACAATAATCCAAAAAACAATAATAAATAATAACTATTCGGTATTTATAATATATTAAATTATAACACACTATTATAAATTACACATTTTTTTATCACAAATGGTGGTGCCAAATGTCTCTGACCTTTTTTGTGATAACTTTTTAATAATATGAGTTGCTTTGATTTTATTTACTGGGGTATTACTACTGGTCATAATATGAAGGTATTTTGTAATACGAGTAATTATGACCAATAATGGGCACGTATCAAATAATTTTATAGGCAGCGGGTCTAGGAGACTTAGCGCCACTTCTGGAAGGTTAAATTTAGTGAAATGTTTTGCAAATTAATATATTATACAATAGTAAAAATCAAATTGAATATTTTCTTTAATAACATATTCAAAAAAAACTTAAAAAATTCGAATATCGCTAACAAAAAAAATATTTGGACAGTTTACGTCAATCATCATAAACATGCATAATCTTATTAGTACAGTAAAACCCCGGTTATCCGAGGTAACGTGGGGGTACACCCTTCTCGGATAACTGAAAACTCGGATAATCCGGATTTATTTTTTATTCATTCAAAAAATAAACACTAATACTTTAAACGATTTATTAAAGTTTTTAACATGTAAATAAGTATATCATAACACAGTGAAATAGGTATCTATGGGCTCTTGTTGCTCTTGTTTCAAATTGCATCTTCTTTTTTTCGCTGCAATGTTTTTCCATGTATTAAGAAAAAGCAAATCCGCTGGGGTTGCCTCTGGTTGTTGTTCGATATACTTCAAAACTTTTTCCAAAGAAGCAAAACCTTCTTGATGAGAGATCTTAGTGGGAGGCTGTTCGTCCACCGCTTCGTCATCGTCACTGTCATCTGATTTTTCGGTTTCCTGAAAGGTATTCGTTATTTCTTCAATACTCATTTCTTCTTCTAAATCATCTGCTGTAACCCAATCAACAACATCTTGTTTTGTCACATTTTCACAACCTTTTAAGTTTTGCATTAGTTCAAGTAAACTTTTTTCTTCTTCTGTCTTGCTGTCAAAATTTGAACAGGACGTTTCCCCACGGTTTTTCAATTTCAAAGCTAATTCATTTAATGGAGTATCATCTTCACTGTCATTATAGTCCTTAAAAATCAATAATTTGTGACCAAGATTTTTGAATAGTGGTACCACACACAGAATCCCAAGCTTGATTTATCCAGTAAATAACATTTTTCAATGTAATCTTTCTCATCCCACTAATAACATCCTCCTTTTCTGTGTATTCTAACAGATGTTCAAGATAGAAACGCCTATAACTTTTTTTAATGTTTTCGAGGATACCTTGATCCATTGGTTGCGTTATGCTGGTTACATTTGGAAGAAAAAATTTTACAATAATTTCGCCTACGTGAAGTTCTTCTCCAGGATGAGAGGGGGCATTATCCATGAACAAAATTGCTTTAATAGGAAGACGATTCCTGTTCAAAAATTTAGTTACAGATGGTACGAACTCTTCTTTAAACCAGTTGGTAAATAAGATCGCGTCCATCCATGCGCTCTTCTGACTTTTGTAATATACTGGTAGGGCTTTGGGTGAGATGTCTTTTAAAGCTCTTGGATGTGCAGACTTGCCAATCACCATCAGTGGGATTTTGTGCTTGCCAGATGCATTGGAACATGCCATTATGGTTAATCTTTCTTTACTTCGTTTGTGCCCAGGAGCTGATTTTTCCTGTCGAGATGCCAATGTTTTTGATGGAAGCATTTTATAATTCAGACCAGTTTCGTCACAGTTGTAAACTTGATCACATGTGTACCACAATCTTCGATTTGCTTTTTAAAGTCCTGCTTAAATTTATCAACTGATGATACATCAGCAGAAAGTTTTTCTCCACATACAGTCAGTTGTCGTACACCGTACCGTTTTTTCCAGCGGTCAAGCCATCCAGAACTGGCGGTAAACTGATCTATCTCGGGGAAGTGCCTACTAATCATTAATGCTTTCTGTTGTAAAATGGGACCTGATAGAGATATACCTTTTGACCTTTGCTGGTTAAACCACATGAATAAAGCTTCGTTAACCTTTTCATAGTCGCCAGTTTTCATTGATTTTCTTCCTGAGGACGAAGAAGCTTGATTTATACACCTGTCTTCTATTTTTGTGCGGTTTCTTTTCCAGTCTCCAACTGTTACCTCACCTACTCCATAATCTCGGACAACAACTTTAATTGTCTCTCCTGCTTCAATTCTTCTGATAGCTTTTAATTTTTTTTCAACAGGAACGACAATTCTTTTACGTTTGTTTTGCTCCATTATAATACGGCAAACGAAAATTCAAACAAAGCATTTCGTATTCCACTTAACTATCAAAACTCCAACCAAATGTGAGTATAGTTCGTAAAAACGCAATAACGCACTGCATTCGCGCACAAATTTACACGCTAAGAGTTCAAAAACATAAATAAGTAAACCCCTCACACGAGCCAGGGGGATTCGTCGACAGCTCCGACGATTTTAAATACAAGAAAGATTTTTCTTATAGAGAAAAGTTAAAAAAACGCGTAGATCTCTGCGATATCGTTTACTACTCAAGTATCGGGAATAGATTAGATCCCCATATGTTGGAGCCACCCCCGAACGTCTATGTTTACATTAAAAGAATGAATAAACAACATTCCATTCTTTTTCCCACTAACGAACCCCCCATAATTTTTCTCACACTTACGTTAGACGAATTGATAACTAAACCCTCTATCATTTTTCTCACACTTACGTTAAACGAATTTATAACTAACCCTCTTTTCTTGCAGATAATATTAATTAATAGCTTTTTTTTTTCTAATAATAATAAGAAATGCTCACGTATATATTTTTTAGAAGCTTGGTTAATACGGAGCATAAACCCATGCGTATCTCGGATAATCAGAGTTTTAGATTCGTAGATTGACTCGGATAATCGGGATTCTACTGTATATGTTGCACTAGTAGCGTATAACTTTATTTGACATGATGGCTCCAAAATTACGAGAAACAAAAGTTAAAAAACAAGAAATTGTAATGAAATTGCATAAAAAAAAGAAAACCTGCAAAGAAATCAGCAAAACTGTCGAAATACCACGTTTTACGATTAGATACATGGTAAAAAAATACAATAGTATAAGACTTATAGTAAACAAAGTGCATACAGGGTGACCTAAGAAAATATCACCAAGAGATGGGAATTTTATTCTTCGTTCAGTAAAAAAAATCCACGAATTAGTGTCCCAACTCTTTCAACTGATTTTCACAGAGCTTCTCAGGTAGTTGTTACCACCCAAACTGTACGAAATTTTTTTAAGACAAAAGATTATCATGGACGCATAGCTAGGAAAAAACATTTATTAGTCAAACCAATAGACAAAAACGTTTAAATTTTGTCAAAATTTACATAAATAAGACTTCGGATTTCTGAAAGAATGTAATTTTCATTGATGAAACCAAGATAAATCTTTTTGGAAGTGATGGAAACTGCCACGTTTGGAGAAAGCTCAACACCGCAATGAACAAAGAAAACTTGAAGCCTAGAGTGAAACATGGAGAAAGTTCGGTGATGGTTTGGGAGTGCATGGTTGCTGGTGGAGTAGAAAGTTTAGCAGTCATTAATGAAATAATGGATCGTTTTAAAATTTTAATCATTCTAAAATCACATTTAAAACCCAGTGCAGCCAAATTAAATTTATGGATTAATTGGATGTTTCAGCAAGAAAACGATCGAAAGCTTTCTTCAAGAGTTGCTAAAGAATGAATTCTGTAGTGCACCCCCACAATCATCTTAATCCGTGTCTAAAAACAATCAGACTTTTTCGGGAATGCCAAATGTCGGCAATAAACTATGCCGAAAGGGTATCATAAACCTGGGAACCTTCCCATAATGGTGTTCCTTGATGCAGTTTATTGCCGATAGATAAAAAATACACTGCAAAAATTTCCCAAGAATCCCACTACAGTACATCTGTGATATTGGCTGCAATTAGCCATAGTTATAGAGAAAGTTGTTGTTGAGGGTTGCTTCAATGGGTGAAAAAAAGAAAAGGGAGCACCTGATTACAACACGATATATTACGGACTAACTATTAAAAAGAACACACATCCAAAGGAACACTAAAAACGCTGACCCCGCATATACGTTTGGCGGACCGCCTTATCAATATTATTGCTTTTAGGCAACTTAAGGTTTTCTTTCTTCAATAGTTGTAAACCCTGGTGATTTCAAAGAAAAAAAAACCCTGACTAGAGGCAGACAAAGGACCAATTCCTGGTACCGCGGAGGACGTCCAATTTCAGTAATTTAAAAGGGTCGTTACCATGCGACATGGGAGAGTAGTGGGAACTCACTGTTGAGTCTTCTACCCACTTCTTCGCCAGTTCACTCTTGACCTCATCATAGATTAGAAAGTCGCAAAAATTCTAAAATTACCTTTGAAATCATCAAATACCAATCACTTGTAAACACATTTAAGCTAAGAGCTTCTGTTAATATACATTCGCAAAAAATCAAACAAGCAATTAGTTCAATTCAGTTTCTCCCGGTCTGACAAAAACGAGAGTGGTCCTTCGGTAACAAAAAGTTTAGAACCAGCCGTGGAAGCAGAACCCACTAATTACAATGTAATGTACCCTTAGGCTACGCCTATGAATTTTCATTACTTTGGTGGTATGTCCAGGATGGCCATATGTTGGGAACCCATTATCTTCCAATAAGGGTTACCCTTCATAAAAACTTTCACTCCTTTTCCTCGTCAAGATAAATCTCACTATAGCTACAACACCCCCGTAAATCATCTTTTCTTACCATTATCTTGACTTTACGGGTTAAGGATTTAGAAAGTTACCATCTGTGGATTGTCTTGTTAATTGTCTAAAACCGGAGTACGCCTATGGGTACTGACCCCCAGATTTGGTACTTAAGATACCCCGAAGCTTGTAAAAGGACGATAACCATTTTGACCATTACGATTATAATAATATAACTCGACGCTCCCGGAATTTTGTCACTTCCCTCATTAACTCTTGGTTCTCTCTATTGAAATGTCAATTTAATCCCGAGATCTTTAGTTTTGTAAATGATTAAGAGTTGTGTGTATCATAACCAGCGGAATAAAAATCTACCAAAGTGTTCCCGAGTTTTGTTTCGCGAGTTCCATTACAACAGTATTGTTCAGGGGAGTGACAGAATTTCCTCCAAGACAATCCGATTGAACATTTGTGGCAAGTGCTGAAAGAAAGAATGGCAAAATACAAAATTTCTAACAGAGCTCTGTTCAATGAACAGTTACAACGCGAATAGGCAGATATTCAGCCATCTATAATTCAAAAGTTAGTTACTTTGATGCCGAATCGTCTCCAAGCAGTGCTGGAATCAAAGGGTAATCCAACAAAATATTAATTTTTTTTCAATATGTAGTTGAAGCTGTTTTCTCTGTCCAAATACTTTTTTTGTGACCTATTTATAGGATATTTTTTTAATATAATTTTTTCATTAATGTTTAAACCAGTTTTTTTATTGTTACTACGTCATATTTTTTACTTATACTACGTTATATTCATATAGAGTATATTTCTCTAAATACAGGGTGTCCCGCAAGTCAACGATATTCCTGAAGAGTGGATAGACCAATTCAGAATAAGTCGAATTAACTTAAGTTGCCTTTGTCCAAAAGTTGATAATAAGCGAGATACAGGGCGTCAAAGGTGAAAAAATAAATCACATTTTCTTTAATATGTCTCCACTACTTCGAACTAATTTCACGAAATTTTGTATTCGGGAATTTCTTGAGATGATAAATGTAAATTTATCGACGATTCCGGTGTATTTTCTAGAAGGCGCCACAGGTGGTCATTAAGACTCATTTAAATTACCAAAACTTGTTTGTGCCACGGTGTATGTCGTTTTGGACTGGATAAATCTTTTCTCTCTCCTTTTCTGCTTAAAAAAGGTATACCCTATTGAAGTCGCTTGAACGGTTTCCGAGAAAAAAGCATCTAAAGCTGATCGTACATACAAATTTATTGTTTATTAATTTTTAAATAATTATTGCTGTTTTACTTTTTAGTAAATGTATTGCAAATTTACTGCAGAAGAAGCTCATTATCTAATTATTTCAATAATTAAGAATTCAAATGAAACACTTGTTACTTTCAAATGAACGGTATTTATTTAACATCAAATAAAAATTAAATAGTATGCTCAAATTGCTTGCCATCCAGTTCATTTGAATTCCTGATTATTAAAATAATTAGATAATGAGCTTCTTCTGCAGTAAATTTGCAATACATTTACTAAAAAGTAAAACAGCAATAATTATTTAAAAATTAATAAACAAAAAATGTGCATGTACGATCAACTTTAGGTGCTTTTTCCTCGGAAACCGTTTCTTCAAGCGACTTCAATAGAGTATACCTTTTTTAAGCAGAAAAGGAGAGAGAAAAGATTTATCTAGTCCAAAACGACATACACCGTGGCACAAACAAGTTTTGGCAATTTAAATGAGTCCTAATGGCCGCCTGTGGCGCCTTCTAGAAGATACACCGGAATCGTCGATAAATTTGCATTTATCATCTCAAGAAATTCCCGAATACAAAATTTCGTGAAATTAGTTCGAAGTAGTGGAAACATATTAAAGAAAATGTGATTTATTTTTTTACCTTTGACGCCCTGTATCTCGTTTATTATCAACTTTTGAACTAAGGCAACTTAAGTTAATTCGACTTATTCTGAGTTGGCCTATCCACCCTTCAAGGGATATCGTTGACTTACGGGACACCCTGCATATATTATAAAAGTTAATACTTTATTGTTGGCAACATTTAACCTAGTGCATAAAGTTTAATGGCAATGATCTAATGTAAAATCGATCAGATCTTAGTTATTTGGTAATAAAAAATAAAAAATGGCCAATTTCTGATTTTTATTTTTATTAGTTAAAAAAAAAATAACATGTGCGTTTAAACGGACTGTATGCATAAGAAGTTAATTAGTATGAAATATTTTGAAACAATATTTTGGGTGTAGCCCAATATCACACTTTATACAAATAAAATGTGCTTTCTTTCCACACAATCTGCATCTTCTTTCTGTCTCGTTATAGTCAATAAGATGATTTTTACCGTCAAATCTTACATTTTCGCTTGGTGTAGATATGGATTTTCCACGAGAAGATGAGGTACCATACGTTGTGAGCAAATCTACAGCAATTCTCCTTCTAAAGTGTAATAGACCATTAGTAGCAAAAGTATCTGTTGGCTTCAGCTTGCATAACAAAATCCAGGCGTTTGAAACTGCAACATCAAGAAAGTATATAAAAATTGGCCACCACCACTTTCTCTGCCTAATTCGAGTCCGATACGTTGCAGCTGATTGGTCCATTTTATCAACGCCACCCATTCCTTTGTTATAATTCGAGAAAAATTTTGGTTGTGTAACCGATATTCTGCATCTTTTTTCACGTGAATATCTTGTGCAGGTCCCTACATCAATTCCGTCATAATTAGTTATACAAATGACACTTTTGTTGTCTTTCCAGCGAACTAGGCAAACTTTTTTTTCAGCATCAGTTCTGAAGTCGTAAAAACCTCTCTTCTTTTTATTCATCACTTTCGTATCTGGCAAAGGACATTTTCCTGTTCGAGAATCTCGAATAGTAGACGTGACGCAATAACCGTCTTCAGCAAGATGATTCATGAGAGAGCTTGATGAAAAGTAATTATCGAAAAATATCTTATACCCACTGTTTGATGGAATGTTTCCTTGCTTTAGTAGGCTAACTACAATATCTCCGCCAACACCAAATATATTTTCTTGGTCTGTATTTTTGCCAGTATACATTTCAAAAGAGACTAAGTACCCAAAGCCGGTACATAGTGCCCAATTTTTAAATCCAAATCTTATTGGTTTTGATTTTATAAACTGTTTGGGAAAGTGCTTTCCGTAGTAAGGAATCATATTTTCATCGATTGATAAATTTTCCTCGAGTCCTCTGTGATACTGAAATGCGTGGTTCAAGTGTGTTATCAACGGTCTAAGTTTATACAAGCGGTCTTGTTGATCCAATTGGAAATTGTCATTCAAGTGAAAATTTTGCAAAATTTGTTCAAACCTGTTTAGTCTTATGCTTTCTTGAAGCAATTTTGGCACGTCCGGCAAATTAGACCACAATATCCTTTTATTAGGGTATTTTGCATAACCTGACATCAAAAGACCCCCGATAAAAACATTCATTTCATCTAATTACGTATTGAGCGACTGATTCTTCTGAACAGCATATAAGTTACTTTGTACAACAAATTCTTGTAACAATTGCTCGGGAAAAAACAGGCGGAAATAGTCCAATGGCGTTTGACATTTCTTAGCTTCACTCGACGGTTCTTTGGGAATACATTCGACCCTCATGTCAAATTTTGGCTTACTGGCATTCCAACTAAATTGTATTTTCTTCTTTTGATTCACTTGTGTCTTTTTTTGCAAAGTACTTGGTGTATTATCTGCCTTACTTCGACGTAAATATTTTGTTAAAGGTTCGTCGTCACTGGAATCCGAGTCTTCCATTGAGTTTCCCACACAGCGTTTCTCAACGACGGCCTTCTCTTGGACTGATTGTCCAAATTGGAATTTTACCTCACAAGTAGTTTTAAGCATTCTGGGACCTAAGCAATTCAGATCAGCAATATGTTCATTGTCACTAAAATCTTCATCTATGGCTGTATCATTCTCATCACGTGGAGGTTCCGCATATACAGTTGTGGTCAAAATAATAAGAGTGGTAGTGTTGAATTTCAATATATTATCGCCAAATATTTAATAAATAAATTACATACTTTGTAATGTATCACCAATATAGAGTAACGTGTACTCATGAAAAAAAATATATAAAAAATAAAAATTATTCAAAACCACAAACTTTACAATATTTATAAAAGAGGATATGGAACTTTTTCCTGGCCAATAAAATAAGAGTATACACTTCTTTTGAGAAAAAAAATTGTGAACATGAACTTTCAACAAAAAAAAAACAAATATACTTTAGTATTTCGTAACGTGTCCCTTTTGCTTAATTAGGGCGGTGCATCATTACAAAGTATGTAATTTATTCATTAAATATTTGGCGATAATATATTGAAATTCAACACTACCACTCTTATTATTTTGACCACAACTGTATATCAAGAGGAAAAACATTAACCCCCTCTTCTAAAGTTTCAAGAAGTTGTTCTAAAGACAATCTAAAAAAGTATATATGTATAAGGTTACCACCAAATTTTTATTTACCAAATTACTTTGAAAAATTAATGCATTTATGATTTACCAAAAAAAAATTCTCATTGTACTATGGTGCATCCCGTCCGTTATAACGGACATTTACCAAAAATCAAAAATTTCTACACTAAATCGCAATAATGAACATTTGTAAATGTAGCGGCAACATATCATTACTTTATCACATTGACTATTACTAATTTAAACTTTTAAAAGTTCAACACTTTGATATAAACAACGAAAACCTTACCGATTGCGTTGTTTCACATACAGAGATGGGTCCATTTTTAAGAAAATTGTCTCTAAACAACTCACAGGACAAATAAAACTCAAAAAAATAATTTTCTAATGCGAAATACAACTAGTGGCTTTCACGTGTAGCAACGAAACATTGAAGGTTAAATTTGAGACGAGTCCCGGTGGAAAAATATACGCGTTCGTTTAAACGTACGTTATGCACTAATGGGTTAATATGTGATAACATACATTATATAATTTTGCCCAAATACTTTTTTTGCTAACTGTATAATATTTTGTTTGGCTATGAAATTTAAATAACTAGAGTCAAGATCCTCTTTCTCTATGAGGAAATTATGTAAAATACAAGCTGCTTTAACAATTGACACTATAATGTACCTCAGGTTACGCCTATGCGTTTTCCTCTTACATGGCAACCTAAGGGCAGGTTTACAACATAAGTAGAATGCATATTTATTTAGAAACACAATTTCTTTGTCTGATATAGCTAAATCATCAAAATGTAATTAAATAAGACCAAAGGTCTTTGTTGGGACCATTACTGAGTGGTGATCTCGCGCTCTTTCGTTCACGGTACACTCGCCACTCGGACGGTCTCTCTCTCTACCACCGTCTAGACCTTCCCGTGTTCTCCGGCGAAGTCTGGAACGTACCTTTCTAGAAGGACTGCCGAGAGACATAAAAGGTCGTCGTGACACGGCACAGGGGGAGTTTTATTCAGTAGCGTACATCGAGGCATAACATAGTAAGACAGTGAAAGAGTTCTAGTGCAGTGTAGTGTTGTTTAGTATTTAGTGTATTTTTGTATTGTAGCGTTTGTATCTATTAAAGCTTTATATTTGTGAAGCTCCCAGACTCAACATTTTGGCGCAGTCATCGAACCATGTCAACTACAATGGAACAACTGCTGCAAGCCATGGCTAACCCGCTGCAGGAAATCCGCACCGAGCGAACCTCAGGAACTCAGAGCCGCCCTACTCTGGACGTTTTGGCGAAACGTCTGGGCACCTTCACGTTCGATCCCTCTGCTGGCTCCACATTCGCGCAATGGTACCAACGTCACAAGATCACGCTGAAGGAAGCCGAGGAAGGTTTGCCGCCGAATCAACGTGTAGAACTGCTGCTACAAGCACAAGGAGAACAAGAATATCGCCAACTTTGTGGACGCGTATCGCCAAAGGAGCCCACGGAGCTCCAATATGACGAATTGGTGGAGTGTTTGAAGACTCAATTCTCAGACAACCGAACCTTGTTCAAGCGCTGCTACGACACACTCACCACAAAAGCTACCAGCCGGGACATCGATACTGTTCTAGATGAAGTCAACGTGGAGGGTGATCTATTCGAGTTCGATAAACTTAACCTAGACAAGTTTAAACTTTTATTGGTCGCACTCCGGATGAGCGATCCGTACTTCCATCCGTATCGGGCAATAATCCTCAAGGAAAGCGAGACGTCGAATCTAGCTACCGTCCGTGAACTTTGTCGTGCTCACTACGAGAAGGTCACCAATATACAGGTGGGAACTACCACAGCGGATACTCAAATCAATACCGTTCACAAAAACAAGCGACACAAGGTAAAGAGTCATAAATTTAAGTCCGGATCAAACTCAGCTTGCAAGAGCTGCGGATCATCTGAACATATCCGCACCAAGTTTCGTTCCGCAACAGTGTTTGCCACAACTGTCAACGTTCCGGATATATCGCCAAAGCCTGCATGTCGAAAAGGAAGGATATGACGGTCCAACACGTTCTCATTACTGACGTCAGGGTGACGCCAATCTCTCGCAAATTTTTCAACATCGCCCTCAATGGCACCACCGTACGGATGCAGGCTGATACAGGAGCTGACATGATTACTATCGGTATTCCCACATGGGAGAAAATCGGGAAGCCTTCTCTGGACAAGTTAGAGGGGAAAGTCCTTAGCGCCGATGGGAAGGAAATCACTGCTTATGGTACCTGCAATGTCTCTTTCACGTTCAATGGACACTCGATCACAGCTAAGACCTTGGTAATTCAGAACAATGTGTGCCTTCTAAGCGAAGCGGTGCTATCTCGACTCAACATTCTTCGCTGGACTGTGAACGCCGTTACCGTCGCACCAGATACTTCCGTCGTCGTCGAGTCTCTTCGCTCTCAATACCCTGTCCTCTTCGGATCTAGCATGGGCACATGTACCAAGACTAAGGTGAAACTCCGTCTTAAGCCCAACGCAACTCCGACTTATCGACCATTCCGACCAGTCGCATTGGCTGTTCAAGAACATCTGAATCAAGAACTAGACCGACTCACAGAAGCAGGCATCCTCACGCCCATAGAATCATCGGAATGGGCCGCACCAATCGTCGTTGCTCGCCGCGCGAACGGCAAAATCCGCCTCTGCGCTGACTTTTCAACCGGTTTGAACGAAGCACTTCTTCCAGAGGAGCACCCTATACCTTACATGGAGGAGATTATGGCCAAGTTCAGTGGAAACCGTGTTTTCAGCCAATTGGACTTCAGCGACGCTTACCATCAACTCCTACTGGACGAAGATAGTCGACCTTTAACGACGATTAACACCCATCGCGGACTCTTTATGTATAATCGCCTCGTTTTCGGCCTTAAAATTGCACCTGCGGTTTTTCAGCGACAGGCCGAAAATTGCCTATCGGGCATTGAAGGAGTCGTTGTCTACCTGGATGATATCATGATCATGGCACCGGATCGAGACGAACATGACCGTCGCTTACACCAAGTCCTGGCTCGACTTCAGGATTGGGGATTCCAACTGAATCCACAGAAGTGCAAGTTCTACGTCCCGTCCGTCAAATACCTCGGCATTGTCATCTCCGACAAGGGACTAGAAGCCGATCCTACTCGGATATCTGCCATCGCACAACTCCGGCGCCCTCAAAACCAAAAGGAGGTCCGTGTACTTTTAGGAATGGTAAACTACTACGGCAAATTTGTGGAAAGACTTCATCGGATCATAACACCCTTGGAAGAGCTACTACGAGACAACGTACCGTTTGAGTGGACCAACAAACACGAGCAAAGCTTTGTCAGCATCAGAAGTATTCTCACTGGTCCGTTGCTCCTGGCCCACTACGATCCTCGTCAACAGCTCATCGTTGCGGCAGATGCGTCCCAAACTGGGATTGGAGGGGTGCTTCTTCAGCGATACACCGATGGAAACGAGAAAGCAGTCTTCCACATGAGTAAGGCTCTGACTTCAGCACAACGCAACTACAGTCAGATTAAAAAGGAAGCCTACGCTCTGGTTACCGCAGTGAAACGGTTCCACAAGTTTGTTTGGGGCCGCCACTTTACTTTGCAAACAGACCACCGCCCTCTACTGGCTTTGTTCAACCCGTCGAACATGAAGGGCCTTAGTGACCGTACCGCTGCTCGCCTCAGGCGCTGGGCATTACGTCTAATAGGCTATGATTTTAGCATCGAATATGTCAAAACTGGTGAATTTGGCAAAGTCGACGCACTGTCTCGCCTCATTCAGGAGACTCGAAGAGATGCAAGGGACACCGAGATGGACGCGGTCATTGCAAATGTTCAAGTGGACGACGAGATGCAGCAGGTCATCACTGAAGCTACGGAATCCGCAGATACTAGACGTCTACTACAACGTGCAACCCAGCGGGATCCAACTCTCCGCAAGGTGACTCATCGACTTAAAAATGGCTGGTTGCCTTCCGATCGCAACGAAAAAGACCTGATCCCATACATACATCAAGCTGACATGCTTTCAATCATGGACCACATTCTTCTCATGGGAGATCGAGTCGTCGTCCCACAAAATTTTCGCCAATGTGTCCTTAAACGGCTCCATCAAGGTCACCCCGGAATCCGCCGGATGAAAAACTTGGCTCGACAACATTTCTACTGGCCTGGTCTGACCACGGACGTCGAACGCATGGTTAAAAATTGTCCAAAGTGTGCCGAAACAGTCGCATCACCTCGAAAGGAATCGCTTCTTTCATGGCCTGCCACTCAACGTGCCTGGGAACGTATACACATGGACTTCGCCGAGCCTACGAAAGGCAAGCAGTTCCTCGTGACCGTGGACAGCTTCTCTCACTACATGGATGCTGCATGGATCACACCAGCAACTGCTCCAGCAACAGTAAAATACTTGCGCATTTTGTTCCGGCATCTAGGAGCTCCGGAGATCATCGTCACCGATAACGGGACGCAGTTCACGTCAACAGAGTTCGCAAAACTCTGTTACGAATTCAACATCACCCATTTTCGTTCCCCTCCGAGAATGCCTCAATCTAATGGCCTAGCTGAACGGATGGTCCAGACCATGAAGAAGGCTTTGGACAACACTGAAAACTCTTTGGAGAAAGCAGCGGCAGCCTGCAACTACACACCACACACTGAGCTTGGTGGCGAATCACCTGCGCAAGTTTTCTTTGGACGCCAAATAAGAACACCACTGGATGTGTTCAAGCCCCATCCCAACTTCGATCTATCCTGGACTCAGTCCCAGCTCAAGATGAAACAACAGTTCGACTCGCATCATGGAGCTCGCCACCGTCTCTTCTCGGTGGGGGAGGAAGTGATGATCGAACTCTGGGACAAGCAACGAACTAACGGAATCATCACAAAACTTATCGGGAACACCATTGCCGAAGTCCAAGTGGGAACATCAAGGCACACGCGCCATTTCAACCAGATTTGGAAGCGTCACTCCAATCGATCTTCTTCGATCGCCATAGACATTGATGATGACTCCATGGTTCCGCCAACCACCGAGGGACCTTCGCAGCATCAAACTGCACCGGCAACCAATCCAGTTGCTGAAAAAGCGGTGAATAAGGTCCGCCCACCAGAACCATCCCCGATACCATCTGCAGCTCGTCCACGCCGACAATGTCAAACGACAATCGACTATAAGGACCTAGCTGGATATCGTCGCTATCGCCAACGACCCTCTTCTCGGTAAGGGAGGAATGTTGGGACCGTTACTGAGCGGGGATCTCGCGCTCTCTCGTTCACGGTACACTCGCCACTCGGACGGTCTCCCTCTCTACCACCGTCTAGACCTTCCCGTGTTCTCCGGCGAAGTCTGGAACGTACCTTTCTAGAAGGACTGCCGAGAAACATAAAGGGTCGTCGTGACGCGGCACAGGGGGAGTTTTATTCAGTAGCGTACATCGAGGCATAACATAGTAAGACAGTGAAAGAGTTCTAGTGCAGTGTAGTGTTGTTTAGTATTTAGTGTATTTTTGTATTGTAGCGTTTGTATCCATTAAAGCTTTATATTTGTGAAGCTCCCAGACTCAACAGTCTTAGTATTGTTTAAAGTTTAAACTACCCTTATCAATGTACTTTAATTAAGTCCATATATGTATATATGTATCATATACATATAAATAAGGGGGGTCTATACGTAGAGAGCAGAATCAGTAGAAATGTTTTCAGACACTTACACTTACACCAAAGGATCTTTGCTCCTCGCTTCCGCTCTTGTATTATCGAAAAGTTAATAAAGTGTTATATTTTTTACTCGCATATAGTTATTTAAAACCTGGCACACTACAATAATACTATCTGAAAATGATATGGGGATTAGCTGTAAATTCCTTTTAAGATAAGCGTGACAAAACGATAGAGGATTATTTATGAATTCCTTTAATATAGGCGAGAGAAAAATTGATGATGGGTCAGGTAATTGTGAGAAAAAGCCTGGAATGTGGCTTATCAATGCTCTTAAAAAAAAGAGGTGCGCTCGGGGGTGGCTAAAACATATCTATATATCGGGATGCATTCTGGCTTTGGTTCTTGAGAAGTAAAGAAGTGCCTCAAAAACTTGTATTGTTTCATTTTTCATAACCACACTTAAATCTTATATGTCAATCATTTGATAAGTTTACATGCAGAGCATATCTACCCACCTTGGTTCCCAGACCTTACACTACTGGATAACTTCTTGTTCCCACCTTTAAAAAGTAACGTTTTTAAACAACTAGTACACACAATCAAAGATCTTAAAGAACGGATTAGAGTAGAGTGTGCAAATATCACGTCAGAAGTTCTCGACGATGTCTTCAAGAATATGAAGCGTCAGATAAATTTGTGCATTGAAGAAAATAGACAACATTTTCAACAATTATTATGAATTTTTTAAATAATTAGACTTGTATTATTAAAAAATAGCCTTAATGTTTAATTGAAATCTTTAAAATTAAAAGTAAATAAAGCAACATAACCTCACTCGGTTCCTTTATCAAAAATTGATTTTAACGTCATTTGGTGGCATATGATCAAGTTACGACCTATTTTTTATCTTCTATTTCTCTTGTATAAAATTCCTCAAAAGGCTAAATATGAAATTTAAATGATTACTTGGTGTAAATACATATATGTATAGTAAACGCCAAACCAAAATTCTAGCACGTCATCAAAGTTTTATGTCACGCTGCCCTACGCTGTTGCCAGACTTCAAGTACTCCTGTATTAATTATATTACAATTGTTAAACTCTATCTATAATTACCTCTCACACAGCATTTAACGGTAACAACGATAATAACGGGTCCGTTATTATCTCGTTCCTGTTCGAAATAGTGGATTAAAGAAGCCACCATTTCTTTGCACCGACTGTTCAATTGCTTTGGCATTTTCAAAATAATTGAAAAATCCCTACTTAAAAGCTGTATGACGTATTTGTTTTGGAAAAAAAAATTTTAAATACAATTTACAAAACGAAAGCTTCTAAAGAAAGGAAAATTTAAGAGTAAAAATCGACAAAATCACCGATATTATAAGATAACCTCACAAATAATCAGAACGTAAACAAACGTGGATTTGCGATTAGCGGCAACTTTGTTGGTTTAAAATTTTTCCAGTGCTTATGTTTACCTCATTAGAATTATTGAATTTTTACCGAATGACGTCACACCAAAATTTCTGACCATATTTTATTATCTTATGTACCTATATAACCAAATTCATTGTATTTTTAATAATTAATACTTTTTACCTTCGTATGATAATGATAACTAAATAAATTTGATACACATATTTTGTATTGTTTCCGAGATAAACATAGCCAATGTGGCTATGTTATTTCGTCATAGATGACGTGCGAGACTTTGTTTGGCATTTACTATAGACGATATGCAACACGGTAAACAGATAATTTTGTTAAGTTCTTTGTAACTTTGATTTTTAAAAATAATTAAATTCCGTTTATTAGTTACAAAAATACTTTATTAGGTTGGGACAAGAGATATTTAATGACTAACTATTATGTTAAGCAAGATGACTATTTATATAAAAATATTGCTGTCTTTGCAACACGTGTTATGGTATATACCATGAGGACAATTAGTTCTTTCATTATTCAGTGAAGTGGTCATATAACTAGATCTTAGAAACAGGTATTTTAAATTTTAATTTGTTCGCTACATTGACTTCCAACTGTCAATTCAATCAGTCGTCTGAAGTCGTCCTGCTCTCTGTTATCAACCTTGTGAATTTTTTGTTGGGTAATAATTAACATGGAGAATGATACGCGTACCTAAATTGTAAAAAAGTGAAAAAAACTATTTTTTTTAATTTTCAAATAAAATGGATACACTAAGAAAAGAGTGGATTGAAATTCAACAGTTTCGTCTCCACAAAACAAAAATGAAAGTAAGAGTAAAGAGAGGCCACCGAGAATATTACACCCAACTCCAAATCATAAAAAATTAATCGCCATACTATCGGACGATGAAGATTTAGCAACAATTAGTTTTCGAGAAACCGACCTTAACAGGTTAAGGTTGGTACCAAAGGAGTTAAATTAAGCCATCGGTATCGACGATCTACATATAGTCAACAACGTGAATTTTTTGTTGGGCCTCAATCAACATGGGGAACGGTATCCATATCTCAATTGTAAAGAAGTGGAAAAAACTGTTTTTTCTTAAATTTCGAATAAAATGAATACACTAAGAGTGGATTGAAATTCAACAGTTTCGTGTAAATGTTTAAAAATGAATGTGAGAGTGAAAACGAGCCGGCGGGAATTTTATTCTAAAATTAAAATTACTAAAACATTAATAAATATAATTCCCAATGATCGAAATATGGACATTATAACTTTTCGTGAAACCGACCTCAACGGAATAATTGAGGTCTGTTTAAAAGGAATCAAATTAAATCACAAAAGACGGCGCTCTGTAACTTTATATTTTAGAAGTTACAAGCAACGAAACTCCGCATTAGAAAAAATAAGAACTCTCATAGGGTGAGTAACATTCTAACTTGATTTTAATCTTTAATATACAGTACAACTTGCTTAATACGAGTACCCAAGGGACAGGCAAATCTGCTCACTATATCGAGTCCATTGTATTTCCAATGTATAGCGTGGCCGGAATGGGTCTATGTTAACAGAAAAAATTGATTTTCCGATTAGATAGAGCAGAGTTGACGTATATGTTATAGGCTCAATTTCTAAGAAATGTTTAATAGTGAAAACCGCTTGATGATGTTTTCACTGTCAACCGAGATATAGGGCGTTTTTCAATTTTTGGCCATTTTGAAAATTACCCATAACTTTTTCATTTCAAAGAATATTTCAATTCTGTAAAGACATTCTTATGGTGTTTTTTAAGTGCAATCAAGTGGCTTACTTAGATTTTTTCTATAGTTGTTCATTTTATCAGAAATACATAAATATATATTTTTTTAAATGGAAATCATAGTTGGCTATGAACTTAAAGAAATGCCCGTGTTATAGTCCTTTTCAATGATATAAAATTGTAAGTACCTATTTTCAAAAATGGGAAAAATATTATATGTTTTTCCTTTACATCAAAGTGGGCCTAGGATTTGTGGTGATTTTTTTACTCAATTGTTTATTGTTATAATTTAATGTTATATATTAAGTCCAACAAAGTAAGTAATAGACTAAACTATTATTTAAAGCTACAATTAATAATAAAATAAACAAAAAAACAATTAAAGGTATTAAACGAATTAGAAGTCTAATTAAAAAAATAATCAGCGAAGATGATCAAACTGAACTCTTTCCTGTTGAATACACAGTAGACATCTTTTATGCACAGATTTACAACTATTTATTAATTCTACTGGTCTAATAACGGCAAAAGCTTGCCTAGTAGCCTCCTGAAATTCCTCTCTTGTGTTAATTGTTCTTCCCTTAAATAAGATCCTGCAATCTTCCCCGGAAAAAGAAATCTAAGGGAGTTAAATTACAGGATCTAGCAGGCCAAGATATGGAGCCCCTCGTACCAATCCAATATTTTCCAAATTCTTCATTTAAAAGATCGGTTGTAATCCTGGCGTTATGCAAAGGGCAACCATCTTGCTGACAGTAAATATCTTTAGAGACAGCTAAAGGTCAAGTCTTCCAAAAATGGATTAATATAAGTGCGCAAAATGTTTATATAATCATTTACATTTAAACTTCTTTGGTAAAAATGGAACCCCAAATATCTTTCTCGGAATATTCCTATCCATATATTAAATCCACACCTTACCTATTTTGTGAAACAACTACGTGTGGATTTTCATTGCACCAATGTTACGAATTATATCTTAAATATTCCAGAAGTATCTACTCTGGCTTCATCAGTCCAAATAATATCTAACAATCTACATTTTCTGTACATTTTTCAACAAGCCAATAACAAAGTCTCAGTCTTTTAGCGGCATCCCCTTCGCAGAGTTGATGAATTTTTTTAGTTCTGTAGGATTTGAGTTTGTTTTCTTAGTGTTTCTAAAGCGGTGGTTTTTAGAACATTTGTTATATCGGCCAATTTTCGAGAGGAAGTGCAAGGATGATCTAATACCTCTCCAATTACATTTAACTTCTAGATTTCCTTTTCTTGGTTTAGATTATAATGTTTTGTTCTAGACTTTTTAAAACTTCCATGACTTACTAAATTACTTTTTAACGTTTGGAAAATACTGTTGTTTAGATGACGCTATTCGAGAAATGTATTAAAATATAATTCACTAGCTGCTTGAGAAACTTCGTTTGCTAATGTACAGAGTGTCCGGAAAAAACGTGTACAAAATTTTACCACATATTCTTTGGTCAAACGTAGAACGATTTGCATTAACTTAGTTATGACCGAAATTGCTTCCTTTAACCGCTAGAGGTCCAACATTTTTTTAAAAAGAATTTTTCTTTTTTTTTGAAACCGCGTTAATCAATTTGGTTGATTTTTGGCATGCGTTAATGTGTCCCACAGTGTTACTGTTTAGGTGTGGAACGAATGTTTTAGATACTTGGAAAGTGTGATAAACATGACGTCATAAGTTGAATATTCTTCATATTTTTTGAATTAACAATTTTATAACATTGAAATATTTTTTATTTAGTAGACCAATTATATAGGAAGTTTTTCCTTGTCTTGTAAAATTTACGGTGGAGTAATGGTTAAGCTAATATTTGTATTTTTGTGTGTCTCTGCCAACAATAGTTATTAATGTAAATTGATTTAAATTCCTTACAATTTTCACAACAAGGGCATCCGAACATTATTACGTACTAAGTAAATGTTCAAAACATCTACCGTTTTGTTTAATGGATTTATTAACATTTTTTAAGAAATGGGTTTGAATATACAGGGTGGGCCACGAGTAACGCCTCGGAATTTCATGACAAAGCCAAGAGATTTTTTAACTGTTTCTTTTTTGAGGTGTACACAGACTAACTAGAGCTACATTTTAAAATTATTTTCAAAGTATACAGAGTGTCCCAAACACATGTAATTGATCAAAGTTGCATTGCACACTTCAAATAAACAAATCACTTTTAACTAAATATGACAGACTTAAACAAGATGGCTATGTAACTTAATGTCAAAATTCCATGGATATCTTGGCAATTTCATATGGCATAATCGTTTGATTGGTGTTTTTACCAAGTCCTTTAAATGAAGAAAATTATCCGCATTTTTTAATTAACACTTTATCCTTATTACTTGAAGATGTTCCCTTGATTAATAGAGCTAAATAAAATAAGGTTTTTACACGATGGGGCCCCACCGTACTTTGCTATTGCAGCAAGACGTTTTTTAAATAAAACATGTAACAAACGGATAGAACAGGGATATTCTGTGTCATGGCAACCTTGATCCCCTGATCTAAGCCCACTTGACTTTTGCATTTGGAGATATTTAAAACAACTGGTATATTCGAGGCCAATTAATAATGTGGATGAACTACAGCATCGAATAGAAAATGAGTGTCAAACAATTAGACAAAATCCGGGTTGTTCGAAAGAATAAGAGCTTCTTTTCAGCGAAGATGTGAATTCTGTGTACAAATGGCAAGTGGACATGTAGAACATCTTCTTTAAGTAAGGAAAAAAGTTAAAACTCTTTTTGATCATGTTTTTTTTGACACCCTGTATCTCGAAAACTGAATGTTTACGGAATCATGTTAATGGGAACTTTTTGTCTTAGAATGAGCCAAAGAATCATATTCTTCATTCCTGAACCCTTTTTTTAAAACACCTTGTATGTGTATTGAATAGAGAGCATATTTTGAACAATATTTTCTTGGTTTATGCAATAAAATGATAGGTAGATCTCATTTAACCTCTAATAAAATATTAACGAAAAAAATTTGCTAAGTTTTTGCTCAAAACTTTTAACATGCACCAATCGACAGGTCACATTTACAATATTCTTTTGTGTGACTACTTCGAATATCAATTGAAAAACGAAACTGAAAATTAAATACAATTCTAGGGTCTACTAAATTCTTAAAAACAACAATACAAGTTTAAAGGCGTCAAAATTTCTTTTGGTTACCAAACTTGTTCCTTATATCTGAATGTTTATATATTTATTTTTTCATATTAGGATTTTCAAATGTACTCTTTTAAACGATACCTTACCTCGTCATAAATAAACACAAATACATGTGTTTATATGGAACTTTTGAGGGGACATCATAACCGTGATCTCGTATTAAGCGAGTTCTACTGTAGTTACGTCTACTTTACAAGCACGCAAATAGTTGAAATGAAAATTGAAGGTGTGTCACTGACGTTTAGCTGTGGTTTTGTTTGCTAAATGTACTGGTTAGATACTCTTATTAATTCTTTTGAATGCAATATGTGTTTTTTACAGTTTATATTTTGTTGTGTAATGAATAATTATATTTTTTTCAGGGATGAATCCACATCTGACTCGGAATAACTAATTCCTCAAACGGATCCCAAAATTTTTAATTATATGTGGTATTGTTTTTTTAATATTTTTTAATATTTTAATGTTTTATGCATAATGTATAGAATGTAATAGAATGTCAAATTCTCCGTTTTAATATAAATCATTTTAATTATACGTAGTAGTGTTGTTGTGTAATGAATAATTATATTTTTTACAGGGATGAATCAACTTCCGACTCAGAATAATTAATTCCTCAAACAGACCTAACATTTTTTAACTATATGTGGTATTGTTTTTTTTAATACTTTTTAATGTTTTTTGTGTAATGTGTAGAATGTAATAGAATATCAGGGTGCAAATTATACGCAATAAAAAATGCAACACTATTATTAGACTTCTCAAAAGTACAAGAATAGGAATTAAAGTTAGGATAAGATACAGAGTTTTTCGTGTAACCGTAAGAGAAGAATAACGAGTCGAATGTCGAATGTTATTATTGAATTGTTGGATTGTAATTCTAGTAGTGACTCTCTGTAGAAGGGTCTCAGACCACTTACACTAGAGAGAACCGTGAACGTACCGTTAATGATATGAATTTATCAAGGAATACATTATTAAGGGTAGTTTAGAGTCGGACAGAACTTCGACCTTTAATCGAGGTTAACTACATTTGAATGGGTTTTTCGTATTAGATAAGGAGATGATGTTATTAAATAAACAAATACTCTAATTATGTTGAAACATTACCATCAAGTTCCCATAAATAATTGTTTTTAAATTTTGTAATTTGTAATTATGTAAATTTAATCGTAATTAAAATTTTTACTTGTGTAAAATTACAATCCTAAAAATTTAGTTTTTTGGATGTGAATTTTTTGGCCGAAATCGAATTTTATATTACTTAAAAAACATGATAGAATTCTGAAAATGTTGACTATTTTAACGAAAGTGCCTTAAAAACAGAGCAAAATCTTTGAGATATTTTATTATAATATAAATAAATTAGGAATAGGGAATGTCAAGGAGTAGTAGAGTTTTATACATGTAAGAAAAATATTTCCTTCTTAGGAAAAAAATTTAAAAAACACAAATTTAAGCAAGACTTCTTTATTCGACCAAGATTGGGAGTAGAATGCCCCCCCCATACAAGGTGTCGGAGTCATCTCTGCGCATTTGTTTATCTTCAAAAAATAATCGCTAAATCTTCCACATTCTTCCCACGCTTACATCCCTTAGTCATTCTCTTCACACCCCTATATGATAAACAGACCCTCTTTATCTTTTAAGGCAACGATCTACTTTAACTAGTACAAGCTTAGTCTGGGAGTGTGGTTCAGCAGAAATGCTCGCTTCGGTGAGCACGCGCGCCGGACCGCCGAAAAGGTATCGAGAGTAATTGGGAAGCTCGAAGGTATATTGCCTAGAGTCGGTGGATTGGGGTATGAGAGACGGAGGTTGATGGTGATAGCGGCATCGTCGGTTCTGCTGTACGCAGCTCCAGTCTGGAAGACGGAGATGACGTGCGGCAAGTACGTGGCCATCCTGGAGAGGGCAAATCGTTTGCTTGCGCTCCGGGTGGCCAGTGCCTATAGAACGGCACCCACAGAGGCGGTGCTGGCTTTAGCCAAGATGCCTCCGGTGCGGATTAGAGTGTTAGAGCGAAGTATGCTGAGCGAAGGTAGGAGCGAGACGAAAGAATGGGCGATGAGAGAATGGAAGAAGGACTGGGAGAAGTATGAGGGCTGGATCAAAACCTTCATACCCCGGATCCGGATCTGGTGCGAGTGCGAGTGGAGTAAGAGCGGGTATGCGCTGTCACAGATATTTACCGGGCACGGCGTGTTTGGTAAGTATCTGAAGCGCATCGGGGTGGAGAGGAGTGCGCGTTGCTGGTTCTGCGATGCGAATGAGGACACACCGGAGCATACGCTCTGGGAATGTCCAGAATGGGAGGGCTATCGAGTGGAGACCAGGGAGAGTGGACTCGACCTGGACCGAAACAAGATAGGAAACGAATTGGTGGAAAGTGTGAGGAAATGGGAAGCATTTGAGGGCCTGACGGAGAAAATCCTGAAGGCCAAGATTGCAAGGGAGAACGAGAGGAGGAAAAGTGGGGTGCGTGGCCGTGTCCGCACCTAGTCAGGAAGATCGAGGAAGCCCCGATGTAATGCCGAAAGGCGGTCCCGGGGCAGAAGAGGGGAGGTGGGTTTAGTGGGTAGGCGGGCGACGTAATGGTCGGTCGAATCCCACACTACCCGGCTGTGGACCAAGTCGGGTGTCTTAAGAAGATTCCCTCCTCCTCGCAAAAAAAAAAAAAAAAAAAAAGTACAAGCTTAGTCAATCTTCAATGGGCACTCATAGGTGTCTGTGACATACCACATATGCCCAAAGATAAGACGTAGATCCATCCTTGTAAGAAAACAGGTTTATTGCTCTTGCCTTAAATGAATTAATAACCAACCCCGTATCACTTTCTTTACGAAAGCTCACATACACTTAGGAGCATAACTATAACACCACCTATAATTTTTTAATTTTTTGAACCCACATATTTTTAAGGTTTTTTTTTAACTTCTGGAAATCAAAGGTTTCTTCAAAATAAACGTTTTCAAACTCACTATTAAGAAGATATGAACTCTTAATTTGACATAGTGGTGCTATTCTTATGCACTATAAAAAAAACGAATTTAGTTTTAAAATCAGTTAAGTAATCAATAGTTGTAATTAAGTTTGTTCAAAATGTTTATTTTGAAGAAATCTTTGATTTTAAGAAATTAAAACAATTTTAAAAATATGTGAATTAAAAAAATTTAAAAATTATAAGTGGTGCTCCTAAGTGTAGTTTAATTACCGTTAATTTAAGTTGTTAATTAACATTACATTATAATATAAAAAAGTTGGGAGTAGAAAGTACTGAGTAGTTATAGTATATTATTGTTAAAATCGTTAATCAGTATTATTTAAAAAGGACAGAGGGTCTGTTTTAGTCTGTAATAGTTCATTTTGAGTTAAGTATGAGAAAATGGGGTATGTTCTGTGAGCGTGGTGTAATGGAACTCGCGAAACAAAACTCGGGAACACTTTGGTAGATTTTTATTCCGCTGGTTATGATACACACAACCCTTAATCGGTTACAAAACTAAAGATCTCGGGATTAAACTGACATTTCAAGAGAGAGAGCCAAGAGTTAATGAGGGAAATGACAAAATTCCGGGAACGTCGAGTTATATTATTATAATCGTAATGGTCAAAATAGTTATGATCCTTTTACAAGCTTCGGGGTATCTTAAGTACCAAATCTGAGGGTCAGTACCCATAGGCGTACTCCGGTTTTAGGCAATTAACAAGACAATCCACAGATGGTAACTTTCTAAATCCTTAACCCGTAACGTCAAGATAATGGTAAGAAAAGATGATTTACGGGGGTGTTGTAGCTATAGTGAGATTTATTTTGACGAGGAAAAGGAGTGAAAGTTTTTATGAAGGGTAACCCTTATTGGAAGATAATGGGTTCCCAACATATGGCCATCCTGGACATACCACCAAAGTAATGAAAATTCATAGGCGTAGCCTAAGAGTACATTACAGTGAGAAAAACGATGGAATGTGGCTTCTCAATCCGTTGAAGGAAAACAGATGCACTTAGAGTGGCTACAAAAAAGCCCCCCCCCCCCCCCCCCCCCATGCAATTGAATATTTTGAATTTCTCCAATTCAATGTATTCAATTCCCGGACTGGGATAGTACGTTGTAAATTGTTGTAAAGATTCACATTTGTTTCTTCTTAATAAAAATCCAAATCACATATACGGTACCGTCTTGTGTAACACATGATAAATTTTCATACTAATAGTCAATGCATGGCCATTTTAGATGAAATTGAACAAATTTAAGTGAATATTATTTTTATTCTATTCAATTAATAGTCATTGTGTGAAGTAAGATCAGTAGACATTCAGTTTTAAATTGTGGTTGTATTTTATATTTTCTTATGTATGCATACCTATAAGGAAGTCATGTCTATGGTTATGCTTAAGTGGAAAGAGTTGCAAAAACATTTTGAATTTTCGTTGGTTAAGTATTCGTCCAGTTCTAGTTATACACATTATTGTATTAATTATTCCACAGTCCGTACAATAACTCTAATAAATTATTGATTCGATACATTTAGAGTAAAACGTGATGCTTTTCAATAAAATTGTCTAGAGAAAATGATAGCTATTTTTTAAAAGAATTTTTGTAGTCCAGCGTCTAACTCTACTTTCTTTAAATATACATATATTATTTTACATGTAAATTTAAAACATTAGTTTTATTTATGCAGAAAAACTCAAATTTCCTATATGTATATAATGCTGAAATATTTCCTTGAACCACAAATTGATTTTTGTTAATATTGACCCTAAAACAGACATAATACAATATTAAGAATATCTGAATAGAATTAGAAACTGTAGAAAGTATATATACTTCCGAATAAATTTAAAGTATACAAAAATTCCGAGTTTTGCACATCATTTTTTAGTTGGTAATGATGAAGTCATTATCATATCAATCCTGACAGTCGTAGAGGAATGTTCCTAGCAATTGAAATTTTCAATCTTCGTATCAAATTCATAACGCTTGTTGCCGTCGAACTTTAGAAAACTGACGTATTATTACAGGAGACTACATTAATAATTTGTTCAATTTTTTTTTCAGAATAAATAATTGTTTCCGTCAACATAATTATGATTATAATATTAATTATTATTTTACATAAATATTTAAATTTTGTTCTTGTAATAAAATTAAGCCCATTTAGCAAAGGCTACAAAGGTCGCAGGCAGAAGATACGGAAATTTATCTGTTAGAATGAGTTATTAAATAATATATATGTCGGAATAGCGTTTGATGCGTTTTCCATTTTCGAGGAAAGGTATCTCTTTAAAAGTCAAAGAATGAAAAGACAGACTAGCGAATTTACTACCCCACGACCACTCTTCTGCTCGTCAATTTATTAACTGCCAGTTCTTTGTCCCTGTTGTCTTAACTTTCCCAATTCTGGTGAGTCCTTCAGAACCGTGGGAAAAGTACCTGCTAGTCCCTATTACAAAGGAACCAATAGTTTAGTGTCACCCAAATAATTAGCACACATGGCCACTTAAGAGCGTCGTGGTATTAGTGACCTCGCTCGACAATGCTTCTTCTTAAGAAAGCTGTCAGCCTGCCCTACATCTTATTGTCTCTTCTAATATTACACTTACAGAACTAAAAAAACTAATAAATCTCCGACATATACATAAAATATACAGGGTGTCCATTTAACAGCCCCTCGGACTCCTGTGAGTTTATTTGTGATTTCATAAAAAAATCAATTATGGGGATGATATATGAGGCTAATGAAGGTACATTTTAAAATTAGTGGCAACTGACAGGGTGTCCCAAAAAATGGTGACGTCATAGTGTCATTTTTTAAATGGGATCACCCACATTTTTTTCACACGATAGAATTCTCTTTTGAAACTGTGTGAGTTCCTAGATTTTTTTTGCCTTGGATGCACTGGCTCGGAGCTATGACGTTTTAAAAGATTTTTTTTGCATTTGCAGTGTCTCATAAAAAAATGAATATTACAGCTAGCTTAAGTTAGAATTTGATAATTTCAGGATGAATTCTTACGTAAAATCCCCTTAATAGTCACTAATACTCATTTAGTCAAAAATGTATACAGGGTGTCTACAACAACAATTTTAATTTTCACTTTTTCAACTTCAATTTTCTTAATTTTTTCAAAGGGGATAGTATGTTTTTTTATCACGTAAGATGAAAGAACATTTAATTTCCTTCATTTTAGTATAAAATAATGACATATTTATTTTAAGGGTTAATGGAATTATTAATTATTCCAGGAAAACTCGCCCTCATGGTTAAGTTCCTGAGTGATTAGCATGCGCTACTATGATTTGGATGTCTTTTGTTTTAAGTTTTCACAGCTCATTTACGGGTTTTCTTTCTTCAAAATCTATTTCTTTTAAAACTGACAATCAAAATGAAGTATACTCAATAAGAACTTATTAGTATGATTTATTTGGTTAATTCATGTGTTGAAAATTGTTTATTAGCATATCGGGTTTACGCACGATTTCTTAATAAAGAACATTTTCATGTAAGGAGACTAAAAAGTTCAAAGGAACGTTTTGAACGGAGAGAAAGTGTTAATTATGAAAAGAAAAGTTGAAACAAGAAGGTCTTACTAGAAAAAAATAAACTGGACGTCACTATCAGTAGTAGAAAACCCAAGCATGAGTAATTTACGCTGTTTAAGTATGGTGCTTTAGTTTTGAGACCATCTAAAAAATGACACCAAACTTTAATATACAATTAAACAGACGAAGAGTCATAATAACATATAAACATAACATAATAACATAATAAACATAACATAATAACATAATAAACATATACGAGTATTTCGTGATGAACTGATCGTTTCTGATCGATATCACTCTTTTCTGCTAGTTTACCTCATATTAGCACGTTTTCACACAATTTTAGTTATTTGAAGCTCAAATCGACAGATTTGGATGATTTAGCCAAATTTCGACTTATTTTCGAGATTCCAGGCAAATCTGCGTTATTTGATGGGTTTGATACATTTTACGTGCAATTTGTTCGTATTTGAACAAGGCTTGAGGTAGAATGATTATTAAAGTGAAAAATAGATAGATATACGATCATAAACAAAATGCCATTTGCTCTTGTTGATACTTCAATTTATTGTTAGGTACATGATACTAAAAAATAGTTTTCGTTGTATTACCTACATGTTACCATCCTGAAACACTTACAAAATTGCGCAAATAAAATTGTTGCATTCGCACCAGTGGGGTATTTGCCACAATCAAATGGTAACTATGAGTAAATGAAATGTAAACTAATCCATATAATCTCCACGAACCCAATCTAGTCAATATTTAGACATTTCTTGTTGTAGATATGCCTGCTACAGAATCTATAGGTCTTAAATAATTGCAACTTTTATAAAAGCTAAAGAAAAATATTCGCTACAGGGTACCGTCTAGTGTTTTTCAGGACTTTAATGTAAATTGTTGTTAATTTAAGGTAGTTACGCATAGAATAATTTAGAATTAAAATCGTGTAATCTTCGGGCCCAGCATCCTCGTGATACGCCTACGAGCGTCACTAGTTCGAGAATATCTTCCGCTAAGCACAGGGTTTTTTCACCCATTATCCTTGGATAATAGACGAGCTAAGTGGTGGAATTTCCAGCGGCTTCTTTGTCGGAACTAGTACCAGGATGCAATTACAATTACCGAAAGACCCAAAGAAAGCCAAATCGTGTCTCCCAAGCGTCACACTTTAACGCGGCCAATAGTTATGGGACCAATAACTACCCCATAGTCTAAGTACGCCTATGGTTGTTCTCCAGTTGATGGGGTATTTAAGAATTTGCAACATGAGACAGCTCTCTTGCAATCTTGCACCCCCGCGTCTTAGGATCTTGCTCTTGATTCTCAACTACCGGCTCACGTGTCCTCTTACTCGTTACGTGCTTCCCGTAAATGAATCTGTGAAGTGGTTCCCGGAGGGCCGAGCGGGAATCCCGGAAGAAGTATCTGATCCCGACTGGTTGATATCACGACGGATTCTTCGAAAGTTGACAGTCGACACGCCGTAAAACAGTGAGTTCGGGAGTGTCAGTGCTATATCCAACAACAAAGAAGAAACACACAGGTTAGTTGTAGCTAGCCCTAGCATAAGAACGACATTGTACAATTAGTCTTAGGTTGTAGATTGACTTAGAGAAATATTTTTCTTCCTTGTAATTCGGTTAACTTCCAAAGTTTCCTAGGTTAAGCTGTAAAAGTACCGTTAAGGGATCTTTTAGAAAAACTTAAGTGGTACCCCTTGGCAAACACATTATACGCGATAATTTTTTTTCTGTCACTAATAAATTCGTATACAGTAACGAATGGCCTACGATAATTCAAGAAGCAGTAAAGAAGCATTCTTCGATTCGTTAAGAGGCGAAGGGGATGACTCCCCAAGTACCATTGAGGAAAGGGTAAGTGTGGCCGACAAGGCAGGAGCAAGATTGGCCCGGACGACACCGATGCCCCGCCCGCGTCGTTCTAGTAACCACAAATTCCGCAATATTAGTCCTAAAACAGATTCTTGGGATATGCTACATGTAACAGGTATTATTGTTTCTTCTTCAGTTTGAATACTTCAATTTGAAATGTATGATTGAATGCTTTTTATTAAATAAGGACTAATATTTTTGTTTTTGATAGCTTGAACAACTTTGATCCATGGCGCTGAATTGAAAGCGTTTTTAATGTCTAAAGTAATTAAAATACACATTTTTCTATGTGTATAAGAAATTTCTTTGATTTTATTGACAATAGTTTTGACTTCTTGAAGAGAATTTAACGTAGAATGACCTTTACGAAATCTATGTTGTTTATCACTGATGGAATGTTTATGTTCAATTTCAGTTTACAATCTGTATTTAATTACTTTTTCCAATGCTTTGCCAAAGATATCTAATAAACAAATAGACCTATAAGCAGGGGGGTCATTTGCATTTTTCTTCAGTTTTGGTATAAATACAAGTAGAACAGTTTTCCATAATTTGGGAAATGTTCTGTTTTCTATGCAACGATGAAAGAGTTCCGTAATGTAATCCGAATTACCTAAAATAGTTGTTTTAACAATATCCGGTGTAATAAAATCTAGTCCAGGTGCTTTTTTAGTATTAATACTCTTAGTTGCCTTAATAATTTCATCTTCTTGAAGGAGAGGGATATTACACATGTTCATTTGAATTTTAGGCCAATTTATAATTTTCCGTTTCAGAAAAATTTTGTCAATTTGTGACATCGTATCTTCTTTTTTTAAGATGATCCTCGGATTAAGTTTTAATTTATTGCTGACAATTTTGTATGCTAAACCCTAAGTGTTGTTATTTAGATCTTCACAAAGTTCATTCTAACATTTAGGTTTTTATTTTCTAATTTCCCATTTAGCCCTTTCGGGACGACATATGAGAAAAACCCGCTCGTCGCCAGAACGGACGCGGGAAACTATAGCTTTAATATTTTTGTATACTTTTTTGTATTATTTTGTACTTTTTATGCGTGTGTATCGCTTCGTACACACGCATGCACAGATTGAACGTCCGTAAATGTGTGATTCGAATTGACATCTTTGAATATTCAAAACTTGAGCTTATATTTGCTCAAGACCAAATTGGTACACAGAGGAGAATAGCATTATACTATCACTTGTATGATAGAAAGATACAGAGAAAATTCGCACGTGGTAGATATGTTGATTATTGTGGGTTCTGTTGTTCTATTCCTATGCTCAGTACATTTCTACCAGCCGCGCCATTATGGTAGCAAAACAGGGTCTAACGGATGAAGAAATATCCATGATTATGGAAGAAGATGATGAAGAATATTTTCCAAGCAATTTTGAGGATTTCAGTGATTCCGAATTAGAACAAATTGACGAGCAAGAAAATGAAGATAATCAAGACGATGAATTGGATGATGAAGATGAAGTTATTTTGCTATCTACTAGAAAACGAACGTGAAAAAACACGTCGCAATTTCAATGATATTTTGATGATCAATTCGTACGTCCTGATATGAGTTTTGATAATTCTAATTCCGGAATAAATCCTAACTTAAAATTTACAGAGGAATCATGTGAATTTGAATATTTTGCATATTTTTTTCACGAACATCTAATGAAAATTATTACTGAACAAACCAACGTTTACGGTAATGTCCTGAAGCAGAAATTGTCATCATACCAAAAGTGGGAGAATAAAGATATACCGGAAATGTACATCTTTCTTGGATTATATACTTTGATGGGCATCGTCCAGAAGCCACAGTTGAAAGATTATTGGTCGAGAAATCCCCTAACAGAAACTCCGTTTTTTTCTAAAATTATCGCACGTGATAGATTCTTGAATACTGTACGAGCTCTGCATTTTGTGGATATAATTGACGAAGATAAAAACGACTCTCTGCGCAAGATAAGACCAATAGGCAATGCACTGCGGGAAAAATTCAAGAATGCTTTTTACCCTTTTCAAAATGTAGCTACCGATGAAAGCCTAATTTTGTTTAAAGGGAGATTAGCTTTCAAGCAGTATATACCAACAAAGCGATACCGTTTCGGTATAAAATTTTTCGAAATTTGTGACTCCGAGACTGGATATGTTCTGGATTATATAATTTATACTGGGAAAATCACTAATATTCAGAGAAGCGATGAATTGGGGGAAAGTGGAGATGTTGTGAACACTCCTATGGAGCCCTATTTTGACAGAAACCATATCCTTCACGTTGATAATTAGTATTCAAGTCCAACATTATTCGTCCATCTTCTCGATCGAAAAACTAGTGCCTGTGGAACAGTACGAGCAACTCGCAAAGGTATGCCCGTGCTTGGACCTATTAAAAAAGGTAAATGGACAATTGCACATACGGATAAACTACTGGCAGTAAAATGATGCGACCGAAAGTTAGTGCATATGTTGACTTTCAGTTCCACAGCAAATCCCAAGGACACTGGAAAACTAAATCGAAGTACAGGGGAAAAAGTCGTAAAGCCGCAAATGGTTCTTGAGTACAATGAAAATATGGGTGCAATCGATAAAGCGGACATGCAAGTCAGTTTTGTAGACTATGCACGTAAAACTCTCAAATGGTATAAGAAACTTTTCTTTCATCTTGTAGACCTTAGCTTCTACAATTCGTACGTCATATACCAAATAAAAACGAGAAAGAAACCCTCTTTTAAAAAATTTCGATTGACTGTTACTCATCAAATTATTGGAAAATTCGTCCCAGAGATCCGCAACGTAGCAAGAGGGGTGCCTCTGAAAATTGATAATCCTCTGAGATTGACATCTAGGCATTTCCCGTCATTCATTCCAGAAACTCAAAAGCAAGGCTCACGAACCCAACGCGATTGCCATGTATGTAAGCACACAAAACTGAGGGCACGACAAAGAAAATTTGTTCGGTTTATTTGTAAGGACTGTGGTGTTTCTTTATGCCCGGTTCCCTGTTTTGGTGATTATCACACAAAACAGAAATTTTGAAGTACCACTGTTATTTGTAATGTATTTCGCTCCAAAAATTTTTGTTGTAGAGCTATAAACTGAACTTTATTTGAAAAAATTGTATTTTATGTTTATATAATAGAAATATGTTTTTATTAGTTTGTTGTTTTTATTACTTCTTTAGTTTTTTATTCGAAAAAAAACTCTTCGTTGACGTTATTTCTTTATATTATTGAAAGTTTTCGCAAGAGATTAGTCCTAAATATCTAATCGCATGAAAATTTGATATGGTACAAGATCGCCGATTTCAACATGCCTATTACAAATGTTATTCTTCAAAACCTGAACGTACATGTACGAGTATCGGAACTCAGTCATACGAATGATGCCTTTAACTTCCGACAAAAGGACATCAAATTTTAAGGTAGAAACATACATGTACGTTTGTAGAGCGACTAAGATCCGTATGAAAAACGTCCAGGTACGTGTTCCGTTCGTAAAGGGTTAAGTTTGTTATTGGCTAGTTTGTAAGATTGGTATTCTTCATTGTAAATGAATTGACTGCTAGGTAAATTAGCCCTAAGTTTTGTAATATTTATTCAACATATTTACTTCTTTTAATACCAATTTCCGGAGTCCACCAATACATGGGTTTTTTTATGAGATACCTGACGGTTCTTTTTAAAAACAGAATTACACAAATCATGTATTTTGTACATAGTATCCTTGACATAATTTATTCCAGAAGGTAATGCAAATTTGTTTAAATAATTCTTAGATAGTTCACCATATTTTGCCTTTAGTCTTCTCACTAATGGTTCCACACACACATTATAAGTCACTAAAGACATTCCTGAAAAAATATCAATTTAAATACAGCGATAAATTGTATTTTTATGGGAACGATGAAATGACATTTCAGAATCTTTGACAATTTTAACCTGAATTAACCTAAACTAACTTTGTTTTTGTTTTATGCCTGTGAAGATGGAAATCTTCCAAAGACGCCCGTCTTGGTGGTTCGGCGGCCGGGTAGTGTGGGATTAGAACTTTCGCCCGCCTATCTACTAAAATCACCCCCTCTCTTCTTATGGCCGCAGTATCGTCTGGTCGGCATTCCTTCGGAGCGCCTGATCATACGAGCTATACTCTATGCTTCCACTTTCTTCCTTCTGATGCATTCCCTCTTACTCTTCCTGTACATAACCCTGTTTAACATACATTCAAACACTCTCCACTTATCCTCATTCTCCACCGGTTCGCTACCAATCGTACCTCGGTCCAGGTTGAGTCCCTCCTCCTTAGTCTCGGTACGCTCGGCTTCCCATTTCGGATATTCCCAGAGTGTATATCTACAAATTCGGGCTCCTCACAGAACCAGCAGCTGTCACTCTCTTCCACACCTATTCTGTGCAGGTATTTCTCGAACATACCGTGTCCGGTAAATACCTACGTTAGTACATACCCAGTCCTCGTCCATTCATATTTAACCCATTGTCTTATACTCGGGACGAGGACCTTCATCCACCCATTATACCTAGCCCATTCATTCATCATTTTCTGCCCTCATTTCTGAAACCTTTACTCCTTTCCCAAATCATTCTTCTCTCCTCCACATGCAATCTAATCGGTAGGATATTAACCAGTGCCAACACCGCTGGCCGGTACCGTTCTGTATGCGCAGATCACTTTGATTGCGAGCATTCTGTTCGCCCGCTCCAGGACGGCCCCATACATCTTGGTCCCTAGCGCTCCCTGACATACTGGTGCAACGTACAGCAGCGCCGATGATGCCGCCATGATCATTATCCTTCTCCTATCATAACTTAAGCCGCTTACCTTGGGGAGAATGCCATCCAGCTTGCGGATTATTCCTCTCACCTTGTCGGCAATCCGGGTCGCATGTGTGTAATTGGTGTCCTTGATTCTCTCTACGATCCGCATCACAGCCCGCATAGCATCCACGGTGCACCCATCCTTAACAAAATCAAACTGCTTATCATCGAGCATTCCATATTCGGTGACTTGGTTCATTATCCTGGCATTGCTCATCTTCTCAGCGATCTTTCCGAGTCCATCGATAAGGCATATGGGACGGTACGATGCCTCCGCTTCCGGGTCCCTCTTCGGTTTTTCCAACAGGACAAGCTGGGTCCTCTTCCAGATCTTTGGGAATTTCCCTGTCACCAAGATGTTTGTGACACAGTCTGCCATCTCTTGGGGATTAATTCCAAAATAGGTCTTAATGACTTCATTGGCAATTCCGTTCAATCCTGGAATCTTTCTTCTTCCGAGTTCCTGGGCCGCCTGTCAAATCTCCTCTGTCAAGACTCGCTCTACGTCCTCCGCACCTGTAACAACTCCATTCCACCTTATTCTATTATTCCTCGGGAATAGTTCCTCCACCCGCTTTAGCATATCCACCTCCGCCAATTGGCTTGGTTTTAGGCGTCTAAGTTTCCCAGACACAATCCTGTTACCTAGGTCCCAGACGTCCGTCTCCAAGTCATCGCACAATTTCTTCCATGCTTCCCTCTTGGCTGTCCGAACAGATTCTTTGAGGGATTTTCTAGCTCTCTCACACTCTCCCTCAGCCACCCTTTTGTTCTCATTCGTTTCACTGTTCCCCTTGATCCTTGTCATCCTTTGCCTAGCCTGCAAACGTTCCTTTCTATACATACGTATCGTTTCATTCCAATACACTGCTTTCTTGCTCCTTGCCCTTCCATTTTTCTTAAGCAAATACTCGTCACAGGCTTTCCCGATCTCCTTCACAATTTAGCCCGCCTTGATTCCTCCCCCTGAAACTCTTTCACTTACATATCTACTCATCTTACCCATCCCTTTCTTTGTCACGATCCATCCCTTAGTTCCACTCGACCTGCCAATTACTCACTATACGCACTACAATAGCACCACTCATAGTTACATCTATGATCGATCTTCCGATCTTATTTCCAAACGTCTACTTTCCTCCGTTGTTGTATGGGATGAGCTCCCTCGCTTCCACGAATCCCTTCAGGATTCTCCCGTAGATATTCGTGACGTCATAACCAAACATCTCGCACTTCGCATTCAGATCCTCAGTTATGAGCACCTTCGTGCAGTCCAAGCCAGCAACGAACCTGTCTAGTCTATTTATCGTTGCCTCAAACTCACCTATGCTCTTATTTGGCGAAAAGTATACCAAGATTAGCATGGACTGGCCTAGCTCCACCGCCACTGGACAAAATGGTGAATGGGAGTCTTCACTGAAACCACGAAATCCGAGGAAACTAACGAGTAATAGGAAAAACGGAAATTGCGAGATCCTAGAAGGGGTGTAACTGGAACCAGGGACGACGAATTTCGAAGATCTAGTAACTAGGAACTTCCTAAAAAATTCCGGGAGAACGTGGCAGGACCTCGAAATCGGAAGGGGATGAAACCGGTTAGCGGAACTAAGACTTTTCTTAAACGATGGGGCAAAACTGGAAAAATGGCCTGAAGGAAAAAAGCATTCAGCAAGTTAAGTGAGAAGTACAGATTACAGGGCGGGGGTGAAATGATCCGATTGGTGATGAAGGAAAAAAAAATTTCTGGCGCTGATTGATGGAAGAATTTGCAAAAAATAAGCAGGGGAAAGTCTAACGAAACCGCTTTCTTTCGTTCTTCTTTCCGCGAGTCAAACTAAGTAATTAACTACCACGTCGGGAAACGAAACAAAGACACCGAAACCTTCGCCGGCATCGACATTATATCCCTCCGGACGATTCTGGGTCGGCGTAGGATACATGGAGTCCGAGGTTTTTTAGTGGGTAGGCGCAGTAGGCGAATCTCACAATATCCAGCCGTCGAGACAACAGGCTGGATGTCTTTTGAAGATTTTTCCTCGAAAAAAAACAGAAGCTTCACCGCCACGAACCCCCGGTCCCTGTGGATCGACTTCGCCCTCATCCTGCTTTTTTTCCAAATAAGCGCATCATCGTCCCTATCCCGGATTACATCCTTCAAGGCCTTGTTCGAGCCTTGTTTGTCCTTTTCTTTTCGAGGAAAAATCTTCAAAAGACACCCAGCCTGTTGTCGCGGCGGCTGAATAGTGTGGGATTCGTTTACTGCGCCTACCCACTAAAAAACCTCGGACTCCACATATCCTGCACCGACCCGGAACCGTTCCGAGGGATATAACATCGATGCCGATGAGGTTTCGGTGTCTTTGTTTCGTTTCCCGATGCGGTAGTTAATTTCGTAATTTAGCTCACGGAAACAAAAACGAAAGAAAGCGGTTTCATTAGATTTTCCCTTGCTTATTTTTTGCAAATTTTTTTGTCAATCAGCGCCAGAAGTTTTTTTTACATTTCCGATCGGGCCACTTCACCTCCGCACTGTAATCTCTACTTCTCACTTGACTTGCCGAATGCTTTTTCCCTCCAAGCCGTTTTTCCAGTTTGTCTCATCGTTCAGAAAAAGTCTTGGCTCTGCTGAATGGTATCAGCCCCTTCCAAATTCCAGGTCCTGCCAAGTTCTTCCGGTATTTTAGGAGGTTCCTCATTACCCAATCTTCGAAATTCGTCATCCCTGGTTCTAGTTTGACCCCTTCTAGGATCTTACAATTTCGGTTCTTCCCTATATTTGTTAGTTCTCCCAAATTTCGTGGTTTCAGTGAATAAACTCATTCACCATTTCGTCCATGAAGACCCAAGTTATCCCTAAAAAACAGAGCTTTTCGTAGGATCTTCAGTAAAAAATCGGTCAAATGACTTTTCTAGGTTTTGCCAAGTTTTCCTGGAATTTTAGGAGGTGCCTAATTACTCAATCTTCGAAATTCGTCGTCTCTGACTCCAGTTTGACCCCTTCTATGATCTCGCAATTTCTTCCCTTGTTTGTCCTAGAACGACATCGATGCATCTATTTTCTGATCGTTTGGTACGACAGGTAAGTGGCAACCTGTTTCCTGTAGATGTTGATCTGTAGACATCTGAGATCTCTGAATTTCGCCATTGCACCATTTATACCCTCCACATTCACTCCCGCACATAGAACATGCATACCAATTACGGTCCCTCACTTCTCTACCTTCCTTGCTCCAAGCTCCTGTCCCTAGTAGCCCTCAGAGTTTCGTTCTCTTTCTGCTCTGTCAGTCCTGGTCCCGACCCATCTGTTTTTTCGGGGTTCGTTCCCCGGCCACCTACAAGTGTCTTAACTAGCCCCATATAGTAGAGTCCCATCACGCCGTGTCCCTCCACTTTACAGAATAGTATCGAGGGTCTTTGCAGTCTCTCGTCCTGTGCCCTTCCTTTCCGCATTGGGCGCACATCTGGGTCCTGTCCATTTCTTTACATGCCTGAGTTCGATGTTCCAGTTCTCAACAGCGGTAATGGCGTCCGGAGTTCTTCCTCTCCCTGAGTCGACACAATTTATGCCGACCCTCCGTTCGGTCACACGCTGGAGACTGGCCGCGTCACCCTTTCCAATGAGGAAGGTGGCTGTTTAGCAGCTACTATAACTTGCCCGGAGTCCTTTAAGCCGGAGCTTTTTGAGGTCCACTTCAGTTGCAGCGGCCACCGCGTTATTGACCTCGTCTCCCGTAGTCACCCCATCTAATCTTGACAATCTGTCCGTTACCCCCCGATCTTACTTTATCCTCTCCCAGTCCTTTTCCCAGTATTTCCTTCAGCTCCTCCCCTTGTTCTCCTCCCTTAGGGAGCATGATAAGTACCTTCTCCTTTTTCGTCTCTCTGACTAATCCGATATCCACTTTGCTTTGACTAGTTGCTACCAGCTGGCGTACCGTACGGAAAGTATCACTATACTCTACTATATATATCTATATCTATATATACTATATATCACTATACTATATATCACTATACTATACTATATAGTATCACTAAACCCCCTCCTGTTTGGCCACGGAGACTGTTAGGACTTGTGTAGAGGACAGAATATCCGATAATTGATTTAATCGATTAGTTCGATAAATTGTATCCTGCATAAGCCTAGAATTAAATCCGTGATTAGTATGTAAGGAACCCGTGTGCCACGTCTATGAACATTACTCATTTTTTTTTGCCATTTTGCCCATATGACCAGATGTTGGTATGCATTTTGTTCGAACTTAAAACTAACTGTTCCACTCCACTCCACACACAACTTGTTCCATATCTGGTCATATTATTGTAAACCAATTGTTGGTTATTTCGGACGATGTATCACCAGCATCACTATGATTTTTTCCACTGTGTATATTGTGTCATTTTTTGAAATGATCAATCCATCCTGTTGTGCAGTTAAAATCCTTCGGATTGTTGACTGCTTCTTCCTGATTTGAATAGGACAATCTTGCAAATTGGTTTGCTTTTTCTTGCAAAGCGATATCAGAAACAGGAACATTTTGACTTCTTTGTAATGCAAACCACTTGAGCAAAGCTTTGTCCACATCTTTTCTTTCTAATTCATGAATTTTTTTCACTGCTAAACTTGTGTGTGTTTGTGCGTCAAAATATTTGTTTCTTTGTGCCTAAATGATAGATACTGTAGACTTAAAACAGTAGTCCATGCTCTAGTCAACTTTGAGCGTTTGCACAGCCACTTTGTAATTTACGAATGATTTTCAACTTATGTGATAAAGGGATTTGCGTTTAGCCTTATTAACACTGAACATTTTTAAAGACTCGTATGTAATTAGGGTACTTTACAGAATTATTAGCAAACACCACCTAACTAAATTCGACTCAAACACAACTTTATTCTTTCAGAAATTATAATAGAATGCCTCACAAAACCTTTAAGGTAAAAGCATAGAGAGTTAGTACAGGGTTGGTAATCCATTGGTGTATCCTGACTTGAATGCAATTAGCGGTGTCTAAACTACTCGTCGCATTAAAGCGTTACGCATTAATTAGTAATTAGCTCTTTCTCAGCGACTCCGACAAAGGATGTTGTAGAGAATTCCAGTGTATTATATAGTGTACAGGGTATCCCATTTAACTTGACAAACTGGAATATCTGGACAAATACACATCGGATTAAAAAAAGGTTCAAATGAAATTTATTAGTCTGGAAGGGAGACGTCCGATGAGACCAAACACCACCACCCACCCACACCCCCGTGGGCGGGGGCGGGAGTAACTTTGGAATTATAAATAGGAACCTATATTTTTTATGGCAGATTCAAATTCTGTGACTCAAAATACGTGAAATTTGTCTGAAACTTTTTTTTCAATTCGCGATAGATGGCGCTGTAATTGGAAAAATAATTTTTCGGGAAGAAAAGATAGACATAAAATTAAATGTAAATATTGACATTATTTGTTTATGTTTACGTTTAATTTTTTTTATTCGTTTTAAGAGTAATAAAGGAAAATTATTAAGCTATTCGAAATGGAATATTTAAGTCTAAGTGAAAAAATTGAAATGGTCTTCATTTATGGCGAAAGTGGAAGAAATTTAACGTCGCGGTTAATCTTTATACTGAACGTTTTTCAAATAAAGTACCATCACGATCCTCTTTTGTTCGTGTAATAAAAAAATTTTCCACTAACGGAAATGTAGAGCAGAAAAAAAGAATACGACCACATACTATTTCTGGTCAAAATAATCAAATAGCAGTGTTAGCTGCTGTGGTTCATAATCCACATTACAGCATACGCGAAATATCTCTTCAATCAGGGATTTCTCGTATGAGTGTTTGAAGAATGTTGAAACTACATAAATTCCACCCCTATCATATGTCTTTACATCAAGAATTGTATGGTGATGATTTTCAATATCGATTAACGTTTTCTCAATGGGCAGTTCAACAAATAGAAATCAATCTGAACTTCTTTGCATGTGTATTGTTCTCAGATGAGTCGACTTTTACGAATCACGGTGCAGTTAATCGTCATAACATGCATTATTGGAGTGTAGAGAACCCACACATATGACAAGTTAACCATCAGAATCCTTGGTTGGTTAATGTCTGGTGTGGAATAATTGGTGATAAACTTATCGGTTCATATTTTATTGAAGGAACTTTAAATGAGGAAAAATACAAAAATCTGCTTGAAAATGAATTGCCAGAATTACTTGAAAACTTGAGCCTTAAATTACGACAAACTATATGGTTTCAAGACGATGGCTGCTCGGCACATTATTCATTACGAGCACGTAAAGTGTTAAATCGGATTTATTTTAATCAATGGATTGGTAGACAAGGTACAGTGAATTGGCCAGCTAGATCGCCCGATCTTACATCACCTGATTTTTTTTATGGAGACATCTGAAACATATCGTTTATAAAGAAGTTCCTACCACTCGTGAAAATATGAAGCAACGGTTAAGGAATGCTTGCGCCACAATCACACCCGACATACTTTTAAGATGCGTACAAGCATTTACAGTACGAGTTAATAAATGTATTAAAGTTGAGGGTCCATCATTTTGAGCATTTACTTTGATCGAATGATGAAAGGTGAGATTTGTCTTCCCGAAAAATTATTTTTCTAATTACAGCGCCATCTATCGCGAAATGAAAAAAAAGTTTCAGACAAATTTCACGTATTTTGAGTCACAGAATTTGAATCTGCCATAAAAAATATAGGTTCCCATTTATGATTCCAAAGTTACCATCGCTACCGACCACGGAGGTGTGGGTGAGGGGTGGTGTTTGATGTCATCGGATATCTCTCTTCAAGACTAATAAACTTCATTTGAACATCTTTTTAAATCCTATATGTATATACATATTCCAGTTTGTTACGTTAAATGGGACACCTTGTATAGTATTATACAGGATGGTGATGATTTTGATGTGTCATTATTGGGATCTCGAAAAGTAGAACAGATAGAGAAACAGTCAAATTAGAAAAAAGTTGCGCATTTTAGGGCCCTCTCACATGAGTTTTTTAAAGAAGCAAAATATCCTGTCATTTTTGAAATATCTGAAAAAAACTGAAAATCGTCGATTTTATTTTTTATTATTTTCTTTGCTATTATAAGGAGTAAAAATATGAATTTTAGTATACATACTTAATTCGATAAGAGAAATAAATTGACATTAGAATAAAGACGATACATGTTATAATTTTGAAAATAGGGCACCCAACTTTCGTTTTTCTTATCGACGCCATACTTTATTTTTATATTGTTGGATACAGCGGAAAATTTCCTTTACGAATATATGCAACACATTACAAAATATTTTCTAAAAATCCCATAAAAAAAATAAAATTTCTAATCACCTTCACAATATCACTTTTGATAAAGGTATTTTTTATATCGGGTGGGGCTAGAATTGAAATGTTTCAGAGATATTAAAGAAAATTTGATTTCATTTTTCAACCTTGGCACCCTGTATCTCAGTTATTATCAACTTTTGGTATAACATAAATTTAGCTAAATAGCATTAATTTTATGTCAAAAATCCATCATTGCTCTGTGTCCATTACTTAAGACTCACCTTGTATATGTATATTTTTTAAGTCATTATTCATTATTCGAATGTTTTATTAATAATTAAACCACATTAAAAATAAAAAAATAATATTAAAAAAAAGTGTACGGAGGGAGAATTGAACCCAGAATGACGATGTAGCAGGGAATTACTTTACCCATCACGTCATGTCAGCCACTGTTAAACGTTGCAAAGACACAAGTATTTAAGACACATGGCGTACCTTTAACGATTTTTTTCTCTTGAATGGTTGAATGTTGCGTCCTATCCTTTTACTCAGGTAATATATTAGTACGATACTTTATATTTCCAAAAATTTCATTGAAATCTGTGAACCTAACCTTGCATCGTCCCCTGTTAAGTACTGATTTGAGAAAACGGCTCTAAAAGCGGCAACGCGGCGCGTTTATTTGATTTATAGATTTTTTTATGCTGAATGGAATTGGGAAAAAAGTTCAGGGTCCTTTGTAGAAATAGGAATACGGCGAATATTTCATTTCATTTCTGTATGCTTGCTTCGACGACAACCTTCAACAAGTATTATATCTCACGTGTAAAAATTTTTTTTTGGTACGTTGATTTAGCTGTTTTTAAAAAATACAATACTCCTTCCTTCTCATGTTTCTATATAGTCAGCTGCATACAGTCGCGATATTAATTATTTGTTCACTAGCAGAATATTTAAAAAATTGGAATAAAATCTAAATTACTTAAATTTATATGAGCTTTATTTCATAAACGAAAATGTATCATTTGTATCTCAAATATGCAAATAAAATGTTAACAATATCTTTCAAAAATAAAGAACAAATTCTTAAAAACCTAAAACCAAAAGAGAAAAATTATTCGTCCTCTGTCATATTTATGCGAAATGTCTCAATTCAGTATCGTGTATGATATTCTTTTGATTTTGTAATTTCTCTCAACCTATTAGGCATTGACTTAACTAATTTTCTGACAACTTCTACTGGAATTTTTGCCCATTCTTCCAAATATCTGGCTTTTAGTTCCTCTTTATTAGATATTTGATGTTTCTTTACCCTTTCTTTCAGTTCTGACCACAAATGTTTCATAGGATTTATATCCGGTGACTGAGGTAGCGTTTCTAACACTTTTGGTGTATTGTACAATGATTATTCCCTAACTATCCGAGTTTTGTGTTTAGAGTTATTGTCTTACTGGAAAAAATATTTACCTAAAATTCCCATATTATTCACGTTTTCGTGTAAATTATTCTTAATGATGTCTAAATTGACAAAGCGGTTCTTAATCCTGCCAATAAAATGAAATCGAACCATCCTGTATCAAGACATACACCACCAGATAAGAATAGAACCATCTCCATGTTTCACTGTTGGAATTATATTTTTAGGTTTATAAGCTTTTGTTGGGCACTAAATTGCGCAACTTTGCCCTAATTTAAACGACCTCATATCTCTTATAGTTTCTGAGATCCCAACGATACGCCTCGAATTTGGACCACCCTGTACACCAAAACTTTTTTTGACCTTCCGAATATTCATTTTAGTTTCATCCGTAAGTATAACGTTTTTCCAAAATTCTTTGGACAAATATGTACATTTTCGCAAATTCCAGACTCGTCTTTCTGTTCACTTTATTAACGAATGGTTTTTCGTACCTACAGGTGCTCTCAAACCATTGTTTCTTAATCATTTTCTTATTGCAATATATACAACTAGTCCGTAATTATATTCAACACTTTTTGTCAAATCTGTGTCCGTAACTTTTGGATTTATTGTCACTTTTTTAATAATTTCTCGTTTCATGGGTTCGGTCAAGCCACAGTTTCTTGCTCTTCCTGGCAATATTGCAGTTGTTTTCGATGTTTTACATTTTTTTAATAATAAATTGAACCGTTGATTCGCTTCTACCAGCAATTTTGGCTATTTTACGTTGCGATTTTCTTTCGTTAATTAATTTTATAATAACTAACGCTCTTAAATGAGCACGACTTTCAGAATATTTACGACCCATTTTTAAAATTAACTCACCTTTTGTGAATATGAATACTACTCAGATATCACAAATACTTCGTTCAATTTATCTGGAGGGAATTTACAAAAAATAAATAAAGAAATAGCAAATATTTTGTTGGGGAAACCAAGTGAACAAATAATTTCACACTGCATTATAAATTTGAAAGTATTATTAACATGCCCCAAGAAATGTTGATAAATATTTTGATTTTCTCCTAATTTGACAAAAACTTAATAATTTAATGGAGAATAGATTTATTTTACATTAGACGTGGCTTTTTTCTTTATTATGATTGATTTTTTGAAAATAACTTAAGTGGACGAATAATTAATCTAGCAACTGTATTAATATGATGATTTGAATGAATTGAAAAATGATTTGAAAATAGTTGAGTGGAACCATACAGTTCAAGTAAAACTTTAGCAGTTAACATGTAACTACTAGGAGGAGCATAATGTTACTCCCAGAAAATACATGTGTAACTTACGTTCACTCAATGCCAATTTTATACACAGGACAGTGTGGTTGGAATTGGTCCCTTTTAGCAGAGAAAACCTATTTTCCGATTAGCTGGAGCAAAATCGACCTAGATGTCATAGGTTCGATTTCTGAGAAATATTTAGTGGTGAAAACCACCTGACGGGGTAGGCCAGGAAATTCTGCTTCCAGCAGATCATTTTGTAGAGTGTCTGATAATGTCAGATTCGATGGCCAAGGTCACTTATTAGTACCTGTCGGTTAGAACAAAAAAATTCGGTGTGCCGGTGAAAACTGTAGCTCCATAATGCGTACGAAATGCGTAAAATATGATGTTGGACTTTGTAAAAACTGTAATTTAGTTTTTCACATAAATATATAATGATTTTATACAGGATATGTTTATTACACTATTATATATTGATGCATAAAAAAATCTGTTTAGTTTTCTCATATCCTGGTTTCAATTTTCGACGTTGCCACTAAATACTAGCGTTGCCATATCGTCTATATAGAATTATACTGTCGTAAGTGTCAAAATCTTGAAAACTGATATTTCTTTTTTTCTTGAAGAGTCTAACACTAAAGCTTCATAAAAAATATCGTATGTAATAAGTTTTTTCTTTGTTAATGTAAAAAATTTGGAATTACGTAGTCATTAAATAATAATAATAATCGTAATAGTACAGTTAAATATTTGGACCTCATTGTTTCTGATACAGGTTAAATGTACATACGACAGTATAATTCTATATGGACGATATGGCAACAGGCAATTATTAAGAAAATATTGAATTTAAAATATTTATTCACTTATTTAGTTGTAACGTATTCATAATGCCACCATTTGATGCCCCAAAAATTTCATTATTTTGATTAATCAAAAACTTCGTCCTTGCTGGGTTAATTGATACCTAATATTATTTATTCCTTTTTGGATCTAGATTGGCGGGATACATAAATCTAATAAGGGATGACATTTCGAAAACGACTTTTTCACCAAATGATGTCCCCCTCCCTATCAAAGTTGACGTGTTTTAGCGTTTTTTTTTTAACGAACAACAAGGAAGATATTCAGGGTGGACACTTTTCCCTAGGACACCCTGTACATACTTAATTATGAGAGCTAGGTATAACAATGATTAAAATAAAGATAAAAATTCCTAAAATGGCAGTAAAATCCAACCCATTAAATAAAAGCAAAATAGCAGCCATTAAATCCATGCTCAAATGGATGCTCAAGTTGGATAAAGAATATTTCTCAAACATCTTAAAATTGTAGACCCTTAAACTTAATTGATGTAACAAAGTCGTATGTGTCGTGTGTGTTAAGTAAATTTTTACTCTCACTTTGCAGTTATAAAGTCGTATGTGATTTAGGAGTCATTTGTTATTCATCTTTTATTAAAATTATGTTCCAATAAATATATTAAATTTGCAAATTCCTTATTCATTGATTTTATTTAACCCTTTTTTTGTAACAAGAATAAGTTTTGTAGTAAATAAGTACAGTTAAATATTTGGACCTCATTGTTTCTGATACAGGTTAAATGTACATACGACAGTATAATTCTATATAGACGAAGTGTCTTTTTTTTAAGTTATCATAAATTATCGGTCTGAGAGACGGACGTTGCCAATGGTGTGAGTTATTGTAAAGTAATGTGGTGCAAATACTTTTTTACTTTTTGAACCGGAACTACTGATTGGGTAAAGAGATGATATAGCTCGGCGTCTCACCCGAATCACAAGGGGGGCATAGTTGATTGGCAGTGCCAAAGGTGAACTATATTGTCTTTGCACCTTACATATATTTGTCGAAGGACCACAGCTTATACGGCCCTGAACTAATACAAAAAAAAACACCCGATGCAAGGTCACATTCTAAGTTTATTGAAACAAAAATGAAAAACAACACTGCATGGTTGAACCACACTTCTAAAACGGTTCTATACTGTTGAGAGAAAACATCAAGTGATCACCGAGTACCGAAACTCTTCGAAATTTATATCTTTCGAAAATTTAGAGGAACAGTCAGATATTGGTGATAAATAAGCGAGTAAGTGGTACCATACTAGGACTGTAGGATCCAAAAAGGAAAAAAATGAGCGAGTACTCTGTGTTGTGCGTTTTTGAAGAGACTGCCAGCTGATCGGTGCTTTTTTTTCGCACCATGTCATCATAAAAAAAATTAATTACTTTATTTTGTCTAAGCAATAAATTAGGCTCATTGATTTATCTATGCTATAAATGGTGTTGGATTTCTTCCCAACATGCAATGATTTAGACCGATAGATGCCATAGGTGGTGTTGGGTTTTTTCTTACAACTACGTTATTTTAGAAATACAAATATCTTATCATATAAAATGTGTTACGAGGAGGAACAAGCTAGACATCTACGATTATTTGAAACGGTTTCCAGTGGGTCCGAAATAGAACCAGATGATGATGGCGAAAGTTTTACCGAAGATTGTGTGGAAGAACAAGAAGGCAGTGTTTCGGAACAGAGTTTATGTAGTAATAGTGATTCGGAAGAATCTGATATTTGTAACAAATATGTCCTAAGAAAGCGGCGAATTGCTTGTTTTGTTGCCAAAGATAGAACCCGCTGGAAAAAACATATCATAAAGAAAACGAACATAAAAACAAGGGCATGCAATATCGTTTACCAGCGGCCAGGATCAAAGGGATTCATACAGAAAGAAATGAAAGCCTCCTCCATTTTGAGAAACTTTTTCACCGACAGTATTTTGGAGAAAATTGTAAATTATACCAATAAATTAATTTCGTCAAAAGGGTGACACATCGGAAAAGTCAAAAAGGTGAAAAAGTGATGATACTAAAAAGGACAGATACAATAAGATTACTGACCTCGTGGAAATAAAAGCTTTGGTTGTATTACTGTACATTTCGGAAGTCTACAAATTTTCTCTTCAAAATTATGAAAATCTATTTAGAAAATATGGTATGTCTATGGAAATTTTTAGGCTCACAATGTCTGCAAAAAGATTTTCGTTTTTACTCTGTCATTTACGTTTTGATGATAAGTCGACTAGAGATGAGCGAAAAAAAATTGTCAAAATGACCGCTATCAGAGAAATCTTTGAAGAATTTACGGACACCTTACCTAAACATTTTAATTTGTCAGCATATACCGCCGTAGATGCAATTTTAGCAAGTTTTCGTGGACGTTGCCCTTTTAGGGTCTATATTCCTAGCAAACAAAACCGCTACGGGATAAAAATATATGCTTTAGTTGATGCAACATTTTATTACACAGTGAAATTAGAAGTGTACGTAGGTACATACACAGCCACAAGGACCTTTTTATATCGACAATAGGAATCGAGTGCTAATTTGCCGTTTGGTGCAACCAATTCGAGGATCAAACAGAAATGTGACAATGGACAATTTTTTACCACCGTTGAATTAGCTAATGAACTTTTGGTAGATTACAAGTTGACGATGATTGGAACAATGCGCAAGAAAAACCTCAAATTCCAAAAGAGTTTATATCATTGCGGAGACCAAAATTTACCTCTGTGTTTGTATTTGATGATAAATGTACAATGGTGTCTTATATACCACGAAAGAGGAAGAACGTCATCTTACTTTCTACAATGCATTTTGATGATGAGATCGACCCACAAACAGGAAAACCAATCATTATCATGGATTATAACAAAACAAAGGGAGGAGTAGATGTGATCGATCAAATGTCCGCATCGTACAATTGTGCACGACCGACACATAGATAGCTGATGGTAATATTTGATCAACTTTTGAATGTGGCAGGCATAAATTCCTTCATTATTTATAAATGTAACAATAACAGCAATATTCGACGTCGATTTTTTTTACAAATGCTGGGTCAAGAACTCCTACAAGACCATCTTCAAAGACGAGCACGCATTATGCAACTTCCGCGTGCGGTATGTCTCCGTCTTCATGAAATAACTGGACAAAAAGTTGCAAATGAATCAGAACCAGAATCGGGACCATCTCATGGAAGGTGCTATTAATATGATTCTAAAAAGAGCCGAAAATGCAGATTTAGATGTGAAGGATGCAAAAGATTTGTATGTTTAGAACATCTAAAAGGAATGTGTTCAGACTGCATTTCTACTTAAGATGAAACGATTAAATTCAGTTTGTGGTGAACCAAATCTAATTAAGAGTGTGAAAAACAAGTGATTTAGTTTGTTATAAAGAGTTATGTTTAGTTTATTTTTTTGATTTTATAATAAAAAACTAGTTTTTGTTATATTAATAAATAATTTGTTTTAAAAAATAAATACTTTCATTTTCGCTGTTATAGTTATATGAAAGTATAGAAAATTATTCTTTTGTATGCGTTCAATGGTTATAATATATTCCATATACATATATCTCCACTAAAAAAACTTGATGATTTAGAAAGTTTAAGTAGTCAATTAACACATTAAACATTTTCGGTCTCACAGACAGATGTTCCCGGACGTTCCAGTTTTTGACACGTTCCCTGCGAAGGGTTAATGTTAAATTTGAATTAGATTAGAAGAATATTTGAGTCTTTATTTATTAAGCTTATATCTAATCGCTATTTGGCGTGATTTATTTTTTTTTTGTTATTCCTCGCTGATTCTGCTTAGAGTCAATTTTCTTAGGCGACAAATAATATCAGAATCAGCATCGCCGATTGCTTTTCTTAATCGTAAGATATATTAGTGTTAGTCAGTTCATTTTTACCGCTTGTTATAACCAGAAGTTCAATATATATAATAAACTCTTTTCGTATCAACTGGTGTTTAAATTAACAGTTAATAAAATATCTTTTGTTAATTTTTTTAAAATTAAGTTTATAAAAAACTTAATAAAATTGGCGCAATCTATAGGATCCTTTCGGGTGTAGCGGTAAAAAGGTAAAAAATTCGAAAATCAGTTGTTCGAGTATTTACGACCTATGGGCGTTATATTTTCGTAATCCCGACAGTTCCAAGACACCACCCCGTAGCTGGCACCTTCTGTATCTACAGTTCAGAAAGGATCAGCTCAACATGAACCTGACAAATTCTGGCTAGCATCGTTTTTTGGAAAATCCGACAACGAGGCAACCGGCAGGACGTATTGCCACAACCACTAGTGACCATTACAAACAACGTAATCAGAGCAGTATTGTTTCACTGGCTGATATAGAACGAAGCCTTGTAAGTTAACAGCTTCATTTTCCGTATATATTCTTATATAAGTTACGACACTGGTTCGTGAAAAAATTCAAGAAACAAGTTCTAAGTGATATTACTTATCCGCGCATTAGAAGTAATTCGGAGGCAAGTAATAGCTCCACAATTGAGTATCATATTGATCAACTTTATAGCGAAGTAGCTCCTAATAATTGTACAATTGACATTCTTAACCTAGATAATAGCCTCAATATAGCTGACGCTTTGAGGTCTACTGTCACCTTACTAAAAACTTTTGACGGAACACACGCCAGACTAGAGTCATTCATTTCCCAAATTGATACATTTTATACTAGATATTTCAACAATAACCCATCTTAACAAGAATATGTTTTATTGGCAATAAAGTCGAAAATTTTAAGACAAGCCGAAGATTTTCTTCTAACACGACCAGATTTACAAAATTGGAACGAGATTAAACTCGCCTTAAAACAAAAGTTTAGTGACCCATTAACAAGGGCAAATCTCTAACAACAGCTAATATTTTTATCAAGAAGAAATGAAACGACCCAAGACTACATATTGAAACTCAAAGCCTTGGTCACCCAAATCAACACAAAAATCTGTTCAGAAGTAATAAATATAGAGGCACTAAATATTCTAATTTCTCAAAATAATTTAATCGCTACTCAAAACATTTTAGCTAACATTGCTAATGAATTGCGTACACTGTTAATTGTACAAAATCTACAGAATCTTGATCAAGCCACGGAAATCATCAATAACTACGAGATATTGATGAGCCAGAATAATTTTAAAAGTAATTATTTAAATCAAAATAGAGCTCCAAATCAAAGTAGACCGAATGATAACGCTCAGAAATTTCCCAAAACCAACAAATTTACATCCAGTAACTCGATCGGCCCAACCTCAATTTCATCAACGTACAAATCAGCAGCCTAAATATACCCCGCGAAACCAATTCCCCAATACAAGAAATTCATACCAAAACTTTAATAATAATAATAAACAACATCTTCAACCGATGTCTGGAGTCAGTACTGCAATACCACAGACTCACAACAGTTTCGCTCAGACTAGATTCTCACAAGGCCCTCTTCAACGCCAATTTCGTCAACCATTTCCGCAACAACTCCAACCTTCATATCCGAAATATACGTTTCAAGAACTAACACATCTGGAAGGTAACCATGAATCTGACTACGAAATTTTTGACTCAAGGAATAATCACGAACTCCCCCACAAAACAGACCTACTTGACGGACTAGAAAATTTTCAAGAAACAGCCTCGGATCACACAAGTCATGGATAAGTACAATATAAATAACCCCCAAGTCAATCAGGTACCCTACATTGAAATCCCTAATTACCACATTAAGTTACTAATAAATACTGGTTCGCACGCATTTCTCCTTAGACCTTCACTAGCTGAAAATATAAGGTCATATACAAGCACCCTACAAACTTATACCGGCACAAAGAAAACTACCCATAAAGCAAGGATTCCATTACTTTTATATTATGAAATATCGGAAAACATAGACTTCGTTCTTTACCCTTTTCATGAATACTATGATGAAATTTGAGGAATAAAATATCTTTGCAAATTAAAAGTTAACATAGACCTTAAAAACCGACTTTTAGAACATAATTATTTAAGAATTCCCTTTCAATATCGGCAAAATTTTGAACAGTATAAAATCTCACCTAGAACCCTACAAAAAAACCCTTGTTAGAACGACATTACCAAACGATACGACATGGATAATAAACCGTTATCACGACGAAGAAATAGAAATACAACTTACACTGATAACAGTTCACAATCAGACCTAAACAGTAGACATCCTTAATCATTCAAATAAAACCATTACTATAGACTACGATATAAACAAAACCTTACCCGTAGAACCTACCATATAGAAATCAATAATTACGAGATCTTTAATTGGAAAACCAAAGACAATCACCAAAACCCCATCGCACAAGAAAAAGGAAATAAAAATATAGAACCCCTAATAAGACATGAACACTTAAATTCCCAAGAACGGACCCAACTCTTCAAACTACTAAATTCATATCAGCAAATGTTGTACAAACTTGACGATACATTAACCTTTTCCAATCAAGTAAAGCACATCGTTAATACCACTGACGAAATATCAGTGCATACAAAAAATTATCGCTACCCACATGTGCACAAGGAAGAAATCAATAAACAAATTAATCAAATATTGCAAAACGGAATTATTCAGCCTTTTCACTCTCCGTAGAGTTCTTCTGTCTGAATAATTTCGAAGAATTTTTTTATTTTATTTTTTTATTTAATATTATAGTGCCTCGACTGCATTGATCATTGGCACTCGATACAATGTTTTATATAATCAGTAAGTTACACTATATACAATTATACAGGGTGTCTGTAAAAGGTCTTTACAACGCTCTACCACAGATTCTCCAGATCAAAACAAGACGATTTAGCCATATTTAGTCTAGTCCAAAAGTTGATAATAACAGCGCTAGAGGGCGTCAAAGTTGAAAATTAAAAATCAATTTTTTAACATATTTTCCATACTGTACAACATAAAAACGTGAAAGTTGGTGTAGGGGAGTTTTTCAAGACGCCGAATTCATATCTGCTAATAAATTGCACTTACCTGGTAGAGGGCGCCACTTACGGCCCACCGCATGTATTAAATTGATTGAAACTTTTTTGCCTCCTGGTATAAATGATTTTCGAATACAGTAGTGTATTTGGTCATCGTTTATAAATAAAAAAGGTATACCTTGTTGATGTTGCTACGAGGAACCGTTTACGAGATAAATGCATTTTAGTAATTCAGGTGTAAGATTTTAGATTAAACAACTTATTTACTACAAAAAGGTACTCTTGATAAGACCTTTAATAATTCGCAGTAGTTTTACAAGAAAACTTAATTACCAAATCATGAATACAAAGAAATAAGAATATCACAAAAACTGTTCAAAGAGTCCACCATTTGCACGTATACAAAGGTTTATACGCCGAAGAAAAAAATTAGCACACAAAAATTTAGCAAATATTCTTTAGATAAAAATACGACTTGCTTTTACACGAACAATTTTTATTAGTTGTGTCCATTTTTCCATCTAAATAAAAGTATTGTCAATAATTTTAATTAATTTGAAAATTAAATTTTCGAGACTTATCATGGCCGTGCAATATACCAATGAAGAGTATACTGATATGGTATTGGTGTTTGGATATTGTCAAGGAAATAGTCGTGAGTGTGTCAGAGTGTACACCGATAGGTTTCCGAATCGTCGTATACCAAGCCATCCAACTTTTGCTGCTGTGGAGAGACGTCTTCGGGAGACCGGTCAATTTGCTCCTTCAACCGTTGATTGTGGAAGGCACCGTTTTGTAAGGGTTGTTGAAGTCGAAGAAAAAATTTTGGAACGTGTCGAAGAAGATCCAGAAATATCCACCAGACGACTAGGTAGGGAAATAGGATTATCCAAAGATGTCGTTCATGGAGTACTTAAAGAAGAGTTGCTATATCCTTACCATAAGACGCCAGTTCAAGATCTTTTACAACATGATCCTAATATGCGCCTGGTTTTTTGTCGATTTGTTAATAGGCAAAGAGAAGGAGATTTAAATTTTGGTAACAATATTTTGTTTACCGATGAGGCGTGTTTTACAAGAAAAGGGGTAACCAATTTTCATAATGAACATGTTTATGCAGATGAAAATCCGCATGCAATAAAAGTAAAACATTTTCAACACGAATTCAAAATTAATGTGTGGGCTGGAATAATTAGTAATCATATTGTTGGTCCTGTCATTCTTCCACAAAGATTAACAGGGGAAATTTATTTGCAACATCTACAAAATTCGTTGCCAAATTTGTTAGAGAATTTACCTTTACAACTTCGGAGAGATATGTGGTTTATGCATGACGGAGCTCCACCACATTTTGTACTAAATGTTAGAAATCATTTAAATCAACAGTACCCAAATAAATGGATAGGCAGAGGTAATGACGCCCCTGTAAAATGGCCACCACGTTCTCCGGACTTAAATCCAATGGATTATTTTTTATGGGGACACCTTAAGTCCATGGTTTACATGACAACTGTCGATAACGAAGAACAACTGTGGCAACGTATTCAAGATGCAATAAATAATATTAGAAACGACGAAGAAGTTATGCAAAGAGTACATTTTAATTTTCTTCGGCGTATAAATCTTTGTATACGTGCAAATGGTGGACTCTTTGAACAGTTTTTGTGATATTCTTATTTCTTTGTATTCATGATTTGGTAATTAAGTTTTCTTGTAAAACTACTGCGAATTATTAAAGGTCTTATCAAGAGTACCTTTTTGTAGTAAATAAGTTGTTTAATCTAAAATCTTACACCTGAATTACTAAAATGCATTTATCTCGTAAACGGTTCCTCGTAGCAACATCAACAAGGTATACCTTTTTTATTTATAAACGATGACCAAATACACTACTGTATTCGAAAATCATTTATACCAGGAGGCAAAAAAGTTTCAATCAATTTAATACATGCGGTGGGCCGTAAGTGGCGCCCTCTACCAGGTAAGTGCAATTTATTAGCAGATATGAATTCGGCGTCTTGAAAAACTCCCCTACACCAACTTTCACGTTTTTATGTTGTACAGTATGGAAAATATGTTAAAAAATTGATTTTTAATTTTCAACTTTGACGCCCTCTAGCGCTGTTATTATCAACTTTTGGACTAGACTAAATATGGCTAAATCGTCTTGTTTTGATCTGGAGAATCTGTGGTAGAGCGTTGTAAAGACCTTTTACAGATACCCTGTATATATCGATATCTTTTAGGAAGTCAATAACATTTCTTTGATTTTCTATCACACTGAGATTCTCCCGTAGGTCTGGTTTTATTCTATGTAGAGTTCGGCTTTGGCTATATTGGGGGCAAGTTATCAAGATGTGCTCGCATGATAGTGGGGTATTACAGATTATGCAGTTAGGGGGCGTCTCTCTCGCCATAAGGAAGCCGTGTGTTACTCTGGTGTGCCCTATTCGAAGCTTTCTGATGATTATGGTGTCTTTCCTGTTTAGCGGTGGGTTGTTGGGTGATGAGCTTGCGGTTCCTGACCGTGCCAGTTTTGAGTTCAATTGTTTCCAGGTGTCCAGCCATTTGGTTCTAGTTGATTGTTTGAAGTGGCGCATTAGATCTCCAGGTAGTGTTATTTCAGCTATTGGTGATTTTCTGTCGATCGCATCTTTCGCAGCTAGGTCAGCTTGTTCATTTTCAGGGATGTTTCTGTGAGATGGGATCCAGAATATATGGATTTTGTTGTGATTTGTGTTGAGGACTTGACATATGTCATGGATTTCTTGCACCAGGCGGTTGGTAGAGTATGGGTTCTTGATGGAATGTAGAGCCGACAAGGAGTCTGTACAAATACCTATTACTTGGCCTGTATCATTTACAGTTTTTAAGGCTTGAAGAATTGCATAGAGTTCTCCGGTATGGATGCTACAGTATTTCGGCAGGGTGGAAGTCCATAGTGTGTTATTTGCTTTTATGGCCGCACAGCCCACTCCTTGTTCATTTTTCGAGGCGTCAGTGAATATGGTGATATTGAGATTGATTGCATGCATGCTTTGCATAAAAGATTGATTGATGACAAAAGATGATGTTTCTTTTTTGTCATGGTGTAAAAGGGATTGGTGAATATATGGGATTATTTTCGTCCAAGGGGGAGTCATTAAGAGATAGCTATTATTTGTTGATTGGTATTCGACATCCTCCAATAGGCCACACAGTATTTGAGGAACAGAACGTGGGTGTTTGCCGGTGAGTTCCAATGGTGTTAACATATTAAAGAGTCTGGAAGTCGGGTTATTCGGGCATGTTATGATTCGGGCATAGTATGCCAACGCCAGTTGTTGTCTTCTGAGCGAGAGGGGTAGTTCGTGTGCTTCAGTGCAGAGTGAGTGAGTTGGGCTGGATCGAAATGCACCCAGGGAAAGTCTGAGGGCAGTGTTTTGAATTGGGTCCAGCGTTTTGAGTGTGGATTTGCTTGCGGATGAATATGCGACGCTGCCATAATCCAGTTTTGACCGGATTATAGCTCGGTAGATTCTAAGAAGTGTTGCTTCGTCACTCCCCCATTGCTGGTTTGATAGGATTTTAAGGATTTTCATGCGATTAAGGCAGGCAGCTTTGATGTTTTGAATGTGTCTGTTCCAGGACAATTTGCTGTCAAAAGTTAGGCCGAGAAAGCGATGTTCTCGGACGACTCTTAGTGGAGTGGAATTTAATGTAATTTGGGGTGTAAACTTCTTGTGTTTTCGGCTAAAGAGAACCACTCTGGTTTTCTGCGATGAGAAATTAAGTCCTGTCATGTCTGACCAAATATGAAGGTTGTTTACAATGTTTTGTATTAGTCTGCAGGTACTTGTTGTGCTTCTTCCCGTACAGTATATGACCAGGTCGTCTGCATATAGCGAGTGTTTGACTGGGGTAGGAATGGAATTACAGATGTCATTGATGGCTAGGTTAAATAAAGTTGGACTTAGGACTGATCCTTGAGGGACTCTCTCTTTCAAGGGGACAGTGGTCGATGTAGCTCCGTTTAGAGAAACTTTGGCAGATCTATCCGTTAAGAAGTTTTTTTATGAATGCTAGCATGTTACCGGTTATGGAATATTTCTCTAGTTTGTCATATATGGTCGATTTACGCACTGTGTCGAAAGCAGCTGCTATATCAAAAAAGAGAGCTACTACTTCTTGTTGAGACGTTAGTGCGTTGGATATTTCTGTTTGGAATAATATCAGACTGTCCATGGAACTACGTTGCGGTCTGAAGCCAAACTGGAATGGGTTCATGAGGTTGTTAGACTCCAAGTGCCATCTTAATCTTCCATTAATCATTTTCTCCATTAGTTTGCACATTGTACATGTGAGAGAAATGGGGCGAAATGAGTTTTCATCTGGTGGTGATTTGTCATTTTTCTTGAACGGCAAGATTATGGTTTCTCTCCATATTGATGGGAATGTATGGCTTGTCCAGATCTTGTTGTACAGTTCTAGCAGCTTGCCTAGTGCAGAAGAAGAGATGTTCTTCAAGAAAATGAACGGAATGTCATCCGGTCCAGCAGCCGAGTTCTTACATGTGGATAGCGCATGCAATAGTTCTTCGAAAGAGAAGGGCAAGTTCAGTATGTCTGAGCGTAATGGTATCTTTTGCTGCGGGGGTATTGCTACCACTGGGATTGGTGTGATATTGGATTTTTCCTGAAAGGTTTTTGCTAGTATGTTGACAATTGTTTGGCTATCGGTGATAATATGATTGTCATAATTAATGCAATTTATTTTCTGATTAGTCTGCTGCCCTCTTATTTGTTTGATTTTCTTCCATACTTGTTCAGGAGGGGTGTCCGAGGAGATGATGTTTACGAAGTTGTTCCATTAATGCGCTTTACTTTCGTTCAAGACTCTTTTGGTTTTAGCTTTAAGCTTTTTGAAATTTATATAGTCAGTCATTTCCCTAGTACGCCTGTAGCAGTTAAGTGCCTTTTTACAGTCTTTGACTGCGGATTTACAAGCATCATTCCACCATGGGAGTGTCTTTTTTGTCGGGTCTATTTTCTTCTTTCCTATACACTTGTTAGCTGCGAGTAGAATAGTGTCTGATAGTTGTTTGGTGGCTTCGTTAATATCCCCAGAGAGGATTAGTTGATCGCTTAGAACTCTCGTTTCCTTCTCAAAGATAGTCCAATCTACCCCGGTTAATTTCCATCTAATAGGCATATAAGTTTCAGATTTAACGTTATTGGAGATCACTATGGGGAAGTGGTCACTGTCATAGAGGCTGTTTAGTGTCTGCCAGGTTAATTGTGTTGCGATATTTAAGTCAGTGAAACTCAAGTCAATTGAGGAGGATGCTCCTGATGAAATGTTGAAGTGTGTGGGATGACCGGTATTCAGAAGATGAATATTAGAGACATCCAGTACATTCTCAATGATCTTTCCTCTGCCAAACGTTTTCTCAGATCCCCACATTCTATTGTGAGCATTGAAGTCTCCAACAATTATGAAAGGTTTCGGGAGTTGTTTGATGATGCCGATGATATCAGACTCTTTGAGGGAGTAGTTGGAGGGAATATAGATGTTACATATTGTTGTTTTTGTTGGGCACCACACGCTGACAGCAACAGATTCTAGTTCGATGTTTAGAGGCAGGAGTTCTGAGTATTCTTCATTGGAGATAAAAATTGACGTACCTCCACTGGCTCGAGTGCAGTCTTTGCGTATTTGATGATATCCTTGATATTGTTTTAGACATTTTTTGTGTGATTCTTTAAAGTTAGTTTCCTGCAGACAAAGAATATCTGGGAGATGATCGATGATTAATTCTTGAATTCTAGTAAGGTGCGGATAGAATCCATCACAGTTCCATTGTATAAGTTTGAAGACGAGATTTTTAATATGAGGTGTTATTAGTCTGTTGGGAGCAGTCCGAAAAGGATTCTTCTCCATCTGAAGATTGGGATATGCTTTCGATTCCCACTTCTTCCGATAATAGACGCGTTTTGATCTTTTTGTGCAGTCTTGTAAGTCTATTTTTGATGGATCGTTCTTGCAGATGAGGATACAGATTGTAGATATTCTCCAGTAGTGCCTTTATGTCACTTGTGAATTTTGTTGCCTCAGTATAAGGGTCATTTCCTTCGAATGAATTTTCTAGAAAAGCTATGAAGTTGTCTATTGGTAGTACAAAATTATCGGGTTCTTCCTGATATCTCTCTTCAATTATTTTTTTTGCGTTTTCTGATAGTGGGTCTGGCGTTGATGAGGTTTTTCGTTTTTTTTTTTTGGCTGGTCCTGATTTCGTAGTTGGGGGCGGCATAGCTGTTTCTGTTAGCGATCCTGGTTGCTGCTCTATTGATGAAAGTGTGTCTGAGTGTTGCCGTTTTGAATAATGAGCAGGATTGTTATTGAGTGAAAACTGTGGATCATTTGATTGGGTGATTGGCTGCGCAATGATATTTTCTGAGAGTGTTGTGGGAATTGAGCAGTTCGCCGCGATGTGTCTGGTTTGTTTGCAAATAAAGCATTCCATTTTGTCGGTTGATACAAAAATTCTATATTCATTGCCATCGTGTTGCAGGATTATGGATGTTTACAATTCAAAGTCCTCCGAACTTGGTAAGATATACAGGGTGTCCCAGATAAGGATGAACAGCATGGGGATCTCGGAAACGGTAATAGATACAAAATGGTTTAAATTGGGAAAAAGTTAGGCAATTTAAAGCAAATTAATAATCTGTTTTTATATCGACGAAATTCCGAATGGTTACGAAGATATCCGGAAAAAAACGAATTTGGCTGTTTTCGTTTTTTGCAAATAACTCTTATACGGTTATAGTTAGAGGAATAAAAGTTTTACATTATTAAAGCACTTTTTTGAGAACTGTTTAGCAGTGTTGCCAGTTTTCTTGTTACATCCTTACTTTCAGAGAAAAATGAGTAAACTTTTGATTTTCATATGGGCGTGATATCAATTATTTATATTTTCAAAATCATCATAAAATTCCGTTTTCAGCCATGCATTACATTTAATATTTTTCTCAGAAACTCTATGAGTTATAGCCATTAAAGCATTTTTTGATAAGTAGGCCATGATTTTGACTTATAGTAATGGTGCACATTAAATAAATGAATGCTGTGGAAACGTCAACATTATTTAAAAGTTGTAAAACCTTAAATTTGTTTGACGTGTGCATAATAATGTCTCAAAATTGCTTTTCTAATGAAGAGAAATTTGACATGTTGTCGTGTTACATATTTTGTCACAGAAATTGTGTAGATGCTGAAGATATGTATTTTAATCAGTTCCCGGAAAGAAAGCAACCCGGAAAATCCATATTTAGAAGACTGATGTCTAATTTGAAAGAATATGGTTCGTTTAAACAACCTGTAAATGCTCGCAAAAAGAAGTTGACCGAAAATATACAAAATGCTGTTTTACAATCTGTTATAGAAACTCCCGAAACATCATGTAGGTATATTGAAATGCGTACTGGTGTTGCTAAGTCAACGGCCCATCGTGTTTTAAGAAAGAACAATTTTCGTCCTTATAAATTTAAAGTTTGCCATGCTCTTGTACAAGGTGATGAAGTGAGGCGTAGAAGTTTTTGCGAGTGGTATACAAGAAAATGTGAAGATGATATAAATTTTCCTTCTAAAATAATTTGGACAGATGAAAGCATGATAACCAACAATGGAATTTTTAACCGACACAATACTTATTATTGGTCACAACAGAATCCACGATTAAAAAAATCATCAAGACACCAACATCGCTTTGGGTTTAATATGTGGTGTGGAATATTTGGAAATAGAATTATCGGACCAGTTTTCTATTACAACTCTCTCACTTCAGACCGGTATCTCAACATATTGCAACATGATTTTGAAAATGCATTTGATAATTTACGATTAGGGGAAATTCGTGACTGTTGGTTCCAGCAAGATGGGGCTCCAGCACATAATGCGAGGGTCGTAAGGGAATATCTCACTAAGCAGTTTCCAAGAAGATCTATTGGAACTCACAATGACATTTTGTGGCCAGCGCGATCTCCGGACATAACACCATTGGATTTTTTCCTCTGGGGTTACATAAAAAACAAAGTATACACTCAAAATTTTGAAAACGAAGAAGAATTACAAATATGTGTAAGAGAAGCATTCAATACAATTACCCCAGAAATGTTAAACAGAGTTTTAGATTCGACTGTGAAAAGAGCATACCTATGCCTGGAAAATAATGGTGGTTTATTTGAACATTTGTTATAATTTGAGATTTTGATTCGATCCAAGTTTAGCCGCATTGTTGTTATTAAATACATAATTTGAAACAATTATTTTTTTAATTTTAGGGTGATACCAGTAATATATTTATACTTTTAAATAATGTTGACGTTTCCACAGCATTCATTTATTTAATGTGCACCATTACTATAAGTCAAAATCATGGCCTACTTATCAAAAAATGCTTTAATGGCTATAACTCATAGAGTTTCTGAGAAAAATATTAAATGTAATGCATGGCTGAAAAGGGAATTTTATGACGATTTTGAAAATATAAATAATTGATATCACGCCCATATGAAAATCAAAAGTTTACTCATTTTTCTCCGAAAGTAAGGATGTAACAAGAAAACTGGCAACACTGCTAAACAGTTCTCAAAAAAGTGCTTTAATAATGTAAAACTTTTATTCCTCTAACTATAACCGTATAAGAGTTATTTGCAAAAAACGAAAACCGCCAAATTCGTTTTTTTCCGGATATCTTCGTAACCATTCGGAATTTCGTCGATATAAAAACAGATTATTAATTTGCTTTAAATTGCCCAACTTTTTCCCAATTTAAACCATTTTGTATCTATTACCGTTTCCAAGATCCCCATGCTGTTCATCCTTATCTGGGACACCCTGTATACTTGCCTGCGGAAACTTAGAATATGGTTGTATTCATCTCCAGGTATACCCGCCTTCAGGAAGGAAATTGGGGACGTCAAATTTAATCCGATGTTTTTCAGAGAGGCCTCCACCTGTTCGTGCGGGATGTTTGGGATGACGTTAGAGATTACTATTCTTTTTGTTGGGGAAATTAGTCTACGGATGTTCATTTGTATTCCCTCAATGGTGACTGTTTGGTGAGTGCTCAGAAGTTGATCCACCATAGTACTATTCTGTAGATAGATGCAGACTCTATTATTGGATATTCTTGAGGCAAACGTGATATTTTTTGGACCAGTTAGTTCTCCTATTGCTTTTACGTAGTTAAACAATTTGAGAGTGGGTTCAGCATGTAATACTATGGCTTGGTCCTTTTTTGGAAATGCAGATTTTGGAATAGTTTTTGTTATTGACGAGTAGGACATATGGTTTTCACTATTTGGCAATTTATTTTTAGTTACAGTAGGAGTTTGTTTGGCTGTTGGAGTTATCTTCATTGTTTGGGAGTCCTTGTAGACAAAGACGTCCCTATCTGGGTTAGGCATCTTGCTATGCTTCTTGGTAAGTTACTAAACTATCGGGCATTCTTGCCTATAACGTTGTAAAATCTGAATAAATGTTAGGAGCACTCGTATTTCCTTATCGCCGGCAGCGAAAAAAAAACACACCGGGATAGCACTATCAAAGATGTTTACACTTTGGCAGTCCTACACCGAATCTCGAAGAAAATTGATGCTTCAGGAAAAAGGAAATGGAGAATAGTTATCGACTACTGGAAACTAAATGAGAAAACGATCGATGATAGGTACCCGTTACCCAATATCACCGAAATGTTGGACAAACTGGGAAGAAGTCTGTACTTTACCACAATAGATCTGGCCAGCGGGTTCCACCAGATAGAGATGGATTCAAAAACAGTCTTTAACGTCGAGCACGGGCATTACGAATACACACGTATGCCATTTGGACTTAAGAACGCTCCTTTTACATTTCAACGTGCCATGGATAATATTCTTCGTGAGCTACAAGGAAGAATCTGCCTCGTCTATATAGACGATATCATTATTTATTCTACTAGCCTTCAGGAGTATATAAACTCATTAAAATTAGTTTTCGATTGGCTCAACTCCTATAATATGAAAATCCAGTTAGACAAATCGGAATTCCTTCAAAAAACAGTCGAATTTTTAGGTCTTATAGTTACTCCTAGCGACATAAAACCAAACCCGAAAAAAATTGAAGCAATAAAAAAATTTAAAGCCCCGAAAAGTTCTAAGGAAATCAAGTTATTCCTTGGCCTTATTAGTTATTACAGGAAGTTTATCAAAAACTTTGCCAAAATAACCAAATCCTTAACCTAATGTTTAAAAAAGGGCCCAAAAATTATTCACGATAAAACCTTTTTGGGATGCCTTTAACTTTTGTAAAAGTCTTCTCATAAACGACCCCATACTTCAGTACCCAGATTTTAAGAAACCCTTCATTTTAACAACGGACGCTTCGGACTATACAGTGGGAGCTGTATTATCTCAAGGACCCATTAGCAAAGACCTACCTATCTCATTCGCCAGTCGAACCCTTAATCCCGCAGAATGTAAATATTCCACAATTGAAAAGGAACTTTTATCTATCGTCTGGGCAACAAAATACTTTAGACCATATCTCTTTGGCAGAAAATTTACTTTAATAACAGATCATAAGCTCCTTCAATCTCTTCATTTTCTATTAAGGAACCCAACTCAAAATTAGTTCAATGGAAGCTGAAATTACAGGAATACGAATATGTTATTCAATATAAAACGGATACGAAAAATTCTAATGCGAATGCTTTCTCTCGCCCACCTAGAGAAATAAACCCAGTAGAGATTGAAGAAGTGGAACCACCTCTGACACACATATTGGCAATAGCAGAAAAAAGAAAAATCCTGAAAATCAATATATGTGGCATCAAAAGATTAAACATTTCTTTAAGACACAAGGAAACTTACTTGAAAGACCAAAAAATCAACAACAGATATTCCAAGACAACCTGAACTCAACATTAAGATTTTATCTGATGTACAGATTAAACCCCCAAAGGAAAAACCTCCAGAGATTATCAAAGAAGATACTCAAACTGATTCAAGTACAGTAACCGCAGAGGGAGTCAGAAATTCCGAAACTGAGACAGTTTATACATCACATGAAAACCCTATTCTCGGAGCCCCTTATGTTAATAGGTGTTGTTAGGGCTTGTGTAGAGGACAGAATATCCGATAATTAATTTAATCTATTAGTTCGATAAGTTGTATTCTTCATAAACCTAGTATTAAATCTGTGACTAGTATGTAAGGAACCCGTGTGCTACGCCTATGAACATTACAAGTTTTTCTTGCCACTTTGCCCGTATGACCAGATGTTGGTCCGCATTTCGTTTGATTTTAGACTAGCTATGTAATAAAACTCTCGCCGACCTTCTGTGCGTATTAGAATTTAGACACGTTCTCGATTCTGGTCTTAACCGCCCTCCAATAAAACCCAATTATATTGTTAAAGTTAGGCAAGTTACAAGAACAGATCTAGAAGAAGTGCCGATGATGACCTCCTGGTTTCTGGTACGCCTATGTACGTTTACCATTAACTTTAGTATTTAAGATTTTGCAAGAGGAAAAATCGCTCTCTTTTTGTGCGTCTCCGTCGACTCTTAACCCCGTACTTTGCACGTTACTCGTACGCCATTACTTTACTCACGGTTCCTATACACGGTTAATTAGTACACTAGTTAACTTGTCACGAAAAGTTATTACTCCTTTGCTAAATTACTCGAAATTGTTGGTGAACAATAAACCTTAGTTATCGTTAAAAAGGGTCTTTGTTTTCTTCATTTGCACGAACACGGTGTCTCTGAGACCGCGAACTCAGGGTGGTCCTTCGCAAGCATTCAGTCCATTGCTAACTAGACGTATCAAGAATTAGGCCACATCTAATCAACATCTTGGTACCACGAATCACGAAAAAACAGGTGTATTAATACATATAATAACCAAGTTGTATTTAAATGGACCACTAAGGAAATCCCATACATCATAAAACAGAAATTATTTAACACAAAACAAAGGAAAATTATATTTATTAATAAAACACTAGTAACAGGAGAAATTCAGAAAATTCTTGTAGAACAACTACCACCAAATACTTATTGTCTATTTTTTCCTCAAAAAGAACTGGAACCAATCATGATTAGAATCTTCCAAGAAGCTTTCACAAATAACGCCTGCACACTCGTCATTTCTAATCTATTGTCGGAAGACGTCACCGACCCCGATGATCAGAAAGAGGTAATTGAAAGATATCACACGAATAAAACATCACATCAAGGAATCAGTTAAAACATTAAAAACATAAAGCAACGGTACTATTGGCCAAACCTCGATCGGGATGTCATAAATTACATAAACACATGCGAAACTTGCCAAAAGATGAAATATGACAGACATTCACACAAAATTATATACAGGGTGGTTCCTAAATATTCTAAAATATTTCAGGGGGTAATTGCCCAGCTCAAAACATGAAAAAAAGTTCATGTAAACATAAGTCCGGAAACGCTTAGTTTTCAAGACACAGGGCGTTGAAAATAAATATTTGTTGTCCAAAGGATGTATCGGTTTGGAGCAAAAAGAATCAATAATATTATTGAATTCTGAGAGTTATAAAAACGTTAATATTTTAATGTTCCTAAAAATGAAACATTTTAATAAATAACGTGGTTGGCTATCGGTAAACAAACGTTTTGAATTTTCCCAGTTACCGTAAATGTAGATCAAGTGTTAAACTTTGTTGGAATTTTAATTGAAGTATTTTGCGTAACAGAATAATTTCTTATTTAATTTGTAATTATGGCTACCTTTACAAATGAAGAAATGACCCAGATGCATTTTTGTTATGGACTTGCAAATGGAAATGCCTTACAGGCACGGCACCTGTATGCTGAACGATACCCAGAAAGACATTTACCATGTTCAGATACTTTCACATAATTCCATCGCCGTTTACAAGAGACTGGTTCATTTGCGAGAAGTAAAACTATTGCTGGTAGACCACATTCAGTTAGGACTCCTGAATTGGAGAAAAATGTTCTTCACGCTGTAGCAAACGGACCAAGTACGAGTACCAGAAGTGTTGCTAACGACTTTCATATGAGTCAAAAAACAGTTTGGACCATCCTAAAGGAAAATCTGCTATATCCAAACCATGTCCAACATGTTCAGACTCTTTTAGTTCATGATTACCCTCTTCGCTCGGATTGGTGTCAGTAGCTTCTTGGGAGAAATGTAAACATTCCAAATTTTTCAACCAAAATTTTATTCACGGCTGAAGCCAATTTTTCACGACAGAGTATTACAAACTTCCATAACAATCATATTTGGGTACAGGGAAATCCTCATGCCATATCAGAAGCAAAGCACCACGTAACATTTTCAGTCAATGTATGGGCTGGCATCACTGGGAAGCAGTTGATTGGGCCATATTTTCTTTCAAATCGACTGAATGGTGACTCGTATTACCAATTTCTTAGAGATGTGTTACCTGAACTTCTTGAAGATGTGTCACTAGAAACAAGGCTTTGCTTCTAGTTTATGCATGATGGAGCGCTTCCTCATTTTGCCCTCCAGGTTCGAGAGCATTTGAACAATACATTTCCAAATCGCTGGATTGGTCGAGGAGGTCCTCAGCCTTGGCCACCGCGATTACCGGACTTAAATCCTTTGAATTTTTATTTTTGGGGACACCTAAAGCAGATAGTATACACTATTCCAATTGCCACCGAAAATGAGCTGCGGAATCGAATATTACAAGCTTGTAATAATATTCGTGATAATCCCGCTATCCTTGAACGAGTGCAGGAATCTCTTAGGCGACGAGTTGAAGCATGTGTAATGGTCAATGGAGATCATTTCAACAATTTCTTTAGTATAATACACTTATTTTATTATATAATTTTTTTTCTCATAATGTTGTTGTTACATGCTTTCAATTTATTTACAATCCAGTGATCTCTGTTTCGGCAAAGTTTATTAGTAGGGGTTGATATTCCCACGATATCGTAAGATGTTCAAGACCATGAAATCACGTCCAGTTTCGTACCGTCATATAGTTTTTTTAAAGACACCGATTGCTGTCCTATTCACGCGATTGTTGCGAAGGTGAATTGAGGACAGATGTACGTCTAATTACAAGAGGTCCGCTTTCTTTGATTTACTACCAAAATTTCCAATGTCGAGTCCAATAAACCTCCCTTTCGATCTTTTCATCGACGGGGTTGAAGAGATGAGACAAGTCGCTCTCTTCTCCACGAACTTTCGGACGGTACACATCGCGATCAGTCACTCACATCTTATTTTACACTCACTAATGCTATAAGTACATTATATTATAGTGATTCAAACATATCATATTTTAAATCTACTGTTATAATAAGTACTAATTAATAAATAGTGTTAACCAACATTGTGAATTAATTGAACTACTAATATCATCTCGTTAGCAAAACATACGGGAAAAACAGTTGCATTTATTTTTCAAAACAAATATTAATCTTCAACGCCCTGTGTCTTGAAAACTAAGCGTTTGCGGACTTATGTTTATATGAACTTTTTTTCATGTTTTGAGCTAGGCAATCACCTCCTGAAATATTTTAGAATACTTAGGAATCACCCTGTATAAATCTACACCAACAGGAAGCAAGCTCTTTGAACATATTTATGTATATAGATGTGAGCTTTCATAAAGAAAGTGATACGGGGTTGGTTATTAATTCATTTAAGGCAAGAGCAATAAACCTGTTTTCTTACAAGGATGGAGCTACGTCTTATCTTTGGGCATATGTGGTATGTCACAGACACCTATGAGTGCCCATTGGAGATTGACTAAGCTTGTACTAGTTAAAGTAGATCGTTGCCTTAAAAGATAAAGAGGGTCTATTTATCATATGGGGGTGTGAAAAGAATGACTAAGGGATGTAAGCGTGGGAAGAATGTGGAAGGTTTAGCGATTATTTTTGAAGATAAACAGATGCGCAGGGATGACTCTGACACCTTGTATGGGGGGGGCATTCTACTCCCAATCTTGGTCGAATAAAGAAGTCTTGCTTAAATTTGTGTTTTTTTAATTTTTTTTTCCTAAGAAGGAAATATTTTTCTTACATAGATGTAGGTTTTTCTAAAGTTGTCTAGGGTTTATTGATATTAACGGATACACTTATGATTTTGCTTGCGGATAATAGTGTTGGTGAGCCACTCGAAAGAAAGAGGATCTTCTGGATTCGGGGCGCTCTTAAGTACTAAACTAAGGGTAATTAAAACAATATCGTACCCTGGCTAGAAGGCAATTACCGACTTATGACACCACCTGAGTCGTTACCGTGGTACTGATAACACTTTGTCGGTACATTTGCATAGATGCCGACAAAGCGCGGCCGCGCTTCTCATCCGCGCCGACAAAGGGCGGCTATCCTTTCCGACAAGTACCGACAAAGGGTAGTTAGACGTTAATTATAAAATAGCAGAATCGCATGAAGATAACGATTGCGAAACCCTCTTAATTGACGAAAATACTTCTAACCAGGTTGCGACATACATAGGGGTCCTGTAGGGGCAACATCAGCCCCCTCATAACTCTTTCATCTTAAATTAACAGACCTAACTTGTTTACAACTCAAAGACTTCCAATTGTGCCTCGACTTTATCGTAAAAATGGAGAAGTCTTTACATATGTACAAAAGGATTAGATCTATTCGACCTAAGAATTCCACATAGATATATACTCTATCTCACACCAGAAATATTTAACGATAATAGATAATTTCTCAAAGTTTGCAGCAGCCTATCCTACAAATGAAACTTCTATCGAAATTTGTCAAAATTTAATTAAATTCTTTGCCCTTCACGGCACACCCCCTAAAATAACATTGGACAATGCCAAAACATTCAAAAGTTTTCTGCTCCAGGATCTCCGCAAAACATATAAAATTGAATTGCATTATATCACACCTTATAACCCAAATTCAAACTCCTCTATAGAAAGGTTTAATTCGACCCTTAAGGAAAGTCTCATTGTCCTCAGAGACAATCATCAATGGAAAACTATCCCGGAATAAGTAGACCTTGCCGTTCTAAACTGTAATAATAGTATCCATTCATCTCACGACTATACCACTTTTTAAATAATGAAAGGAAATCTAAATTACAAACTCAATTTCGAAACAGTTCTCAACCAACTCCAAACAGATTACATTTACGATCTGTCTAACATCTTTAAAGAACTAAATAACACAATCAATCTGAAATTAAATGCAAAAAAAGCCAATGCTTTAGCTAAACTCGACAAGAATAGAGAAGATGACCCCGAAATACCAGAAGGTTCCAAACAATTAATAGGTACTCCTTAAAAATTACCACAAAAATTAAAATCCAAATACAAAATAGCTAAATTCCAAAATCAAAAACATCCAAAGGATATTAAATAACAACATTTTCAGACGAGGAAAGATGAAAATTATCCTAGTACTTCTGCCGGTGTTCATTAAGGCCCAATATCATATTGAGGAAATTGTTTTTTGTTGATTGGTAATAGAGGGAGGAATCCTCTATTACCAATTATCAAAGTACCAAGCTATATCATAAACGACCTACATCATGCCTATTATCATATAAATCTAACAAATATCCGTAAGTGCCTAAAATCAACCGAACAAACCTTTATTCAGCTAAATCAGACCCTGAACTTATCAAAAACAAATCATAACACACTCTTACTAACAAGATTTAATAACCTGTTGACTCGAATCAAATCCATTAAAACATTCGTCAAACACTATTCAATGCCAACGAATAGAACTAAAAGAAGACTTATAAATTTAGCAGGAAAAATACAAAATATCTATATGGAACCCTTGATTCAGATGACGGGGAACGCTATGATAATTATATAAAAACACTTCAAACAAATCAAAAGACCTTGCAAGAAGACATATCAGCCACACAAACCATAGTTAAGTATCTAAACAAGGACGTTGATACTCAATTAACTGACATCACAGAAAACCAACAAAAATTGCAGACACGCCTAAATAACCTTACTCAAATAATGCAATCCTCGTCAATCGCTATCTACTTTATTATAGCCCTTGACAATCTAGACAACAATGTCCATATTATTAATGACATTTGTGAAAACGTGCAAACAGCTATAGACTTTGCAACCATTAATGTCCTACATCACAGTATTTTAAAATATAAAGAATTAAGATCACTTTTAAATCATCTCAAGCCCAAAAACAAAATTCCTTTTGATAATCCTATTAGTTATTATGAAATAGCCCATGCTGACGTAATCATAAAAAAGTGACCTAATCATATTTCACATATCGATTCCTTTAATATCAGGCGAACCCTATATTCTCTATCAACTCTACGCTATACCTCTCGATAACCATATTACGACAATAGCAAACCCCTATCTCTTAAGATCCTCAAATAACTTCCTTAATCTAAAGAATAGTGTAATGGAACTCGCGAAACAAAACTCGAAAACACTTTGGTAGATTTTTTATTCCGCTCGTTATGATACACACAACCTTTAATCGTTTACAAAACTAAATATCTCGAAATTAAACTGACATTTCAATAGAGAGAGCCAAGAGTTATTGAGGGAAGTGACAAAATTCCGGGAGCGTCGAGTTAAATATATTATTATAATGGTCCTTTTATAAGCTTCGGGGTATCTTAAACCTGCACTAGTGGCGCAGGGTCTATGAGACCCGAGAGATTCTGTTTTTGTGTGTATTTTTTTGCGATTTGAGTATTTAATTCGAGTTTATCGGTAGCTTCCTAGATTTCCGCAAAGCGACGAATGGTGCAGTGTTGAGCGCGTTGCCCGTATCGTAAAATAATACAAATTCTTGTTAAAGTCTGACAGACCCGACGCCACCATTTGTGTAACTTTTTAAAACAAAGAAGTTTTTTTGTGTAATTAATTTCAACACGTGCAAAGGTATTTTTAATGAAATTCAAACGAAAATTTAAGACAATTTATGGCCGGATATTTAATTTCAGAATTAGAGTATTAATATGTCATATCGATCCTACGATAAGGAGCAGGAGAGGCTTCTGCGTATACTAGAAGGAATAGGATATCCCGAAGATGACACGGACCAAGAAGAAGGTAATAATAGTGAGTTGGACCACGAAGAAGATGTAATTGAGACAAGGGAGGAAAATACTAATACCGAACAAAGTCAAGATGAAGCAAAAGGTGAACCTATATCCAGACATACGAGAGAACCGTCCATTCCAAAAAAAAACAAAATCGTCCTCCTTTCCTCTAGCCTCCATCACGATGACTGCATAGACTCTACTTCAGGAGATAAAAATAAGCCGGAAATTGTTATGTTTTATAACTCAACAAAGGATGGAGTTGATACAGTAGACCTTTTATCATCTAACTATGATGTTGCACGTAAGACAAGACGTTGGCCTATGGTAATATTTTATGGACTCATGAATGTGGCTGGGATTAATGCCCAAGTAATACATACAGCCAATAATCAAGATTCAAAGCTACTCAGACGAAAGTTCTTGAGGGGCTTAGCGTTATCGTTAGTGGATGATCATAATAAGCGTCGATCCTTACTAAAAAATATTCCCACCGAAGTTCAAGAAAGACGTCAAGAAGCAGCAGGGACTTCTGCCGTTTATACAGAACAACGAAAGATTCCTGCTGAGACCAGAAAAAGATGTATAGAATGTCAAAAAGACAACAAGACAAAATACTATTGTAGGTACAAAATTCTTGTGTCTAACTCATGCCAAAATTATCTGCCAAAACTGTTTGGAAACATTGCAGAACCGACTTAAATAATATATTTTGTTATTAAGCTTCATGTTTTTAGCTTTGGTGCTTGATTTTGTTTGCCTGCCAATAAAAACTTTTGAGTTCAATTGTTATTTGTAATAAAATGCAGCGGATAAGGTAAAATCATAATAGACCTGCAGGTATGAAAGATAATTGAACAAAAATATTTTTTATAAACTATATACATCTTAGTAAAGTTGTAGTTAACGCCTAGAGTCATTAAAAAAATCAGAAGTCCATATATCCATTTATTTCATTTAAGGGCCAGTGAGACCCAGCGCCACTGTTATTGTTAAAATATAGGGCGCCACTAGTGCAAGGTTAAGTACCAAATCTGGGGGTCAGTACCCATAGGCGTACTCCGATTTTAGGCAATTAACAAGACAATCCACAGATGGTAACTTTCTAATCCTTAACCCGTAACGTCAAGATAATGGTAAGAAATGATGATTTACAGGGGTGTCGCAGCTATAGTGAGATTTTGGCAAAATGTGGATATTTTAAGCATTGGTCTTGACAAGGAAAAGGAGTGAAAGTTTTTTATGAAGGATAACCCTTATTGGAAGATAATGGGTTCCCAACATATGACCATGCCGGGCATATCACTAAAGTAGTAAAATGCATAGGCGTAGCCTGAATGTACATTACACTATATTTTATTATAATTATGTTTATATTTTATTATCTTATGTACCTATATGACAAAATTCATTTCATTTTTAATAATTAATACGTTTTACCTTCGTAATATAATTATAATTAAATAAGTTTGATACACATATTGTGTATTGTTTCTGAGATAAACATAACCAATGTGGTCATGTTATTTCGTCATAAATGACGTGCGAGACTTTGTTTGGCGTTTACTATTGACGATATGCAACACGGTAAACAGATCATTTTGTTAAGTTCTTTGTAACTTTAATTTTTTAAAATGATTAAAATCCGTTCATTAGTTACAAAAATACTTTATCAGGTTGGGACAAGAAATACTTAATGACTAACTATTATGTTAAGCATGATGACTATCTATATAAAAATACTGCTGTCTTTGCAACACGTGTTATGGTATTTACCATGAGGACAATTAGTTTTTTCATTATTCAGTGAAGTGGTTATATAACTAGATCTTAGAAACAGATATTTTAAATTTTAACTTGTTCGCTACATTGACTTCCAACTATCAATTCAATCAGTCGTCGAAAGTCGTCCCGCTTTCTGTTATCGACCATATGAATGTTTTGTTGGGCCACAATCAACATGGAGAACAGTATGCATATCTCAATTGTAAAAAAATGAAAAAACTGTTTTTCCTTAAATTTCGGATAAAATGAATACACTAAGAGTAGATTAAAATTCAATCGTTTCATTTTAGTACTTTAAACATGAACGTGCGGGTTACTGTGGGCCGTCAACAATTTTACGGAGAAATACTTATTGCAAAAAAAATTATTATAATAGCGCCAAATAATCAAGATCATAGATCAACCACTTTACGAGAAGCCGACCTCAATGGTATGATTGAGGTCGGCTTAAGAAGTCTTAAGTTAAATGTGCGAACAGGACATGATATAATATTACATTTTTCAAACCAGAGAAAACGAAATGTTATGAGAAAAAAAATTAGAGCTGCCATAGGGTGAGTAACATTCTAATCTAATTTTAATCTTTAATATACACTACAATTCGCTTAATACGCGTACTGAAGGGACAGGCAAATTTGCTCACTATATTGAGTCTATTGTATTTCCAATGTATAGCGTGGGCGGAATGGGTCTGTTTTAACAGAGAAAATTGATTTTCCGGTTAGATAGAGCTGAGTTGACGTATATGTTATAGGTTCAATTTCTAAGAAATGTTTAATGGTGAAAACCGCTTGATGATGTTTTCACTGTCAACCGAGATATAGGGCGTTTTTCAATTTTTGGCCATTTTGAAAATTGCCCATAAGTTTTTCATTTCAAAGAATATTTCAATTCTGCAAAGACATTCTTATGGTGTTTTTTAAGTGTAATCCAGTGGCTTACTTAGATTTTTTCTATAGTTGCCCATTTTATCAGAAATACATAAATATATATTTTTTTAAATGGAAATCATAGTTGGCTATGAACTTAAAGAAATGCCCATGTTATAACCCTTTCCAATTACAGTGGAACCTCCATAACTCGAACCTCTATAATTCGAAATTTTCTGTAACTCGAAATTTACTATTGTCCCCTGTACGTTTTGTCTAATTTCCATGTATTTTAATTTCTTTAACTCGAATTTCCCTAACTAGAAACTCTCTGTAACTCGAAGCCTAGCAATCGACCAATAAACGTGATGTGGTCGTTAACGTTCAATGATAGTTCAACGAATTTCGCTTTAGCAGAAGGTAATACTGGCTTTTGGATATCTACCGATTTATTTGTGATTTTAGTTAATACGTATGTTATGCCAACGTCCACACATCTCGGTAGATATAGAAAAAGCTGAATAGAATATTCGCCATTGATTATATACCCGGGTATTATACATATATTTTTTCTTGATAACGAATCGGCTCTATAAAAAAAGGCAGAACTGATTCGGTTTCCTTTGTGAACGGACATCTCATTTTGTCGTTAGTTTTTAATTTATTAAATTTAAAAGCCTATGTTCAACATACAGTTAACTCGTATACAGTATCGGACAAAATTAGAGCAACTCTGTAAAATTGGTCTTAATTAAAAATATGTTTTCTGAAAATCAGATTTTTAATTATAAATGTAATATGAAAGGTATTTTAGAACTGATACATATAAATCAAAAGTTAATAACAATCCTTAAGGAAAAAATCAAAATAAACATACATTCTTTAAATTAAACCACGACAAAATTAAAGCAACTGAATAATTATTTACAATAATACGCTTTTAAATTATCACAAAACGGCTTTAAATTAATATTTAGTCCAGTACCCTTTATTCTGAATGACTTCTTCACATCTTCTGGGCATAGAAGAAATAAGATTGGTTATTATATGTGGATCAATAGACTTCCAAGCTTTTTCAATTTCTTGAAATAATAAATCTTAATTCGATATATTTTTTTCTCGAATTTTGTTGTCTACAATCTCCCACAGGTTCTCAATAGGATTAAGGTCTGGTGACTGGGCTGGCCACTTCATTGTTTCTATTTTATTTTGCGCAAACCAAGCCTTAATGATTTTAGCCGTGTGTTTCGGATCGCTGTCGTGTTGGAAAATAAATTTTAATGGTAGTTCCCATTCGGCATAAGGCAACATAATATTTTTCAAAATGTTTTGGTAGACGAATCTATCCATTTTGCCCGTAATTTTATAAATTGGACCAGTCCCAATAGCGGAGAAGCAACCCCAAACCATAACGTTCCCCCCTCCATGTTTAATTGTAGTGTTTACGTATTTTGGGTTGAGCCTCTGTCCATCTGGACGACGTACCCATTGAGCTCCATCACTTCCATATAAGCAAAACTTCGATTCATCTGAAAACAGAACTCTTTTCCATTGTTGCGGTGTCCAATCTTTATGATATGTTGCAAATAACATCCTATCATCTCTATTTTTTTTTGAAAGTTTGGGTTTTTTGGCTGGTCTTCTTCCTTTTAAACCCCTTTCCACTAACCGACGTTGTACTTTCCGAAATGACAGGTTTTCCTCCCCTACTTCTGATATTAGCTGGCGAGGGGACATTTTAGGATTATTTTTACTTAGTCTTATAAGGCGGCGATCTAATTTTTTTGAAGTTTTTCTTTTCCGACCACCACGTTTCAAGTTTGTTATCGTTCCTCGCTGGTTATATTGTTTGATGGTTTTTGAAACCACATCTTTTCTGATGCCAAACACTTCAGATATTACTTTTTGTGATTTACCACTTTGATAGGCTGTAATAATTTTTTGTTTAAGGTCAACGGAATAATGAACACCTCGAGGCATATTTGCAACTATTACTCCGAAGATAAATCGAACAATAATGAAAAATGAACAAAATCTAAAACGAGTTGCTCTTATTTTGTCGCAAACAAATTTAGTGCATTCCATTTATTGTTATTTTTTTGTATTAAAAATTCATTTAAACATTTGTATTCCATGTAAAAAAGGGTAAACCACTTTAGATTTAACAATAATAATAAAAGAATTTATTTTGGCGAAAATAATCTAAAAATAGATTAGAATTTTAAAAGTTGCTCTAATTTTGTCCGATACTGTATGTGCCATTTAGTGTCGGAAAAATGTCGCCGCCGCGGAAACTTAAAAGTCTGACGATTGAAAAAAAAAATAGAAATTAAAAAAAAAGTGGAAAGTGGAATTAAAAAAATATATATCGCTAAAGAGTATGAAATACCGCAAAGTACGTCGTCTACTATTATAAAAAATAAATCGTCCATTTTACAATTTGGCGCCGAAATTAATGACCAAGCTAGTTTCAAGCGAAATAGGCCTAGAAAAACTGTTAATAGTGCTTTAGTAAAATGGTTTGAAGCCAGTAGAAAACAGAATTTACCCATATCAGGCCCAGTTTTACAACAAAAAGCTTTAAATTTTGCACAACAATTAGGAGATAAAAGTTTTAAAGCAAGTTCAGGATGGCTTTAAAAATTTAGAAAAAGGTAAGTTATACCTGCATAGGTTCATTTTTGTTTAATGTTTATGTACTTTTTTTAAATTTTAGATATGGTATAGTGCAGAAAAAGATTTGCGATGAAAGTGCAGATGTTGATGAAGCGCATTGTAATACCTGGATCCAAGAAACTTTGCCAGCTCTTTTAGCTCCATATGATGAGAAAGACGTCTTTAACGCAGACGAAACTGGATTATTTTTTAAATGCTTACCAGATAAAACGTTGTCCTTCAAAAACGAAAAGTGTTATGAGGGCAAACTAAGTAAGGAAAGGGTTACCTGTTTGCTAGCCGCAAATATGACTGGTATTGAGAAATTAAAAATTGTATTAATAGGGAAAAGTGCCAAACCACGATGTTTTCGAGGTGTAACAAGCTTACCACTTACCTATAAAAGTAATAAAAAAGCATGGATGCCTGCCGATCTGTTCGAATCGTGGCTTTTGGAATTGGACAAATATTTTTTACGTCAAAACCGAAAAGTTTTACTTATTATTGATAACTGTCCGGCGCATCCTCAGCTAAATCACAAATTAAGAGTCATCAAGTTAACTTTCTTTCCACCGAACATGACTTCCAAATTACAGCCTCTCGATCAAGGCATCATAAATTGTTTCAAGCTCCATTATAGACAGAGGATTTTGAAAACAATTTTGGACAGTTTCGAAAGTCATTGTTCCATTCTTAAGATTGATTTTCTCGATTGCATTAATATTGTGGCCAACGTGTGGAATGTGGATGTCACCCAGACAACAATTCACAATTGTTTTAGAAAAGCTGGTTTTGGCATTCACAACTTTTATGACCAAGAGGATGAAATTCCATTAGCACAAGTAAGGAAAAAAATAATCCAGGAACAACAAATGACTTCGAATATTGAAGATATGTTTAATAGATGTGTAGAATTATGCAACGTAGATCACCCGACATCCATGGATGAGTTTGTAAATGTTGATGATAATCTTATTACCAGCAAGATTGCTACAGATGAAAAAATTGTTGCTAGTATTAGCAACCAGGATGAGCATCAAGAAATATTCGATGAAAGCGACACTGATGATATTCCCAGGAAAAAACCTTCCCTTCACGAAATGTCAAATGCATTTGAAACACTCCAACTTTTTTTTAACATGAACGAAAACACAACAGATGATATATTTGTTTTACTTGATAAACTAAAGAAATTTTATGAGTTAGACTGTGAGAAGAACGCAGTACACCAAAAGTTAATAACAGATTACTTTAAAAAGTGATCACATAACGTGTAATTACATACATATGTATAGATTTACATGTTTTATTTAGTCCAATATATATTTTTTTTTAAATTAAATATTTGTATGTGTAATGTAATAAATATTATTTATTTTATTATCCACTCTTTTCTCTTTAATTCGAAATCTCTTTAAGTCGAAGTTATTTTGCGGTTCCTTAAAATTCGAGTTATGGAGGTTCGACTGTATATAAAATTGTAGGTACCTATTTTCAAAAATGGCAGAAATATTATATGTTTTTCCTTTACATCGAAGCGGGCCTTGGATTTGTAGTAATTTTTTTACTCAATTGTTTATTGTTATAATTTAATGTTATATATTAAGTCCAACAAAGTAAGTAATAGTCTAAACTATTATTTAAAGCTACAATTAACAATAAAATAAACAAAAAAACAATTAAAGGTATTAAACGAATTGGAAGTCTAATTAAAAAAATAATCAGGGAAGATGTTCAAACTGAACTCCTTTCTGTTGAATACACAGTAGACATCTTTTATGCATAGATTTACAGCTATTTATCAATTTTACTGGTCTAATAACGGCAAAAGCTTGCCTAGTAGCCTCCTGAAATTCCTCTCTTGTGTTAATTATTCTTCCCTTAAATATAGAGCATATCTACTCATCTTGGTCCCCAGAAATTACGCCACTGGGTTATTTCTTGTTCCCAACTTTAAAAAGTAACGTTTTTAGATAACTAGTACACACAATCAAAGACCTTAAGGAATGGATTAGAGCAGAGTGTGCAAATGTAATGTACCCTCCGTATTGTCATAATTCTCAAGAAGTAATTTTAAAGCAACTAAACATATTACAGAACAATTAGGTGGTTTGCTACATTAGATTGTTATTTCTTTGTTCAGTATAAATAATTAACTGGGTTAAAAGTCTGGATCCCGTTGCAAACTACCCTTAATGACTTGATAAATAGTAGTATTTAAGCAACTTACAACCCCTTAGTCGGCAGTTCCTGTTCAGCAGTCCTTCCTCATCAACCAGTTTAAGAAGAAGCCTCAACCAGTACTTAGTGTTTTCTTGTTCTTGTGTAATAGAGAAGTTGAATAAAAGTGTTGTATTTAAAAATCGCGTATAGTGTAATGGAACTCGCGAAACAAAACTCGGGAACACTTTGGTAGATTTTTTATAACACACACAACCCTTAATCGTTTACAAAACTAAAGATCTCGGGATTAAACTGACATTTCAATATAGAGAGCCAAGAGTTAATCAGGGAGGTGACAATATTCCGAGAGGGTCGAGTTATATTGTTATAATGGTACTTTTACAAGCTTCGGGGTATTTTAAGTACCAAATCTGGGGGTCAGTACCCATAGGCGTACTCCCGTTTTAGGCAATTAACAAGACAATCTACAGATGGTAACTTTCTAAATCCTTAACCCGTAACGTCAAGATAATGGTAAGAAAAGATGATTTAAGGGGGTGTTGCAGTTGTAGTGAGATTTTAGCAAAATGTGGATATTTTAGACTTTTGTCTTGAGGAGGAAAAGGAGTGAATGTTTTTATGAAGGGTAACCCTTATTAGAAGATAATGGGTTCCCAATATATGGCGATCCCGGACATACCACTAAAGTAGTGAAAATTCATAGGCGTAGCCTAAAGGTACATTACAATACATAGTTCCACACGGCCACATTACACAAATATCACCCCAGAAGTTCTCGACGATGTCTTCAAGAATATGAAGCGTCAGATAAATTTGTGCATTGAAGAGAATGGACAACATTTTCAGCAATTATTGTACATTTTTCAAATAATTAGACTTGTATTATTAAAAAATAGCCTTAATGTTTAATTGAAATCTTGAAAATTAAAAGTAAATAAAGCAACATAACCTTACTCGGCTCCTTTATCAAAAATTAATTTTAACGTCATTTGGCGGCATATGATCAAGTTACGACCTACTTTTTACCTTCTATTTCTCTTGTGTAAAATTCCTCAAATGGCTAGATATGAAATTTAAATGATTACTCGGTATACAGGGTGTTTCAAAGTTTAACAGAAATAATTAAGGATAATGTAGAAGTGATTAAAATATGACGATTTACTTGTTAAAACTATATTCACAAACTTCTCGTTACTGAGATACAAGGCGTTAAAGTCTTCGTAAAAAAATTGAATTTTATTAATAGCTTTCAAACCCCTACAGGTATTACAATGAAACTTTGCTCGCACTTTGTGTGCTCAATAGTTCATATTTTGCTGTAAAAACATTAACATTAGATTCACCAGTGACGTGCAGTCGGGCTCCACTTTGAATATTTTTCAATAAAAAATTGGGACGCCAATGATTTTTCTCAAATTAAAAATTATTTTTAGAATGCTCGTTTAATATAGAAGAGAAAAGTTCGCTTGACTTATTTTCCTCCGATATGTTATTTTTCAGTAAAAAAATAAAAACCGTTTACGTGCACGCCATTTAATAGTTTTTTTCAACATTTCTTTTTTTAATTTTAACTTGTTCGCTACATTGATTTCCAACTGTAGATTCAGTCGTCGGAAGTCGTCCGCTTTCTGCTATCAACCATGTGAATTTTTTGTTGGGTTACAATCAACATGGGGAACGGTACGCACATCTCAATTGTAAAGACGTAAAAAAAACTGTTTTTTCTTAAGTTTTGGATAAAATGAATACACTAAGAGTAGATTAAAATTCAACAGTTTCGTTTTAGTATCACAATAATGCAAGTGAGAGTGAAAACCCGCCGCCGACAATTTTATGGCGATGTTATAATTAGTAAAATCTTAATAAATATCATTCCAAACGACAATAATTTAAGAGTCATAAGTTTTCGCGAAAGTGACCTCAATGGATTGATTGAGGTCGGTGGTAGAGGTTTAAAATTAACTCTTAAATCACGAGGATGCATAATTTTATATTTTATAAATACCAAAAAACGAAACTGCGCTAAAAAAAATAAGAGCTTTCATAGGGTGAGTAACATTCTAATCTGATTTTAATCTTTAATATACAGTACAACTTGCTTAATACGAGTACCCAAGGGACAGGCAAATCTGCTCACTATATCGAGTCCATTGTATTTCCAATGTATAGTGTGGTCGGAATGAGTCTGTTTTAACAGAGAAAATTGATTTTCCGATTAGATAGAGCAGAGTTGACGTATATGTTATAGGTTCAATTTCTAAGAAATGTTTAATGGTGAAAACCGCTTGATGATATTTTCACTGTCAACCGAGATATAGGGCGTTTTTCAATTTTTGGCCATTTTGAAAATTGCCCTTAACTTTTTCATTTCAAAGAATATTTCAATTCTGTAAAGACATTCTGATGGTGTTTTTTAAGTGCAATCCAGTAGCTTACTTAGATTTTTTCTATAGTTGTTCATTTTATCAGAAATACATAAATATATATATATTTTAATGGAAATCATAGTTGGCTATGAACTTAAAGATATGCCCGTGTTATAGCCCTTTCCAATATAAAATCCTATATAAAATTATAGGTACCTATTTTCAAAAATGGCAAAAATATTAGATGTTTTTCCTTTACATCGAAGCGGGCCTTGGATTTGTAGTGATTTTTTTACTCAATTGTTTATTGTTATAATTTAATGTTATATATTAAGTCCAACAAAGTAAGTAATAGACTAAACTATTATTTAAAGCTACAATTAACAATAAAATAAACAAAAAAACAATTAAAGGTATTAAACGAATTAGAAGTCTAATTAAAAAAAAAATTAGCGAAGATGATCAAACTGAACTCTTTCCTGTTGAATACACAGTAGACATCTTTTATGCACAGATTTACAACTATTTATTAATTCTACTGGTCTAATAACGGCAAAAGCTTGCCTAGTAGCCTCCTGAAATTCCTCTCTTGTGTTAATTGTTCTTCCCTTAAATAAGATCCTGCAATCTTCCCCGGAAAAAGAAATATAAGGGAGTTAAATTACAGGATCTAGCAGGCCAAGATATGGAGCCCCTCGTACCAATCCAATATTTTCCAAATTCTTCATTTAAAAGATGGGTTGTAATCCTGGCGTTATACGGAGGGCAACCATCTTGCTGGCAGTAAATATCTTCAGAGACAGTTAAAGGCCAAGTTTTCCAAAAATGGATTAATGTAAGTACGCAAAATGTTTATATAATCATTTACATTTAAACTTCCTTGGTAAAAATGGAGCCCCCAAATATCTTTCTCGGAATATTCCTATCCATATATTAAATCCACACCTTACCTATTTTGTGGAACAACTATATATGGATTTTCATTGCACCAACGTTACGAATGATATCTATTAACTATTCCAGAAGTACTTACTCTGGCTTCATCAGTCCAAATAATATCTAATAATCTACATTTCCTGTACATTTTTCAACAAGCCAATGACAAAATCTTAGTCTTTTAGTGGCATCCCCTTCGCGGAGTTGATGAATTCTTTTTATTCTGTAGGATTTGAGTTTGTTTTCTTAGCGTTTCTAAAATGGTGGTTTTTAGAACATTTGTTATATCGGCCAATTTTCGAGAGGAAGTGCAAGGATGATCTAATACCTCTCCAATTACATTTAACTTCTAGATTTCCTTTTCTTGATTTAGATTATAATGTCTTGTTCTAAACTTTTTAAAACTTCCATGACTTACTAAATTATTTTTTAACGTTTGGAAAATACTGTTGTCTAGATGACGCTATTCGGGAAATGTATTAAAATATAATTCACTAGCTGCTTGAGAAACTTCGTTTGCTAATATACAGGGTGTTCGGAAAAAACGTGTACAAAATTTTACCACATATTCTTTGGTCAAACATAGAACGATTCGCATTAACTTAGTTATGACCGAAATTACTTCCTTTAACCGCTAGAGGTCCAAAATTTTTTTAAAATAATTTTTTTTTTTCGAAAACTCATTAATCAGTTTAGTTGATTTTTGGCATACGTTAATGTGTCCCACAGTGTTACTGTTTAGAGGTGGAACGAATGTTTTAGATACTTGGAAAGTGTGATAAACATGACGTCATAAGTTGAAGATTCTTCATATTTTTTGAATTAACAATTTTATAACATTGAAATATTTTTTATTTAGTAGACCAATTATATAGGAAGTTTTTTCTTGTCTTGTAAAATTAACGGTAGATTAATGGTTAAGCTAATATTTTTATTTTTGTGTGTCTCTGTCAAAAATAGTTATTTAATGCAAATTGACTTAAATTCCTTATAATTTTCACAACAAGTGCATCCGAACATTATTACTTATTAAGTAAATATTCAAACGTCCACCATTTTGTTTAATGAATTTATTAACATTTTTTAAGAAATGGATTTGAATATACACACACCGGCAAAATTAGAGGAACCGTAGATGATTTGCCCAAATACATCGTGTTTTCCATTTTTGATGCTTGTTCTCTATAGATGTAGTCGGCTATGACTGTGTCAAATCATTTTTCCATGTTTTTGAAGATTTTCATCATGTCAGTTCCTGTCAAAGACGAAACAATTGAGTAAATGTCTGTCAGCCGTTCGATTAGATTTAAAACTCGTATATCCGCTATATTGAATTTTGTTGTTTTTTCATAAGTAATTTTTTAATTTTGATTTGTTTTTGTTTCACATCATATTCTTAATTGAGAAACGAATGTAATAGGTGATTTAAATCCAACAGATGTGGCTAGGGCTGTGACAATGGTTGAAAATGGTAGATCGTACTTTGATGTTGCGTACAGGTTTGGTAAATCGAAATCAACCATTCATCGCTGTGTTACACGTTGGAGACAAACTGGGGAATATGTGAGAAGACCAGGACAAGGTAGAAAACGCGTGACCACGGCAAGAGATGATCGATTTATAACGTTGGTAACTCTCCGAAATAGACGTTGAACGGCAGTTCAAACCAGAAATGAACTGGAAGAAGTTGTAGAACCAGTATAAGCGAGCGAACAGTTGAGTAAAACTCAAAGAAGTCCGTTTAAAGGCCTATAGGTCAAGAAAAGTTCTGCAACTTCAGAGACGTCATCGAATATTCCGACTAGGGTTTGCCCGAGAACATCAAAACTGGACCGATCATGAATGGAGTCTTGTTTTGTTTACCGATGAGAGCCGTTTCTGTATTAATGCAATTGATGGCAGGGAGAAATTGTATCGACGTCAAGGAGAGCAAAATGAAACATTTAATTTTACTTTTACTGTCTCTTTTGGAGAAGGCTTTATTATGGTTGGGGATGGCATTTGTATAGGAGCACGCACAGAGTTGGTGGTAATCGAAGGCGACGCTTTAATAGCAGATGCGTACATAAGAAACGTTTTGCAAGACCATGTGGTGCCTTTTGCCCCCTATATTGGAAAAAATGTCCTCGCAATGCATGATAACGCTCGTCCACACGTAGCGCGTTGTATACGGGACTATTTAAATGAGGCGAAAATACTCACAATAAGATGGCTTGCATGTTCTCCAGACATGAGTCCAATTGAACATGTCTGGGACATGCTAGAGAGACGTCTTAAGTCAAGAATTCCTGCTGTGCAAAGCACAAATGAATTAAAAGCTGCTCTACTTGAAATATAGGAAGATTTGCCTCAGGAAATGATCGACAACATCATCAAAAGTATGGGAAAACGGATTGCTGCAGTCATAAGGGCTCGCGGTGGAAAAACTCGTTATTAAAAAATATTGTCTTTGCATTTGGATTTGCATTAATTGTTGAATATAAGCGTAATCTTCAATAAACTCTTTTCTTGCAAAAATGCTATTTTTCGTGTTGGCTTTAAAAAAGATCCAAAATAGTGTTGGAGTCTTAAGGGAAAAGCCTTCTGACACCAGGTATTCTTTTGTACGTGGGTACCGCCACGTCAAATCAGGACGATGGTCGAGACAAAACACTACCGTAACGTCAACAAATCTATATTTAAGAATCTGTGATAACTATTACTGAACTAAGTGCGTTAGAATCTCAAGTATCAATTTGGAGGAAGGTCGGATCTTTGTTTATTCGTAGAGTTCCACTCTCAATCTGCCCAAAAAAAGGACGCAGGGAAAACGAGCAGAATTTGGTTTCGGCCCATTTTGTTCTAGTTGACCAATCAGAACACAAATTTGGTAGGTTCCCACGAACTTAGGATTTTTAGATTGAATGAGAAAAAACAGACCTTAAAAGGTTTTTGCAATTAACGTCTTAACACATGTGATTCTGCGAAGGGCCAAATCACTGATAAGGACTGGTGAGTGGCGACAGAGTCACGGTGTGTTAAGTGTACTCGAGAATATTTTTACCTAATGGTTCTCACGGTCAAACCAGAACATCCCTCAAGTTGAGCGATTTATGTATTGGTTATCGCTTCGTTTGAGATGAGGCATAACAGATGATTTGGACGGGTATCCAACAATAGTATAACAGTTTGCAGAACAAATTGAAATTAATATTTAGAATATTAGTTAGTTTCTACAAAGTTTCAGTTCAATATAATAGAAACAAAAAATGTGTAGAGTAAAAAACCTTCAAATTATCTCCGTTCCTTTAATTTTGCCGGTGTGTGTAATTTAACATATTGTACTGTGTAGTTTTCGAAGCGTCCTCGTACGCGAGAACTCAAAACTGCTGACACTCAATTTATACGCGGCGATTTCCAAAGGAGAGCGAGAGACTATTCGCATTGATACCTTTTTACATATATGTGAGCTTTCATATAGAAGGTGATACAGGGTTGGTTATTAATTCATTTAAGGCAAGAGCAATAAACCTGTTATCTTACAAGGATGGAGCTACGTCTTATCCTTGGGCATATGTGGTATGTCACAGACACCTATGAGTGCCCATTGGAGATTGACTAAACTTGTACTAGTTAAAGTAGATCGTTGCCTTAAAAGATAAAGAGGGTTTGTTTATCATATGGGGGTGTGAAGAGAATGACCAAGGGATGTAAGTGTGGGAAGAATGTAGAAGGTTTAGCGATTATCTTTTGAAGATAAACAGATGCGCGGGGATGATTCCGACACCTTGTATGAGGGGGGCATTCTACTCCCAATCTTGGTCGAATAAAGAAGTCTTGCTTAAATTTGTGTTTTTTTAAATTTTTTTTTCCTAAGAAGGAAATATTTTTCTTACATATAGGTAAAGTCTTAGCAAACTGCAAAATTGTAGCTTCCAACTCTCTCCCATTAAAAAAAAATCGCACTTAAAGTTTTGGAAATACTTTATATACTTTATACTTTTATATACTACTTCTCCGCTACTTAACAATTTTGCTCTAAGAGTAACAATAGGATTTATTTTCAGATACGCATGGTTTGCCCCCAAATTAACAGACGAAAGAGAATTTTTCCTAAACGTAAATCAATTTTCATTTCCCAAAGACATAAAATAGCAAAAATGCAGTTGTGAAAAGAAGTTCATGGCTTTTATACAGTATTCCTGGTCTCGCAAATATTTGTTTTATTTGTTTTTTTGATAATTTTCATCCAAGTATCAGTATTAGAGAGCAATAAATTAATAAGTAATTAAATTTTTTTTATATGTAATGTATAATAAAGAAAATACCGAAAATTATTGTTACAGTCGTTAGTTTTTCAATTGTAGATATTAAAGTGCATGTAAAAAGAAAAAAAAGCTCTTTGACTGCGAATTGAGGCTATGACCTCAACGTTACTAGTTTCATGCTTTAATCACTCGGCTATTAACAAGCTTAATTCAACATTAATATTTCAGGTATATAAAATATTTCCAAAACTTTAAGCGCAGTTTTTTTAAAAATCGAGGAGCGTTGGAAGCTGCAATTTTGCAGTTTACTAAAACTTTACTTATAATACAACCACATGAAAGGGCGCCTCAAAACCAGATGACCGGTTGGGGATCTCTCCTTATTAGTTACGTTTATTATTAAGAGCAACGAAAAAAATCCTAAAGATGTGATAATTATCGTGAAACGGCGACAGTTTTTGTTAACGGATCATGAAAATTTCATTTATCCAATTGTTAACACATTGACTGCTTTAAAGGTTATTACAAAGGCCGTGTAAGGTTAAGGGGTTGTTGGAAAAATACCCAACACCGTCTATAAGTGATATAAATCTGCTTGTTGAAAGAAAACAGACCCAATACCATTTGCACTATAGACAACCCATGAGATTAATTTATGGCCTAGACAACATAAATTAGTCATTACTCTTCCTTTATGAGACACAGTGGGAAGAAAACGGGACAGGCGACCTAAGCCTCTTTAAAAACATAAATCAGATCACCACTGGCACCTTCTTCGTTGACAACCCTAGTAAGGTCATTATTATTATTCGCTCTTTACCACTAACAGACGACGCTTCTCCAGAACTTTACGAAAGACACAATTTTTGGAAGAATTTGAGTTATCGATGGTCACTTGTTTTTCTTCACAATTATCAGCACTATTTTAGAATTTTAGTTAACCGTGTAGTGTATGTTTTTTATATGTTGTTAAATAAAAATTAAAGTGTAATCAAGCTCCAAGTGTCTTCTTATGTCCGTTTAGCGCAATAACAGCTGTGGTCCTTAAGCAAGCATTTAAGGAACAAAGACAGATAAATTAAACGTTTGTTATTGTTTTTCAACTGTGCCCCATTTGTGTTTGGGGTGAGACATCGAGTGCTCGAGATCTCATTCCCGATCGGGGGTTAATTCGGACCTCACAGGCGATCGGTCTGAAATTTTTACCAATTGTCCCTATCACTTAAAGGACTTACCATAAAATTTCAACTTCCTAAGTCTCACCATTCAAGGGTAGGACGGGTTGAAGGTGAAAACTTTAAAACGCCACATGTCAGGAACTGTTCATCGTACAGCGTGGGGCAAAATGGTGCGTCCTTCAGTAACCACCTTCTTATTTTCATATTTTTGCAGATTTATCGGTTGATGCCAAAGGGCCGAAATCTAAAAAAAAAAAACTCAGGTGATTTTAAAGGAGTTCGCGCTTTGGTACACTAACCATTTTTGCACACTGTGTAGAGGGCCTCTCGACGTATCTACTCACATTGAATCAGTTTTGTACCAAATTTAGTATTTGGGATATAACGATTCAAAGTATACGCAGACCACGATGCAAAAAAAAACAGTATTTATCGCAATAAATTTTTTCTCACTTATCGCCTTAGTATACCTGTACACATAGCAATGAACTATTGTGCTCAGTGGTGTGTACCTGGTGTGTATATTTAATTTGAAATTTTCAATTAATTTTTCGCAGTTTTTTAAAATTTATTATTATTTATTTTAAATTATGGAATCTGTTAAGGACTTTAGGTTATTGTTTTTTGGTGTAGTTTGCTTAGTTAGTTTATTTGCACTTTTATTCCTTAAGTTACGCCCATGTGTATCGATACTTATATTGAGGATTCCATCTGGGCGCCAGACAACCGTACCTATCAGGCCAAATTATCAACCCTACCGAGATTTTGACCAACATGTTTAAGACCACTGGTTTCGTAGGTGTTCAAGAAGACAGTGGTACGGATGAAAACGCTGACGTTACCACTCTCCCTGAATAATAACCAGTGTTCCCAAAAACATTAAATTTCTTCCCTTCTTTCTGAGTACATAATTATGCTTACTTCCTCATCACTTTAGAAAGCAGCTCTAGGGGCTCTATGCCGTATATATTGTATAGCGACGTTATTTGGTGTTGGTGCTGCTTTCTGCTGCGTTAGTTATATGAATTATATGGATTTAGACTTATAAGTTATTGATATTTATATGCCTATACTTTGAATCGTTATATCCCAAATATTGAATTTGGTACAAATCTGATTCAACGTGAGTAGATACTTCGAGAGGCCTTCTACACAATGTGCAAAAATGGTTAGTGTACCAAAGCGCGAACTCCTTTAAAATCACCTGAGTTTTTTTTTTAGATTTCGGCCCTTTGGCATCAACCGATAAATCTGCAAGTATATGAAAATAAGAAGGTGGTTACTGAAAGACGCACCATTTTGCTCCACGCTGTACGATGAACAGTTCCCGACATGTGGCGTTTTAAAGTTTTCACCCTCAACCCGTCCTACCCTTGAATGGTGAGACTTAGGAAGTTGAAATTTTATGTGGTAAGTCCTTTAAGTGATAGGGACAATTGGTAAAAATTTCAGACCGATCGTCTGTGGGGGCCGAATTAACCCCTTAACCTTACACGGCCTTTATTCAGAAGTATACATATTGTATACACTTTCTACAACTTCTAATCCTTTTCAGATATTCTTAATATTGTATTATGTTTGTTTCAGGATCAATATTAACAAAATTAATTTGTGGTTCAAGGAAATATTCCAGCATTATACATATATACAGGGAGATTATGACGTCGACATAAATATTTTGGCTCTAAAATATAAAGGGCGAGGACCAATAAATTTCAGTAAGTGGTGAAATCAATCCTAAGAAAAAACAACTTTCATATTTCACACATCAACGTTTAGAAAATAGCCTGTACCTCTTTGGAAATATGTTGGTCTTGTTAATGAAAATCTTGTCCAATGTTAGATATTTTGCTTTATTTAAATTGTTAACAATGTAATTTATATTAGCTAATAAAATAACATGTTTTAGCTAACTACAAGTTTGACTGCACAATAAATGGGAAGTTCATCGACAAAAATGGATAACAGTATTTGAAGTTCCGTAAATTTGGCTTAAGCCTGCATATAGGCCCCAGTAGACTCTCGGTGGGAAATTTATTCTTGGGGCAAAATCCTATTTTGTCAACAGCCATAAACAGTTTCGTCACAGATAATTCTGATTATTTTATAAATGCAATTAAGTCGACTTTGGAAAATTCTCTAGCCAATAAATTTACAGTGATTGCAAATTCAATTACTAATGAGTTTTATGCTGAATTGTTTCCAAATTAAGTAAATCGTTTAAGTCCATTTTCAAAGTCATTATTTTTCCCGTATGTTTTGCAAACGAGATGATATTAGTAGTTTAATTAATTCACAATGTTGGTGAACACTATTTATTAATTATAACTTATTATAACAGTAGATCTAAAATACGATATGTTCGAATCACTATAATGTAATGTACTTATAGCATTAGTGAGTGTAAAATAAAATGTTGTGAGTGACCCATCGCGATGGGTACCGTCCGAATGTTCGTGGAGAAGAGAGCGACTTGTCTCATTTTTTCAACCCTGTCGATGAGAAGATCGGAAGGGAGATTTATTGGACTCGACATTGGAAATTTTGGTCGTAAATCAAAGAAGGCGGACCTCTTGTAATTAGACGCACATCTGTCCTGAGTTCACTTTTGCCAAAATCGCGTGAATAGGACAACAATCGGTGCCTTCAAAAAATTATATGATGGCACGAAGCTAGACGTAATATTCATGGTCTTGAATATCTTACGATATCGTGGGAATATCATTCCCTATTAGTAAACTTTGCCGAAACAGAGGTCACTGGATTGTAAATAATTTGAAAGCATGTAACAGTCATCTTTGTAGTGTGGTTGATGACGTTTTCTGGCAACCAAAAGAAAAAGACTATTTAGAATTAAAATTTTAAGGTGGGAACTGCTATAACAACCAGAAATCTATCACACCCATTAATCGACTTTAAAAATGGACATTATTAGATAGTAGAAAAATATAAATTCACTTTACAAATAATTAAAAATGGGTTTTATGGGTTTTAAATTGATCAAAGTCAAAGTGTAATAGATATATGTTATATATAGAATATATGTTAAATCCATAGAATAGTTTCAAGGGAATTTAACCCGTATTCCAGGAGTTTTTTTACCAATTTTCAGTTGTTACAAATTTAAGTTTTCATAGTTGCATCTTCAAAATTACTTTGGAATTTGTCAACACAAAGAACTATTATAATAGCATTGCAAAAGTTGTTGTATCCGCAATTATTTGTAATAAAAAATTATTGGTCAATAGGTTTAAAACCTAACTTGTAAGTATAATCAGTAGATACAGTACCATAACATTGCAAAAGTAAACGGTAGACAACATATGTATTTATATATAGTGGGGATGGTGACATAGAATATACTTAACGAAATATACGTCTTAGCCAGCAGCATTTAGTAAATAACTTGATTGTATACAAAATGAAGAAATTTATCGTCATTTGTGCACTCATAGGGCTAGGATCATCTAAAGTCCGTAAGTACCTGTATATCTACATAGAGTGGATTTTTTAAATCTTTAAACATACCATGTTATTACCCTATGTTCAATTTAAAAAAAAACACACCTCAACGCATTGGAACGCAAATAACCAATATTACACAACGAAAATTTGAAACGTCAAAGTCAGTTTCCTGTTAATAATTTCTGAACTTTTCAAAAACTATGTATTATAAAGAAGAAAAAATAGAAATGCTCAATTTACAACAAAGCGACAATAGTTTCAGAAATATACGCGATTTATTCGCAGCAAAATATCTAAGAAAACTTATACCGGCCATAGAAACCATTCACTACATCGTCAGATCGTTTAACTCGGAAGGTTGAGTAATCCATTAACATAAAAAAAAAATTTAATTTTCACATGTCCTTATTGAAGAAATGACGTTAAATACTTTGTTTTGTGGAAGAAAATCATATAGCATCTTTGAAGTAGATATCTGAATATTTTACAATTTAAAAATTTTCTGTATCTAAAACCTTAAAAGGGTTCAAATACAAAGATTACAAATATTCTAATCATCAATTATTGTGCGAAGAAGATAACATTAGAAGAACAGATTTTTGCGAACGTGTACAAAATTTACTGTATGGAAATGGGGATATTTTAGCACAAATTTGTTTTACTAATAAAGCGTTCTTCTCCCTAAATGGTTGTGTAAATTCTCAAAATTACAGGAAAGAACTTATTATGATTCTGTTGTATCTTATTATATCCATTTCTTTCATTATTCCTCAGGTATTGGTTAAAAAAATGCCAAGTACAACATTTAACCCGCACATAATATAATGCGAGAATCAACGTTTGGATCAGCATAATTGGAGATGTGCTTATTGGATCGTTTTTTATTAAAGAATATCTCAATTCAGCTAAATTTTTGAATCTTCTTCAAAATAAAGTTTTGCCAGAAATTGCCAATTTAAATATTGAAAATCCATGGTTTCAAATGGATAGTGCTCCTCTCTGTTCTACAATTCCTATTAGAGATTTACTAAATTAGGAGTTTCCAGATAGGTGGATAGGCAGATTAGGACCAGTTTTATGGGCGCCCAGGTCTTTAGACCCCTTCTCCGATGATTTCTTTCTTTGAAACTACTTTAAATCTAAAATTGATAATAACATTTAAATTCAAAATGTGGAAGAATTAAAACAGCGAATTTGTAACACTTGTAACGAAATAAATCCAGCTTTTTTTAAGAAATTCCGTGTTAGAAATTGAAAACGGCCTTGCCTATTGTTTGGAACAAGGAGGGCATTTCTAACATTTATTGTAAATTTTTAATTTATTTCATTTTTAAACATTGTTGTTTCAATTAAAATTTGAGTTTTTACCATATAAACATTATTTTGTACCTATTAGTAATTTAATGTTGTTAAACGAAAGAGAAAGAGTTTTCCTTTTTCCTTTTTTAAAAATTTGAAGTTTTAAATGTTTGCTGTGTAATGTTGGTTGCTTACGTTCCAATACGTTAAGGTGTGTTTTTTAAAATTGAACATAAGGTAATAACATGATATGTTCAGAGATTAAAAAAATCTCACTGTACGTATAGTTATAATATTTCTAATTGAGAGTTGGATAGTAGTTCAAGAAAGTCTCATATTTGATGGTTAGTAGTAGTAAAAGTGTAGAAGGCGCCGTTGAATCTGTGTTGGCCCTTTTTAAAGTAGCGCAACTTTTTTGTTGCGTGATATGAAAGTTAGTACTAATAATTTTTTTTTCCCTTAATATGCTCTGTACAAAAAAAGATAAAAGTCTCCATGAACCTTCCTTTCCTTGAAATATTTGTAGCTTTTTTTGTATTTATTAAGAGGAGCATATGTATTTATTATCAATGTTATTAGATTAAAATCAATGTCTTGATTTACTGCCACGGCAAATATATCCAGTGTTCTAGTTAACCAATAACGATAGATTACTTAGTTGATTATCCTCAATAATGCGAAAACATTTTCCCCTTTAAACTTATAGTCCACATTTATACGAAATTGTGCATTACAAGTACGGTATCCGCCAAAATAAATAGTATCGAAACAGTGGGTGCTGTGAAGTTGCTTATATAATATGCACTGTTATTAGTTGAGAAGTTAATAGTATGCTGAAGTTAAATTTGATTTAAAAAAGCTTCTAACAACGGAAGGAAAAGTGTTTTTGATATAGCATTATTTCCGCTCATATGAAAATGGTCATAATAATGATTCAAGCTTACAACAGGTGTCAATAAAATATCGACAAACGTTTAATAAAGTAGCCCCCAGTAAAAGTGTGATATTAGCTATTGTTGAAAAATTTCGTCGCATTGGTAGTGTATAGTGTTAACGTAAAGGTTCTTTAGGTCGTCGAAAAACAGTATGTACTAACGACAATGAAGAACGTGTTATTGATCAAGTTGTGGAATCACTACAAAGAAACCTTGTGATAACTATATGTAAACTCAACATCTGTGAAACGTTTACACGTTGAATGCTTAAATTAATTAATGGTTTTCCATGTCGTATTTAAGTAAGACAAGGACTAAACGCTGCGGACAAACATGCAAGAGAAATTTACAATGATCACATGTTGAGCTTAATTTACAAGGATTCGGAATTCTTAAAAAACATATGGTTTTCAGACCAGGGTCACGTTCACCTTAGCGGTTATATTAATCGACAAACAACCAGATTTTTTAAATTTGAACGTCCTGATTTTATTGTAGAAAAACGATTCCACAGTTTTTGAGTTACCATTTGGTGCACGATATCTGGTCATGAAATGATTGGTTCCTCTTTTGTTGAACATGACAGTCAGAATCCACTTACTGTCAACAAAGAGCGTTACAGAGAGAAAATTATTTAACCTTTTGTGAGAGATATAAAGAATTTGCCGTGTACGAAATCTACAGGTGTGCATATAATGATTCAACAAGTTGGTTTAATGAATCATACAGCTGAGCGCACCTTCGACTTACTCCGACAGCATTTTGATAATACGATAATTTGCCGATGAACAGATTTTGAATATCTTTCTCATTTACCTGATTTGACGCTGCCTGATGCATACATTTGGGGCATAATGAAAGATAAAATATTTCACTCATAAAATCCACCGGTGAATATTATCCAAATATGAGAAAGAATTTTTAAAAAATTTCAGCAGTTACATAAACCACTTTTTATAAATTTGTTTAGTAACTTAAAAAAATTGATATGAAGCGTATTTACGTCAAAATGGTGAACATTTTGAACACCTAAATTACAGAGATTAAAAAATAAATCTAATTTTTACTTTCGGTATTCTTTATTTTGGCGGATGTTGTCTTTACGTAATACGACTTTCACCTACTAAATGGTAATTACAGTTAAGGTAGGTAAGTCAAATAATATTTAACCATTTCGTCACTGTGATAGACGTATGCTTATTAAAGTACATATTGTTAAACAGTTTAATTATATTACGTTTACTGTTTTAGTTAATTTCATAGAGCCTCTGCTCTGCAAATCATCTGATCCCGAATATGAAAAATGCGTTCAAAATGGCTTCAAAAATGCAACTTCTTATTTATTGAAAGGCATACCAGAACTAAGTGTTCCGCCCATGGATCCTTTCCTTATCCCAATGATGGTAGTAAATAGAACTCACAACAATGCAGTTCGCATAAACGCCATTTCCAGAAACATCAGAATCGAAGGGGCGAGAAATATAATCGTTGAAAGACTAAAGTAAGTATAAAATAGAAATAAGTCTGATTATTTCTGTCATATGTTAAAGTTAGAATTAAATGTTCACGGAATTTCGAGTTAAAATTTCACTGCCACATCTATTAGCCAATAAAATGATTCATCTTTCTTTTTCTTGACGTGAAATTAATGGGTTGATTTTTAAAATTTTTTTAAAAACAGCTTTTTTCTATATGGTTATTTAGTATGCATCATCAGCTCAAATTTTAATGATACGAACCTGACTTGTTAAGGTAAACAATAGTGGATACCACAATTATTCCGATTCGACGCTCATCATTGGGATCTCAGTAACTATAAGAGATACGAAGTCGGTTAAATTGGTGTAAAATTGTGCAATTCGGAGCTCAATAAAATACCTTTTTAAAATTTGAAAAATTCTAATTACTTCTGGAAATATCCGTAAAAAAAACGAAATTTTGAAAAAATTTTCTTTTCTTTATTGAGGTTATTTGAAGAGATAATTAAAAACGAATGACACGTCATAATTGCCACTTTCTCTCTTCTACAAAATAGTGATATCGTATTTGAAATCTGATGTTTAAATTTCTTGCAACCATCATCAACTTTGTTTTTTCTTATGGGCGCCATATTGGATTTTTACATTTTTAAATTCAGGTTTTTTTTCTGATTACGATGATGTATTACATGTTATGATTCAGTATTTCAGTTTGATTAAAGTATCAAAAAAATTGATTTTGCTAAGTGTGCTTTGGGAAACAAGATAAACAAGTATACTTTGGAAATATTTAAAAACACAAACATAATTGATATGTTAATTATCCGAGATTGTTAAACTGTTCTTACCCTTATTGTTTATTTAGTGTTTAAATAAAAATGAGTTCTACAAATGAAAAAAATCAGGACATGTTAAGACTTTATTTCATGAATCACAGAAATTCTATGCGAACCAGTGAAGCTTACTTTCAAGAATTTCCAGAAAGGCGGCAACCATATTTCTCCTATTTTTCTAGATTGGAACGAATTTTAGTTGAATGTGGTTCTTTTCAAAAGCCAAGAAGTAATTATGGTAATAGAATTAACGAAGAGGATACTAATCGAGTTCTAGAACAGGTTTATCTTTATAACACGTGCCTAAGTTTACGAATTAGCATTCAAAAAACTTTCAGGTTAATGCCCATCTGAGGAAATCTACAAATGAAATAGCATTTCAACTGCATGTACCTTAGATTAAAGGTTGGAAAATATTAAACAAAAATAACTACAAGCCCTACAAAATACATGTCTTTCAGAGATTATTACTTAGGGATTTTGAACGGCGATTAGTTTGTTGTAATTTGCTTAGACAACAAATTAATTTATATGTCAATTATCTGAATTTCATACTTTGGATAGACGAAAGCAAGTTCCCCAATTGTGGAATGTTTAATAGAAATAATAAACATATCTGGATCGTACAGAACTCACATTAAAACAAACCAATTAGAAATCAAGTTAGTTTTGGTTTGAATGTGTGGGCAGAAATTTTAAACGGTAACATAATAGGTCCCTTTATTTATGATAATAATTTAAATGGAGTTGCCTATTTGAATTTTCTACAAAATTACTTGGCGAATTATTTAGAAAATTTGTTACTCGAACAACTTCGACCTATCTAGTTCTAAGAAGATGAAGCACCTCCACACAACCTAAGGGGGATAAGGGATTTCTTTAACGAAGAATTTGCTAGTCAGCGGATTGAGAACCGAGGGGTAGTAGAATGGCCCACGAGATCACCTGACTTATCGCCTCTCAATTTTTACTTATGGGAAATTGTAAAAAATAAAACCGATACAAAATTTAGAAGACCTGTGAGCACAAATTATAAACATAATACATTTGCAACATTAAGAAGACGCGACATCAATCATGCTATTAATAATATTGATCGCCGCATTAATTTGTGCATTGAACAAGAGAAAGGCATTTTTGAACATTTGTTGTGAATTTTTATTTATTTATATTTTTAAATTCATTTTTATGTAAATAAATTTCAGAAAACATTTATGTGTGATACATCACTCCATTAAAATCAAGTTTTTCAAAGTACTCTTAGCAAAATCAATTTTTTTGATACTTTGATCAAACTAAAATACTAAACTATAACATATAATACATCATCGTAAACAGGAAAAAACTGAATTTAAATAATATAAAAATTTAATATGGCGCCCACAAGAAAAAGCAAAGTTGATGAAATTTTTTTAAAATTTGAAGTTTTAAATATTCGCTGTGTAATGTTAGTTGTTTGCATTTCAATGCGTTGAAGTGTATTTTTTGAAATTGAATACAGGGTAATAACATGGTATGTTCCCAGATAAAAAGACTTACTGTACATCTATACATACGAGGTTTATTTAAAAAAAGGTGACTTTTTATTTTAACGGAAAAATACTTATTTATTCATCAATATCTATTTTGTCTCCTTCAAAGTAACCCCTCTGAAATATAATAGACTTGTTTCAGCACTTTTTCCATACCTCGAAGCACTATTGATATGTACTTTTTGGTATGACTTTGAGGTGTTTCAACGTTGCGGTCTTTATCTCCTCAATCGTGGTAAACCTCCATCCTTTCATGGGTCTATTCAGTTTTAGGAAGAGGAGAAAGTTGCAGGGGTACAAGTTCGGTGAATACGGTGTCTGAGGCATGATTACGATATTGTTTTTGATCAAAAGTTCACGAACAAGCAACGATCTGTGAGCAGGTGCATTATCATGATGTAAAAGCCATGAATTGTTTTTCCACAAATCCGCACATTTTCTTCGTATTGCTTCACGTATACGGCGCAAAACTCCAAGTAATATTCCTTATTGACCATACGACCTTTTGGCAAAAACTCATGATGCACCATGTCATTGTAATTGAAGAAAATAGTAAGTAAAACCTTCACATTTGACCATCCAGGGCGCGCATCTTCATTAACATCTTCTCGGCCTTCTTTGAAGAGCTTGTACCATTTGTAAACACTCTTTTTGCTCAAAGTAAACTCGCCAAATGCTAGGGTCAACATTTTAAATGCGTTGGAGCACTTAATTTTATTTTTCATACAAAATTTAATATAGATTCTTTGATCCATATTTTTCGATAGCAAGAAATCGCCAAGCACACCAAAACACGTCTTATCTTTATAGTTGTTAAAAACAAATTAAAAACGATAAATGGCTGATAATGCCAAGATATCTTAGGGACAAGTGTACCAATCTAACAAAAACAAAAAATCGAAAATCGAATGTACGTAGCACGCGAAACTGAAAAAGTCACCTTTTTTTTTAACAAACCTCGTATATGTATATTATACATATACATATGTATAATCGCTACCCCTCGTATGGGTGAGGTGGAGGTGATTTTTTTTACAGATTCGGATAATACGGCTAAAAATAAGAAAAATTGTTTAAAATATTTTTTTCGATTCATCCTAGAAAACACTTTATAGGATGCCTAGTATTCCAGATATTTTGATATTCCAGGTTAAATGTTACACACTTTATATATATACAGGATGTTTGGAAAAGTTGGTACAAAACTTAAGGGAAAAGGTAAATGTAGAGCCAAAAATAGTAAAATAATTTCCTATAAACATTAATCTGACGGAGCACTATTAAAAACCAAAGTGTACAGTCAAAATTTTGAAAACGAAGAAGAATTACAAATATGTATAAGAGAGGCATTCAATACGATTACCCCAGAAATGTTAAACAGAGTTTTAGATTCGACGGTGAAAAGAGCATACCTATGCCTGGAAAATAATGGTGGTTTATTTGAACATTTGTTATAATTTGAGATTTCGATTCGATTCAAGTTTAGCTGCATTGTTATTATTAAATACATAATTTAAAACAATTATTTTTTAAATTTTATGCTGATCTCAGTAATACGTGTAAGTAAATATAATTATGTACACGTCAAACAAATATAAGGTTTTACGACTTTTAAATAATTTTGACGCTTCCATAGCATTAATTTATTTAATATGTACCATTACTATAAGTCAAAATCATGGCCGACTTATCGAAAATTGCTTTAATGGCTATAACTCATAGAGTTTCTGAGAAAAATACTAAATGTAATACATGGCTGAAAAGGGAATTTGACGATTTTAAAAATATGAAGAATCGACATCACACCCATATGTAAATCAAAAGTTTACTAATTTTTCTCCGAAAGTAAAGATTTAATAAGAAAACTGACAACACTGCTAAGCAGTTCTCAAAAAAGTGCTTAAATAATGTAAAATTTTCATTCCTCTAATTATAACCGTATAAGAGTTACTTGCAAAAAACATAAACCGCCAAATTCGTTTTTTTTCCGGATATCTTCATAACCATTTGGAATTTAGCCGGTATAAAAACAGATTATTAATTTGCTTTAAATTGACCAACTTTTTCCCAATTTAAACCATTTTGTATCTATTATCGTTTCCGAGATCCCCATATTGTTCATTCTTATCTAGGACAGACTGTATATCCTAGTTCTGTGTAAATAAAGTGGTCGCGTAGGAAAAGCACGTATTTAATCTACTGGATCAGTTTCTTTGTCGAGTTGAATACTGATCCTTCCTGCGTGTCTCCCAGGAACTATAACGCAAAACGAACCCCTTCACTCCAGATGCACGTTAATCTGTTACCAACATCTCAATCGGTAACGCACACGCACATAACCCTGACTGATACTTAGAACTAATATTACGTCATATTCTGGATCAATTTGAAGACGAACCGTTGATTATTCTACCACAGTCATGGTGGTACCATGACGATACTCTTCCACTCAATGGACAAAAAGTAACAAATTATTTGAATAGGATTTTACCAAGTCAATGGATTGGAAACCATGGACCTGTGAGGTGGTCTGCTAGAAGTCCTAACTTGAATCCCTTGGATTACTTTCTGTAAGAATACCTTTAAAACCGTTTATACCGTGAAATTCTAAACAATATTAATGAACTACGACTGAATTTAATGAGGGAAATAACATCACTTCCCCATCGATCTATTCAACGTGCGATATTGAAATTACATAAACTGAATACAAAATGTATTGAGGCGAATGGCTTTCAACTCGAAAACCTTTTATAATTTTCTTTCATTTTTAAATTATTAATAATTAAAATATGTTCTAAATTTTAATTAAATTAGTATTATTATTAATATATTAAATAAAGATAACCTTTTGTTATTTTTTAATTAACATTTTTCAAATTTGAAAACGAATAAAATATTAAAGTTCATATTAAAACCAAAGAATTGATGATGGTCGCCAATTGACAATACGTCGGAAATAAAGTCTTATTGTGCCATCTTCTCCATCAGAAATAGAAGCCTTAATAATCTTTCATTCGCTTACCGTTATTTATGGGAATAACGTCAAAAGGAAGCAAAATCGAAATATCAGAGCTTCGGTTTTTTTTCTATATCGTGGGAACCCGTCGGAATTTTTCGGATTTTTAAACGGCATTTTATTTAGCATAAAAATACGCGATTTTGCCATAATTAAAATTTTTTCGTATCTTTAATGGTTTTCAAGATATTCATAGTGGCCCTTTAATTTGAGACACCCTGTATAGGAGACTCTTATGTCAGACGCTGTCAAAGGCCTTATTAATATCTATGAATAAACTTGCAGTTTTTCCGCCATTTAGGTATGTTGTTTGTATGTTCTTTCTCAAAAGGAACAGAAAGTGAATGGTCGAGTGTTTCGATTTAAAGCCAAATTGGTGTGGTTATACAGGGTGTTTCTAAATAGATGGTAAACATTTTAATGGGTACATCCTAAGCCAAATTTAAGACGAGAAGTTCATATAAAGATATGTCCAAAAATGCTTCGTCTTCGATTTACAAGGTTTGAAAAACACTTTTTTTTTCGTTTTTTTTAAATTACTCGTTTATTTTTAATCGAAATGATTTTTTGCTGCATTTGTTTGCTGTTAGGCTTGACAGCTATTGACTACTATGAGCCTACTATTGCTCATTTGCAGGTTTTATTATTTGTACTTAAAAAACAATGGTTTTCCAAAATTTTGATAACAGTGAGTTAGCTGATATGCACTTTGTCTATGGACTTGCCAACGGAAATGCCTGTAGAGCAAGACGAATATATCAAGAGCGTTATTCAGATCGTACCCTATGTGACAAAAGAACATTTACTAGGATCCACCATCGACTCTGCAAAACTGGAAGTTTAAAAATCGATAATACTGCAAAAGGAGCCCACTGTACGGTAAGAGCACCCAAAGTAGATGAAGCTGTTTTGAATACTATTGAAGAATAGCCCCATTTAAGTACTTGTAAAATTGTAAGCATTTTAAACATATCTCGTGTAACTGTTTTGAAAATCCTTGTTGCCAATATGCTGCAACCGTACCACATTCCAAGGGTTTAAGTACTGTTCCCACGTGACTTTCCGTTGCGTATAGCATTTTGTGAATGATTTCAGCACATGCTTATGAATAACCCTTTATTTAATCACTAAGTTCTCTTTACGAATGAAGCAAACTTTTCCCAAGAGGCAATAAGAAACTTTCACAATAATCATTTGTTGTGTAAAAAAAATCCTCATGCTTGCTGCAATCAAATTTTGAAGAAAAAATTTCAATAAACATATGGTGTAGAATGGTTGGGGATTTTTTACTAGGATCTTTCTTTGTACCAGCAAAAGTAGACGAACTAACATATTGCCAATTTTTAGAAGTAAATCTACCAGTACTATTGGAAAAGGTACCCCTTTTGTTACGACAAAAAATGTAGTTCATGCATGATGGGGCACTTCCTCATGTCAGTGTGTTGGTTCGTGAATTTCGCTAGATTGATCGCGGAAGTTCCTAGATCTCAATAGCATGGATTATTTTTTATGGGGTCACTTAAAAACTTTGGTTTACTCCATATCAATAAAAGATGAAGAACGTCTTAGAAATAGGTTTGTTAAGTCTTGTGTAGTAATACGTAATTCACCAGAAATTTTTCATAAAGTACTCCAGTCTATGAGAAAAAAATAGAATCATGTAAATTAGTAGGTGGGGGTCATTTTCAGCAGCTGCTATAAAATTAAAACTATATCATATTAAATAAAGTTCTCGATTAAATTTGATTGATTAACATTGATGTTAATAATTGCATCTGCAGGAAGCAGTTGCTTATTATCGCGAATATTACCTAAACCATCCATTTAAGTGAAATTTTGCAAGAGACTGAAAAGTGAGAAAATTCAATGCAGATTTCAAAAATTTGTCTAAAGGAATCAAAATATTACCAAAAAAAAATGTAATAAATGAGAATTCAAGATCTATTAATACGCATTACCCCGTATATGAAATCAAAATCCGAAAATTTCTGTTTGTAGAAGATTCTCGGAATATTATTTGTACAAATTTTCAGCAAGTTTCAATGAAAAATAAACAAGTAATTTAAAAAACAAAAAAAAAAGTGTTTTTTAACATCTTGTAGATCGAAGACGAAGTATTTTAGAACGTCTTTATATGAACTTTTCGTTTTAAATTAGGCTCAGGATTCACCAATTAAAATTTTTACCATCTATTCAGAAACACTCTGTATATTTTCTTATCAACTGTTGTAGTCTTTTATTATGTTATAGTTTGATAGTAGTCACATAATTGTAGTTTTTTATTATGTGCTCGAATACTTTACTCAGAACAGGGAATAGTGTGATAGGGTTATAGTTTTATTTGCGTATTGTCTAACCCATTTTTTGGAACAGTGCTACAATACCTTTTTTCCATGTGCAAAGTATTATATTATTTGTGATATAATTTTTTAGTTGATTTAGTATAAGTTCGTGTGTTTCTGAGGTAAAATTTTTCAAAACTTTACTCTTTATATTATTATTTTCCGGCGCTGTATTCTTCACTTGAGTAAGTACTTCGTCGTATTCTGTGTCCTATTTTTTATAGTTTCTCAATAATTAACGGAATATTTATGTTAGAGTAAAATCAGTGTTTTACAGAGACGCCTTTTTTTATTACTAAGTTGACATACCGTTGTTAAGTAAAAACAACGACATCTTTTAGTTTCTGATATTTCATATCAGCGTTGAAAAAAAAGTTAAAAATATTGATATAACTTGTGTGCGAAGCTTCATTCGTAGTTTCGTCAGAAAACTTTCTACCTCATCTACCAAAATGACATGTTCGATTTTTTTCAGAGCCGATCCAAAGAAAAATATAGGAGAAATCAGATTAACACTTCCCTGGGCATACATTGAAATGGAATACGATGTTACGGGGCAGCTACTAACTATTCCCTTACAGAGCAAAGGATACTTTAAGGGAAATTTCAGTAAGTTAATAACTAAGATTCAGTCGAGTCTTTGGCTCTGCTATTGAGTTTTATGAACTAAAATTGTAATTAGTGAATCAAAAGACCCTGTAACTGACAAACACCCTGACAATGAAATTCAAAAACGCCCGTTACATGTCAACTTACCAATATTTCCATGTAATATATTTGTAACTTCACCGTTAAGTCAATATTAGTGTTCTATCACATCGATGAAAATTAGCTAAAAAAGACTAATACAGGACGTTGCAAAATATTGCCTAGAGAATAATTGTAGGGCTGATTCTATATCAAAGGATATGAAATATATTTCTATTAAACATAGGGCTACAAATGCTATATGACCAATATACAGGGTGTTAATGTTTAAAAATGAATACCTATCATACTAACACATTATAATTTTTTCCTGTTCTTAGGTGATATAAAATTTCGGGTTAAAACATCTTTTGAAACCTATGAAAAGGACGCCGATGAATACTTTAGAATTAGAAAGATCAGCTCAAAAATTGTTGTAAGTGATGGATGGATTAAACTTACGGCAAAAAATCCAGACCTCCAATTTGCAGGTAAATTATTTTATCATAAGGATCGAAAAATATTCAATCACTAACGCAGGGTGAGTCACGTTTATATTAGCTCTGGCATTCGCTGGGCATAATATAAAAATATTTGGGCAATTTACAGGATATATTCAAAAGATTCTCTAGTTACTCAGCATTATTTTGGGGACATTTCAGTACATTGAGTAATTATTATTATTAGGCAAGGACTCCATAGTTTAAAAAAATGTTCTAAAACTTGATTCACACTGCATAGCAAGATCTGCGTAATCTGCAGATTCCAATCAATTGCTACTACTCCACTCCTAATATTAACGAATATGTTCTTTGCAGCTGATATAATTTCAAACTTCTTTAACGAGAACCCTCAAAGGGTACTGGAAGCAGTTAATCCCATTTTCGTAGAAACTTTTAACGAGCTCTTCAAGGTAGTTGCCGATCAAATATTGGCAAATATGAAAGCGTCAGAGTGGCTGCCTGCTTAAACGTTGTTATTTTAAGTAATAAAATTAAGTATTTCTTTAACAGGCATCGCAAACTGTGTTAAGTAAGTGTGTAATATTTATCGTAGCACTTCTTTTTTTTCTTCACTTCTTCACTTCTTTTTTTTCTTCACTTCTTCACTTCTTTCTTCTTTTCACTTTCTTTTTGGTTTTCTATATTATCAAATTATAATACAATTTTTAGTGTTTGAATTGGAGTAAAGAAGTGCATAAACTCGCTGTTTTAAAATATGATACAAAAACTCTTTTAACGATAGTTTAAGATTATATTTCTTTGGGACGCTCCTTTCCAAAATTATAATGAAACTTTTGCAAAATTGACTTTTTAAAAAAAAAGGACAAATTTTAAAGTACAATGACACCTGATGAAAAGTATTTGTCAAAACAAACATGCTTAGGCAAGCACTATACCATTTAAATGATCTGCAATGGATGTGCAGACCCAAGAGATATTTAAGATTGTAAGAGTTCCTTAGGCCCACTCTACACAAATCTAATCTAGATCCAAATTCGACGCTGGACTATATGATCTAGGGCTCCCCTGAAGGAACCAGGAATGTGTATACTAAAGCAAACTATTTTTCAATGTTAATTATTAAGCATTAATAATTAGCCCCTAAGTTTTGATTAAAAAAGGAGGCACCCTATATAAAAAAAACAATCAAAATCTTTTTTTGCATAATATATTAATGAAAATATCCTTATCAACTGAACTGATCAAACTTCGAGACGTATAATGAAAATTTATAGCTTATATTTGGAGTTAAATATCTTAGAAAATAAAAAATGTATTTAGGTGTGACAAACATAATAAATAGGCTCATGCCTAAATTATCGTGCGAGAGTATTTGAAGTTCCAAACTATAAGCTTCTAGCAAGTAATGAACCTATCTCTTTTTATATATGAATGGTTTGCCTTGGATGGAACTTAAAATGTCCTTGTATCATCGTGCAAGGATGCACCTATTTGAACATGTTACCCCCATTTAAATATATCTCCTATTTTTAGAGATATTTAACTTGAAATATAAGTTAGAAATTTTATTTATGTGTTTCGACGTTCCCGTAGTTCATTTCTCTTTTCTTACTTACGATACCTACTTAGATAACTTTAGCACTCTTAGTCAACAATTAACAAATATCTTGTATCAATCAAAATGTGATAAATTATAAGACAACCCTTAATACAATAACATCACTTTACACATTTCATTTTTTTCCATTCATTTAGGGCAGTGATATTGACGTTTTTATAATATATTAATTTCAATAAAAGCAGACAGGACCTATGTCAACCCTGAATTTTTGGCCTATTTTTCCAACATCTCTAAGTCCAATATCCATGACTGGCAGCCTTGAAGGTTTATCAGTTGTAAATTCTAATACTGTTTTAGCCCATACATCTTTGTGATACTGTATCGGAAAATAAAAAATAATTATGTATAGAATTTTGGAAGACTTGTTATTTTGCATATTACGTGACCATTACAAGCACACTTATTTTTGAACAAAAAGTCTTTGAAATCGGATACTTATTTCCGAACGGAGGGAGAATTATTTATGCACAATGCAAAATTTTACAAAATACACTAACTAGTAATAACATACCTTGCACTCATCCAAAAGAGCTTCATATCGCATAGAACCTTTCGGTGTAATTTCAACGTCACTATAACTCATTAATTTTAGGCCCTTTCGGTAAGTGTGTTTAGTAACGTCATAGTAAGCAACAGAGTTTCGACAATGGTAGGTAATATTTTGTGTGGCCTTTGATGATAACAAATGTAAATAACCAATCTGAGTGGAATCGGCTTTGTAATTAATCTGTGAATTTAAGAGATATAATAAAACGAATACGAAAATATTTTAATTACCTTCAATCCGTCCTTTATCTCTGACAGCCAAATATCGGGTTCACTTCCAATGTGATTTAACTCCGGTGATATTGCAGGGCTTGGCAATATACAAGAAGCTTTTTTAGTCATGTCACAGTGAACCAAAATGGAATCTCTAGGATCACCATCATTAGGGTCTATCCAATATTGCCCTAAAATAGGTATTGAATATTCTGACAAATTTCCTTGAAGGATTTTTTTCTGATAAATTTATTGTAACTATTACTAAAAAATCAATAAAAATGAAATTTTACTAAATGCTTTAATCTTAAAGTTAGGACGAAGAAAGATTACAATACGCGGTACATTTAGTAAAATAAACTAATAGAAAGAACTTTTTTGATTTTTGACAACTAGTTTATATTTGTTTACATGGTATAAAAATGCATTTTTTCCATTTGAATGGCATACATAGATTTTTTGTTTTACTTTTTAAACATTTCGATATTTAAAAACGGAATGCATTTTATCATCCATTGTAATTTAAAATTACGTATACCATTAAAAAAAAACACAAAATTTTGTAATATCTAAAAAAAATGTATCTAAAGAAAGTAGTAATTATTTTTAGCCGCATATTATATTTCAAAAACATTTAAATGAGAACTCATCATTTTCCAGGCAATGTGACTGTCTAAAATTGTGCGCTTTTTTGTTATGAGGAGTTTTTCACGTTGAATATGGCAGTACGGGTGATGTGAAAATAACTGTGTGTGAACTGTTATTTTGCACACTGCTGTTTTCAAAGTATGAAGATGCCTTGAAATCTTAAGTTTAAGATCTTATTTTTATCAAAATATCGTCAAAAAATATTTAGTTTCCGGCTCATGTGCGAAACCTCTTTGGTAGTCTCAATTGATTCTTTTAATCGTGAGCCACTTTTTTTATTCGAATGTTCAAACGCAATGTCACCAGATTACTATTTTTTGCACTTGATTCAATAATAAATATTTTATAGGATATTTTCGCTGCTCTGTGTTTCTTGATGAAAATGTTTTAATTGACAATTGTCCTAGACAAATAAAAATATAACTGTATTACCACTGGGATAATCAGGATACGCCGCCAAAATGTCTCTGCATGTACGCCCAGGATTCTTCTGTTCTCCATTTGGTCTTTTGTATTTCTCAAACGAAGCTTTCAGGTGTTCATAAGCTTTGGTGATGAGATCTTTAGTTTCTTCAACTGACAATTCTTTGCCAAAGATTCTGGGTACGTACGGCTCATCAGACAGCGGATCTGGTCCTTTCTGGGTATTTGTATTTGCCAAAATTGCAGCTAAAGATGCAGCATCGTAACCTATTCCTTCTCCTGGTGGTCCTGGTAATCCAGGTGGTCCTAGCAATACAATTAAAAATTTAAAAAAATATATACTATTGACATTTGAAGAGGAAATAAATACGTTCATTCACCAATGACACTTTTTATTACCTGGTTGCCCTGGGGGTCCTGGCCTCCCTTCGCTACCAGGCTCTCCTCTTAAACCAATAGCACCGGATGGACCTGGTGGGCCAGGGTTGCCATCACGCCCAGGGAATCCTCTCGGTCCTACGTCACCATCTTTGCCTGAACTTCCAGGCGAACCTGAATTTCCCTTTTCTCCAGATACTCCTGGTGCACCCGGGAGACCCTAAAAATTATACAATGAATAGATAAATTCTTAAATACGATAAGTATATTTTTATTTGTTAACATAATAAACTGGTTTTGAGTCATTTCAAACCTTGAAAATAAACGTACCTGCAAACCCATTAACCCTGTATGACCTTTAGCACCTTTTGGACCGGGCTCACCGGTATCTCCTTTACGTCCTTGCACTCCAGGAGGTCCCTGCTTTCCTCTTTCTCCGGGTCGGCCCTCTACCCCTTGAGGGCCCGTTTCTCCAATCGGGCCCCTTTCACCAGTTAAACCTATTGGTCCTGTTGGACCTGGAGGCCCCTACATACAAATAGATAAGCATCATCTTCAGATAAATGTGCATTAATTTAATTAGCTGTAGGGTGTCTTTCAAAAATTTCGGAAAGGTGAACTTATCCACTTACGTAGTAATCGATACTTACAGGCAATCCTGTGAGACCTGTATTTCCTGGGGCTCCGGGTAAACCCTGTGGACCTTTATCCCCAGGTCGTCCACTTATTCCCGGTGGTCCGATCTTTCCGGGTGAACCTAAAATGTGTGTCAATTTTACAATCACAAGCAAACGATCAGAGATGTCAGTTTTAAAATCTAAGAGCAAAGGGCTTTTCATCAAAATTAATATTTTAAGGGTATTGCAGTAGAACACATTATGTTAAAGGTTTTTGGACGCTCTAAAGCTATTGAAATAAATAATAACAATAATAATCAACATAAATTTTTACTTTTGTACCAGATTCCACTTGATTAAAATTTCACATTGTGCATCTATTACCACCAATGTGCAATAAGACAAATTGCAATGAGGTAATTAATGCACTTAATACCACAATGGCAATTTCACTATCACTTTACCTTCTGGGCCTTGGTCTCCAATAGGTCCTGTTATTCCTGGCGGTCCAACCATCCCTTGGGGGCCTGGAGGACCTTCTTGTCCTGGCTTTCCTGGAACACCTGGTTCTCCTGTGGAACCAATATGTCCGATAGGCCCTTTGTCTCCTTGAACTCCGGGAAGACCAGGTAAACCTGAAAGCCATTTTAAGTACCTTTAAAACTAAAATATTCTTAACAGGAAGATAACATAGAAATTTTTAAGTTATGGGTAACGCTGTGCCATATACATGTAGGAATATATTTCTTGTATAGATACATGCGAGCCTTGTGTATGGAGAAAAATTATACAGAAAGTTTTGTTTTTGATTCAAAATTTACTTAAAGAATACTATAACAATATGATTAATATAATTAAAAGTTGACTTTCTGAATCGAATCCTCTCAATACAGGTGAGTTCCAAGTCTGAGCATTCTACAATGACGATTTAAATATCAAACATTCTCTCATAAACAAACTGATATTTTGGGTTTAAAAAATGTTTGCTCCCTTTTTGTATTGTTTTGAAAAAATCCTTAAAAACGTGAAACAAGAAATGTTTACTTAATTAATTCTATAAGCAAAAGGTATACAGAGGTATCATATAAATATTTCTCACATGCATACAGGTAATTGAAGGCATTCTCTCATCAGAATTGTTCCACTCGCTCCTCTCCGATGCAAATTTATCACCAATAATAGATAATTCAGTAAAAACTTCTCCTTTAACTCGAAATGTTCCTCCTTGCATATATAGGCAGTTACTACTTCAATTTTTACTACCTCTCTCTCCAGAAGGACCTTGCGGCCCAGGTGGACCAGCAACACCAGAATGGCCATCAGACCCTGATTCCCCTTTAGGACCTTCTAAACCTGGAAGTCCTGGAGGACCTTGGAGCCCGGGATTTCCTGGTCTGCCTTGATCACCTTGATTGCCTTTGATACCTGACACACCTGGTGAACCCGGTTGTCCTGGATTACCGGGATGTCCCTAGTAAAACGTTAATATGGATAATGATCGTAGAGTTAATATGTGACATCTATTGATTTATATGTAACAGCTAATTTACGCTACGATAGCGTCAATTTTATTTCTGATTTCTAGTTATACAGGGTGGACCAATGAAAACGAAACAAGGCCGATTTTTCATATTTACCACTCAAAAAAAAAATCGCTGAGACCTGTCGATTTTTATTTCGAGGGGGAAATCTTTGCGCCCATTTTCAACCTTGCCACTTTCAACTCCTTAGCGGGGGAAAGTGCAACCCTTAAACCTTAAATGAGATTAGAGGTCAAGTGATGCACCATTTTAAAGATCATCGAATTCTCTTTGTAACGCTATCATTTTTTTTAAATTTGATGCAGTAGTTTTCGAGAAATCACGTTATAAATGTTGAAAAAGCCAACATTGAACAAATAATAGTGTTTTTTAATTCGTAACTTACATTAAAAAAAATGTAGGAAAAACCATTCTTTCTGAGCATAGATTTAAATTTCTGATAGTAGTAACTTTACAAAAGGAGAATAATTCAAAACATTTATCTACAATTTTACTGACTTTCTAATTTAACAAATGTTCAAAATGTTGCTCTCCTGCTTCCATACAGAAATAGAGGTTTTATTCAAAACAATCTCGGACGTTTTGAAGCATTTCAGGTGTAATCTTCCGACATTCATCAATGATTTGCTGACGTAAACAATTTAGAGACTGTGGCTGAGTTTTATAAATCTTACTCTTTAAGTCACTCCATAGGAAAAATCTAACAGTCTTAAATCTGGTGATCTTGCGGGCTACTCTACTGGTCCTCTTCGGCCAATCCATCTACTAGGAAAAGTTTCATTTAAGTACTGACAAACAGCAAAAGAATAATGAGGAGGTGCTCCATCTTGTTGAAATGTCAACTCATTCTCATTGTAACGGTCATTATATTCAATAATTTGTGTCAAAGCGGGATCGATAGTATCTTCTAACAATTGCAAGTACATCTCTCCTGTTAGATTTCCTGGTAGAAAAAAAGGACCAACGACACAATCGCCATAAATTCCCACCCAGACGTTTATTTTCTGCGGATGTTGAATGTGAACTTCACGAAATAAATGTGGGTTTTCATCAGACCAATATCAACAGTTATGACGATTAACAATACCGTTCAGAAAAAACGAACACTCATCTGAGAAGCAAATGTTGAATAAGAAATTCGGGTTATTTGTTATTCGTTTACTAATTGTTTCGCAAAATTCTAAACGTCTATGAAAGTCATCTTCACTTAATTCTTGCGTAAGATGAATTTTATACGGATGAAATTTATAGGCTTTAAAAATTCTTCGGATGCTCGTACGGGAGGTGCCAGAAACTGCTTGTAATTACCTGGTACTTAACGTAGGGTCAATATTAACTTGGCCGAAAACAGCAACTTCCATTGCTTCGTTTCCCACTATTTTATTTGCAGCGACTCGTTTCTGATTTGTTACCGATCCTGTTTCCTTAAATGCTACTAGTACAATCACGAACTTCCGGTTAATGTGCTTATCTCGATATAGGTTATTAAATAACTGTACTGTAATATTAGCGCACCTACCGTTTTGTTAATAAAGTTCAATTATCGATACTCGTTTTGCAGTTAAATAAACTGTTTTTAACAAAAAAAATATTGCTTTTAAGTCGAAATAGTCAAAGACAAAATCGTATGAGGTACTAAATGTAAATAAACTGAAGATAAATAATTCATCATATCCACTTCCACAGAGGTAAAAAATGACTTCGTTTATTTTTGTTAGAAGTATGGAATTCCATAGCAGAAATAACTACTAAAATTTCACTGATAAAATTTTAAACAAGACACTTATAAATGATAATGATTTTAAGACTTTAACATGTAAAATAAATCTTTCTTAAAAAAATATCAAAATAGATTGTAGATGCATTTTATTAAGTAATAAAAAAATTAATATTAAATGCTTTTTTGCATCAAGTTAGTTCAAGAGTGATATAAAAAAAACTCATAAAGCACTTCTTACATAAAATCCGTACCAGCTACAAAAATGACGAAATTGTTACATTCGTTCATTGATCGATTTCTTATTAACGTGATTTCTCGAAAACTACTGCATCAAATTCAAAAAACTTGATAGCGTTGAAAAGAAAATTCAATGATCTTTAAAATGAGGCGTCACTTGACCCCTAATCCCATTTAAGGTTTAAGGGTTGCACCTTCCCTCACCAAGAGGTTGAAAGTGGCAAGGTTGCCAATAGGCGCAAAAAATTTCCTCCTCAAAATAAAAATCGATGGGTCTCAACGATTTTTTTTAGTGTAAATATGAGAAATCGACCTTGTTTCGTTTTCATTGGCCCACCCTGTATATTTATAACATGTCACTGTTAAGAACTGTGTCTTATAACATCCCAATCGATGTGACAATCGCGCCATCCGCCATAGAATATGTGTTGTTATATTTATTTACTGGATCTGGCAACAGGGTTTAACGGTTTTGAAAAGCTTGTCAAAGTGAGATTTTTTGGTACTGTTAGTTTGGCAAATAAATGTGTTATACCTATTTGGGTTAAACCAAAGGTAAACCAATGCGTTTTTGTCGTAAAGTGTTTTATTACTACGCGATCTGTGGTAGAGACACAAAAGTACTTCCGCAATGTATTTCATGTGCCATGCCGCAGACGCATTCCAATAAGAAACGCGATTTTAAGATGAATAAGATGTTTTGAAGAAATTGGCAGCGCCATATAAAAGATTCTTGGTGGCACTTGTATAATTCGTACTCCAGAAAATACTATGAGATCATTTAAATTTCATATCTAGCTAACTGTGGAATTTTACACAAGAGAAATAGAAGATAAAAAGTAGGTCGTAGCTTGATCATATGCCGCAAAATATGGTGAAAATGAATTTTTGGTAAAGGAGTCGAGTGAGGTTAGTTCAGGTTAGTATTTATTTTTAATTTCTAAGATTTCAATTAAACATTAAGGCTATTTTTTAATAACACAAGTCTAATTGTTTGAAAAATTTACAATAATTGCTGAAAATTTTGTCTATCCACAAATGTAGGCCCTTTTTGCGAATTCTGTGATAGGTACCATAAGATAAGTCTATCTGCTGTAACAATCTCCTCGAGGAAGTATTTGGATTTTCATGCATTATCTGTCTTACATTTTCTACAGTGTTCGGAGTTCGGTTTTTTGGTTTTCCACTGCTCGACTTTCTTTGAATGCTGCCGGTTTCATGGAATAAATTTACAACATACTTCAGTGTATTTGCGAAGTTCAGTTCATCTGTTACAACTTCAGGGATTTTTTCACGAAATTCTCGAAAACAGGGTTGAACTTCATAAATCCATTTTCCATTAATTTGATGTCCATTACGAAAATAGGCTTCAAACATTAATGTTTCCTGCTTATCCGTGAACACCATTTTGCAGTACGTACAGGAAACCGAATTTAAACAAACGACACTGTGGTCTCAAAAAAGACCAATTTTTTCATAAAACGGATAAAATTAATAAAATAACAACGAAAAGAATACAAAAAAAGCAAAGGCCGAATGGTAAATAATCAAAATAATAAATAATGATTGGCTAAATGTCTCCGAAAAAAGTGTTTCGATATGAAAAATTAGCAAATGATGTAGGTTACTTAGGTAACCAAATATACACAAACAATAATCGACATACGTTCTTTTCTTCAACAAATTCCACAGCTTAGTAGATATGCAAATTTAAATGATCTGTCTGTATAATATACAGGGAATGATGATCAAATTGTTTAATATGGTATTCTACCAGTCATTTTAGGAGGGGATCTTCGTATGAAATTTTTCAATTTGGGTTTTTCCTGTAGAGATATTCGAGTTTCAAAATGGCGAAAAATAATCATCTTTCTCTTTTTTCTTAAAAATGGTAACACTTAGAAATTTCAATTTTGATACACATTATCAGCTGTTCAACTTTATTTTTTAGTAGTGTTTTTCTGTGATTCACGTTTTTGGAGAGCTGGAATCAGCAATTCCTAATTTTATTTCTTTCAGAACTTTTTTCTGCAATAGCCGATTTCGATAAAACTTTTTTTTAAAACACTACACATAATTTTAAAACTTTTTTTACTCTTATCATTTTTGCATATGACCAACAGTTGGCGTAAAAAAAATCGTTTTTCTTACCCTATTAGGTATCTTTTCGTCACCGGTTACTGATAAACGCAGTAGGCGATTGTAATGAAAAGAGTGTTGGTGTTGTCAACAAAATTGTCCAAATTGCGCCTTTCTTATTTTTCTTAAGTTTACGTCTGAGAGATGAAACCGATATTTAACTAACCAGGAATTAACAGCAAAAATTGAGAAATAAATAATTTAATTAATTATTAGCAATATAAATAAATTGAAATAACTGTATCTAATCCCCCAGATAATAATAAAATTTAGGTTAAATGTTCAAAATGGTCGCCGGCACATTCTTGCCATAAGTAGAGAAGATGCCTAATAGGATAAGAAAAACGATTTTTTTTACGCTAATTGTTGGTCATATGCAAAAATGATAAGAGTAAAAAAGTTTTAAAATTATGTGTAGTATTAAAAAAAAAGTTTTATCGAAATCGGCTATTGCAGAAAAAAGTTCTGAAAGAAATAAAATTAGGAGTTGCTGATTCCAGCCCTCTAGAAACGTGAATCACAGAACAAACATTACTAAAAAATAGAGTTGAACTAGCTGATAATGTGTACCGAAATTGAAATTTCTAAGTGTTACCATTAAAAAAAAAAATGAAAGATGATTATTTTTTGCCATTTTGAAACTCGAATATCTCGACAGGAAGGACCCAAATTGAAAAATTTCATACGAAGATCGCCCTTTAAAATGGCTGGTAGAATACCATGTTAAAGATTTGACTATCATTCCGTAACAATCTGTATAACATTTTAATATATCATGCTTTTCAAAATGTTCATACATTCTAAGTTAATGCTAAATACCAAATACTAAGAACCAATATATCAAGAAACAACTCAAAATAAATTTGGTAAAACAGTAGTGATTGTCAAATCAAAGATTAAATAACTGCTTCATTGCCTTGACAGCAATTTTCATTGCCAACTTACGTCCAAAAAATTAATACCTTGTATTTTCGTAATTTTCGATAATAAATAATAAAGTTATATGTATCGTTGAAAAGGTTTGAAATTGTCTATTTTTTTAAGCCATGGCCACGTATGATTAATACAATATTTGAAAAAAATTAAATTGTAGCAATTTGTAAGAAAATGATAAATAGCAGAAAAATTTTGAGCACTCCATTCGATTCTTTTAAAAAAAGTGCTATAATAATATTTTTATGCAATTCCAATATTTTAATAAATAAGAAAGTTATTGGTGATTTTCAAAATGACCAAAAATCGAAAAACCTTCTATACCTTATTGGGCTGTGACGATATCGGGAAATGATTTTTGACATTAGACATTTCTCATAAATCGAGCTCGTGACATCTAAATCAGTTTTCTTGTATTTAGTCAGGAAATAAGTTTTTCCTGTCAAAACACTCCAAATTGAAACACCCTGTACACGAATCTTAGGACTGTAGTACCAGGTCTTATAAAGTGGCGAGGCGCTGCCTTTATTTGGTTATTGCTCGTTTTTATCCATATAATTTAGTACCTAAATCGTTAGTGTTTTTCAATAAAGCTTAGTTAAAGTTAGAAAGGTTGTTGGTTGTTTATACACGAAACAGTATTTCTGAGACTACGAACTCCTGGTGGTTCAAATGTGATTATCTAACTCGTAATTGCCTTGACGATTATTTTTTACATTCCCCGATTCCATTACGATTTGCGCAATACATACATTTTGGCCGTACGAAAAAGATCATATAATCTTGTGGCCAAGTCAAACCGAAAGCCTACTATTGGAAGCCAGAGTAGGTTGAGTTATTTGCGATGCGTTGTGCCCATTATTGATTTGTTTACGTTCTTAAGGAGTTTTCGGAAAAATCTATTTAAATATTTGTTCGTTTCAGAAAAAGTATCAATATGTACGTACAAAAACCCTTTCCTTCCTTATTTTTATGAATAAGCGAGATATCTGGTAAAATCATCAAATTCTTGACACTCTACCCATATACATATAAATAATTTGAATAGGAAATAAGAAATTTCTAGTTTTTGATTCTTTCAAGATTAAATAATTTTGTATTACCAATGACCTCACTTCGTTCCCGAGTTGCGAAGAAAGTTAATCACTCTCAACTTCCAATACATAAAGCTATTTACGTGTAAGACAATAATCGTATCAGAATAATGTTACCGCCTGTCCTGGTTCTCCATTTCGGCCTTGAAGTCCTATGGGCCCCGTGTCACCACGTGCGCCCGTTTCACCTCTAGCTCCTTTTGCCCCTGTTAGCCCTATAGGCCCTTGTGAACCTGGTTCACCCGGTCGCCCAATAGGCCCTGGATTACCTTGAAAACCCTGTAAATAGCTAATAATTACTCTATCGCCGAACTTGCCCATTTAATACCTTGGTACCAAGAGGACCTCTTTCACCCTTGACTCCCGGTAACCCAATCAAACCCGGAGGTCCTGGGAATCCTTGAGGACCCGTTTGGCCAATCTAGCAGATACACTATACTATGTAAACCTGCCCGCTTAATTTAATTATCTTCTATTACCGGTCCTCGTTCTCCTGGGCTTCCAGAGGCACCTGGTTCTCCTTGAAGGCCTGGCGTACCTGGATCACCTGGACTAGCAGGTTCTCCGGGTGGGCCTGGTAATCCTGATGGGCCAATGAGTCCTCTTTCCCCTTGACGGCCTTCCAACATTCAAAAAATGTGTAAATTTATTTCATGATTTTACTATATTATTATATGTAGGTTTTCCTATAGTTGTCTAGGGTTTTTATTTTGAATAATAGGGTTTATTGAATAAGAAACGGATTCAAATGTAGGATAACAGTTCTGGTGAGCCACTCGAAAAGAAAGAGAACCCTCTAGATTCGGGGCGCTCTTAAATACTCCACTAAAGGTAATCAAAACAGTGTCGTACCCCCTGGTGTGTAGACACTAGATTTCGTCGTTAAGCGTCGTCGTCGTCACCCTCAGTTCTGGAGTCAACAGCTTGGTTCTTCTTCGTCGTAGTCGTCGTCGTAATTGCCCAATCGCACCCCTTGGTATATAGATACTCGATTTCGTCGTTTCGCTCTTTCACTAGTTCCTGGATCTCATCTGGTGTCTCTTCTTGCTCACTATTATCACTTTTGCTTCTTATCCCGGACGAGCCCCCAAAATGTAAGAGAACCCTCTTTCTTTTCGAGTGGCTCACCAGAACTGTTATCCTACATTTGAATCCGTTTCTTATTCAATAAACCCTATTATTCAAAATAAAAACCCTAGACAACTATAGGAAAACCTACATATATACACGAGAATAATTATAATACTAATAGTAAGTATATAGAATACAAGACTCCAAGCATTATCACTATCGAATCACGTGCAATACGACAAAACTAAATTTAATTAGAGTCACAGAGATACAAGACATTAGAAGGAAAAAAATCTAATATTTACAAATAATGGTACAGATTTCGTAATAAAAAGCAGTGACCAAACAAACTTAATTTCGTAAATTTTGTGTAAATCGGATCATATTGCGAGGCCTCGCCTCGATATTCCAGCAAAATCTTAGTAGTTACACAAAATAGGCATATCCAAACTGGCTACATAAATAGTTATTATTAGGAAAAAATAAAAGCTATAAATATATTCCTTGATTTTTTTAATACTTAGCATAACTGAAAATAACGACTTTTTAGTTATGCCAATTTTACAGTAAAACTATTGAGCGAAATGATTAATAATTGTTATTTGGAAAAGTATTCCTACCTGGAGGACCTTCTGGACCCATGGGTCCAAAAACTCCCCTTTCGCCTTTCTCGCCTTGTTGACCTGGTTGACCTCTAAGACCGGGTAGACCAATTAACCCTGGTGGACCTTGATGTCCTTTGATTCCTCTTGGCCCAGGCACGCCCTAAATGTGTTTAGAGCCACGATAATTTTTTAAGCATTTAATCACATATGTATTAAACTTATTTACAATGTAATCACTCGGGTCTTTCCTTTCTTATATTCCTCATTTTGCAAAAACAATATGAATTTGATCAAACTAATACTAGAGTGAATACATATCCTTTACATTCGTTTAAATTGTTCAAGTAGAATTTTCTATTTTTACCTGTTTTCCTAGATTGGGGAAAATTGTATACATGGAATGTATTTATTTAATATTTATTTGATACTTTTTATTGACGAAACCTGAAAATATAGGTAATAGCGAAAGAAAATAACTTTTTTGCCATGACATGACGTTATTATCCGTTAATAAGAAATTTATGATCTTACCGGAGGACCATCCAACCCTTGAGCTCCTGCTATTCCTTTGGACCCAGGTGGTCCAGGCTGCCCAACTGGACCCCTCTCACCTGGAAATCCTCTTTCACCTCTAATACCTGCCGCGCCCTGAAGACCAGGAGGACCTTGTAGACCTATCTCTCCATCCTTTCCTGGCGGTCCAGGATTTCCTGGATTTCCCGGAAGTCCCTAAGGAAATTAGCAATTAGAGTCAAATGATTGAGTTGATGGAATAGCGAAAGGTAAACGTATAATACAGGGTATTTCAGAACTATGGGATCAAACTTGGCAACTTGAAATTGTTCAGGGTAACAATAAAATACATCTGAGTATAAAAATCCGTGTCCGCAAATGTCTACCTAACTATAACTAAGCTACGGCGTTATGATGTTTTAAGACAGTTATGTGCAAAAATGTATTTTATCGAGTTTTAGTACGTTTTATTTTAATTTGCTTGCACAAAATAACACTACAAAAATGATTCAAAATGTGGCCCCTGAACTTGGTTGCACCTGTTTAAACGACGTACATACATACATGTTTTCTACAGTCTTGTCTAAAAATTTTAATAATCATTTTGAACGACTTTAGATGCCGCAATGATTGCTGCAATCAAGTCTTGCTCTGGTTCCACTGATGTTTTATCAACCAGACTTTACATGTTCCACAAAAAGAAATCTAAAGTATTAAATCGAATGACCCAGGAGACCACGGAACCGGACTATCTTTGCCGATCCAATGTTGTCCGAACTGACGATCGAAATGTAATGCATTCAAGTTAAAGGATGACATTTTGAGCAATTACTACAGTATTATTTTGTATAAACAAATTAAAATAAAAAGTACTAAAACTCGATAAAATACATTTTTACACATAACTATCTTAAAGAATCTTAAGATCGTAGCGCCTTAGGGAAACATTTGTGAGCAAGGGTTCTTATACTCAGATGTCTTCTATTGTTGCACTGAACAGTCCCTAGAAGTTTGATCTCGTAGTTCTAAAATACCCTATATACTGATACTTCTAGTTGAAATGCATCCCTATAATCAACCATTTTCACTTAATCAACTTAAAAAATATTTTATTTCAAGATACTCGGAAAATTGATGTTCATTCTTTTAAGTTGCTACAAACCCCAGTTAAATTGACTAACTGAATCATGGGCATCAACTCCTAGACATTTATGTATTTATGTACTGGAAATTCCTAGGATTAATGTTTCGAGTTCTTACTATAAACAATCCAGCAGCTTTTCTCATTTTTTCGTTTTTTCGATGGAGGTTAATTTTTAACTTAACTAAACATTTTTAAAAATCTATTGTTTTCATTTTTGAAAACGATAGGTTTTCGGGTGTTATTTGAAAATTTTAGATTTCAACTTATTTTTCGGACCAAATTTTAATCCTCCATAAGTCTCTTATCATAGTCAGTTACAATTAATTAATTAATTTTCTATGCTGAAATCAAATTAGTGTTATCTGAATTCATACTTGAAATCCTCTTGGCCCTGCAACACCTGAGGGTCCTCTTTCACCATCATGCCCCTGTAAACCAGGTGGTCCCTGCGGTCCAGGTGCACCTTCTTTTCCTGCATCTCCTCTAGGCCCTGGAGAACCTTGAGGACCAGGTTCTCCATCTTTCCCAGATTCTCCCTGATAAATAGATATACTATAGTACAATAATTTTAAAAGACGCAGAAAAAATTTAAACGAAAGTAAGTACCAACATTAGTAGTTTACTAATTAAGCTTCCTTTATTGGTCGTAGGACATATGACGTCGGAACATATTCAAATAATTTTTACTATTATATGATGTCTTATCGGTTATAGATAACTTGTTCACTTAGACCATCTTCTTGTGTAATGACGGATGCATGGGAATGCAAGATCGAGCAAGTCACTGAACATGTACAGCATAGTGTATAGAAAGTGAACTTTAGATGATTTTGTACATACGAGGTGTATTCAAAAAATAACGGCAATTTTGTAATTTTGTGGGCTGTATTAATTCTATTTATGCGATTTTTCATTAGTTGTGTTGGTAAACATATCTCTGAACAATATGTACCATATATTGATAGACATATTGGAAGTTTAGTCTATTGACAACTGTCAAAAAGGTTAAATTGTTTAAAACACGAGCGGCGATCTTTGAAAAATGGATCAACGAATTTGCATTAAATTTTGTTCCATAAATAGAATAAAGTGTAGTTAGGTTTTAGAAATGTTAAACTTAGCATTTACTGAGTCCATTTTGAGTAAAATAATGGTTTACAAGGGGTATACGCGTTTTCAAGAAGGCCGTGAAAACGTCGAAGACGATAAACGCACTGGGCGACCAAACACATAAAAAACCTATGAAAACGTAGAAAAAGCAGAAGACATGGTTATATCCATTCCGATATATTGTTGAATTATACTCAGAGATGTTGCTGAAGATGATATATCAGTTGGCTCATGCCATGAAATTATTTCGCATGTTTTGGATATGAAACATATGATTGTAAAGTTTGTTCCAAAATTGTTGAATTTCCAACAAAAACAGCAGTGAATCAAAATTGCTCAAAAATCGCAATATGTAATCGACAACAATACAGAATTACTGAAACGTATCATAACAGGTATTGAAACGTAGAGACTAAGACTCTTTGTTTTACTTATTTATGTCGGGAACGTAGTTCCAAAGCACTACCAAAGTAACACTTTTTGTAGACTCATCCATTATTAAAACCTTATCAGTCATTTCCGCAAATGATAAAAAGTCTTGTCTGTTTGTCATTTTCGTTTGTCCGATTAGTATAAATGTAAATAAGTGTGTATGATAGAGTAAGATCTATCTTAAATGTCATGTTATGAGTAAGACAATTTAGTAGTCATGTTGACAAGATCCTAACAAAACATCTTCGCATCAGTGCAACAACACCAAGTATTAAAACAACAATCAAGTGTGCTTTGGAACCACGTTCCCGACATGAATAAAAAATGGAAGCCACATATTGCAGGGCAATAAGCTAAAATATCTTCTAAAGTAAACTGTAAATGAAAGTTTTACAATAATGAAGAAATCCAAATAAAGAAAGAAGTAATTTGAATAACTAAACAAATGCACCATTAACGTGGGCAAAAAAAATTTGGGAGGAAAACGTTTACACGACCCTCCATTTTCCCCATTGTTTTTCTAAATTTTTTTACCCAGATCATAAGAAATGTGTGCCTAATCAAACTATACATCACTGCAAAATTTGATTAAAATACGTTAAGAAACATCCTAGTTATTAACAAAAGTATTTTTTTTGTGCTGACTTCAACACCCTGTACAGTGTATATGAAGCGCTAAAGAAAAAAATGCCATAAGGAAAATAATTATTTTCGCATAAGAAATCTCCGGTTATTGGATTGGCCTACTAATACGAGACATCTTGCATATCGTTGAAAAAGGTTTAAAATTGTATATTTTTTTATGCCATGGCCACATATGATTTATAGTTGAAAAAATGAAATTGTAGTAATTTGTAAGAAACCAGTGAAGAGCAGAAAAAAATTGAGCCCTCTATCCTCTCAAAAAAGTGCTATATTTTTAACGCAATTCTAATATTTTAATAAATAAGAAAATTATTGGTGATTTTCAAAATGGCTAAAAATCGAAAAACTTTATTTATCTTAATAAGCTACAACAATATCGGGAAACAGTTTTTAACATCAAACATTTTTCATAAATCGAACTCGTGGCACCTAAATCAGTTTTCTTCTATCTAGTCAGGAAATAGGTTTTTCCTGTCAAAACACTCCAAATTGAAACACCCTGTAGGCCATGAGGTTTTGCCTCAAGGTCAAACGGCCCACAAAGAATATTACCTCTAAGTTCAACGTCATTTTGCGTGAAGCAATTCGAAAAAAACGCCCGGATTTATGGTGAAAAAATTCGTAACTGCACCACGACAATAGGTCCGTTTCATTGCTTGTTTATGAATTTTTGGCCAAAAACAATACTGTAATGATACCGCAAGCTTTATATTCACTAGATAAAGCTCCCTGCGACTTCATTTTGTGACCGAAGGTAAAGAGAACTTTAAAAGATCGGCATTTTGCAATTATAAATGCAATTAAATGCTCGTCACTGCAAAAGCTAAACAGTATTCCAAAGTTTGAGTTTCAAAAGTGTTTCGGGGATTGGAAGAAGCGCTAGCATAAGTGTATTTTAACTAATGGGGCCTATTTTGAAGAGGATAAAATTGACGTAGTCGAATAAATAAAAAATTTTTCAAATATTTAAAATGTCTGTTTTTGTTTGAACATACTTCGTATGTATGTATGTTAGGTGACCAGACTCATCTATGATTTTGTCGTCAACGTCGCAGAACATGAATAACGTTCAGCTGCTATAGTATAAACGCCGGCATCGGCGGCGCTACGTTTAGCTTTAAAACCAGACGTACGATAATTACTCCTATTCAAAATTTCTCTACTCATTATTAATATTAATATTAATAATTGTTGGCACATGTTCAGTTTTTTGAAACGTCATGTCATATATACCGGCAGTCCTTTGTCGCCCGTTGGACCTATGGGGCCTGGAATTCCTTGAATGCCTTGGATACCTGGCTCCCCAGGTTTGCCATCCTGTCCAGGTAAGCCTCTGTCTCCAGGTGATCCCGCCTTGCCTGGTAAGCCGGAGCGTCCAGGCAATCCCCTGAGGCCTTGAATTCCGAGTTCGCCGGGTCTTCCCATTTCACCTTGAGAGCCTTTAGGTCCAGGGGCTCCCTGAGATCCTGTAGCTCCTGCTTGTCCTAAGTAAATTTGGGCAAGTATTGCGTTTAAACAACCTTTGAGAATAATTTTAGGAAAAAGTTTTGAACATTTTCAGCCGTGACACAGGGTATTTGTTAGACGGTTTGACGAAAGTTTTTGGGTGACAGGATAAATCCTTTGGAACCAATTTAACTTAATGTACCTCTATACAAAACCTCATAATTTTTGAGATATGATTTTTTTCCAATTTTCCATGAATTTCACAAAATTTGAAATTTAATCTTTAATTAATAACTTTATTTTTAATAGTGCTATCGACTTGGACTAAACTTATTCTCTAGCGTAAATTTATGCCTCTTCTAAATAAGCCATAAATATTAAAATTAAAAATAAGTAGTAAGTTAGAAGGCAATGAAAACATGATAGAGATTAAATTATTCAAATAAAATTTTTAATCCAATTAAGATTTGTCCAGATCTTCAAATGCGACAAAAACTTATTTATTTTGTGTCGCATTTAAAAATATGTTACATGTCACATAAAGTTTACGAAACCTAATAAATTTGACGTCATTTAAAGAAAAGGATAATGCAAATCAATATACTTTTTTAACATTTATTAAAGATTGTGTTCAAATTGAATTCCATCATAGCCTATACAAGTTTTACATCTTTTTCGCATTTCGGCGGTCACATCTCTTCTTTCACATTTTGAAATGCAACATTAATTTTTCTTCGTAATTTTTCTCAAGCTTGAATTAGTTGATTGTAAACTAACACTTTGGACGTCCTCAGATGTACGAATGTAATGGAGTTAATTGTGGAGACCTTGCTGGTGATGATACAGTGCCGTTTCTACCGATCCACACATCAGGAACGATTTTATCTTAGTACTCTCTTACAATTTTTCGATGGTGTGTTAGACAACCACAATTTTGAAATACTATGAATCTATCTTCTTCTAAAAATTGCACGGTATTTGATAATTCTTGAAGATCATTTATAACAAAATCAAGGTAATTTTTTCCATTGGGGTTGTCTGGAAAGTAATGTGGCTCGAGCATACTGCCAATGCTGTCAGCCCAAACATCCACGTTGAATTTTATTTTGGAGAAATGAAATGAACAAAAATTTAAAAAAAGAAATGTGTCTTCGAATATTTACCGTCGAAAATCGAAGAAGATGTAGGCAATGGTGGAGCTCAATTTCAAAAAATTATTTGTTAATTTTATTAGATTTTGAAATTGAATTTATTAGGTTTTGTAAACTTTATGTGACATGTAAGAGATCATTAGATACGGCACAAAATAAATAAGTTTTTATCGCCTTTGAAGATCTGAACGAATCTTGGTCAGAATAAAACGTTATTTTTAATAATTTAAACTCTACCACTTTTTCATTTCCTTCTAACTTACTACTTATTTTTGTTTTTATTATTTTAATTTTAATTTTTATAGATTATTTAGGAAAGCCATATATTCACATTATAGAATAAATTTAGTTCAAGCCGATAGTCCTATTAATAATAAAGGTATTAATTAAAGACTAAATTTAAAATTTTGTGAAATTCGTGAAAAATCACAAAAATAGTCATGTCTTGAAAATCATAAAATTTTATAGAGGTAAATTTGGTTAAATCGGTTCCAAACTACTTCCCCTGTCATCTAAAAAATTTTGTCAAATCGTTTGCCAAATACCCGGTATAATAAATACACCTACGGATTGAATTAACCATTATTCTATCAATCCTACCTACTCTGTCATCGCATATAGGGTAAGGTTTTAAGGTAAGTGATGTTATTAACAAAAAAATAGAAGAATTCATAAATTTATCTTTTAAAACTTCAATTCCTTCCAAATTTAAGCGACTTTCTAACTTGTTGATAATTTTCGAGATCCTTTCGCTGGAGGAAGAAAATTAACCGTGAATGTCACTAAAATTCATAATAAATTTTTATTGACCCACTAATTTGATTTCCATACATTTGGATCATTTATTCTTCTGACATCATTTTAATTACAAAAATATCTGTTATGCACCTTTAATTGTTGGCTATTCGTTTACCTTTTGGACCGGGGGCTCCATCCGGCCCTGGTAATCCTGTTACTCCAGTAAGCCCTCGTTCACCTTGAGGACCAGATAAGCCAGGTGGACCTCTATTTCCTCTCCTGCCTCTTTTTCCTTCAGGACCTGTTATTCCGGGTAGTCCTCTAAGACCTTGGGAACCAACTTGACCTTTTTGACCAGATTCTCCTTTGTAACCTCGCTCGCCAGGGACACCCTAATAAAATTAGCATGCTGTAGTTTTTTAAGTAACAAGGAAGTATAATATTTTATTTCCGAAGGTACCAATAAAATTTCGTACGGTTTTTTACAATTACTGTACAGATTAGTTTTTGGAAAGTTGATCTTATCCAAATAGTTATAAAAATCCTAAACAATTCGAAAAGGTAGTGCACGTTAGTAATTATCTAAAATACAGCAAAAATAAAAACTTAAGGAGTCTGAAAACGCATTTTATTAGTGTTAGTTATAGATTTTTGAAATTTTACTAATTTTTAATTCAAACATTGATTAATAACACTGGTAAACAAAAATTTACTTTTTTTGTGTGACATGGATAAAACAAGGTTTTTATTATGAAAAACTCTCCAATAAAGCCGAAACTGGCTTGAGATTTTTTGTATCACCTACAGTTTTTTTGCTATAAGACGTTGTTTTCTACCTAAATTTAACGACAGATGTATTTTACTATTAATTTTAAATATAAATCAAGATGTAATTTTCAACATTTTACGGCGCCATTTTGTTTCTAAAGTATACCTTAACAATGACTAACAATAATCAGCAAGCAAAGTGACATTCGATTTGCCTTGATATCGTTTTTCTATGGTTTCTATTACAGAAATGTCTTGGTGGAACCGTTCCCCATGCTCGTCACTTACTGCTCCCAAATTTTAGGGGAAGATATCGAGGTTGTTTTTCCCGTATGGTTGTAAACGAGATGATATTAATTGTTCAATTAATTCACAATGTTTGTTAACACTATTTATTAATTAATAACAATAAATCTAAAATACGATATGTTCGAATAACTATAATGTAATATATCTAGAGTATTAGTGAGTGTAAATTAAGATGTTGTGAGTGACCGATCGCGATGTGTACCGTCCGAATGTTTGTGGAGAAGAGACCGAGACTTGTCTCATCTTTTTTAACCCCGTCGATGAGAAGTTCGGAAGGGAGGTTTATTGGACTCGACATTGGAAATTTCGGTTGTAAATCAAATAAGGCGAACATCTTGTAATTAGACGCACATCTGTCCTCAGTCCATCTTCGCAACAATCGCGTGAATAAGACAACAATAGGTGCCTTCAAAAACTGTATGACGGCATGAAACTGGACGTGCTATTCATGGTCTTGAACATTCTACGATATCGTGGGAATCTCAATCGCTATCAATAAAACCTTGCCGAAACAGGGCTCACTGAATCGTAAACTAATTTAAAGCATATAACAGAGGTAATAGTCCAAAAAGTAAATTTTGAGAGACATGATATATCCCATTTCTTCATAAGCAATAAGTAGTTTACTCATAATATCTGTGTAGTTGTCAGCTTTCACATTTCCAAGAAAATTTGTAACAATGGATTTAAAAACGCTTCAAGCTCATAATTAAGTTCCATTTAGCATATCGTCATATATCTCATCTTTTATTATTTCCTTTATTTGTAGACCCACAAATATGCCCTTTTTAATTTTTGCCTCACTAACTGTAGGTCTTAGAAATTTTTATTTTATGTAGATACAAGAACTTTTTTCTATACCGATCCATTGCTTTAACAAAATTCTTCATGAGTTCCATTTTAATTTGCAAAGGTGGAAGTAATACCTTTTTGGAACCATTAGTGATTCATTTGTAACGTTTTATAGTTCCGGTGTTAGTATCTGATGTTATGGCGATTCCTTCTGTACATAATGATGATCTCTTTCACGGCTGTCCCATTCGCAAAGGAAACAGCACTATTTGGAATACCCCAATTGCATTTCAGTGTTCAACACATCGAAAATACAATAAAATATAGTAACCGATTCGGAAACCGGTCTACTAATAAACATAATATGATAGGGGACGTATATTGTTTAAATGCAATAAACAGAAACAAACTTGTCTGAACAGGACATACAGTGTAGTCATTTGAAAATTCCCCACCCCACGTATCTTTTACTCTGCGAAAAATTTCAAAAATCGCCATGACCCGTCGATTTTTGTTCTAAGGGGGACTTTTTTTGGCCTAAACTGGATTGAGGTAAAATCATCCCTCTAACCCCCAGCAACCCCAACTTTGAGATTTTAAATATGACCACCCCCCTTGTAATACATCATTTTAAAGAGCGTTGAATTTGAGATCCAGTTATACTTTTATTTTTAAAATCGATTGAATTTTAGGGCTGTTATGGACAAAATAATAATATTGTGTTTATTTTTTTATTATTTCTTTTCCACGGCTAACTACGCGAATAATAAAAATCCCAGAATGAATATCTACTATTAGTTTCACATAAACTTAATTATTTCGAAAAAGGTTTGGAATACGTATAGGTAACCCTAATACAGTTCGATAGAGAATAATATTTTCTACTTGATACTGCTTAAAGTTATAGGGTGTCCCATTTAAAACAACCGACTTTTGCAACTTCAAAAATGTAAATGTTAGGAGCTGAATTTTGGACACCCTGTATAATACTAAGCCATAAAACTAGTGAAAGTGTGAACCTAAGACTATGTATTAACATTCTGCAAAATATGGAGATTATGTCTATAATAACTGCGGAGATACGCAATTTTAAAATTGGCTATTACAGAGGCACATTTTTAATTCATGGTCAAATATCTCAAAAACGGTAAGAACTAAGTATAGGACATTATACAGAAAACGTACTTAAAATATTATGAAGAATCTAAAAATAAAATAATATACTGGGGGTTCCATTTGAAATAAACAAGTTACAGATATTTCCGGTTAAACCGGAAGCGACAGCAAGTTGAAACTATTTTTAAAAAATAGTATATGTCGAACTTAACATAACTCCAAATTTTCAAATTCGTATCACTTTTAGATCCTAGTAAACTTCTAATGAACGGATTGGGCGAATAACCCTGTATATTCGTATTTTCAGCAATTTCGTCCAATATTTCGTTTGTAAAAAAACATTTCCATATTTCTGATGCGCGTATCAAATGTAGGCAAGTTTTTTTTACCCCTGGAAAAAATTTGCAAATATTGTCAGCTCGTGTTCTTACCCGCTTAGTGGATCCATGTTTTTGCTATTTTACTCCATTTTTAGCCACAAAAACGGGCATCCGAAACAGTTGTTCTGTTACCACAGTAGGTGTTGGTAGTTCTACCAAAGTTTCATCCGTTTCTTGTTCACTGTCTGTATTTAGATCTTGCAGTTCAATCTCATCTTTTTCCAAACTTCCATTAGAAACTATATCATCCCATTCTTCTAAAATTTCATCCATCATACGTTGCAACTGCTCCTGCTCGATTTCATAACTCATCTTGACGATTTATATATACAGGGAGACTGTTTTTGATGCAAATCACTTTCACTACTTCTGGCTTGAGCTTTGAGATTGCAATTGCGTGATGCAACAATAGCGACAATTGATACAATCAAGGAATTGCACAAAACTTTCGTGACGAGTTCGCCTATGAGTTCAGTGTGAACGCGACAAGTATTACGCAAGTCTTCGTGTAACTAAGTATAAAAACTGACTGCTCTCTAAAGAAAAGTGTTGTATATGAATTAAAACAAACAAAGACATGATTTTAAAATTTCATTAGCCTAGGTATTCAATATAAAGGGTATCGAATTATTGTCTAGACTAAATCTAAACATAAATAGAAATTAAGTCCAAAGATGCTGATGTTAAATGCGTGTATTTAAAGCATTCTTTGATAACCAGTTTAAACCTAGGCGGAAGGGAACACAAATCAATCAAACTAGAAAAATAAAGAGCCATGGATGGATTTATCGAATCCAAAAGTCGTAAAAACAATTATTACGATCCCCTTAACCTAGGTCTCAGAGATCAAAAGTGTAATTATCTCGGAAACTATCCAATATTAATAAACGCCAGTTGCACACTGTACGTGTAATTACAATCGATGAAGCTACTAAAGAGGTGGAGTTTAAAATCGGAAGCGCTTCAAAAATGATTTAAAATAATTTACCCCGTCGGTCTCAGAGACCGCGCGTTAAGGAGGAAAGGTTAAAATACTTTTAAAACGCCTAAAAATAATTATGTGACAAAACTTATGTTTATCTATGTAATTTATGACTCGTCACAAATATACGAAAACTCAACTTACTTGCAAACCTTTGGCTCCTGGGGGTCCTGGGTTCCCATCTAATCCTGGAGAACCTCTGGGACCTGGAAACCCGATAGGTCCAATGATACCTGGGGACCCACTTGCACCTTTTTCTCCGGGCATTCCATCTTTTCCAGGTGGACCTTCCGACCCAGTTTCCCCTAAAAAAAAAACGTTTTATTAGAAACAAAACTGCCTCTTGTGTTATTGAAAATAGAACCTGGTTCTCCCGGTCGACCAGCTTCGCCCCGTGGTCCTTGTAGTCCCTGACTACCAGGAGGGCCAGGAGTTCCTTGATCTCCCTTTGCGCCAATTATTCCAGGAAAGCCTGGTGGTCCCGGTTTTCCTACGTTTCCCTAGGTAACGAATGTTGCCATAATAGAATATTGGGTACTTCGGAGGGGAAGGAAATCGAGATTATAATGTTATGACAAACACATTGTATATACAAAGTGTTATAGTTGGAAAAATAGAGAGAGAGGAGGGAACAATTTTTTATGCCGTGTTTCCAATGCAAGTAGCGGAGATTGGTAGTGAAGAAAGCCTGAAAGATCAAGCGGTTGTTCTTATGTAATCATACGTTAGCCAATTTTCAATTGGGATATTAAAGCTTAACTCCTCTAAAACTCTCCTAAGTGCTTCGCACGGGCTTGCTGAAGTGCTTGAATTGCCTATAGTGACCTTTGACCCTAAATTAAAATTTGACTGGGTATGGTGCCTGGTTTATTGACGGTTTTTTTGTAAAGTCCATGTTTTCATTTCGTCAGCCCTTTACCATTCCTGAGTCTCTTATAGGAATAGTACGCTCCGGCCATTCACAACTTTTCGAACTGATATATTAAGCATAATGTGGCGCGTTTGATGTATAATTCTAGATTTGCGGTTATTTCATCATGAGTTAATGGTCAAAATGATATTCCTGGTCTCATGATGCTAATTAAAGTGGTAATTGCAGAGTCCAGAATTCGATGTATTTCCTTATCGCTCCCTCGATAGTGGGGGTGAAATATCATCACATATATAGCATGACGTAGCATGGGCTTCCAGTTGGAATTGCGAACAGAATTTTTTTCCTTAATTAAACATGTGATTTTTAGATATTTCAATAACCTCTCTCGAGAGACTTAGATGAGAGCGTTGGGATTGATGTAGGTCACTCATTTGCATACTGCTTACTTAAATTATTCTCATCACTTTTATATGTTGATTGAAAAAGTAATTTTATATAAATTACACAAAACAAAATCGATATAAACTGATTGGTCTATATTAGGTGAATACTATAAACGTCAAGAAAATAATCCCAGTAATTTTTGACTGAATTTATAATTGAAAATGAAGACTTTACCTGAGAGCCTGGAGGTCCAGCAGGCCCATCTATTCCTCTAAGACCAGGAGGACCGGGTGGCCCTTCTCTTCCTCGTTCTCCTCTAGGACCCGCTGCACCTGGGGAGCCGGTCAGTCCAACGAAACCGGGTGCACCTTGCACACCCTTTTCACCAGGAGGACCTTGTTGACCACTTGGCCCATCCAGGCCAGGAAATCCTCGATGACCTTTGGATCCTATTAATTACATCAGATACTATTAATTTTACTCTCTGTACAAAGTGTCGAATCATGGACTATACAGGAAGATACTTTATATAGCGTCGCTCAAAGAAAGCTTTGCATCTCGATTTTAGGTATTTAAAATGACAATTAATAAAAACGCTTAAACCTGTCGATTTTTTAGTCGAGGAGGACAATTTTTTATTGTATTTTCAACCCATCGACTTCAACCCCTGAACAGGGGTAACAGTTACTTACAAAATTTCTAATAGGAAGAGGTTTCAAGTGATACCTAATTTTAATAGTAGTTGTATCCTGATTATAACCTCCAAGTTTGAAGTCACTATCATTATAAATATACAGGGTTATTCACGTCATGCTACACGGAATATTGCGGCTAAAGTATAATATTTAATATTTCAAATTTTTCTTTTTTGCAATGTTTCTCATCAAAGTACATTCTAAAATTATTTTACTTTTATACAGGGGGTTGTAAATAAGTGAAAAATATCAAAGTTATGTTTTTTTAAATGGAACACTCAATATATTAGTACCGTTTTAGATTCCTTGAGAAAAATAAATGTAAGTTTGACTAAGGTTTACCTATCCTAAACCTTAAAGATTTTGTAAAAACGTAATGCAAATTTAAAAACTTTGCTTTAAAGGAAGTTTAAACTGGAATAAGCCGAAATTCACATCAAGCCTCAGACATGAGGCATATTTCATGCCATAGTCATGAAAATTTAAATATCTTATACAGTGTATCCAAAAAATAAATTGAAAAATATACTTACTTTGAAGGGTATTAACTTGCTTAATTTAAAAGGAACACCCTATATTTTATTACTACAACTATCAAATTGAAACATTACCGATCGAAAACTATTATACTTTCCTATATTTAAATGTACCAGTTTTCCTTGAAAATTAAGATTTTTAAAGAAAGTAGAAAATCCTATTATTTTGTGTATCAGTTGCCACGATGACATCTAAAATGCCAATATAAAGAGTCATATTTATGCATTCTTTTTTCGATATATATATATATATATATATATATATATATATATATATATATAACTATCACCCCTATTCAGTGATTGAGCCTAAATTATTGAAAATACAATAAAAAAATTGTCTCCCTTCAATAAAAAATTCAGGAGCACAAGCATTTTTACATATTTTCATTTTAAATAACGAAAATCGAGGTACAAAGTTTTTGCTGGGCCACCCTATATATTTAATATTTTTATAGTGTCGGTTAATTGAGAGTGTAATGAGATGATTAGTAAAATTGGAAAAAACTTTTGATAAAACGTACGTTACTTTTTTGCGTCGGAAACATTAAAAGGAAAATATTTGACATACAATTTTGATCCATTTAGTGCAGTATTACTTAACGATTTTTTTTGCGGATGAGGCCGCCCGATTGTGATACTGTGAGTATGAAAACTTGTAACGAGCACAGTAAACATCTGACATGGGCGATGTCTTAACTATAACATTTCTTTAAAATTAATTTACGTATAAATATTACTCACCAGGCAAGCCAGGTATTCCTGGAAGGCCTCTGTTACCCGGTGCGCCTGTAGCTCCTGGAACACCTATTTCTCCATCATCTCCTTTATCGCCCTAACACGTCAGAAAATTAATGCGATTCTAGCAAATTCGGTTTACATGATATATACATCTTTTCCTGGAGGTCCGGGTGGACCCCTTAATCCTATTGGTCCTATTGGACCTGGAAGTCCAGGTTCTCCAATTTCTCCCCTGGCTCCTTGGAATCCCTGTGAACCGGGTGGACCTTGCTCACCAGGGGGTCCCCTTGGACCTGGTGATCCCACTTGAGCTTGCACATATTGAAAGGGTTCAAGCACCTGCGGTCCTAAAAAGTACAATTAAGTTAAATAATATGTGAATAACATAAATCCTCATATAATATAATACCTACATAATAAGCTAAAAAATGAACTCTTAACATATAAATGTGAAATTGTGTTTGAGCGTTCAACGAGCCGCACGTTGAGTGAATGAGTTGACCAGCATAGTGTGTTAACAAGCTTTCTAGTAAGTTTACATTATTAAGATTTCGAAGACGATAAATTAAAGAGAGCAAATTAAATGGAAACAAGTTTGCTGCTCCCTGAATTCTTTTCAATAAGGATACAAGACCAAGTTTGAGCACATAATAAATTGGAAAAGTAGTAGATTTTAAAATAATACCTTTATCGTTAGCTCGATTGGCATCTGCTAATTGAGCGTAATAAGTAGTTAAATCGGGAAGTGGTCCAGGTGGTCCAGGTGGACCAGGTACCCCTGGAATACCAGGTGATCCGGCTAAACCACTCTCTCCAGGGTGCCCTGGTTGACCAGGGGAGCCAGTTTCTCCTCTAGGACCTGTAAATAAATAAATATGTCAATGAATCATTCGAGTTACATACTATATTAATATCATAGACCTGGATAAGGTTCATCGACATGTGGTATTCTGGTGGGTTGCAGGCTTTGTAAGCAGATATCATCGGTAATACATTCCACTTTTCCATCAAGGCAAGTACAGTTTGTACATCCTCCTACATTCCATTTGTCCGCATTCTTGTAGAACCTTTTACGTAATTCTCGTTAAACTTAAACGATATCATTTTCAAAAATAACTTACTTCCCATCAAAATTGCAGTCAAATGCCGCGACGTGATTTTCAGGCGATGGTTCGTTAATAACAACCTCTACTTGACCACTGGGATATTCGTCTACAAATTGAGGTTGTTCATCAGGAGGTTGTGGCGTGGTAATAAATATAAAACCTGAAATTTTCTGTCTGTTATCATTATTAAATGTAACATATTTATACCAAATAAACCTCTGTGATTTCCTTCGTTGTAATCCCTTTCCTCATCATAATCGTAATCAGTGAGATAATCCTCACTTGATTGTTGATTCTGAATCCCTTCGACTTTTCTTTTAACAGTTTTGCGTTTTCTATTTTTTCTAAAATTTTTATTTTGTGAATCTGGTGAATGGTATTCACTTTCTGAGTCTTTGGGATATAAGTTTATTTTTAGAGACTGATCCACTTTTTGAGAAGAGGTATCTATATGTTCATCTACAGTTGCCTCAGTTACACCGAAATTTGAGTCTTCTGTTGTTGGGGTCTCAGTTGAACGAATCGCTTTTTTAATTTTTTTCCTTCGAACTCTAGCATCAGCTAAATTGAAGACAGTGGCGGTTACTATGATAGCCAAGATGTACGTCCTGTACTTCATTCTAGGAAAACATTAAAGTCTTGAATAAATCTAATTTTTTATTGACATCAGTGATATAAAGAAATTCGATACGAATTCTGCCGTGTAGTCCGTTTAGACTGTCAAATCGGAATATCTCGAAAATACACATCGGATTGAAAAAAGTTTCCAATGAGATTTATTTGCCTCGAAGGGGCCCATTCCGTGACATCAAACGTGACTCCCTAACCCTGCCACCTGGGGGTGAGGTGGAGGTAACTTTGAAATTTTAAATAGTAACCCTCATTTTTATTGTAGATTTGGATTCACGACAAAAATTACGTGAGGTTTGTCTGATAGTTTTTTTTCGATTCGCGACAGATGGAGCTGTAATCAGAAAAACATGTTTTATCCTGATTCCGGAAAAAAACATCGTATCTTTTATTTTTTTATTTTCACCATGAGTAAATTATCTCATGATGTAAGAACTGATATGATTTTTACATACGAAGCGTCTTTGGATTGTTAGGCTGTTGTCGAAACTTATAGAAACCGCTTTCCTCATAGAGAAATACTTATCCCTTTCCATATTTTAACGCGTTGTAAAGGTTTTTAAAAAAACTAGTTCTACTAAACCTCAAAAAAAAAACAGCGTGCAAAAACAGTTACTCACGGAAACAACGAAATTGCTATTCTAGTAACTGTGAATGTAAATCAACGGGTAAGTACGAGAAGATTATTGTTAAATTAAAGAATATTACGGGTAAGTGTATTTATAATTCTCCACAATTTTCAATATCATCCTTACCACATTTCGTTACACCAAGAATTGAACCAAAATAATTATGGCCCTCACATGCAATTTTGTGCATGAGCATAACAAAATGTGAAGAAAATCAACATTTTATAAAATTTATTCTCTTTACGGATGAAGCCAATTTCACAAATCATGGACAAGTAAATTTAAGAAATATGTATTGGTCCACGGAAAATCCTCACTGGACACGACAAATAGCCAATCAACGATTGTGGTCTGTAAATGTTTGGTGTGGGATAATTGACAATAAAACAATTGGTCCATATTTAATTAATGACTCATTGAATGAAATGAAGTATCAAAACTTCTTGAATAAAGATTGGCCCTTATTATTGGAAGGCATTAATTTGGAAACTCATTGTTCGATGTGGTTTCAGCATAATGGTTGACTAGCTCATTAGACCTTAGTTTCCTGAAAATTTACAGTGTGAATATCTCAATTGATGGATTGGACATGATGGACCTATTCATTGACAGGCACGATCACCTGATCTTACCCTACTAGACTTTTTCTTATGGGCTCATCTCAAAGGAAAAGTGTATTCAACAATACCCCTAGCGACCGGAAACATTACAGAAAGAATTAAGATGCTTATGTCTACTGTTCCCGAAGTTTTTGTGTTCACTCAGCGAGCATTACAGATGCGCTTAAGAAAATGTATTGATGAAAGTGGTGGACATTTTGAACATTTGCTTCACCATTAATTTAAAGTTTTATTTGTTGGAATAAAATTTGATTGAAAGGTTTATTTATAAATTTAATAATAAGTGTAATTAAATTTATTTTTTACAGATGGTTTTTTTTTCTTCAAACTCTATGGAATGCACCAAAAAAAGAATAGGTTTCCATTTAAAAAACAAAAGATACGATACTTTGTTCCGGAATCAGGATAAAATATGTTTTTCTGATTACAGTAATTGCAATTTGTAAGTAACTGCTATTTGTCGTGATCTGAAAAAGAAGTTTGAGATAAACCTCACGTTATTTTCGTCGTAGTATCTAAATCTGCAATAAAAAATGGGGGTTACTACTTAAGATTCCAAAGTCATCCCCGCCCACCTCTAGATGGTAGATTTAGGGAGTCGTCTTTTGTATCACTGAATAGGCTCCTTCGAGACAAACAAACCTTATTTGAAACATTTTTCAATCCGATGCGTAATTTTCAAGTTATTCCAATTTGTCAGGTTACATGGACCACGCAATATACACGACTACAGGGTATCATAAATTTGTGCAGAAGCATGGCGATTTTGAAAGCAGTGAAAGAACCGAATCAGTTTGTAAAATTGAATGCTACAACATTAAACATCGCTGAAACATTCCTATTTTTATTTTTTTGAAAATTACTAAAATACTGTGCATCTCGTCTAACCACTGCCATAACGAGTATGCAAATTTAAATGTATTGTAATATTCCCGTTTGATTGACTTCGGTTCAATAGATTTTTAATTTGGGGAGATGTAAATCTAAATTTAAAGCATAAGGCGTGAAACAAATATAACACTCATATGGCAGTTTTCACATCCACATCGATTTCAAAATATTGCATGGGCATAGGTTTTGCTTTATAAAACGGTTCAACTTTCAATTTTACTACCAAGCTGAATTAAAATATCTTTCGTTTAGTTCCTCTAATTGCACTAAGTGCATCAAATGTACTATATCAATTTAGACCATAACAGAACTTATTATCGATTATTACGCTCCTTTAAGTAATATTAAAACTATAAATCTTAGGCATAATCAAATGGTGCGCCATAAGATCATCTGCCAAATAGAACATTACAAACGCCTGCAATGAAATGACCTCAATAATAGGCGAGTGTTACATAAATTAGTTCGGATAAAAATATGCAAATATATGCGAAGAATTTAATTGATATTACAGCGATGGAATTGTATTGCGTGGTAAAAGCATATTTAATGTGTGGTCTTTACAGTTACGTTAATCACAAATAATACAATCTGGATCGGCCGAATATAATAAATTTCGAATTCACTTATGACTGGTACGTTCATGGAAAAATTCCGAACCTAAACAATTTTGGTACCGATTCTTTAATGTCTGGCTAAACCGTACAAAAGTAATTTGCAATCAAAGCTAACCATCAGTCAAAATGTCTCTGTTAAATACACATGTGTCTCGCATAGCAATACTTACTTCAACTGTTAGTTAAGCATTAAATTCAGTTTAGACAAACATTTCATCTGTCAGTTAGTAATTAACTGATAACTAGCGCTCAAACAGGACACATAGAAGAACCGATCTTTAGGCACCATAAGATCAAAATAATGTTTAAAAAAAGAAAATATCCTTCTTAAGAAGTATTCCTGTTAACATGAACATTTTCGTATGATCTGTTTCAACTGTTATGTTTGAAGGTTTATAATACCCATTGAGAATGCAGTAAGATGTATTTTCCACTTACTAAAGCTAACAGAATAATTAATGTCGCGCATTTCAAACTGTGTAACAAAATATGCTACAAAGCAAAGGTATTTACCTTATTAAGATACGAGTTTTATAAGGCAGCACATTGTCGCACGAATTCAAGTGTGTAAACCGGGGAGCGAACCAACCAATTGGCAATAAGTGAGTGCGTTAATGGCTTTATAAAACGTATATCTAATACAATTTTTTTCTATTGAGGTTATTGGCAGAAAGGTTATTCTTTCTATTGGGAAATATTTGCAATTTGCTTGCGATAATGCCACTTTACTGTGCTCATAGGAAAAACCTGTATCAAGAAAGATACTTGTCCCTAAATCAGACTTTTTTCATTTTTTCCGTTTTTTTCAATTTAAGTAAAACCATGAGAATCCTCAAAAATACCATTAGATTCACTACACCATTAAAAACATGATGTAATGATGATTTTGCTATTTCACAATTTCAGTGATAAAAAAAAGAATTATTCCTTTTACATAATTTCATACCGGTTGCAATTGACGCCAACAAGTCAATAGCGAAATCAGTCAATTTTTAATTTGGCAGTGTCCATATCTGATACAACAATGGTAAATTTTGAATTTGTGTTAAGTGTTATTTTTAGTCGTCAGTAGGCACTTGTAGAGTTAAATATTAGTATTACCTCTCTAATATCGACAGCACAGTGTCACTACTCCATGACTTTTTTTTGAAACACTAAGAAAATATCTCGTACATATTCCCGGTATTGTCAACACTCTTAAATAGGAACTCTGCCTAGAGAGGACAGGATCATTCTTATTTATCTATCATACTTCTTCATACATAGTGGGGAGCTTGCGATGGATCCAGACCAACAATCGGTTAAAGTAATTACACAGTAAACTTATTTTGAATTAAATACTGATTGGTATGACAATAAGCGACCTAAAGATGCCTAACTAGGTTATAGTCTATTTCACTCAGATTAACACTAATTACATATAAAATTTTACAGATGTTATAGATGGATCGCTAACGAAAACCTTTACTAATTGGGCAGCAAATAAGGTAGAGCGAAGAGGTTTTAGCATACTTCTTTTGAAATTTCAAGATCTATTTGTTGTATCTTATTTTTTAGAAGGTGCCATGTTTGACATTTTTTCACATCTGTAGAATTACGAATTCATATTGGTAAAAAAACTCATTTGTATTGACGTTCATTCAATAAAGCTTAGGTGTTAATAAAACAATAGGTATAGAAGCAGAAATTTATTTAAATATTATACTCTATTTCGGAAATAGCTCCTCTATTGAAAATCTGGTAAACACTCGTCCGATAAATTCAGTAACCGTTTTTCCAACAGTCTGCTCTAAAGTTGGTCTCAGATCACTAAGAAGTTCGGGCATATTAGAATTCAAGATTCTGTTAGTTTGGTCGGTGAGCTCGGGATTATTTTTGAAAAGGTCATAAAATCTGAACTCGGGCTTTCCGAAATCGATATCATCAATCTTTGTACTGATGAACCTGAGATACTGCTTATCTTGCTGGTAATAACGCTGTCCATTCATTGTTGCAATTACTCTGCAATCGGCTATAAGGGTAGAAATGGTGACGTAGGCAATTATTACCATTACTACACCAATTACTAATGAATCGAAAAATCTATTATGACCAATTTCAATTTGTTATTTGAACTTAAAATTGTATAAAATATTTGATGCTAACGTTCGATCAAGCAATTTTTTTTATTTCGTTGATAAGTCTTTCAAATTAATAAAAATAATAATTATCTCATAATGTATTATTGTTGGTAAATTACCACAGTTAGATTAATTCAATATTGTTCGTGTTAATGGATATCAAGATTTTTTGCCAAAATTGTTTTGAAAAAGGATATTTAATAGATTATCCTTCATAAATACTAGTACCTACTAGGTATTATGGGGCAAATGTTTTGAAAAAAACCCCTTGGTAATGAAAACTTACTGATGTTTCCGTCGGCTGGTCCTGATCCATCTAAGTTGAAAAACAAAACTCTTCCAAATATAGAATATTGTGCCTTTATTCTAATGTGTGGAAAGCTGAGGTCGAATTTTATTTTGTTCTCATCCAAATTGACATCAAACTTTTTGATTACAAATTTGTCTGCGTCATAAATCTCCACGTTCTAAAAAACCAAGGAATTTCACTATATGATTCTTGAGAACAAATACAGGTTGATTCATTAACAATGGGACAACCTAAAACTGAAGATGTTGCACGTCAAATGGTGACGATTGGAGAAAATATGCTTTATCGGAATACACTTGATTTCTTTCACTTTTAATTTCTCGTATTACAAAATTTAAACATAATGTTCGGTAAACACATTTTTTTCGAAAACGGATCAAGATATCAAAAAGAAACAAGAATACACAATTAATGGAAAAATGAGTGCCCTTTCAGACTTCGAATCAAATTTCATGTTACATATACAGGGTAAAAAGTTATTAATTGTAATTCTTCAAAATTGACCGTAAGTGATGCCTAATATTAGTAACATGGAAATTGCAAAACGTGTCTTATTCGTCACTTAAAAAAACATAGCTTTACAATTTATTTTAAAGAATCTAACTGAGAATAACAGCAATAAAATTAATTAAAATTTTAACTTTCAATACTCTGTATATCCTAAACTATCAACTTTCGGATAAAACATATTTTCTCCAATCGTTACCATTTGACGTGTAGTATCTCCAGCTTTCGGTTGCCTCATTGTTAATGAACTATGTGCCTTATATACATATATTATTTCAAATCATTAAATCTTTTTAACTCTTGTATTAATGCCAGAGTTGGCCGTATACTTCAGATAGCATTAAACTGAACCTATTGTGTGGAAAACACAACTTTTTCCAGAAATCCTCAGCAACAACAGAGAGTAATATCAAAATAGAAATATTTGATAAATTTACCTCAAATTTGGCAATAAATCCTGCACCAGCATCAATTCCAACTTCTGGTAAAAACAAGGGATTCATTTTTGGCAGCCTTAATTCTGGAATCCCATTTTCGAGATGTGGCTTTATGGTTTGAACAGCTTTTAAAAGACATTTCTCAAAATCTGTATCGTTCTGATGACATTTCTGTATATAAGATGCTAGAATGGAGAAAATGTATTAGGATAGTCTCATAGAATAAAACTATAACTACTGTGATACAATTTTTTGTTTTGACAAGTAATAATGCAAAATAACTGGAGATGTCTTTAAAATCAGACAATATAAGTGAAATTAAATTCTGATTCTGAATTAAAAGAAAAAAGCACTTTTATTTAACAATAAAAAAAAAATTATTCTATAGAAGATCGCAAATGAATCATACAACCTTAATAACATTTATTTATGTTTTGTACCACCCAAAATGCGACAAAACAAATTTTCCAGCCTTTATACTTTTACAAGACCAATTTGGAAAGTCAATGTTATTTTCTTGCAAATGTAATTACCAATACGCTACTACTTTAAATCACAACATAAGGTAAAAATCGATTGAGTAATTTATTTATGGTGTCAGTACTGTTCTATTGACTTTTATAGTGGCTCAATATTGACGATGTGCATTGAATTTATATCGATTGTATATTTATTTATATTCATTACAATATGTCTATGCAGTCGGTGGATCTAATAGCCTTTAAAATTTGGTGTTTTAGGTTACATTTGAATACTAATTTTGGTCTTTAGATGTTTGAACATGGATTAAATGGAAAATATTTTAGAAAATTGTAATACGGACAATAATTTCCATCCATATCCACTTGGTCAAATTTTATTTTCATTATTGTGAGATTGTTAGGAAAAGTATGAAAAAAGAGAATATTTTTGCTAGAGCACCGCCCTACATCATATTAACTATTTTTATTTTATTTCTAAAAATACCAATAATCGATTAATTTTTTTTTAAAGCAAATAAAAAATATTCTAAGTCTAAAATGTCCCGTAAATAGAATCCATATAAACAGTAAGAAATGCTAATAAAAATCTGACGTTTTCATTTACATTCATCTGTGATATATGTATGCAGGGTAACAATTTGAAAACTTATAATAGCCATACCTGAAAAACAAAAAAAGATAGTAAAAATTCCTGAACCTGAACTAATCTCTACAATATCGAGGTGAAACTAAAAAGATATATTAACCAATCCGTTCTCCCCAGCCACCCTAATTAAATAATAAATATTTAAATGGCAATCTCCTATTTGTGATACTTTATTTAAAAGCTCTCAAAAATGCTTTTCGATGATATCCTACAAAGTCACATTTGATCAAGTAATTTTCGGTTGATTAAAGAAAATCTACTAATTACTATTTAATTTATTCCTTATTAATTTAATTAATGCTGAAAATCATTCGTATTAGTGTTCTGACAGCAATTTGAAAATTCCTCGACATTTTAAAGCCTTTTTTACATCTGTGGTCTTTATTCATAATGCAACAAATAAAAAGTTTACAAATACGTTGTTAATGTTTTCTCCGCAAGTTTTGATTCGTAAAGCAAAATTGTAAAATTTTGACCTGTAAAAACTGAATTAAAAACATAAACAACGAGTTTTTAAACTTTTTGTTTATTCGGTTAATAATAAAAGGCCACAGAAAAAAATTATGTAGAAGTAAAAAAAATTTTAAAATATCTAAGAGTTTTAAGATTGTTGCCAGGACACTAACCTGAATGATTTTCAGCACTTATTATGAATAATAATAAAATTTATTATGCATAATAATGAATAAATTCCTTAATCAACCGAAATCTACTTGATCAAATGTAGCTTTATAGGATATTATCGAAAATCATTTTTTGAGGTCTTTAAAATGAAATATCGAAAATGTGGGGTTGCTATTTAACATTATTTAATTGGAGTGGCTGGGGATGAGGCAAGTGAGAACGAATTGGTTAATACATCATTTTGGCTTCCCCTCAATATTATAAAAATTAATTCAAAGAATTTTTTATATCTTTTTTGTTTCCCAGATATAGCCATTGCAGGTTTTCAAATTATCACCCTGTATATAAATAGTAAATGAAGTACGTTAAATCAAAACCTTACGTTTACGGTTAACAATCTAATGCGAGGTATTTTCGTAACGATCACCCCTCATTTATATTAAAAATATTTCCAATTTCTGGTACACGATTCATTAATAAATTTATGTCAGATTAATTGAATCTCTAGACAATATTTACAGATTCGCTTTTTTGCACAAAATAAAAAAAGATTAAAGGTGATCTATATCAATATACTGAGAATCTTTACCTTAACAATCAACAGCGATTAGAAACTTTTCAACATTTTGATATGCGACAAAACTCGACAAAGTTCGGTTTTTTAAAAACTTATAGAAAGTTATGAACTGAAAAAAACTTGAAGGTGACTAACAATCGCCAATTTTGCAAACCCGGTAATTGATAAGCGATTTTTTAATTATGATTGTTCCTGCATTACAACTAAATATAAAATTCGGAAAATCTCGAATATAACTATTCAATTACTTGGCAGATTAGGTAAGTAATTAAATTTTAGCACGTTTTATAATATTATCGTACGTTATATCAAATAATCGAAAACCCTTGGTTTTTGATAATCCTGGATGAAATTGCAGTGGACCATACTTGTCGTTGCATTAATTATAATTAAAAGGGTGCAAATTATTGTTTTATCAATAATTACTTACGAAATTTTTTTACTCTTGCAGCTTCGCAGCAAACTAGAACACCAACAATAAATACACTTATTTTTCTGTTTAATGCCATTTCGGTTTCAGAGATGCAGTAGGTATATAGTTGCAGGTTTGTTGAGGTGTATTCACCTACAACGATTGATAATAATTGACAGCCCCTAAAGAATATAATACGTGTGTGCTTATTCTTCTCCGTAAATTAAAACAAGGTAACGTGCCAAGTACAAGAGTTTTAGCACTGTATCACTTAAAGTTTATAACTCAATTCAATTTTTACCTTGATTAATTTAGATGTCTCTAATACGTCGGTATTAAGTTATGTATGTATGTATGGCGGTGGATAATAGAATACAGAAACTCTTTAACTTTGAATTCAGTGATTCCATAAGAATTTCAAACTCCTCTTTTACGGTAAATACTACGTATATATTGTAAAAAAACTTTCGTATCACGTAAATATCAAAATATACGAAAAAAAAAACCAATAAAAGTGAAACAGTTTTAAATTCTTAACACTAGAATTAATTGTAAACAGATATAAATTGACTCATAATTCCAAAGAAGTTTAATTTCATCACACCTTTTTAGAAATGACTTTTTAGCAAAGTAGCAAGTAACACAAAAGACTTCAAAATAAACTGTTCAGCTATATCGTTATTCCATTTACTATAAAGTATCTAATTTTCCTAAAACATTTTTTTAAATTCTGATGAGTGATTAATTTACCGGATCCAATTTTGAGATATTTTATCGTTTTATAGAGTATAGACAGACAGAGAAATCTTGGTGGGGAGACATTCGTTCTTGACATATTATTTTAGAGGTCCTATAACATCATCTGAATTCAAAATGGTGTTTTTAAGTAAACTTCCTATAATACTTAAAAAAATAAACCGATATTATTTAGTATTATTTCGGATTTTCCATCATTCAAGTTACTGACAAAATACTCCACAAAAATCTGTTTGCATAGATTAGTCCCAAATTAGCATGGCCAAATAGTTCTTATTAGATTTCTTCAAATAACTTAAAAAACGAGTAAATTCAATGTCATATTGACAATAGTATTACGTGTTTACCATATGAATTTTGTTATTGCATTTTCAAGAAACGATTTAGAAATGACATGGGAGTTTTTGCACATATTTTGACTATAGCGTGTAATAATAGTATACGGGTGATAATGGAATATTAAGAATTTAGGAATTTAAACATTTTCCAAACTTGTATCATTAGTATCTAAACTATCTTTGATCTAATTTTTCTTACCTGAAACCCTTCAAAGCAGTGGTTTGACAATTTCCTTGTTGCCTCAGAATTTTATTTTCACAAATATAAAATTTCTTCTTTGTCTATTCTTATTTAGCTCCTGTATTTGTGATAACAATATACTCCTGCGACGACAGACAATTTCAAGGTCAAAATTAAAGTTTGCATACTATTTAAAATATTTCCTTTATTGATAGAATTATTAAATTTACCTGACCTAACACTAAATATCCGATAGGATATTTACGTTATTAACTACTAAATGGTTATTGCTTAACTAATTTTATTGCGGAAAGAGGTCATCATATGAAAACCTGGTAGTTATGCTGTTTGCTATATTCGTAAACTTATCAGACAAGGAATCTTCAAGTGCAGGTTTTATCTCTTCTATAAATACGTCAGTGTTTTCTCGTATAAGAGCATTTGTTGCTTCTGATAGAACTGCACCGTTATCTCTAAACAAATTGCCTAGATGAAGGTTGCTTTTTCCAGTGAAAATTTTAAGAGCAAATTTTCTAAATTGAATGTAAGTCTCATTGTTTCGTTGAATTTTATCGCCCTTAAATAAGCAGTTAAACACGTAGTTGGCTAAAAACAGACATTTAGATTAGAAATAAATAAATAAATACTTACTAAAATTTCCTTGGATAGGTCCTTTCCCTTTGTATTTCAAAAATAGTATATTCATATCGATATCATAGTCTCCTTCAAAATATAGCATTGGAATGGTGAATTGGGCCACAAATCTGGTCTTCGAAATATCCGACCTATGTGGAAGACGTTTTAAATAATAAATTATGCCACTTTATCAATCAATTAAAATGAATTTCCATTTTGAAAAACATCGTATAAGATAGAGAAAAGAATTATTCTCGATTATTTATAATTTTAAGAAACGTAAGACGCCGGAAGGGTTATAAAATAGTATACAGGTTATGAAAATAAACTTACTTTAAATCAATAATTTTAAAGTCTGAAGGTCCATGAACTAATAAGTTTGTGATATTGGCATTAATCTGAGCTTGATTAGGTCCACTTCTAAGCTTAATTTCATTTAATGGCAGTGGTTCAATAGATGGTACATTGAGCTCTGGTATTCCTTCTTTTAACTTCGGCCTCAAAAACTGGATGGAATTAATAATACACTGAGCGAGATTTGGATCGTTTCTCCTGCACACTTTTATGTAAGAAGCTGAAATATCAAATAAATGCTTATTAATTAAATCATAAAATTTTTTATAAAGGCCAAATTAAAAAGGAATAAAATTGGTTTCAAGTACAGCTACCCAAAATCCTATCTGTTTGGCCATTAAATATTTTGTATCTAATTATAAACAACTTAACGTGTGTCTTTGAATTTGTGGATTAGAAATTGTAAATTTATTTCATGTAGCAAATATAAAGTGCTCCAGGAAATTGTCGACGAAATGTTACCACAAATGCTTCAGGGATACATAAAGCGATTGAACTTATTATACAGAGTGGTCGTTTAAAAGCGAAACAGGTGCAGTTCTGAATAGCTAAGAGAATTCATGAAAAAACACTTGGACACGTAAAACTTATTTTTGGGGAGGAAATATTTTAAGCTCATTTGGACTCCCCTATCTGCAACCTCTTAAGTACAAGGATGTTCATCTCCAAAATCTTAAATGCAAGGGGGGTCAAGTGACACCTCATTTTGAAGGTAATTTAATGTATTCTAAAACCCCCAAGTTCTAAGTCTATACTGTCAACACATCAAAATGGCGGCTACCCAAAAGTGCACAAATTCACTTATTTATGTTCACTTATTTTACCTGTTTCACTTTACTATGGTAAATTGAATAGTATTTTATTTGTCTTGTTTTTATTATGCTAAAAAAAGGATTTTTTCTAAATACTAGCAAAACATGAGGAATGATTTCTTTATTACTGATCTGAAAATGCAACTTTGGAACATTTTAGTATTAAAAATATCAGCGAAAGAGGAATACTATTTTGTTATGTTCTACATTTTAAGTGATACTTAAGGAAATCAAAAGTAATGTAATAAGTATAGTATACTCAATTACCGAAAGGGTACTGACATAATTTCACTTTTCTTTGGAAATAATAAAAATGCTATAGAACGGCCCAAATATTCGATGAATTACATCAAGACCATTATCGTCACATCAATCAAAAATACGTTTTAAAGTTAGTACAAAAATTTCAAGAAACTGAGTCAGTAGGTCATAAAAAGCGTCAAACTGAAAATGCGGTAGTAAATGAGGTGGCGGTTTTGGGACATGTTTTTCAAGACCCTACATTAAGTACTCGTATAAGAGAGTTAGAGATGGTATCTAGTGTTAAGTGTACGAGCATTCAAGTGATCTTAAAAAATACAAACTTCATCCGTACAAAATACATGCAGTGTAAGAACTTAATGAGAATGATTTTGATAGGTGTTTGAAATGTTACGAAAGCATATTAAAACGGATTCAAAGCGATAAGCACTTCCTTCTTCTTTAATGTATATTTCTCAAAAGAATGTCCTTTCTTCTTGAACGGTACTATAAATAGATACAACTACCATTAGTAGTCTGATGAGAATCCTGCCATTATTCACAAGGTCCATACATGACATCCGCAAAAATTGAATGTTAACACGGGAATATTTGGTGATCCTCTGGTAGGTTCAGGTTTTTTACCAGGCAATTTATCTAGGCAAATGTATCTTGAGTTATTGGAAAACTCCATTTATCCGGCATTAATAGAGATAATTGCAAACGATGACCAATACATAGAAAACCATTTATATTCTAACAAAGCGGTGCGGCACCTTATTATACACTGACTGTTTGTCAATATTTAAATCAAATGTTTCCTAGGGAATGGAACGGAAGGAGAATACCCATGGAGTGGCCTCCGCGTTTTCCAGACTTAAGTCCATTGGATTTATTTCCATGGAGCCACTTAAAAAATAGAATCTATGTCACCGAACTAATATTTTTGAACGATTTACGCCAGTGGATCATTAACGAATGTAATCGAATCACTTCACAGATGCTTCAAAATGTTCGACGACGGTTTGAACAAAATCCTTTCTATTGTACAGAGGTCGGAGGTGGGCATTTCCAACATTTACTCAACTGACTTGTAGTAACATTACTTTTATTTACAGAATGTAAAATGCAACCTCTATTTTTGCATTAAAATCCAATTAGTTAAGTAAATTTGTCATAAATTCTTAGGTACATTTTTCTTGCACATGCGTAAAGACCCGTTTTCTACTGTATTATTTAACTTTGACCCGAATATTTTTTGTTGTCACAGTAAAGTGAAACAGGTATAATAACTGAATGTAAATAATAAAACTTGCGCATCTTTGGAAAGTCGCCATCTGGGTTTTGTTTGCAGCAGATACTTGAAACTCGGGGGTTATAAAGTATATTAAATTACCTTCAAAGTGAGGTGTCACTCGAGCCCTCCTTCCATTTAAGAATTAGGAGACGAGCACTCTTCTACTGAAGGGATTGCAGATAGGGGAAGCTGAATGAGTCTATAATATTTTCCCCTCAAAAATATATAAAAATACATAAAATATATATTATATCAAAATAAATTTTATGTGTCCTAGCGTTTTTTCATAAATTCTTTTAGCTATTCAAAACTATACGTGTTTCTTTTTCAAATGGCCACCCTGTGTGCATGTGTGTATGTATGTATGTATGTATATACATATAATAAGTTCACACATAACCATATATTTATATTATTTTATGACAATGATATAATCATGAATTAATTACATATTTTAATTATTTGCCCAATAATATTTGTTGAAATATGTAATTGGTACTTACGTATTTCTGCGCTCGTAACATCAATCAGTAACACAATTTGCAGAAGAAATATCACATTTATAGGAATCATAGCTATCACCACAACTCAGCAAGAGATGGAGACTATTAAAAATGCTGTGCAATAGCAAAACGAAACCTTCTGAAAATTCTAATTATATTTAAGCAATAAGTTTGACCCCTACACTTTACACTACTATCTAAAAACAAAACTAACAATCAGTTTAAAATTTTCTGTTCTTGGTTGTATAAAGCGAAAATAATTCACGCATAGTGCACAAATGACAAATCCTTGAAAATGATATTGACAATAATATACAAAGATTTCAAATTGTTTATGAACAATGGGTAGAAGCGCAATAACGTTCTTAATGAGAAATATATGTACGACGTTAAACTAACCATTTCAATATTCTAGTCAAGCAAATATACTCCTTGTACCTTGATGAATAAATAAATTGCATTTATGAAACTTGATTTTTAATAAGTGTAGCTACTCTACTAACAATAGGGCAGTTTTAGTAATTTTTGTTAGCGAGCTAAAACCCCTTTTGGAGATCTAAAGTTTTTCCAATTTCGAGGATTATTTCTGAATATCCACGACAAGCAGCTTTTTGCTATATCATTTCTTGAATATCGATCACGGTTGCTAAGCTTCCCGTTCAAAATATCGAACTTTAATTACTATATAAACATAACCCATTAAATAGTCATTTTGCAACGTTCATGATATTGTTTTAATTAAGTCAATTACTATTAAGTATTAAATGTGTAACCAGTCTCCTGCCCTTCGATTTAATTAACCCTACAATGGATTGCTAACCTTATATTATGTTAATTAATTGTGAATCAATAAAATTGTAAAGCTTGGTACAAAAGCACCTGTTCAATATTCAGGATGACTCTATAAAAGGTCTGTACAAAATTCTACCACAGATTTCTGAGACGAAAACAGAATGATTTAACCCAATTTATCTTAGTGCAAAAGTGGACGGTTTCCAAAATGCAGAATGTTAAAATGAAGATTAAAAAAAGCAAAAAAAAAGTGATTTCTTTTGTAATGCTACTATCTAAACAAAATGTCGCATCGGTGGTTTTTAGGAGCGAAAAATTAGAATCCGCTTACATTCTTGATGCACATTGTAGAGGGTGCTGTTAACGCTAGGAGAATTCTCTTTAGAGAGGCATACGTTTTTTTTATCACTTGGTATAAAATTTATTTATGACTAAATTTGTGTTTCTTACATATTTATGAAAAAGTTATCGTAGTACAAGCCCTTACGGGTATTCGTTCTTTAGGTATTTGAAGTTTAAAGTTCGCAATATATCTTACAAAAATAATTTTAAAGTATATGTCAGAATATTATTTGAGATATTTTCCATGTTCAATCGAAAGTGTTTATTAACAATAAAAGAATAGAAAAACAAACTAACGAATGCACTACCCCACGACCGCTCCTTTGTCCATCTATCTATTAATTGCCTGTTCTTTATTTCTCTCGTCTTCAGTTTTTCAGTTCTGGTAAGTCCTTATGAATTGTGGAAGAAGTACCTGCTAGTTCCAGTTTAATGTTTCCTAAATAATTTGCACACATCGTCACTTAGGTGCGTCGTGGTAATAGTAAACTCGCTTGATAGTGTCTTATCTTAAGATGGCTCTGTTAACTTGCCCGTCATCTTATTATCAATTCTAATATTATATATTTACAAAACTTAACGACTAATAAATCTCCGATATGTACATATAATACAACGGTCCGGTATATACAGGGTGTTTCATAAATATACCGACAAACTTTCAGGGGTTGTAGAGCTCATAAAAACAAATATTTAGAACAAATAAAGTTACATCCGAAATCGCTTCGTTTCCAAGATACAGGGTGTTTAATTCCTTTTTTTTTTTGGATATTTTTTTAATATTTGAAAAACGGTTTGAGATGCGGACATGAAATTCAGGACATGCTATCGCGGGATAAATGTGCATGTTCTGGAGTATGCAGACCATTTCCACCTACACCAGTGGCGTCCGTGCGGCCATTCAATGGGATGTTTTTAACTAAAAAAATGGCACGCCACCGACTTTTTTTAATATAAATATTTTTTTCTTAATATTCCATCAATTCTTAACAAAAAAGGCCTCTTAGTGTTTTGTTGCCAGAGTGGCCGTTTGCGAGAAAAAAATGATTTCTCATTCATGTGCCTAGCAAAAAACCGGTGTAAGTTTCCAAGTGTGATTTTTTTAAAATTAAAATTAGAGAAATTAATTTAATTTTCTTTTAATAAATATGAAGACATATATTTTTTGTGTAATAAATTGTTCGCAAATTAACGATTGTGACTAGAAGAAATAAGAATGTAATGTTGTCATACAGGTCTTATTTCTTCTAGTCACAATCGTCAATTTGCGTCAATTGTGTTAATTTGCGAACAATTTATTACACAAAAAATATATGTTTTCATATTTATTAAAAGAAAATTAAATTAATTTCTCTTTAAAAAAATCACACTTGGAAACTTACACCGGTTTTTTGCTAGGCACATTAATGAGAAATCATTTTTTTCTCGCAAACGGCCACTCTGGCAACAAAACACTAAGAAGCCTTTTTTGTTAAGAATTGATGGAATATTAAGAAAAAAATATTTATATCAAAAAAAGGCGGTGGCGTGCCATTTTTTTAGTTAAAAACATCCCATTGAATGGCCGCACGGATGCCACTGGTGTAGGTGGAAATGGTCTGCATACTCCAGAACATGCACATTTATCCCGCGATAGCATGTCCTGAATTTCATGTCCGCATCTCAAACCGTTTTTCAAATATTAAAAAAATATTCAAAAAAAAAAAGGAATTAAACACCCTGTATCTTGGAAACGAAGCGATTTCGGATGTAACTTTATTTGTTCTAAATATTTGTTTTTATGAGCTCTACAACCCCTGAAAGTTCGTCGGTATATTTATGAAACACCCTGTATATGTAGTACAGCAAAATTAATAACAAAAAATTGGTATACCCAAAGAAAAACATGAAGATTTAAAAGGTGTGATAACAATTATAGATTAATTGAATGTTTAGATTTTTGTTCTTAATTTTTAAGACATTCAGTAAACTTTAATAATTAAATTTTATATCGGGTGATCAAAAAATTATAACCCTATAAAGGGAGTTCACCTAGCGCTAACAGCTCTCTCTACAATGTACATCGAAAATGTAAACGAATTCTGATTTTTCGATTCTAAAAATTCCTCGATGCAACATTTTGTTCAGAAAGTAGCATTGCAAACAAAGTCATTAATTTTTTTCCTTTTTTTAATCTTCACTTTAACGTCCCGTATTTTGAAAACCACTCATTTTCAGACTAAGGTAAATTGGATTAAGTCGTCATGTTTCGCCTCAGAAATATGTGATAGAATTTTGTACAGGCCTGTTAGAGATATCCTGTAGAATTAATATTGAAAACATTTTGCAACTCTGTAGTTTATTATCGTCATTTTAATTTACATCATTTGCAGCAAATTAAACATGTTGGTTTCATTAAAATTAGTATACAACAAAGAATATATGTATATGATCAACAATTAAGCAGGAAATAGTTCGTCATAGTCGAAATTTTGCAAAATTTTGTTGCTAGTCTTCATCAGCAGCTCAGAGCATCGCTTTTCTATGTAAGGTGCAGCCATTGAAACGAGTTGCTGTTTGTCAGCGTTATTGAGAAGTTGTATCACAGCTTGTTCTGCGAAAAGGTGTTCATTTACGTAACATTAAAAACGAAATCAATATTAGGGCACTAAACACTTATTTGATTTTTGAAGGAGTATTTGGACAACTTACTCAAAACAAGATCCTCATTGAGAACGTTATCCATGTTAGCATTGAAATCGCCAACTTTAAACCTGCAAACAATGGAATCAAACTGTAGTCGATTCTTCTCGTCTACACTTCCCTGCATAACAGCTTGTCCTTCAATATCAGCTGCAAAAAAAGCCAATAATTAGTACACTTAATAGTTTTCCTAATTACATACGGAAAACTGCACTATACTACACTGATTTGAGTATGAGAGGGTTTCTAGCACAGAGATAGGAAAAATGACTTTGTCGCATTTAGGGTGGAAACATAATTTTTCAGTATTGAGTGCAACAAATTTATTTTGTCATTTAGTAAAGTAATTTTGGTTTTAACAAAAGCTTTTAATGTTTTTTTATGTGACATTTTCAAAGTTTTCACAAAATTGCCTTGACTTTCAACGCTATTTTAAAGACATATAGATATCAACACAAGTCAAATTTTTGATATTTGTGAAAACATATTGCAAGACATGAAAGTGTAAAAATTGTATCGCACGCTTATACATTCTCGAGCCTAAAATTAGGTCATTTGAAAAATTCCTCAGAGCTTGTACAAACAAATTCAGATGGCACTTTTCAGCGTAGGATTGCTTCTCTATGAAATCTAAAACGATCTTAAATGATAATCACATATTTCGATGAGCATTCGACAAAAAAAGAGGCCTCGTACCAAAATTCCTGAAATATGTTATGAGCATTTTTTGTTCTGTGTCTTTATCTATATATTGCAAATTCTACGACTGGTTTCATTCTAGTTGTCATTTTGTTCTTTCGTAAAAAATGTCCATAAATCCTATCGTTGCAGCACGAACTTGTAGTAGCTATAAAAGATGGTCGCGAACAGTGCGAAACTGCTGGGGATTGTAGAGTAAGTCTATCTAGTGTACAATGAGCACCTCAGCGATATGAAAAGAGTGAGCTGCTAACTCAAAGACCCGGATCAGGACGAGGAAAGCTATAACAGCTAAAGGTGAGCGCTTTCGCGTTTTTATTACTTTGAAGAACCAAACAGTTAGGGCAATTTCCCTTCGAACTAATCTGCAAGAAGTGTGAAATGTAAATGAAAGTGAGTGGACCGTTAGGAGACAAATTCATGCAGTTGAATTATCTACTTGAACTAGAACTACAAGGTCTTCGCTTTCTCGTGAACATTGGATTGCGAGGTTGAATTTGGCAGAGAACACATGGCTTGGACAGTAAAGGATTGGAGTCGCGTATTGTTTTCCGATAAATCTCGATTTTGTTTTACTGGCTCAAACAGCCATGTCAAAGTGTAGCGACGACAACACAAGAGATATGCCCAAGCGTGTATTGTTGAATGGCTTCCATTTGGTGAAGGTTCAATTATGGCTTGAGGAGGAATTCCTTTTAAAGCTCGTACAAAATTAGTCTTCATCCAAAATGGGACTCTGAATACATACAGGTATCTGATAGAGGTTCTAGAAGACCATGTTGTACCATTTATGGTTATTCTTGGATAGAACACAACTTTTATGCAAGATAATGCAGGGTCCTACACTTCTCGCATGGTTACCGCTTTTCTTGACGAGGTTCAACTCACACGATTTGTCTAGTCTGCTCGAAATCTGGATTTGAATCCGATGGAGCATGTTTGAGATGAGATAAATAAACGCTTATAGAGACATTTGCCACCTCCTAGAAATAACAGAGAGCTTCGCGAAATGCTATTGCAGAAATGAGAGTGTAGTCCAAAACCTGATTCGAAGCATGCCTCGTCCTCTACAAGCTGTTATCACTACTAGAATAGGAAATAGTCGATACTGAAGTCCGCAACAAATTTTATGTTTGAGATAAATGCAAGTTCTTTAATTTCATTATATAGGATGCTTCAGAACTATGGAATAAAATTTTTAGGAATTATTCATTGCAATAATAGAAGACATCGAGTATAAGAACCCATGTCCGCAAATATTCCCCTAAGGCGCCGTGGCCTTATGATTCTTTAAGTCAGTTATGTGCAATTTTTTTTCAAGTTTTAGTAAGTTTTATTTTAATTTATTTGTATAAAATATTAATATGCAATTATTGTTTAAAATGCTGTCCTCGAACTTCATTGCTCCTTTTTAAACGACGTACATAGTTTCTGCGGACTTAACTAAAATTGGCTAAAACTTTGATAATCGTTTTGAACTGCTTCAAATCTCGTAGTGATTCGTGTAATTAGGTCTTGCTGTTTCCACTGGCGTTTCATAAACTAGAGATTTTACATATTCCCATAGAAATAAACCTAAAGGTGTTAGATCGGGTGACTTAGGAGGCCATGGAACTTGACCACCTTTGCCGATCTAATGTTATTCGAAGTGACGAAATTCAAGAAAGACATTTAGAAAAATTACTGTAGTGTCATTTTGTACAAACAAATTAAAATAAAACGTATTAAAACTCGATAAAACATATTTTTACACATAACTACCTTAAGGCATTATCAAGCCATGACGCCTTAGGGAAACATTTGCGGACACGAGTTTTTATACTCAGATGTCTTCTGTTGTTGCACTTAATAATCCCTAGAAGTTTGATCTCATAGTTCTGAAACACCTTGTATTTAATATATTCTGCAGCAAGAAAAAAATCCTCTTCATTCGAGCAATCACAACAAAATTACCGCATAAAGGTAGTAAATTATGTTACAGGTGAAAAAATTTGAATAAACTGTAAGCTATTAAATTAAATGCAAATTACAAAGTGACCCTAATTTTATGCTCGGGAGTGTATTTAATGGAATTTCCGGAACATCACCAAGTTAACAAAAACGCTTATAGGAAAAGTATCATAGTTTTTGTTTTGGGTTTCAGATAATATTCACTTTCCGTTTCCAATCCTGTCTAAATTCACAGTTGTGGCATAAATTTATAAAGTGGAAATAGAAAATCGAAATTAATACTTACTGACATTAGCGTGTATGTTTCCAACAGATTTGACTTGAGATCCTAAAAGTTTAGAGTCAAAGTCATAGTCACCTTTCATATCTAGGAAGGGAATTTTAATAGCTACACGAAAAATTTTCTTATCAACATCCAATCTGCAAGAAAAAATCGTACACTACATTAAAAGAAAAGTTCGGTAAGTCCTGGTAAAATTCTATTGTGAATGATGGATTGCTTAGAATCTGTAAAAGCTAACATATGTGTAAGATAAATTAAAAGTGAATAACGACTCATTTCACTTCTTTATGAGAGTATAATCTAATATATTTTTATATTTCATATCAAAAAGTATTTTTTTACGTTGAGAAAAGTTCTATCTTACTTCACTTTTGAAATTTCAAAGTTTCCAAGCCCAGTAACTTCCAAATTCTCCATAGATGCTTTCAAATTGGGAATTTGTACTCCATCAAAAATAACTACTTTCTGCATTCTGAAGGGATCTATTGGGGGTATATCTAATTCCGGGATTCCTTTTTGAAGAACTGGCCTCAACGCTTCCACAGATTCTTTTATACAGGCTGGTAGTTTAGGATCGTTTCTGTGACATACCTTTATGTAGTCAGCTATTGTGAAAAAGGAGCGATAAGTAAATATGTTCATGGCTATATAGCGACATTGTCATAAACATTCAAAAACAGATCGCTGAAAGAATCGAATCACAAGTTATCTTAATTCTGAAAATTATGCAAATCTGAGAAGTCAAGAGGAGTTTGATTTTAGAGGAAATTCTATACACCTAATTAAAAACAACAATATGTTACTTACGTATAGCTGCACTAACGAGGTACCCAAAATCATCAAAGAGAAAAACAAGGAATAGACCTGTAAATAGCACTTTGGACTTGACCATGGCAAATGTTTGCATGAAGCAACGAACTATTAAAATAACTTTTTTCCTACATCAAAATGCGCTTTTATAGAAACATGGTGATGAGTGAGGGCTTCGCGATCGATTGATGATTTTTAAAGATGAAGCAGGAATTATGGTGTTTGCAATTAGCGAATTTTACACCGAATTAATGTTGGATACATCGGCACCTGCTGAAGCACAATGTAAAAAGTGGGAAAACACTGTTGAATAATGATATACAATTGAAAATTAATTACGTGTCTTCGTATATATTTTTTGTTCTAGGTTGTAGTCATCCTGTCATAATGTGGAAATTCTACATAGTTTCGTTAAGGTTGAATAATGGGTGCTATTAAGTATAAATACTTGATGTAGTGATTGACCATTTGCGATTGACGATTGCAGAATAATTTTGCAAAAGAGTATTAAATAAGGAACTAATAACGTTTTTGAAAATTGGCATACCTCTCGTTACATTCTATAATCTTTTATTGTAGATATTCACTTCTAGTGCGAATACGTTTACATTGGTGTGTTATGGAGGTGTTGCCAGCCTAAGAACTTTTTTACAGATTTCAATTGTCTTTATAAGTTCAGGTGTATCAAATATCGTATAAATCAAAACGACTCGAAGCACCTAATTTCTTCATTTATTGGTAACTCGTTTTCCCATAGTTTCCAAAATAATGATACCTATATTCAACGCCAATTAGGGACGCTCTGTATGTAAATCAATTAACGTTGGTTTTTCTAAAAATAATTGTAGTCACGGTATTTACACATAGGTAGAAATACACTTCACAGAATTTGCAAATATCGACACGAAATATTTGCATGCCATATCTCTGCGTCATTTATGTGTACGTACATGTATACATGTATGTACACATGTTATATACACATGTATACATGTTACATAGAAATACAAAGGGCGGAAAACTGATTACTCACACAAAATTTCAATTTCATGTACACTGAAACCTCCCGTAGTCGAATAACAGTGGTCGTCTTCTATTTGTCCGCTTATTGGAGGTGTCCACTTATTAGAAAATGAAAAAATATAGATGAGTTTTTTAAAGCCTATTTATTAAATTAATATTTTATTTAATTAAAAGAGTAAAATAAGAATAAATTTAATTAATCAGCCACAAAAAATAAATATTTTCAAATAGCAAATTAACAAATATATGTACATGTATGTATGTACATTCATACACGTATATAGTACATATGCATGTATATATTTAGGCAATTAATGTTTAGAAATAAAATACCCAGTAATTGAAGTTTGACGTGTATTTTTCTTTATAAAATCCTTTTCAAAATGTATCCCTATCGTACTTAACGCTCTCGAATCCTTTCAAATCATTGTTTTTAAAAGAAAACTCTTTTAATTTATTTACACTTTTAAACGTGTCACTGTAAGAAAGTATTTTACTTCGTTCAATTTTTCAATTCAGCCCTGATTCTTATTATTGTATATTATCCTATCTAGTTCATCTTCAGAGTCTATTTCTTTTGTATTTTCATTAGAAATTTAACTTTTCATTTATTGATCTTCAACTTGAACAGCGTTATCAATATCAATAAAAGCACTTGTATCAGTTAGTTCATGTTCAGCATTTCTCATCATTTTACAAATCTCCGTATGTTTTGATAACGGAACTTTGTCATTTGAGGCCCAACCCTCACTTGACATTAATTTAACTTAATAATTAAATCCAGTTTTAGCAAAGCAATTCTTTATGGTCGTAGAAGACATTTGTTGCCAAGCTGAATTCATGAAAAACACCGCTTCCAGTACTTTTATAAAAAACTGAAATATATTAACAAACAGGTCGTTTTTGGGGTCCCAAAAATATTCGGACACTAAAGTTTCTAACACGTTAACAAACAATAAACAAGTGAGGAAGAAATATTAATATTTTGTATGACCTCCTTGATTGTCTATAACGGCTTGAAACTATTTAGGAATGGACAAAACAATTTTTTAAATTAAATTAAGGTCAATTTTGCACCACTTCTCCATTAAAACTTTTTTTAGCTCATTTTCATTTGTTATTGAATGTTATTTTATTTGTAAATTCAACTGTTGCCATACATTCTCAATTCGATTCAGGTCTGGAATTTAACTGGGGTTTTTAGAACTTTGGACAGTTGTAGAGCATCCATTCTTTAAAAATCATCCCGTTGTGTTTGGGATCATTATCTTGATAATACTTAAACTCCCGTAAATTCCCATATCAATGGCACCTTTTAACAAATTATTTTTTAGGATGTTTAAATAAACTGTTTTGTCCATTTTTCCATCAATGAACACTAATTCCCCAACTACTTTGGCCAAAATGTAGCCCCAGACCATTACTGATCCACCACCGTGCTTCATAGTAAAACGTAAATTGCTTGTTTTTAGATCTTCGTTGAGCCTCCTCTATATTATTTATCGACCATCGGGCCCAAATATGTTGAATTTTTATTCATCGGCAAAAATTATTTCCTTCCAATAGCTTTCCGATTTTAAAATCATTTCCGATTCAAATTCTGTTCTAAAGTTCTTATTTTTGGTATTAAGCCATAGCTTTTTTCTGGGTACCGGACCATTAAAACCATTTGCTCTTATGCATCTTCATATAATTTTTGGAGATACTTTTTTACCAGTTTGATTTTCCAGAACTACTTTCGGTTTAAGGGCAGTAATTCTGACTGGCTGATTTCCTTAATAGTCTTTATGATGTATCTATTATTATCTTCCTAAGTATTTATTAGTTTTAGACGGCCAGTTTATTTCATGGAAAGAATTCTGTCTTCAATTTTGTACCGATGAATAATGTCTGCAACCGTGCTCTTGTTCAAATGAAGTTTTTCGCCAATTTTTCTGTAGGATAACTTCTTCTCAAAGTTGAAAATGACCAATTGCCATAAATCGAAACTGATATTTACCTTATTTTTAACTCTACCCATTTTTGCCCCTCAAAAATGCATACGGGTATTAGGGGTAACTTTAATAAGGAACCATGGAATACTGTTAGAATATCAGATCCAACACAAAACACGCTCTTATGAGCAAAACTATGATCTACTAAAAATGTCCTAATATTTTTGAGACCCTAAAAACGACCTGTTTGTTAAGATATTTCTATTTTTCTATATTTTGATACTAAATTATAAATATACATATTTTTGCATTGTTAGTAAGCAAAAATTAATACCAAACGTGTACCAAAGTCCTGTTTCTTAATTATTTATTTTTCATAATTCCTATACACAACAGGAGATTGTAAGTGTAAATGTCCGACTATTTTAGAGAGTCACTGCATGTACATAATATGCACTTCAGGAGTCCTGTAATTCTCCCACAAACGACGCACGACCAGACAAAATATTGCCATTAAAAGACACGATAACGTTCATTCGAATTTTTTTCTTAGTTGCAAGCTAAATAAATGTTTGTTTATAAGAGAAGAAATGCAATAAAAGAGTCACATTTAACATCCGTGCCCGTTTAATAGAGTTCGCTTAATAAAGAAATATTTATTAGAATCTCTTATGGGAAAGAGTTGGTATCCAAAAAACTGTCCGATTACGAGAAAGATTCACTTATTGGAGGTGTCCGCTAAGGAAGATTTTACTGTACAGTGTATTTTATTGTATTTCTTATGAGCAAATGTTTGGAAGAAGTAGAAATTTTACAAATTTTAAAACAAGCAGTTCAGTATGCCCCTAATTACGCAGATATGTATCAATTCAACCGAATGTGTTAAAAATTAATCAGAAATTGAAATCGGTGAAATTTTGCTTTGGATGTTAATTTTAAGGTTCACTTTATGTTGCACATTAATTACATATTTTTGTTTGCATATTAATGTGTGGTTGAGAACCGGAAAGCCAAGTAAAAATATATTTAAACCAGGCATTAGAGTGAAATAACATGAATTAGCACGTATGCCCATTATTGTAGCGTTTCATGTCCATTATAAGCTCAATGTCAACAAACCTTTGTAATTTAACCAATGAAACACAACTTAAATAAAAAATAATTTACTAAAACTGAAATTAGTAGCCAATCTACCCTTATTCTTCTGTTAGAAAAGCATCATAAGGAACATTATTAAATACATTCGTAATAAAGTCGCTCATTAGTAATAAGAATTTTTTCTTCAGGTGCGGTTTCATTTCCTTCAAAAGTTCTTGGGCATTTGAGTTAATAAAAAGATTTAGAGCTGCCTCTGTGAAACGAAAAAAATATATACATATCGTTACTGTCGGTTTGCAAAACAACAGAACTTACGAAGCACGCTGTTGCCATTATGAATTCCATCTACTCCCATCTTAATATCTTTAACATTAAAATCCATTTTAATTTGTTGCAGCCGTAGATAAGTTAAGCCATCCTCGCCGATTTCTTTATCTGCCTTAATATATGATTTAACTTTGACACCCTCTAAAATGCAAAACATATACATATGGAATATACAGAGTGATTCAAAATTCAGTACAAAAAACTTAGGGGCATATTTTTGAAGTCGAAATAAACCTTTTTTTTCCTATAAAATGCTTAGTTTTTGATATATAGAATGTTAAATTATCGTTATTATTAAAATTCATAGTAGACTATGACGACATATTATAGTTTTACAATCCTACGCATTTTCTGTCGAATTTGTTAAAATTGAAAACTCTTAGGAACGATACAGGCAGAAAACGAACTATTACTAAAAAACAAAATTAAAAAAGCCAAATGACACAATATTTTAACACCTTGTATATCCAAAACTAAGCATTTTTAGGCCCACGTCTATATGAAAGAAGTCTTATTTTGGCTTTAAAAATGCGCCTCTAAATTCTTTATACTGAATTTTAAATCATCCTGTATATTCAATATATTCCTGTATATTCCTGTATACCTAAAAAAATTGGAATCATCACAATATCCGCTTGAGTATGAGATGCAGAAGTGAATCAGTTGCTATTTCGGAAATCGGTAGCGCCCCGAATATTTTATATTGAGCACCGTGTAAGCACATTATCGCAGTTTTCGAAATATACACGTTCTAAGTAACACTCTGCAATATACTTCAAAGTGCCACAGGTTAGCTCAATAATTGGGTTATCCCTCAAACTATGATAGCAGATATTTTTACTATTAGTTTTAATGAGTTTAGAATTTGTCGATAGTCTTCAATGCACTTGCTATAATACACGTGATTAGCAAACGCGTAAAAAATTTATTCATTTTCAAGCGCATGCATCATCCAATGTATTTAAGATATCTTACATACCATATTCGCCCCAATAGTTTCCTCCTCCCGAAGCCCTTACGAGAATGAGAATTCCACTAGATTCGTATTTAGCTCGTGCCGTGATTTTTGGTATATAGATGGTGAATTGAAATTGGTTTGTTTCTATGTCAGACCTAAAAATTAATTTTGCAATTTTCGATACAAAAATCACAACGCTTACGAATATTTTAGTAAACATAAATTAATATTATAATATTTTTTTGTTAATGGGAAAAATTTTTAATGGACCTGAAATATTTAGTCTAAATTCAGTAGTGTATCATATGGGAGAATCTCTATTATCTCTAACCCTTCATTATTTTATAATAATTTTGGATCATAAGTAGTTGCAGAAGTTTAATTGAATCTCACCTCACAGCTGTTACTGTACAGTTACTAACGCCATATGCTTCAATATCTCTGAAAATAGCTCTATATCCATCGGGTCCACTTCCTATAGCTAACTGGATTTGATCTATTACAACAGGTTCGGGATCTTCTAATCCAAGTTCTGGTATTCCGTTCCTCATGTTTACAATGAGATAATTTGTAGAGTCTCTGATACACCGGTTGACGTTTTCATCATAGATGTGGCATTGTTTTATGTAGTAAAATGCTAGAAAAGTATTACAACAAATAAAGGGCGGCTTGTTCGCACATGTTGCTTGCAAATGTACTCTCCCGCTCTTAGGAAAAATTTATTTGTGCATTACAGGACGATTCCAAAAATAAAATAGAAAACGAAGTAATTGTCTACAAACGCAAATAATTTTTAAAAAGTTCTCCTAATGTCCAAACGTGCAGTCTATGTTTCCCTTTTTATACACTTTAAGCTTCTCAGAGGAATTAGAGAAACGTTAGTTGTAATCTGAAGTAATGTAATATTTAAAAGCGAGCGATTATTGTAAGTATAGAAATAAGCTTAGGTACTTACGGTTTTCGGGTTTAACGCAACCGCAGAAAGCTGCGAAAATTACAAGGTAACTATATGATTTAAACATATTTAACCACTTAGTCTGCTTCTTTCTAAAGGATAAAATTTGACACACTGCACTATTGCTCTATGTATAACAGTATGGAGATATTCAACAAATTGATGGAGAAATTGAAGAGAACACGTAAAGTTCCGTCTTCTTTCGCTGTCGTGTGACCTCGTAATAAAGCGGCCATGACCGGACCAAGAACTTGATCGCAATAACAATAAGAGTGATGAGTGAGTGAACGTTTGGTCGTTGAGTAGCGGTTAATTTTTTTAATTTCACTGTTTTTAGTTGCAGTTTTGGCTCGTTCAAATGAATTGAGGTGGCCTGTTATTGGTTTCCAGCTAATATAAATTCAAGGTTTCTTTAGCTGAGTACCCATTAGAAGTATTTAGAGATCTACGAAAGCTAGAAAATCACAATTTGGTATACAGTTATTTGAGCCCAAAATCTATTGATAGGAAATATTTTTAAAATGGCAGCACTTTTGAAAGTGTCGGAAATTAATAACAACTTTATTATTTTAAATGGACTAATGAATAAATGTTTTTATTTATTTTTTTATGATTTCATATTGAATTTGAGGTCAATTTTATCTAAAAGAGACTGCTGACCTAAAATGTCAATTTTTAGAGATAAAAATTGTTTTATGTGAAAATTAGCAAAAATCTTAACGTAGAAAAAAAATTGTTACTCTCCGTTCAGAATTAAGTGTCTGTTTTTTTTCCTCAGAAATAAAATTTGTTATAGTAGGCTTTCAAATTTTTTTACTAGCTGTTATTTACTTTATAAATGTAACAGTATTACCTAACTATGTGTAGAAAATTTAAGAGCATAATCCTCGATGCATTTCAAGTGAAAAATGCCCGTAAATACTTCGTTTTTAAAATACAGAATGTTAAAATATATTTTAAAAAAAGTTTTCTGAATATTTCCAATATGATTCAAATTGGATTTTTTAATTTTAACTTGCGAATCTGTAGTAAACAGTCCTATATTTACAGCACGTGCTCGGATTTTTCATGTGACAGTGGCGTACGCTTGAAATATTTGTATTATACTATTTACACGCGAAATGTTAAATGCTGTGTTTGCCGTTATTTAAGACTGATTTTTATGTTCTTTGTTCCAAGCAAAATCGAAAAAAATTGCAGGAATACTTTATTAACAATCGCTCAGTGCAAGGCTTATTTATTTCAAAATCAAGAAAAAAAACTTAATTGAATATTATAAGAACTGTTGAAAATAACCACCATTACTTATAATAAATCTGTCTTAAGTAAACATTGCACTGATTATAAACTAGCTGCCATTTTAAATGTCAGTAAAAAATGGCATTTATATTATTTTTATATCAATAAAAAGTCCAATTTGAACCACATTGGAAATATTCAAGGAAAACGTCTTTTTTGGTAAATTTTAACACCATGTATTTTAAAAACAAAGCATTTGCAGACATTTGTTTATTAGACATTTTCCATTTGAAATGTATCCAGAATTGCGCCCTTATAATTTCTACACGTAGTTCAGGTTAGTTCAGGTTAAGGAAAACACCCTGTATAATGTAAGCAAAGTTATGTTATAATTCTCCTCACTTTAATAAACATCCAATTGTGTGCACTTTTAAGTCTGAAGTTTGAAATTTTTCTATAAGAAAAATAAACGAAAATTTTGTGATCCCAGTAAATTAAAAAATAAAACTGTCTAATAACATAACAGATTAACCAATAGTGGTAGTAATTATAAAATACCCCATTAGGTAAAGGACCGTTTGATTCAACGAGACCGGCTGCCACTTAGCCTGCCATGTAATATTAATCTTGTTCAAGAAACTAACAATAAAATCATTGAAGAATGAAATGTGAGTGATAGAAATATTAGCGATGAAACATTTTAATAAATTAAGTGTTTCATGATTGTTTTAACGCTAATAATTTTTTTTTGCAAAACTGGACACTTATTTCTGAGCAAAAAAATCTTTTAAATCGAACACTTATTTTCGAACGTAAAGAGTATAATAGAACTAACAACGGTAGAGCAACAAAATTTTGCCAGCAAAATGCTAAAACACTACGCTTTATTCTTCTCAATTTCAATTTTGATACTCATCTGTAGGGTGGTATGCAAAATAAATTGAACTAGGCTAATAGAAAAACACCAAGAAGTCCTTTTCTTTAAAAGGAATACCCCATATTTTATTATAATGGTTAAAAAGCCATTTCATTTTGTATCTAATCATATAACATTTTTTTATTCTTTCATGTGAATTGTTTTGAGATATTTGAGTTTTTAAGTATATCAGGTATACTTATGGACAGAATAATGTTTAGAAATAAGTGGATATTTTGAACAATTATTAAAACAATTTGCTGACATATAGTTAAAGATGTTACAACATCAAGCAATATGTTCTGAATACACTAAGTGTCCTGAAAGTGCATGTGAAAAATGGTATCATGAGATTATTTGGGTCAATACATTAAGATTTAGTTTAAAAATGATCTGAAAAAAGTATTTAGTTTAGACGCTATTGACTGTTAAAGTTCTTTAAAAAAAACAGATTTTTTGCTAAATTTGGAGAATGCTTTAATGTATTTAAATAAAACCTGTTGTGCATTTATTCATTGGTACAAATATTAATTTTATATAATATTTATATCTATTCGTATAGTGCAAGTAGTAAGTTCTCAGCCATCTTCATAAAAAAATTACCAAAACTTTTCACTGGGTAGCTGCATCATATTGATTTTTTTCTGATGATACATTAGTCCTTTCTCCAACTTTTCTACATCTCGAAAATTTTTCGTACGGTACAAAATTCGCGCCGGAAAAATTATTTTATTTTCTTATAAAGAACACCAATTTGCCATTACTTCGATAATCATCGATATTTGTCGATGTAAACGCTAATGTAACTTATGGAAAATATAACAACAAAATAGATGTAACACACGCCGGCTGATTTTCTTCACAAAAACTCATAATTTTAACCATATCGGTTATTTTTTCATTAGAGGACACCATTATTGATCTCAAAAGAAAGAATTTAAAATAAACTTTAAAAAATGTTGATAAATTTTTATGACACTTTCCATAAATAACATCATTGTTCACAAATATCAATAATGATCGAAGTGATGACAAATTGGTGTTCTGTATAAGAAAAAAAAAAATTTTTTGGCGTGAAATAATATCCGTGCCAGAAATTTCCAAGAAGTAGAAAAGTTAGAGAAAGGACTAATGAATTATTAGAAAAAAATTAATACAATGCAGCTACCTAGTGAAAAGTTTCAGTCATTTTTGTATGAAGATAGCTAAAAACTTTCTACTTGCACATTACGAATAGGCACAAATGTTAAATATGAGATGTGCCATTTGAAGAAAATGACTTTTCGGCATTTTTGTATTGACCTAGTTCAATTTAGTTTGCAGACAATCCAGTAGATCATTATCAAAATTGAAATTGAGAAGAATGAAGTGCAGTGTTTTGACTTTTTACTGACAAAATTTATTGTTCTACTTTTATTAGTTCCACTGTAACAAATTTTTTTACACAGAAGATTTTTGCCAATTTTACCATACAAGAATTTTAATTTCGGAAACTTGATTTTTTACGTTAGTAAAATATTATATAAAGTTGTCCTGAAATTAAACATCGAATCATAAGAGATATAAAAACATAGATATTGCATTTAAAATAACGAAGTTGTCATGAATTTCCGATACTTCCGAAAGTGCCGTCATTTTTAGAATATTTTTATTCAATAGATTTTGCACTTAAATTACTGCATAGCAAATTCTGATTTTTTAACTTTCTCGATTCTCTAAATTCTTTTAATGGATACTCGACTAAAGACACCCTATATACAGGATTAGTCAGAAAGAATGGACCAACACTAAACTGAAGATACTAGTCACCAAAATATTGTGATTGAGATCAATATGGCTTATACCAATATCACTGGTTTAGGTTTAAGAGATAGAGTGTGTTCAGAGTTTAAATTTTATTCAAATATCTTAATAATTAAGAAAGTTTTCACAGTAAAAATCTGAAAACTGATACTTTTATGTTTTTTGATGTGAAAATTACGAATTTTAAACTTATTTTGACGTTGCTCCTAAAGGGCGCTTGTTTCACCGTATTATTTAAGTAATTTGATACATCTTTTTTATCTAATGAGCCATGCTTAAAACAAGTCGAGAATTTAAAAGAACGCTCAATTCCACAGAGAAAATGTACTCTTATTTAGGTTGTCTAAATTTATCGGTTTTTAAGTTATTTGCATTTAAATGGATCGATATATTTTCCTATGATTTCTTTATTCTCAAAAGAAGGAAAAGTCCGAAGAAGTAATCAAAGCAACGATAAATAATAATAACTATTATTGGTAATAGTGATAATGACAATCCAAAAAAAGCAAATGTTACAAGTGTCCATCACCTACCTTAATACATTTTAAAATACACTTTCTTAAATGTCTCTGAATGTTGAACAAAATTTTCCTATTATATTTAAAAATATTCGTGGTTTATTGTATTCTCTGCCGCAGCATCTGAAGAGTATGAAAATGAATTAAAAACATTTTTTAAATCATAACAAAATACGTTGAAACTTTTAAATGCAAATAACTTTAAAACCGATATATTTAGACAACCTAAACCAAAGTACATTTTCTCTGTAGAATTGAGCGTTTTTTCTAAATTCTCGACTTGTTTTAAGCATGGCTCAACAAGTGAAAAAATATATCTCAAATTACTTAAATAATACGATGGATCTAGAGCTCTTTAGGAGCAACATCAAAATAACATTAAAATTCGCATTTCTCATATCAAAAAACATAAAACTACCAATTTTCAGATTTATACTAGAAATTTTTTTTGATTATTGAGAGATTTCAAAATAAAATTTAAACTTTGAACATACTGTATATCTTAAACCAGCGACATTGATATAAACCATATTGAGCTTAATCACAATATTTTGGTAACTAATATCTCCAGTTTAGTGTTGGCCTATTTTTTCCGACTCACCTTATATAAATCGCTTTTATATTTTGAACTCCATCATTGAACAAATTATTAATATTTTTAGTAACGGTACGAATACATACTTGTTTGAAGATTTGATAATTTCATCAAGCGTTCATACCAATTGTTAAGTTACATCGAGTTTCGAAGGTAGCACAACGATAATATTCGGAAAGGAGGATTCGAGCAAATTTAATAAAACATTTACTTTACAACATGGAAAAATACGTTTTTTTTGTATACCGTAGAGGAAACATTACCTCACATAAATCAAGGTTTAAGCAATATACCAGTTTCGCAGTGAAAACAGAATTGGCTTTAACTGTGACCCCTTCAGTATTGACTATTGAGATTCATTCAATAGAAAACCAATAAATAGGCGTTTCGTCTTATCTTGTATTTAAAAATTATATACAAAATTAAAATAATTATATGGGAACACGTATTATTATACACAACGATTACATAATAACTTATATAAGTAATGGCTATCATAATATTGAATATTGATAGTATGGAGAGATAGGTAAAGATTGTAATTACCATTCAAAAAATTTAATCGTGTGCAAATAATTCTTTAAGAGGATAATAGGCGAAGAGTTTGTTGACGATCCCAAATATAAAATCCGTTACCACTCTTTGAATAACTGGTTGTAAATCATTTATTATGACGTTAATGTTTTCATTAATAACTTTGTTAGTCTTGTCACTAAGATCAGTGTGGTTTCCGAACAGCTTTTCTAGTACAATATGGGAGTCCTCTACTTCCGTGGATATAGCTTCTTTTTCCCATTTTAAGTGTTCTTCTCCATTTTCCAAATAAGTTGTACCTTTTAAGCCTAAGTGAATTTTGAAGTTTGCTGTAATAACATAAGTAATATCAATATTTGATCATTAGTTATGCATGATAAACACATGATTAAATATAATAGAGAACACTGAAAATATTACTTACTATCACCTTTGAGCTAGTCAAAGGCAAAAACGAAAAAATTCTCAAATGAAAGTCATAATCCTAATCAGAAATTTGATAATTGGTATATTTTAATGTTTTTTTTTGTATGAATTATACTTAGAATTTCTCGTATGTTTACAAAGTGAATTAATGTCGCAACCCATCATCCCATTAAAGAAAATGAAAGCTCTTGTTATAATGACTAGTTTTTGAATAAACTCACAATAATTTCCATCAGCTGGGCCTTTCTCATCAAAAGTTACAACCAAGAATTTTCCATTTACATTATAGGTAGATTTTATTCTTAAGTGAGGAAAGGTAATGCTTATGTTCACTTCTTTTCTATCCAAGTCAATATCGAATTGATCCATAAGAAAATCATCTACGTGGAATATATGTATATCCTAAAATTTGAAACTGATTACTCACATAAGGAAGCCGCGTTAGTCGATTACAGAACAACAATAATTAGGGAAAATTTGAAAATTTGCTATTTTTGTTGATCACTGAATAACAGTTCGGAAGTTCCGACTTTCGAAACGGTAAATTCTGATATTTAAAATATATAAAACAGATGATCATCTATTCCGATGAATGAAATGTAAAATATCCTTAAATTTTTTTAGGAGAATGTGCAAATGCAGTAGTATCAAAGGAGTACGAGATGGTATCACCGGAAAAATCTTTAAAATATTGTCCACAATAAATCATAATCCATCGACGCATTATGCACCCTCTTAAGGGCATATAGAGTTATTCAGGTTCACTGTTCACCATTAGAATTTCGAAAATCTGTTGTCTGTATTTAAAGAAGTGAAGCTGATGACACCATCCTTTATAGAAGAAAATGTGCCTACAAAGAAATAAAATTTATTTAAATTAATAGGCTCAAATATAAAATAAAATTGATTTGTGTGAATATCAAGTTTTCTCAAACCATGGTGAGCAGCAAATCTGAATAATCCTGTACATTGTATCCCACCGGGAAGCACCATTAGACGTTTGGGGAAAACTATGAATAATAAAGTTACTTGAATTTAGTGGTCTAGTAAGAGCCTTGATTCAACCTCATCCTCAATATTTTTCACTGACGCCATACTTCCGGCTGTAACGGAAGTCGATACTTGCTTATTTTAAACGGAACATCCTATATATTATTGTATTTTTGGATCCTACGTTCAATTTTAATACAATTTTATTAATACATTGACTATCTTAGAATTAATAGTTTTCAAGATATATCCATTTGAGTGTTGAAAGTAACTAATGCAGATACCTGCAGAATTGCAAATTGTTAACAAACAGAAAGGTATTTTGTAATTATTTTTTACTGCAATATTACAGAATATCCATGTTTTAATATATTGCCAATCTTTGCCTAATATATTCTATAAGGTCTTCACAAAAACAGGGCCAAATTGAACACGAAAAATGGTTAAAACTTAAAAACTTTAAATAGAATTTGACTATTATTTTAATGCATTATGAAATTACGTCGAAAAAAAAACTTATGCTCACATTTAATTACATATAGTAGAGTTGCATAATTTTTAAGTAATTTCGTTTTATAAGTTGATGAAGAAGTAACATATTCCTAACTCTAAGATATAATGCAGACATGATAGACATATCTATAAAAAAGGGAAATATCAGCAAAAGACTATTGTTATATGGCATCGGGTCATACAAATTTAAATAAAAAAGTTAGTTATGTAAAACTAATTTAATTATTGCATTATAACTTAGAATTAGAGATGTATTATCCCGGCATCAACTAATAAAATGAAATTACTCAAAAATTATGCAACTTTACTGTAGGGAATTAAATGAAAACATAGGTACTTTTTCGACGCAGTTACATAATACATCAAAATGGTAGTAGGATTCTATTTCAAATTTTTAGTATTTTACCATTTTTTGATATTCAAGTTGGCTTTATTTTTGCAGACACTCTGTAAAAAATATTAGACAAAGCTTGGAAACAATAAAATATACATCTTCTACAGTATTGTGGCAAAAAGAGTTACAAAATACCTTTCCATTTACTAACAATTTTCAATTCTGCAGAAATCTTTATCTGTCACTTTCGATATTCAATTGCATATATGTACATATCTTGAAAACTACTATTCGTAAGAGTGCCAAGGTATTAATAACTTTATATTAAAATTGAACGTAAAATCCAAAAACGCAATAATATATAGGGTGTTCTATTTCAAATAAGCAATCAAGTATCGGCTTCCGGTACAACTGGAAGTGTGACGTTATTGAAAGTATTTTAGATGAGGTCACTCCATGACTCTCACTAAACCACTAAACTTTCTTAACTTTGCTATTAATAGTTTTCCCAAAACGTCTAATAGCGGTTCCCTGTGGGACACCCTGTATATTACACAATTTCAGAACAGGTTGAATTAGAACAAGAGCAATCTTTTAAAAGTTAAATTTTACAATATATCACAATTTCTTACCGTAAAAGTAACTTTGACTTGATCTTCTTCATTCACACATGTTGGTGGAATTAGCAAAGGATCCAGAGACGGAATAAATAGATCCGGAATGCCCTTCTTCAAGTTGGGCCTCAGTACTTCAATGTTTTCTTCAACGCATTTATGAACATTGGGATCGGTCCTGTTACATGGCGTTATGTAAGTGGCTGAAAATAATAACGCAAATTAAGTAACAATATATTATGTAACGAGCAGGAAATGACACGCATTTCCTATACATATCAGTTCTGACGACCAAGTTGTATACCATTCTTCTACGATTAACATAAAACAGATTCACACAAACCCAATGGACTCGCATCGTACTCAGTTATTAACAGAATCTTTAATTTTTCTGTGAAATGAAAATACAAGATGTTTTCAACTTACGCAATTTTTCTCCATTACTCCAATTAAAACAAACTAAACATAACACAGTAACAACCACGTTTACTTTCATGATTTCACCGAATGTCTTCGATTCCCAACAGGTTTTAGCAACAACTGGGTAACTATCTCTTCTGGCGTCGAGGCAAATACGAATAAACAAGACTAACTTGTATGTTAAATAATGTTTCCTCAGTGTATTGTGTAAAGGGTCATAAATCGATGTTTCCAATACATTTTTATAATATGCAAAATTCGAACACCTTGAAGGATAATCACTGAATAGGCGTGCACATAGATGGGAAATTATTGGTAATCGGTTTTGCAATTATTAGGTTTTTGTACATCTGCCATCAAGGTAAACTCTTATAGTACCATGACTATATTAAAAACAGTATTACATACTTTGCTATGAAATTCCAGCTCCTTTGCGTTTTAAAGACTATAAAGGGTGGTACATTTATTATTTTTACATAAAAGGGTAGTACATATTGTGTGGATTAGATGTTGTGACCTGAACCTACATTATTCGGAATTTATACGGTTAAGTCTGTCTTTAAAAATTGACAACGATGTTTCGTAGATCTACCAGTTTCTGCAAAATATGGCCAGTAAAAATAATTGCATTAGCTTTTTTGCTCATTTTTATTAAAAATAGTCCATAAAAGTGGCAATGCTGTCCCACAAACAGCCGTTTATTTACATACAAGGTGTACCATTGAAAACTTTGCATCCGGCTTATTTTGAAGTCGATCAAAAAATTGCCATGACACATCAATTTTGTTTTCAAGAGGGACACATTTTAGCATTAAATGCAGATTCATCAAAATAATCCCCTTCGCGGGGGTGTATTCTACTATAGAATTTTAAATGGCACTGAAGGTCGAATGGCGTTTTATTTGAAAGGGTTTGCAACTCTAATTGTCAACGAATTTAATTATTTAAAATTTTTCATTCGAATTAAATTACTGCTAAATAACCCAAAAAAAATGAGTGACCATAGATGCAAATTTGATAAATTGAAAATGGGAAAATTTTACACTCAACCACCTCAAACCTTATTATAATTTACCCAGCCTGTGTCTACTTTAAAATTTGTGGATTACGTTAGTTTATTATTTAACAGGAGATCTAAAATAAGAAAAAAGTACAAGTGCTGATAATCAGAATTAAAAACCCTTTCAAATAAGGTATCATTCGATCCATAGTTCTATTTGGAATTCTAGTTGAATGTACCCCTACGAAGGGAGTTGTTTTAGTGAATCTGCATTTAAGACTAAAATGTGTCCCCCTCGAAAACAAAATCAACGTGTCGCGGTAATTTCTAATATTTTAATCGCAATTCAAAATAAGTAGAGTGTAAAACTTTTCAATGGTACACTCTGTATAGTTATTTATGCAAAATGTCTGGATTGTAGAATGCAATTAAAAATATAAATAATATGAAGGATAAAATGCGAAGTCGACTAAGTTGCATGGACGTGCTACAGACACATAAAATATAGTATATTACGGTACAAGTTTTAAAAGTAGCACATTGGCGCACGCATTTTTTTATTGCTCTATTCAAAATAATTGTGAAAATTGCAAAACCTATCCGACGATACCATTTTTGCATAAAATTCCGACAGACCTATCCAGTGGGCACGCCCTTTAAATTTATGGGCGGACTCTGATACGTCTAAAAAACATATAGCAATATCGTTCCTAAACAACAAACATTTTAATTTTGTATGTGTAAATATGTGAATCTTTTTGTAAATTTAATGAAAGACGGGGTTATTTATTTTGCGCTATATTTTCGTAACAACAATGCCAGGCAGGCACGTCTATTGTAAAGATCATACGATTATCTTTGTCTTTTACTCCTTGTAGTTTATTAATGATAGTTTCCCTTAAATAAAAATAAAAATTAATTGTTATCTAAAATACATAGCCCTCATGATACCCAAACATACGTACCGGGCGTCCCGTCAACAGAAGATGTCGGCTGTATCTCTAAAACTATTAAAAATTAAACCTGGAAATAAAAAATGGTACGATAAAAGTGACCAAGAAAAAATTCTGTAAATATTTTTTTAATTCCTAACTCCACCGCTAGGCGGGGTATCTCATATAGTGAATAAAAATATGTCAAATAACTAAAGAAAATGCAATGAAAAAGTATACTGAAGATATCACAGTTTTGTTCGTGGAAAGTTTCTGCATATTTTTTGTATATGATTTTTTTTATATATTTATAAGTTTTTTGTGGAACACGCTGGGAATGTTGTCAAATAAAAATTTAAATATCTCAGGAACGTCCACAGGCTTTAAAGAAGTAGTGGCTCGTTAGAAAGAACTTTTTTTGCACTATGCAAAGACGTATTAGACAATCCATCTTAATTAATTAGACGGCGCTTTAATGTGAAGTCTGGAGTTTTTGTAAATTTCTTGAGAATATCAAAAATAATGGTATATATTTGGTATTTTATTTAGTAAGAGCATAAAATTTTATTTATACATCCTGCAAATTTTAACTTGATATATCTGTTTAGAAAGTATGCGGGTTTTTATCCGCAATCTATGGTATCGACGCGGGAGGTCGTATTTTTCATACATTCGAAATATATGTATTCGCAACATATCGAGAAAGTCTTCGTTTAAACTACGCATTTTGAAAATTAACGATATAAAGAACAAAAAAAAAACAAATAAGAAACTATAAATGCCATTGTTTTGATTCAAATGAATGTAGCGCCATTTTTAAGGAAAAAGAGAAAAACGTTTATTTTCCGCCATTTTGAAACTACAATATCTCGACAGGAAGGACCCAAATTGAAAAATTTCATACGAAGATCCCCCCCCTAAAATGGTTGGTAAAATACCATGTTAAAAGATTTGACCATCATTCTGGAACACCCTGTATTAAAAAAATCACATACAAAAGTTGTGCAGAAACTTTCTACGAATAAAACTGTGACATTTTCAATACATCTTTTCATTGCATTTTTTTTCAGATATTTGATATATTTTCGTTCATTCTGCGAGATACGCCACCTAGCTATGATGTAAGGAATTTAAAAAATATTTCCAACATTTTCTCTTGATTATTTTTATTACATTTTTTTTTAAAGCTTCATCTTCAATAGTCTTAGAGGTACAGTTGGCTTCCTCTGTTAGCAGAACTCCCCGGTACACTTACGTCTAAAAGGAATATACAGAATATTATTGAATAATCCAACGTGTTACAAATAGTTTTAAGATAGAAAGTTCGTATAAACATGTGTTCTAGCTCGTTTAGTTTTCAAGATACGGGGTATTAAAGTTAAAGAATATGTGATTTATTTTTTCGATATCTTTCGATCCCTTCCAGCTAATTTTACGAAATTTTGTATTCGAGGTTTTTTTAGGATGAGAAATTCAAATTTATCAAAGATTTAGTTGTATCTTCTAGATGGTGCCACAAGTGACTATTAGGACACTTTTAAATATCTGCAACTTTTTTGTGCCGTACTGTATGTCACTTTCGAGGAGGAAAAACTTTTCCTCTACCTTGTCTGTTTATAAAAAAGTATATATCATTGCCATCGCTAAAAACAATGATTTCCAATAAAAACGTAATTAACACTGATCATGCATGCTAATTATCCCAAAGTACTAAAATAATTTACTATCTTACTTTTTATCCACAGAAACAAAGAAATAACGCTTCAAAAATTAAATACTTTTAGTTTTTGTTTAAAATAGTATGAAATTTTTTGCAATGATCGTAATAATTTATTTTTTTTAGAATATTACTAAATAAGGCTAGATAAATAATAAAAATTACAATAAGTGTCAGATACGTCGTCCTTCTTACGCTATACATGTGTTCAATTTTCTTCTCATTGAATTGCGAACTCTCTGGAAAATCCCAGAAGTATTTCGAATCATTTGACATGATTCTATTATCCTATCTCTAACATCTTGTTCATTTTGAATGGGAATCGATACATTAAATTCTTTAGATGTCCTCAGAAAAAATCAAATTGTTAAGGTCTAGTGATCTAAACGGAAACACTTGGGGTCCTCCCTGACCGATCATCGATTGTTTAAATTTTGATTTAAAAATTCTCGTGCTTCTACGCTAAAATGTACCGGTGTATCATCATGTAAGAATCATATTTCCATTTTAAGCAAAATCTGCAGATCTTCTTTTAGAAACCGATAATAATTTTCATCAATTTCAGTCTTGTGGGAACGAAGAATAGACCTAACAAATAATCCACAAGAATTTCAACCCAGACGTTTACGGAAAATTGTTCTTCAAAATGACATTCTTCGAGTGCATTTGGATTTTCTTCTGACGATAAATGAGTGTTGTGGAAGTTACGTACAGCATTGAGTGAAAATCTTGCTTCATCGATAAACAGGATTTTAGTGCCAAATAAAGGATCTTGAATAAATTTTTAACAAAATCACACATAAAAGTTAAAGGAAGTCACGAAGAAGAAGAATTCGCACTTTTTGAATATGGTATGGATATAATATATTGTCAGTAAGAATTTTCCATGCCAGAAAGTGGGAAATATTAAGCGTTGACATTTTCTGTTGCTTGTTCCTTCAACTTGATTAAGAGCTGCTTTCTCAATCACGGGTGTTTGTACCGTTTGATGCGTTCCCGAAATGGTTGAATTTCTTAAAGGCCCTTGTTTCACTTAAGTGAATGTGAATCCTTAAACATGTTTTTGAGATGGAGATTGTTCAATTCTAATGTCGTTTTTCATACAATCGTTTCACGTCATATGCATTCTCATCAACAAGCCCATAAGTAAAGTGTATGTCGGCTAGTTCTGAATGAGTAAAATTTGCCGTTTCTTGAAGACAAATTATTACAATAATTTTCTTAAAGAGCAGCGTCTTCGTCACAATTTAAGTTTAAAGTTATAAAAAAATAACAAACAATTACATTAATGTTCTTTAAATTTAAAGGTTAAATTTAAAAGTATAAATTATTTCAACTTTTCTCTTTTTTTCATAGCCTATTTTTTTAATTTATTTTCTTTCTGGGAATGCATCGAACAAAAATTAAAAGTGTCCTAATAGTCATTTGTCGTGCCCTCTAGAAGATCGTTGATAAATTCAGATTTCTCATCCCAAAAAAATCCCAAATACGAAATTTCGTAAAATTAGCTGAAAGAGATAAAAAAATGTCAAAGAATATGTGATTTATTTTTTCAACTTTAATACCTCGTATCTTAAAAACTAAACGAGCTATGTTATACGAACTTTTCATTTTAAAACTACTTGAAAAATCACTCTGTGAAATATCGGACACTTATTCAATAACACCCTGTATACCAATAACATTAAATTCATATTTATAAATTGGTGAGGTGATAACAAAAGAACATTGCAAGAATAGTAGTTTCATATTTCGTCACAAACAGGTATTTAAACTCGGAAACATTAATTTTCTAATTTGGAAATAGATCAAAAATATCATATCTACTAAACAATCTATTTATAAGGTTAAAAATGAAATCACCAACAATCTGCTGGAAAACAGGTTTCAATTCATCTATAATGCTACCAATGTTCTCATTTATAATTTTATTAGTTTGACTATTTAATTCAGCATTGTCTCCAAATATCCTCTCAAACAGGAGATGGACAGATTCTATCTGGATATCAATTTTCTCTCTAGTCCACTTTACGAAGGTCTTGTTATTTTTTTGAAATGGTGTCCCTTTGAGGCTTAACTCGGTTCGAACGTTTGCTGAAAAAATGAGAATATCCAATTAATTTTCAGGTCAAATATAATTTTGTGCCTACCCAGGGTAATATTTATTGATGGCGTTCCTTGTATGATGCACAAAATTAATTTAAATATACTGATGTAGGAAATGTATTGCAAGTTATACAAACTGACAAAATTACACACATTAAATAAATGCAAAATTACGCACGTATGCTGCTTGAATCTATTGAAACATGAAGCAAGGAAGCAATTCTTAGTATTATATCACCCTGTCTTACTCATAAGTAGTAGTTTAGTAAACCCAATATTTACTTACTATAATTTCCATCGGCTGGCCCATTGCCATTTAGATTCAAAACTAAAATTCTTCCATTTATAGTGTAGTTAGAAATGATCCTAAGGCTCGGAAAATGCATTTTGATGTCTATGGTGTAATTATCGATGTCAATATTAAATGTATCCACCACAAATGAATCAATATGGTATAACTGAAAAACACATACAATAATTAACGTTAAAGTATATTTTGCAATAAACAAATAAATAAAAGAATACATTCTAGTCAAAACGGCTGGAATAAATTGATTAACAATTCAGGCATAGTAGGGAGCAAATAAATGTCTTGGGTACTATTTCATTACAGTGTAGTACAATCGATACTCCTGTATGCCGCCCCAATTTAGGGATGGATGAAGACAATCAAGAATTATGCACAAATGTTGGTATGTGTACAAAGAAAGGCCCTATATGCGCGTACCCTATATACAGTACCACTCAAGGCAGTGTAGATACTAACAGGAACTCCCCCTATTGACTTCTTGGTGGAAGAAAGAATCGTGTTAAGTTCGGCTTTCGCGGGGACAAACGAAAAACAAGAAAAACGACCACATGGAAATGGCAAGAACGGTGGACGGGTCTCGGGGAATAAAGGACAGTGGACTAAAACATTAGTTTCTGACTTAAAAGTATGAACGTCGTGCCAACGTAAACGACTAAACTACTACGTAACAAAGGTACTCAGTGGTCACGGAAGTTTTAGAAACTTCACGCACTAGATAAGAAAAACAGGCCCGGACTGCAGATGCTCTGACACCGCGGAACACTGCATTTTCTAGTGCTCGATCGTTTACGAACAAAGAGACTAGCTGATCATTTGCTTAGAGACTTTGACTACGGAATTCCTAATAGACGGATGCTGGAGGGCAAGATAGGACTGCTGCAGTGAAACCATTTTCGTAATGATCAAGGAAAAAGAACGGATGGATTGTGCCACACAAGAAGATGAAAAATCTATTTTTCCATAACGGAACGGCACAAAACGTAAGGAGAGAAATGAAAAATCTACAACAAAGATCCAGAAAAAAAAATTCATAGGAGCAAAATAAAAAGGAAACAAACAACTCGGCACAAAAAGGCAACCACCTAATCCAAACCACACATACTTCTTCGACTTCGTCGTTTACATCCCTCAGGGATAGTCCCGGGGCAGCAGGTGTTTCAGTGAATTCCACACTACCCGGTTACCAGAACATTCCATTGAGTATCTTGTTGAAGATTTTCTTCGTGAAAAAAAATGTTTTTGGTGGGTACCCACTGACGAAAGTTTTCGCAGAAAATAGCCTCGTAGCGATAATCAGGACGAGATTTGGCAGTTTAAGTTACTAATTTTATTGACTTCAGATTAGTTCGAATTACATTACACCCTAACCTAAAGTACTTATTATACTTACGCGTATATTTCGAAAAGTTGCTTTGAAATCATTTCCCGTTGATAGTGTGGCTTCCGGAATGATAAGAGGATCGAGGCTCGGAATTAAGAGCTGTGGAACGCCAGCTTTCATTCTGGGTCTTAATATATTTATATTTTCGATTACGCATGCTTTCAAATTTGGAATCCTTCTGTGACATAACTTTAAATATGACGCTGAAAAATGTGCATTTTTGTGTTACAATATCTAAGAATATCTAATCTACTAATTCTTCTACAACTATTTTTCTCTATATGAGATTTGTTTTTTGGCTACATTCTTTTGAGGTCCATCAGCGCCCTTATAAATTTGAATTTTGGTTTAAAAAACTACAGTAATAGAGGCTCATGACAATAAGACTACTTTATATATCGTAATTAAATTAAGGGAAATAAACAATTTTTTTCACATCGCACAAGTTCTTATACGGAAAAAAAATTATAACAAGAGGATACAAAATAATTTTTACTTACGCAAACCTTTTGCTGCAGCCACATCATTGGAATATAGTACCAATAGGACAAATCCTATTAAAACAACTTTCCACATATCTAAAATCTAATTAAGCTGCTTTTTGTCGAAACTACTACACCTAACAGATTCATTTGAATACGAAACCAAAAGCGAGCACATCGTCTCATATTTAAAAAGTCCTTCGAAACTGGTTATCTATAGCAGAAGGTCATTAGTAGAAGGTTGAGTTCTTATATAGGTAAAACTTGTTAAATGAGCAAGTGCCTGTATTTGTTTGACGAATGGCATTGACCAGCATACTATAATGACTCTTTTAATGGTATCGTTACCACAAATACAGTTATTAATTTAAAACTTTATGTTTGTTTCTGTTACAGGAGGTCATAGGTAATTAGTTACAAAATTGCTGCCCTAAGTGATATTTTCCAAGTGAGGATGTCGAAAAGGAAAGGACCCATAGAGGAAAGTATTGTAGGTGTTTGAAATTAAGTTTCTTTACTATGCAAAAATGGTTTTAAGAACTGTTTTATGTACTAAAGAACTAATGTATGTCAGATTAAGTTTCTTTTTTTTACAAAAATAAAATCAACTGAAGTCTCTGGAATACTGCTTTACTTTCAAGAATCTAGAAAGGAATTCCTTCCGACACAAGCGTCGTGGCCGTCTCTAAGCTCATATGTTTACATTAAAAATAATTAATAAACAACATTCCATCATTTTTTCCACAGTTACCAACCCTCCATTATTTTTCTCACGCTTACTCTATAACGAATTAATAGACAAATCTTTTATCATTTTCTTCATGAAAGCTCATACGGTCAATCCTGACACAAAATTCGTTCTCGAAATTTACCTTTACTATAACCTACCGCATTAAAATAGTATTATGTTGTATTGTAAAGAACACGTCATTTCAACGTTCACATACCTTTGACCTAATGTAAAAAGCCAGACTTTCAATAATTTACAAAACATTAATTGCCATTGCAAAGACCACGTCCTTTCAACGTTCAGGTACCCATGACCCAACACAAGGAGCAAGTCTTTCAACAATGTTTGTCTATTTTTTTCATTGTCTCTCTTTTTGTATTTTTATGGAGCCACCCCGTTTATCTATGTTTCTATCAAGTAATAAAGCTTACACGGAGATCTGTTAATCAAAACGCCTAATAATAATAACATAGCAAATACATTACTGTAGAGTTGTGTATTCTTGTATATAGGCTGTAGGTATTACTTTTAAATTTGATAGATGGTAGATGGTAGGTATTACTTTTAAGATTGATATACTTCTGAGGTACGACCCTAGTAGGCATTAGTTGGTATAGAAGCCGTGTCCGCGCTCGTAAATTCATTGTCCTCCGCTTTGTTTCACTTTGCATTAATAAACGCACATTTCTAATCCTTTTTCCTGACTTGTGATTTCTTTCATAAGATATAAACGCCATCCTATATCTACACCAATATCATACCCGATACTACATTACTGGATGTTAAAAGAAAAATAAAAATAACATATCAATAAAATATAACAATATCAAGAACTATTATCAAAAGATAAATTAAACTTCGTCTTCTTCAAACCCACCTGGCCATACTTGCATCATATTTTTAGTCACAATTTTTCCGGTTAGTAGCTAAATTTTTAATTTCTAATTCCTAGAGGTGTGAAAAACTATATCACCTATGTTTTTCAAAATTTTAGTCATGCGTCGCTTTTTGTCAAATTTTTCTTTCGACTCTGAATCGTAACGCAATGAGCACTCATGGGCTGTTTTGCGATCATTATCTAAATTTCGGATGGTATTTATTATAGGCCTCATGGATTCTGCCAAACTTTGAATATCTAAAGTATCTAGAGTTTTTCCTGTAATTAGATAAAGTAGGGCAAAACCTGTTGTTTTTTAAATGATTGTATTAAGGGTTAACTGTGGCTTTGAAAAAACGCTCCTCCATTCTGACTTATTGCCATTTAAATCCGCTCTGAACAAATCCAAAACCATCGAGATGTACCTCTTAATTTGACTGTTACCACATGAGGCACTTTTGACAATAACATGTTGTGAATTTTGTAGTTCTGACAGTAGCTGTTTCACTTGTTGATCAGTGAAATTAATTCCTGTATTGCATATTAACTGTTTGGTATTTCCAAATATAGTTAAACAAGTTTTGAATTCCTCACGTATCTCAGGGTCGGAGAGAATTTTTAAGGAAATTAAAAATAAGTATCTTGTGAAAACATCTATTACAAGAACATGTTTATAACTTTCTGATAATGTAGGGAACGGGCCTAGTCGCAATGCATGATATGAAAAGAGATTAGAATTTTATCGATAGGATGTAACAGTCCCGGTGTGGGTCCAGAATGTTTCTTCTTCATAATGCGTTCTAAGATCGAAAATTGCTAAAAAGAGGTGCTGACTTAAAAATGCGCAACCGTAATTTTTAGCACAATATCGATTAAATAGTTTACAGTCAAATTTTATCTTTTGAACTTATCGCAATAAAAAAAATAAAAAGCTATCTAAGTTTGCCCAGAAATAATTTATTTTTAAAAACATGTATCGGGTTTGATATTACTGTAGATATAGGATGGTGTTTATATCTTTTAAATGAAATCACAGGTCAGAAAAAGGATTATAAACGTGCGTTTATTAATACAAAGTGAACAAAGAGGAGGTCAATGTAACTTATGAATTTACGAGCGCGGACGCGACTCCTGAGTTGCCAACAACTAACCGAACTCAAAAGAAAAGAGAGCTTGTTTTTTTTGGGGGGGTTAACGCGACCCCGGGGATAAAAAATCTTGTCGGTAAGACGGTACTGAAGTCCGTACTACCAGCCTGTATGGGGTTTCACCCACTAAAAAAACCCGTGTTTGTAGAGGGTTTCGAGCCCGTGCCCGAAGTCCTTTATCGCGCTTTTGGTGTTTGGCATAAGATAAAAGAGTCAAACGGGACTATCGCTTTTTATTCTGCCATCGCTCTAGGCCTTTTCCGTACCTTTCTCGGTAAATGAGTCTAGGTCACCTCCCGGATCTTTGGCTTGAGTCACTCCACCGACAGGGAGTTCTTCTGTCTTCTTCTGTCCTTCTCGACGCTTCTTTCTTCCTCGGCTGTCTCCCTCGTTGGTTGCTGGTTCGCAATAATGAGTCTGAAATGCCAGAAAGGCCTTTTTCCTTCCATCATTGCGGGCCTTTTGGCTCTTTTGCTGTTTTTGTTTCAAGTCTTTCCACTTGTTTGGTCCAGTGTGAGTAGGTTCCCTTCATCATCCATTTTTTAGCAACTGATGTCTCGGTCTCTTGTGCGGTATGGCATTTTCCAGACTGTAGTCGATTGTTCTCCTAATCAGCTCATTCGGATATGTTTCCGTTGTTTGGAATGTCTTGATTGCATGGTCTTTGATGACGTCCCTTATTGTCCTGTAATTGAGATCTCTATTTATCGTTTCATTGCTAACGAACCAAGACGCACCCAAAGCCGTCCTCAGAGTAATGTTTTCTACTTGATCGGGAATGAGATCTCGAGCACTCGATGTCTCACCCCAAACACAAAGGGAGGCACAGTTAAAAAACAATATCAAACGTCTAATTTATACGTCTTTACTCCTTAAACGCTTGTCTAATGACCACAGCTGATACTGCGCTGACCGAACACAAGAAGACACTTGGAGCTTGATTACACTCTAAATTTATTTAACAAAATATGAAAACATACACTACGCAGTTAAACTAAATTACTAAAATAGTGCTATGATAATTGTGAAAAAAAAACAAGTGACCACCGGTAACTAAAATTCTTCAAAAATTGTGCCTTTCGTTAAAGTTTGGGAGAAGCATCGACTGTTAGAGGTAAAGAGTGAGTAATAAGGATCTTACTAGGTTTGTCAACGAAAAAGGAGCAAATGGTGATCTGTTTTGGGTTTTTAAAGAGGCTCATTTTCTTCCCACTGTGTCATCATAAAGGGAGAGTAATTACTAATTTATTTTGTCTAGGTCATAAATTAGTCTCATGGGTTGTCTATAGTGTGAATGGTATTGGGTTTGTTTCTTTCAACAAGTAGATTTATATCACTTATAGACAGTGTTGGGTATTTTTCCAACACCACTGCCTAAAGACTTTTCAGATGCGTCCTGGCTGCATAACCCCATGCTGTTGATATGCACGTTAGCTGTGGTTGAATGACTGTTTTGATGAGCATGATCTTGTTTTTAAGAGGCAGCTTGGACTTCCTCCTTAGCGTCGGGTACAGTTTTGCTTTTATTATTTTTGCCTTGTTCCTTGTTTTCGCTATATATTTTTAGCGTGTTCGCTGCTGCCACGTAAACCTTTCTTCCACGTCCACGCCAGAGTACGTGACCTTATTGCTCTACGGTATCTGTTCGTTTTTGATCACCAGTTGGTTTTCGGTCCTGATTTTTCTATTCCGTTTGAAAACGATGGCCTAGGTTTTCTCTGGATTTATGTCGATTTTCCATTTCGAAAACCATTTCTCCAAATCTGTGATCTCTTGTTGCAGATATCTGACCAGCGTTGTTCCATTCCAGAATCTACCCAGTATCGCCGTATCGTAGGCGTATAGTGTCAGTTGTGTTTGTTCTGTCTTAGGAGGGTCTGACACGTAGATATTGTACAGGAACGGGGATAGTACCGCTCCTTGAAGTATTCCCGCTTCTATTGCCCTGTACGTCGAATGATGTCGATCCAATTTGGTCCGGAATGTCCTATTTCGGAGAAAAGTTCCGACGAGTTTGACCAGCGAGATTTTGAATCCCGCGTCTATCATCTTTACCAATAGGCCATTGTGCCAAACTCTATCGAACGCCTTTGCTATGTTCAACAGTACTGCTCCTGCAGCCTGTTTCCTGTTAAAGCTGTCCGTGATGAATTCTGTCATTCTCAGCACCTGAAGTTCTGCAGAATGTTGCTTTCTGAACCCAAACTGTTCATCGGGGATGGTTTTTAAGCCTTCCTCGCACTCTCTCAGCCTTTTCAAAATGACAAAGAGAGCCTGTACGTGCCCTGCAAATCCTTAAATACTAAAACCCATGATGATAAACCATGGGCGTACCTTGGCTAGGGTGCCATCTGCACTATCCGCCGCATTAAACCGTGGCGTCTTAGCTGGGAATTGGAACTGAAACTATACGGGCGACAAAGTCTATTACAGGCAGGTCCAATGCCGACCAAATTTATTGTAGGGATTTCCAATGTCGACCAAGCATAGTATAGGAAATTCCCATACTCCAACTAATGCCTACCAGGGGCGTACCTCAAGGGTATATCAATCTTAAGGATAATACCTACTATCTAACATGTATCGAATGTAAAAGTAACACCTGTCTACAAGAATACACCAACAGTCAACTGTGATCCTACAAACATTTTTTTTAACCAGTTACCTTATCTTTTATTTTTAAAGAAAAATTTTTCAGAAACGTGCCCACCTTTTTACCGATATCACAAGTTTTTTTCTTAAGTTCTGTTAATTCTGAATTACTTACAGAAGTAGTGTTGTTTTTACACGATTTTCAACAATTTTAGCTTATATGTCCAGGCTTATTACAATTATAACAAACTCTTTCTTCGTCGTTCTATTTAAATAGATTTAAATGAAGACGTTTTAAGACCCTTTTTTGAGCTTGATGGTCTTATTTATTAATTTGATAGTTACTAACAAAAGTATATTGAGTAATGTCGTAATAGAACCGACACTGCTATTAAAATCCTGTTTTAACATGTGTGTCGGTTATGTCACCAATAACTAGCCTAATTATTTAACTGTCGCTTAACGTAAAATATAAAGATTTCAGTAACGATATTTTCTGCCTTAGACACTCACAATTACCCGCTATTTGATCGCTATTGTATAAGCTTGCCTTATATAAACTCTCACTCAGATTTTTTCTCACAAGATAAAGCTGACAAATTTACGCTTGAAAAATAGCCTAATCCTTTTTTGTTGGATACCAATTGTTGTTCCACTTCTTTGCGTCGCTTTTCAGAGCGCTCGCAGCTGGGCAAAGTTGTTCGAAATCAGTCCAGGTAAAATTGGTCGTCAGTGCTTGCACGTCGTCATGTCACCCATTTGCCCCCGCATCGTTCCTTGAGAGATCGAAGGTCAAAATGTCCACTGATAGAGATGGCCCTTGTAGCGCAGATATGGCTTATTGACACAGTTGTTGCATTTTGCAAAAAACAACTATTAAAACATTGGTCAATTCTTCTATCTTGAAGTACTTATTCTGCACACCAAAAAGCACACACAAAACCAGTGCACTTTATTTTTGTACAAATAATTCTCAACACTTTGTAGTACTATTCGCGAATCTTTCCCATTTTTGATGTCAGATTAAGTTTATTTTTTTACAAAAAGAAAACAAACGTAAGTCTCTGGAACACTATTTTATTTTTAAAAATCAAGAAAGGAAAGTCCTTCCCATACAATCCGTGTTAACCATCTCCGAGCGCATACAGTGCTTTTATTTCAAAACGAACCACCCTAAACAACTCTTGAATTATCTATTGTTTTAAAATTTCCAAAAACACGTCAATTTTTAACCTGAAATCGCTAAATTGTACATAATAATAGCGTTAGTATTGTTAGTTAAAGGTTTAGTGGAACTTTAGTTAAGTTGACTTTGTTAGTTCTAAGATGAAAAGAGATGTGAGGGAGTTGCTGTACCCCATTAGGACACCCATGTATGTCGCAACCTGGTTGGAAATATTCTCGTCAATTAAGAGGGTTTTGCGATCGTTATGTTTGTGTAATATTGATATTTGGTGATTGATGTCAAACCACTCTTTGACGGAGCTGGTGAGAAGTACAGCTGTGCTTTGTCGGCATTCATGAGGAAGTATCGACCAAATGCTATTAGTACCGTTGTAATGTCGCAGGTGGTATCATAAATTGATAACTGCTCTCTAGCAAGGTACGACACTGTTTTATTACTCTTAGATTTAGTATTTAAGAACACCCCGAACCTAAAAGGTTCTCTTTCTTTCGAGTAGCTCATCTGTACCTATTATCCGTGGAGCAGAAATCAAAATAGTATATCCGTCATTACATCAAAATCAAACAACGATATAAAAACCTACACTATCATATCAAAAATAATTGAAATTCCTACAATAAATACTTAAATTGAACTTCAGTAACAATGTGATAATGACTAAGTAAGTCGTTCCTTGAACTCTTTTATGCAATTATCCAGTAGTGCTTCTGTTCGCTACTTCTATTTTTTTTTTTTTAATTCTAATTCTGTTTAAATTCTAAGACGTAAATCACCTAAATTTTGTGATCTGTTTTTGTAAATGAAACCTTTTAAGTTACCCCACAAAAAAAAGAGAAGCGTAAGATCTGGAGTTCGCGGCGGCCATTATATTGCGTGTCTTATACCAATCCATCTCTTAGGGAAAATCTCATCAAGATACTCTCTCACAACCATAGTATAATGTATTTGTGCACCATCTTCTTGGACACAAATGTTATTAACTACTGGTTTCCCATTTTTTCCAGAGAAAATTGGGGCGATTTATGGAACTATTTTCTTTTGCAATAAGTGCAAGTATTGCGTTGTTTACTTGCATTGTTTAAGTTTCCTGCTATGAAAAATGAGCCCATGAACTGGTGGCCGATAGTACCCATCCATATATTGAGTTTTTGCGGATGTTTTATGTGTAGAATCTACATCCAATGAGGATTATTTGTAGACCAGTATCGATAATTATGTCAATGAATAGATCCATTTAAGCAAAACGAGAAAATTCGAAAAGAAACTTCTAGAAAGGTATAATGTACCCTTAGGCTACGCCTAAGTACTCCAGTATTTTAGTAATATGCCCGAGATGGCCATACGTTGGGAATCGATTATCTTTCAATAATGGCTACTCTACATAAAGAAATTTTCACTCCTTTTTCCTTGTCAGGACAAGTCTAAATAAATCCACGTTTAGCCAAAATCTGTATAATTGCAACACCCCCGTAAATTATCATTCTTACCATTCTCTTTAAATGTTACAGTTTAAGAATTTAGAAAGTTACGAACTGTTGATTGTCCTGTTAATTGTCTTAAAACAGTGTACGCTTATGAGTATTACCTCCATATTTTAATACTTAAAATACCTTCAAACTTGTATAGAGACTCATATAACTCGACGCTCCTGAAATTTATCTCTCCCTCATAACTCTTGCTCTTTCAAAATCAACTCTCTTTATTGAATTGTCGGTTTAATGCCAAGATCTTTTAGTTCTGTAAACGATTAAGGTGTGTGTGTGTCATAACTAGTAGAATAAATATCTGCCGAAAGTGTTCCTGAGTTTCGTGCAGATCCATTACAAAAGAACCTTTTATCCTGAATGCCTTTTTCTTACATCAATTGACAAAATTTCATTCTGCGATCAAAATCTTCAAGCAATAACTCTTGGGTAAGGAAAATTTTGTATGGATGAAATTTTTCTCATTTTAAAAGATTGTTTATTGATTTTGCAGATACATAAAATTCATCGGTAAGTTTGCTGGTAGATTGTATGGAATTTTGATCGATAGATAAAAGAATGTCTAGTATTTTATTGTCACCAGTTGCTGTTCGAGGTCTTTCACATTTTGGAGCAGCTTTCACAATTCCAGTTTGTTGAAATGTTTTATTAATCCGACAAACTACACTTCTATCCATAAATTGGTCTGAATATTTCTCATTAAATATGAGATACACCTCTGAAGAAAGATTCAAATTTCAATTCTTTCTTTTTTAAGTAAACAATCTATTTCTTTGATATTCTAAATATGTTAGACGCTTAACAAACTGAAATGAACTACTAATGAATTCCATTAAAATCAAAATATTTTAGATCTGAAAAACTGTTTACATTGAAGACAATTTAGAAGTTCTACAGCTTATTGTCATTTTTTCTTTCTCTTTTAAAGCGAAATAAGGATGGATTGTCTATTTTTGAAGCAAAGATTAATACTTTTAATTCTTTTAAGATATGGACTTTGTTCTATTTTTTTTTAAGAAATTGCAGATTAAATTTTAGTTCTGAGTATATCGTTGTATCGTGTATTATAAAATTAACTTTCATTTACTACAATGGATATATGTAATTTCGTTTGAAAATAAAAAGTTAGTAGGGGTAGCTGGATAGGAGTGAAAAATTTGAAGATCGAAAATAATGCATTAAATCCTTTTTTTTAAATAAAATTATACGTATTTAAGCATTTTTTAAAAATATCGAGTTTGTGAAAGCTATAAACGCGTTTCAATACTTTTTACAAGCGCTGTATTTAACATAATACATACGAGCTTTACTTTTAGAGACAAAAAAAAAGATTTACTGGTGATTTAGCTCCTTGTCCAAATTGCTTGTATGCGCATACAAAATATACAAACGTAATGGGGAAAATGGCAGAATTGCTAGTTTCAGTTTTTCTAAATTCAAGAATCACTACTACGTTATTCCCACTTTCTAGAAAATTAAAGAAGTCCACTGATCTCTTCTCGCTCTCTATACATCCATCAAGTTGAAATTAACAGTAATGAAATATTAGTTAAGTTAAAATTTTTCAAAACTTGTGCGAAATATGGAGCTACATTTGCTTCGCCTTGGAATAAAAAAAATATTTCAAAATTGTAATGTAAAAACAAATGTAACAAAGTCAATTGATACTATAAAAATACTGTTCTATTTACTGAGCCTCGTAATTTCCATAGCACCAGCATATTTTTATTATTTATAGTACGTGTGTTATGTAGGTAACATAATATGGCAAGCAACGTGATATAATATTTTCTATTTAATATATATATATATATTTACAAAGCAATTTCAATTTTCGATGACATCTATAAGACCTTTTCATTATACTTAAATGCATATTCAGTGAAGATGGTTATAATCAATTATGCAAAGTACCTTATTATAAGTGCAATATTCTTAAGTGAGAGCTGTATATTTGGAATACCGGAGTTACGTAAGTTAGAATTGAAAATCATTAAATAGGAATATTTGCAGTAAAAACTATTACGTCATAACGAGTAATTAATGAAATTTGCAATATCTTAATTATTATAAGTGTACCCAAAAGGTAAACAATATTTTTTATTTACTTGATGCTATTTTCCCGAAACAAGGTGGGTAAAGATCAATCGCGTTTGGCAAGGGACTATTTTTCCTATATTTATTGATTTATGCACCTTTTATTTTCTCTTTGCGATTTAACAATCAAATACACTTAATAAAAATTTAGTGTGTTTTATTCGATTTTTGAAAATTGAAAACAATGGGTAGTTGGCGTATGTGTAAAATACCCGAGGTTACGCCCATATGTTCTTCTCTTACATTACTTGTATTACTTTCTCATGGAAACCTAAGGGCAATGTTACAACATAATTAGAATGTATATTTATTTAGAAATACAATTTCTTTGTCTGATCTAGCTAAACCATCAAATTGTAATTAACTGAAGCCAAAGGATTCAGTACTGTTCAAACTACCCTTATTAACGTACTTTAAAGAAGTCCATATATGTACTATATAGTATAGGGGAGGTCTACAAAGGAAGATTAGAACTAGTAAAAACGTTCTCAACACGTCTTCTCAGACACTTACATTTACACCAAAAAAGTCTTTGCTCCTTACTTCCGCTCTTGTATTATCGAGAATTTAAAAGTGTTATATTTTTTACTCGCGTATAGTTATTCCAACCCGGCACACTATATACACTGTATATATTCTCACTTATCCTTCCATGCTACATTGCGAACGTCTTTGAAATTCTCTTCCTAAACAGCCAAGTTCAAATTATTGTGGTCTACCAGTTTACAATTTTAGAAATTGGTGTATCTATTTTTATCTACTTACTTGATTTCAGCATCTTTCCTTAGACTTTGTTCAAAGTCAGATCCGAACCTAAAACAATGTCTCATAGACTCAATTGAAAGCCTACGACCATTAATGGCCAAGGGGATTCCCGAATTTGGAATACCCAGTTGTGAACCATTAATCATACCACAAATTGTCCTCGATCAAGGTCGGGGTCCAGTATCTATTAAGTCAACTTACAGAAATATAGAAGTATTCGGTCCCACAAAATTCTTCATAAAAAATGCCAAGTAAGTTATGAGTTACTGAGGTATGTATACTATAAAATAGTGTTATTTTTTACCCAGTGAAAAAAATGTATTTATGTAGGTTTTCACTTGAAACAATAAATTTTAAAACCACATTTAATTTTTGGTATACCCTGTATATTTATGTAAAAATCTTTTACCTACAACTTCCGACATTTTTTTTATCATTAACCATCATTGAAAGCAGCCATTCTAAATACATAAAACATTAAAAATAAAACAACTTTGATGTGATCATATGCAAATAATTGCTTCTCTTTCGCTAATAGTTATTTAATGGAAAAATCTATTTGACATCGATTAATAATCGAAACTGTTACCTTCTCTGTGCTCACGCGTTAATGAAGTTAAGATCTTCAATCGCTCATTCACGTAAATATGTATTAGTTCCAACAGTTTATCGTCTAATAAAAATTGGACTTATTTGTTATTAGTTTCTAACTTTATAAATATGTATAAACTTGCTCTTAAAGTATATACAATGTGTAACATTTAACCTGGAATATTGAAATACTTCGAATACTAGGCATTTTATATCAAACTTTAATCACTCTAAGGGGGAAATGTATTGATGCTAAAGTTGATTCTTCTCCACCCCCTGTATGGGGGGGGGGGGGGGTTAATTTTTAAATTTCAAATGGCAATCCCCTTTTTTACAGATTCGGATAACACGACCAAAAATAAGGAAAATTTGGCGGAAATATATTTTTTTTCGAGTAATACTAGAAAACACTGTAATTCACGAAATTCATTTCATACTTTAAATGACAACCATCACTTTTAAAACATATTTTGAGACAAAAAAGTTCTATGATAATAAAATGTTACAAACAGAATATCTTTTTTTAAACATTCTGTTGTTAATATTGCTCCACAATGAAGTATTTGACTATATGTAGAAGTGAAAATCAAAATCATTTTAGTGTATGGACAGAAATTGGTAAGCATTTAGATAATGCTGTCAAACTCTACGTTCAGTGTTTCCCTGAAATTCAACCATACCGGATTTCTTTCTATCGTGTGTTTAAAACATTTATTAATGAAGGGACTGTAAATCAGAAGAAAAGCAGTCGCTCTGCTACTGTGTATGGAAAAAATCAAATTGCGGTCCTACGTGCTGTGGCTTTTAATCCCCAACTGAGCACAAGAGAAATAGCAGGATTATCAGGAATTTCTCATATGAGTGTATGAAGAATGCTGAGGATGCACAAGTTTCATCCTTATCATATCTCTTTACGCGAAGAGCTTCATGAGGAAGATTTTCAAAATCATTTAGACTTTTGTGCATGAGCATTTGGACAGATAGAACGAAATCCCAATTTTCCGTTATATATTATTCTCTGCCAACTTATCATTTACAAATCATGATACAGTTAATAGGCATAACATGCTTGAAAATCCGCATTTGCTTCGACAAGTTGAGCACCAGCGTCCTTGAACTGTCAACATATGGTGTGGAAACATTAGCAGTAAACTTTTCGGTCCCCACATAATTGAAGGCAATCTGAATGGTGAAATATACTGGAATTTTTTTTGGAAAATGAACTGCTCATATTACTCCAGGACTCAAACTTAGAAGTGCGTCAGAATATATAGTTTCACCATGACGGTTGTCCGGTTCATCATTTTGCGATGACATGGGAAGTTCTTAATCGCAATTTGAATGGTCGATAGATCGGCAAATCTGGTCCAGTGAATTGGCCTGCTAGATCTCCAGATCTTACTTCATTGGATTTCTTTTTGTGGAGATACTTTAAAGATTAGATTTATAAAAAAATATCAACGACATATGAGGATATGATTCTACGAATTATAAACATTTGTACCAATATTTCAGAAGGCATACTTCATAGATGTGGAGTCCTTTAAAGCACGGAAAAACAAATGCATTAAAGTTCGGTGACATTATTTTGAACATTTAATTTAAATAAAAGCTATACAAAAATTTACGTTTTCATTAATTCTAAAGCAGATATCATCAAATTTTTCACTAAATCATAAACGAAAAAAAATGGAATTTCGTTAATTACAATGTTTTCTAACTTAAATCGAAAAAAATATTTCAGACAAATTTTTCTTATTTTTATACGTATATTCGAATTTGTAAAAAAATGGGTGTTGTCATTTGAAATTAAAAAATTAATCCTCGCTCCGCCTACGCGGGGGGTGGAGAGGAATTAACTTTAGCACCAACATATTTCGCTCTCAGAGTGATTAAAGTTTGATACTAAACGTTTATTTATAGAATGCCTAGTATTTCAAATATTTCGATATTTCAGGTTAAATGTTACATCTTTTACATATACATATGTTAAACATAAAGGGGTGTAAATTATCACACTTACTGTTTTAGGATTGATATAGATAAAAACAGATGTAAATTTAAGCTATTTTTACCAGAATTGACTGTCAAAACCAACTATACAATGAGTGGTAAAATATTAATGATGCCAATAGTCGGATCAGGATTGAGCTTTGGAAATTATAGTAAGTACTTACCCACTGACCCTAAATATGGGTAAAAAATCATATTTTTTGCTCAAAATGTTCTGATGTATTCTTTGCCCTAAAATTTCAATCTTTTAATTTAATTTATTTTATCTGAATATTTGTTAGATAAATATTGGTTTTAGTCAACATTTATCTAAAAAATTAACAAGTAACAGACACACTTATCTGTTATTTTAGCTAATTAATCCAAACCGTGCAATTTTAGCTGATATTGACGCAGTTGTAACTATGAAGGCAAATAGAATAGAAAAAGATGGCGAGCAATTTTTCAATATTGCGGAGTGTGTTATCGACTTCGATATCAGAGATGCCCGATTAAGATTTGAGAACCTGTTCAATGGAAATGAAGAATTAGGTAGAATTGAATTAATAACGGAGAATAAAATTAGTTTTGTAAAATTAACTACATGTGTTTTAGGAGATGCGATAAACCTATTTCTAAATGACAACTGGAAAACTGTAGCTGATGAAATCAAACCAGTATTAGAAGACCGGTTAGCAGAAATATTTAAAAGATTTTCGAATAAAATCTTTCATAAATATCCCATAAAAACACTTTTCCCAGAATAATGATCAATCACCACATCAATCGAAATTGTTTGAAAATGCAAAAGGGATTACACAACGTTTAACAAATTTCCAGATGTGGAATATCATTTCGTTTCTCTCCTTTTTTAATATCAAATATACGTATGTTTCAAAACAACAACAGTCATTTGAACTAAGAACAATTTTCATTTACTCAATATTCTTTTCAATGGTGAATATGGCAATATCTTAAAAAACAACTTTGTCAAAATTTCTAGAATATCTGGTTAGTTGATGGCAGGTCGGCATAAATAGCACTGGGTCCCTCAGTGCTACAAACCGAATCTTCTGGTGTTCTGGATGGTTCCGCTTCCATAATTTCGGTCTCAAGGTCCCTCTTGTGATCCCTATCCTTGTGCTTCGAATGTAAGCTCTGGAATTGTGAAATATCCACAGATAAAATAATTTTAAAATAATTAAAATGATTTTAATCCAAACTATTTGAAGCAACCAAAAATAATGAGGTTGATCCGGATGTTGCGATCACCCGGTGTTGACTAAATACCTACATGTGCGACTTACCATTGTTCTTCTTACCTTTTCTTTGCTCCCCTTCTTCTATGGAAAAGTATATATATAATTAGATTAGAATGGTAGAACAAAATGAATGCTTATGTTAAGCTAAATGTGTGTATCAAACATGCGCGCAAAACATTTGCGTTTTTTGCGAATATTTACAGGTTGCAGGATTATCTATTTAACATTGCGTACCACCTATTTCATAAACTACGGCAGTTAAGGAAAAAAACTTTTATACACTTTTGCAGTTCACAGTTTGATTAATCTATCAAAAGTATTGTATTTTAGAGGTTGTTAAGAATGCACATTTGAAAATATTTTTCTACTTCCTATAGAAAAAAATCGATTTTCTTGTCACGGGCCGAAAATGCCATTTTATCTCCTGAGAAAATAGTTTCACTCACCTTACCTAAAGACAAGCGATTTTCACGTTCTTATACAACTTTTGAAGATCAAAATAAATATCTTTTCTTTGCGAATGTTTGGCTTGTGGAGACAATAATAATAATTGTCAAGGCAACGATGGAGATAAATATGTCTATATACATATACTATATACAGGGTGATTCATTAAAAATGGGACAGCCGAAAGTTGGAGACATTACACGTCAAATGGTGACCATTGAAGAAAATATACCTTAATCGAAAGTTGATTGTTGATAGTAGTTGATATAAGCGTGTTGAAAGTTAAAATTTTAATCAATTTTTTTTGCCATTGCTTTGAAAATATCTAGGTTATACACTTGAAAGTGCCATCCTTTAATAACAACGCGGAAAATACAAAACATATTATCACTTAAAAAACATAACTTTATAAATTTTCAAATATCTAACCTAAATATTTTCAGAATAATGGCAAAAAAACGAATTGAAATTTTAACTTTCGATACCCTGTATATTCAAAACTATCAACTTTCGGTTGTCCCATTGTTAATGAATCATTCTGTATATTATAACGATTTATGAATGAAGATAATGCACCTACGTTAAATCCGAAGGTATTTTTACCTGTAAACTAAATCTTCTATGTTGCGCTTTTCTACCTCCACGCCTTTTGGATATGTGGGGGTTATCTCTACAAATAGTTTTCGCCTTGAAGATTTCTAATTGAAGATATAATCTCTTAAGCTCTGCTCTAATATCATCTGGATTCATATCCGCTATACTTATTTCGCCTATTTCAACGTCACTATTGTTACCCGATAAACTTCTCTGAGAAGGTGGATCCTGCAAACATAGAAAAATGCACCATTTTATTAAGCGAACTCACGGACGAAGGTATTCCTTCCTACCAGTCTCACCTTAAAGGCATCTAATGGAAATCTGCAGGAATATTCTTGACCTAGGGATCTTACTTGTTTTTGTTGATACCAAAACTTTGGCAAGAAAATCAAAAAAAGGGATGTTGTTTGGGAAATTTGAGATCTGACACAATAGATGATTAATACCATATCTGGATGTAACTCATTTAGGATTGAAATCCTGACAGCGTAAAATATTATACTTGTTGCTAATTCTATGCTCGTGACTGCACATAGAAAATTTCTCTCCTGAAATTAATACGATAATTAGATCATAGAGTCGCAGAGATAACATTAGAACAAAAAATGGCATTTTTTCCTTCAAGAAGTGTTAAAGACCCATTATTAGACGTATTGAATGATTGTGCAGTACGTCTTTTCTTCTCAAACAGTTGATTCGAAAGATCGTTGATGTGATTGATTTATTATTATCAAAACAAAATGGTGAAAGTCCAACTGATCTCATTCTGTTGGTTATCTACTTACGTGAAATTGAGTTCTCGCATTTCTGCTAGCATATGCAAGGTGGATCCCAAAAACGAGGATCATTAACTCTCCAACTTCGGTAACATAATCCCACCATAAAAATTTACATCCCTAAAAAATGTTATGTCGATAGAGTTCATAGGAAGCACACTAAAATCGCTAATTTAAATATATCGGATTTTCAATAAAAAAAGTTGTCAATTTAGTTATAACTTTTTGATAGAAAATGATAAAGAACATCCATCATGATAAAGTAAGTAATGGTGCGTTAAGTTCCGGAATTGAACTTTTTTTATGTGTTTATGTTTCATAGAAATGTTACACATGATATGGGAATTTATATTATAACCTTGAACTGACATCTTAATAGAGAATGCAAATATGATACAAAATTTGCATACATTTTCTAATAATCGGGCTAGAATATCACCGTGTAAGAATACCTCGAATAGTTCTCCAGTGTCAGTTTGCAGAACCTCAAGGACAGAATAATTTTCTGTAACGAAATTCAGTGTAAGAGCCGTGAATGCTGCCATATAAGCTAATCCAGACAAAATCATTATTAACAAATATTTTAGGAGGTCGGTGTCCTTGACTACCTGAAATATAAAAAATAATTATCTCTTTGATATTACTAATCAAATTTAAATATTTGCAGCGTTCAGATCGGCCCCGTTCTTGATTTTTTGCAGTGAATATTATTATTAAAACACTTACCCATCGATGAGCTTTTCTCGTTCTAAATTCAATAAGATGTCGGTACAATTTTAAAATAATGGCACCATAACATACAATAAAGCCTATCTCCCTTATCCAGGGCTCCAATAAACAACGTATAATGGATGGCTTCATACTTCTTACAATTACCTAAATGAAAATAAAGAAGTGTATGGGTATCTAGTGGGATACAAATTGATGGCTTCGAAATAATCGTCCATCTTCATTTTTTTGCGGATATCTAAGTAATTCTGAAACTTCTCGTAAGTCTGAAAATGGAGTGAATTGTGCTTAAAGTTCTACTCAATTTCACCGATTTAAACCGATTTGTGTTTCGTCAATAAAAAAGTTAGGTACCTCACGTATCTAAATTATGAGATCGATGTGCGGATTGAAACATGATAACCCAATTTACAGTTTATAGATCGCAATCGATATGAAGTAAGTAATTGATAAATAAATAATCTAAAAGCGAGGACTACATCCGGTTTAATACTGTTTGGATAGGACTGCTCTAAGAACTTCATAATTTTATTTTGTATATTTTTAAGCTACAAAAACTAATGGCAAAACTAGAAATCGACATTTCACTGCCAAGCTAGTTGTCTAGAAAATTTCTTTTTTTGCCACGAGCGATCAGTAGAATCTACCATAGAATTCTTTGGATAATTTTTGCAATACTGTAGATATTTGGTTTCACTTACCGTACTGTATAGAATAAGATTTCCTAACAATATTATTTCTAGAATGGTCCACATACCAGTTGCAATAGCCTGAAACACAAGAAAAAATACATCTAAGTATTTCTTCAGGTATCCTTTGTTAGCTAATGTAAATTTCAATATACATATTTCCAGAATTGTTTTTTCGAGAACAATCTCTAGAAGAAACGTACATTGTTATCTTGAGAACGTGGAGATGTATAAATTTTTTTTCTTATATTTTATATCAAAATATCTTTAATTATTGTAGAAAAATATTGTTTGAAGTTTGCTAGCGAAATCTCTTTGGTGGCCTCAATAGATTCTGTATTAAAAATAACTATGTATATTTTAATTTTAAGGTGATGACAATTCATACACATACAACATAACGTCACGTCCCCTACTTTCTTCCATAAAGAAGAAAGTCTAGAACTTCAACTAAAATTACCTTCGTTTTCCGCTGTTTAAACACGATGAGAGCTAAACATAGTACAATTCCCATACTAACTAGTTGTATAATAATAATACAGGCCCCAAGATACGGATCTTGGTTCACTAAGCAAATACCATTCTTGCCACATTTGTCCGGGCAATCATTCGGACAAGGCTGGCACCTAAAAATTAAGGCAATAACGATCAACATTATACATATTCGATAAATGTTAATATTTCCAGACATTACCAATATACACTCCAGATGGAGTTGTCCAGAGGAGAAAATTTCTAATTTTTCATTTTACGAGAAAAATGCATTGTCCATAAAAATTTTTGCTTGTTCCCAAATGGATGAATCAGTCCTCACCGATTCAATTTTCCTTTTCGTTACAGAGAAATATCGAAAAATAAGTAAAAAAATTAATTATCGTTTTCATGGAAACCGTAATCAAAACTTTTATTTATTAAGTATTTATTACAATAATTCAATAAAAAAGAAGAAACTACAAATAAAAATTTTACTCGATCCATTCACCACATCCTTAAATGTACAGCTCAAGTCTTCCACGCAGTTCACTATAACTTCTTCGGATCTTTTCGAGAAGTCACAACATCTCTGATCCTCTGCTTCTAAATGTTCTGCATTCGATGAAAGATCATTCACGTAAACTATTTGTTCTAAACGGCCCCAAAGGTAAAAATCTGCCATAGTCAAATCAGGGCTGCTCGATGGCCATAAAACAGGGCCATTTCAACCAATGCGGTTCTCCCAAATTGCGTACGTTCATTTTAGCTGAATATTACCGACTACTGCCGATTTGTAAATAGGGATTGTGGCAGCTCCAGTACCTCCTATGATGAATCTCCTATGAGATGAAACAGTACCATTGGTAAAGAATGTATTTTTTTTACATCTAATACGGAACAGTAGTTCAAAATTTCTTAATCAATTTTTATGCATCACACTTTGAGATGTAAATATACGGAAGCTTTTGATTAAACTCCTCGATAACTCGACGAATTCTTTTATTACCTTTGCCTTAGTATTGTATCAGGAAAACTTGTTGCCCTTTCGACAAACATGCTTATTCAATTTAAATTGTGTTTACGATTGCCATGAATATAAATATAGGATTAATTTTTGGGACTTAGAAAATTTTTCAACTAAATGAACCTATTTTCAATATTTCTTTGTAACGAAAAGCAAAATTGAAACAGCGAGACCTTATTTGTCTGTTTTGGAACAAACAAAAACTTTCATGACGAATTCACTTTTCTCGTGAAATGAAAAATAAGAAACTTTCCCTCCTTGGCAACCCCATCCGGGGGTATACCGTATATCTTCAATTTTAATAATATTTACGGTTGTTTAACAATAATGTCATATTTTAGTGTATAACGTTTTATAATCTTGTCAGAATATGTGATTATTATAATAGAAACATTCACCTATATAATATAATATACAGGGTGTCCGGAAATTAGAGGTAAATATTTTAAGGGATGATTGTATGACCAAAAATATATAGAAAACCTCATATAAGCATAGGTCGACAAATGGACCCTAAGGGAGCTGGACCCTTTTAAAAGGTGAACCCTGAATATGATTTTTTATCGATATATTCGAAACGGTTTGAGGTAAAGTTATGAAATTTGGACTGTTAACTCAGATTTTTATGATAAATCAAAACACTTAAACTAAATTTAAAAATCTTATTTAGATGTGTGTTAAACAGGGCCGGCTTAGGCCATTTTAAGCCCTAACTTTTTTGATTGTAATTTTTCCTACATTTTGACTACATATATTGAAAAAGCATGGTTTTCTAGATTAAAAAGGTACTTTTTGTCGACTTCGAAATAAGGCCTCGTTTTCGAGAAATATCGATTTTAAATAGTATGTGCAATGTGTCATGTAACGTGAAAAATTAATTATCTAAATTAATTAAGTAAATAATAATTTATTTATTTATTTTATTTTATAAAAATGTCTCAAAATGATCTCCTTCTAATTCCAAACATAAATTAATTCTTTTTAAAAAGTTTTTTTTTTCACGTTACATGACACTTTGCATATGCTATTTAAAATCGATATTACTCGATATATATAAATATATATATATATATATATATATATATATATATTTATATAATATCGCCTAATTATACTATATGTAAATATATAATTGTAGTTGTATCGAGATATGTAGCTTAAAGACTTTCCGCAAGCAGCAAAAATATCAGTTACTTTTAATAAAAAATTATTTCCAATATCTTATTTCCACCAAGTATGTAAATAATCAGCACTTCGTGCTAAATGACTTGAAAATATTTCGCTTGAAATACCTGGCAGACTTCACAAACTACAAGCAAAATTATATTAAACTTGTGATCGGTGTTCCTCAGTTTTAGGAAAGTTTGGCAGCCTTCCAATTTAAATAAATACTGCAGTGGAGTTAGGCAAACACTAAATTGAAATGCACCCCCGAAATCGATTTTGATATAATTGAAATCAGAAGAGCAAGCCGTTTGATGGAAAATTAACAAGCTCATTGAATTGAAATTTAATGGATTCATAACGCCTTGTGTAAATATGGTGTCTGATTATTGATAATAGTGCCACTTGTTAAATGATTAAACTATTGCTGACATGGCCCGTCGCATTTCGCTGGTCTGCGTTGTTTTTGGTGTAATTTAATTTGCTTATACAGGGAGAATCAAAAGAATTCAGAAGGTTGTTGTTGTTAGTGATAAATGATTTTTTTAATGAAATATGTTGGTATATCTTTTCCCCTGGCATTTTTCTATCGTTTTACCTAGAGCTACAAGACATTTGAAACACATGATATAGTAAGTCTATACAGGGTATTGGGCAAGTCGATATATTCCTTTAAGTGAGTGATATAACATAAGGTAAAGATTAAATTTAAACCAACTTACCTTAGTACCAAAGTTGATAATAACAAAGATACAGGATATCAAAGTTGAAAAAATAAATCGTATTTTCTTTAATATATTGCGATTTCTTCCAGCTAATTTTGTAAAATTGTGTATCCGGTGTTTTTTTTGGGATGAAAAAAAAAGGTATACTTTATTGAAGTCACTCGAAGCAACGGTTTCCGAGAAAAACGCACCTAAAGCTAATGATGTAAAAATAATTTATTCATTTATTGAATTTCTTTATGCTCATTAATATTATAGTCCTTAAAAGGACCGTTGCCTGTTTTCTGTGAAAGTAATATTTACTTTATTCTAACTATTTAAGGTCTTGTTGAAAGTAATGCCCTCTTCTTTTAATACACGCACATATCCTTTTTCTAATTTCTGCATGACTTACTCTAGCCAAAAATGTTTGTTTAAGAGTTACGGCAGTTTCTTCAATACACCATATTAATTGCTCTTTTGTCTGTAGTTCTTGAGCATAAATCATCTCTTTCATTCTTCCATACGTGAAAGTCCAGCGAGGTTAGATCTAAACTCCTTGCAAACCATTGTATGGGGCCTCCTCTTCCGATACACTGATTCGGAAACCTTTGATCCAGTAACTCTCTTACAGTTCGGCGATAATGAGCAGGGCACCCGTCATGTTTGAATATCATACTCTGACGGACATTTAGTGGCACATCTTCGAATAGTGGCGGCAGATGATTAATAAGGAATTCCTCGTATGTTTGACCATTTAAAATAATTGGCAGAAAATGAGGTCCGATTACCATATTGTTTATGACACCAAGCCAGACATTAATGCTGAACTTAGTTTTGTAGTTATGATTTTTAATTAAACATGCGGTTTGTTTAGCCCAGTAATGAACAATGTGGAAGTTAGTTATATCCTCTCTATCAAACTTCTATTGGTCAGTTCATAAAATTTTCTTGAAGAAAGTTTCACATTCCATTTCAGGATTTAAGATGAACTTGCAGAAGTTTATTCTCCTTAATGGATCGTCCTCAAGCAACTCTTGAACCGGAGTATAGTGATATGGATATTGTTGTACCTTGTTCATTACCGCCTAAACTTTCCATTACGATATTCTTAAACGCGCAGCTACAATGCGTATGCTCGTGGTAGGGTCTTCTTGGAAAGCTCTTAGAATAAGCTCTTCATCATCAACGTTGTAACATGGAGGATCTCCAGTGTCACGTTGACTGCGGTGTACTGTTTCACTTTTACCAATCATTCGATAGCTATTTACAAAAACACTATCGTTTGAGAGACGTCTATTTGGAAAACGACGATATTCACGACGCGCTTCAGCACCATTTCCGTCGCAAAGTCCATAAACATACAGAATATCGGCGTATTCGACATTCGAAAAAGCAGCCATTTCAGTAAATAATTCGCTCAATGTATCCATTCAATTTCAAATTACAAATCTCAATCAATATTATAAATAAGATTGAAAATACGTATAGTTAACGCCAAACTAAAAGTCGCGCACGTCCTCTATGACGAAATAAAATGGCCACATTGATTATACTATTTATCTCGGAAGCAATATATGTCTAACTTATTTAGTTATCATTATCATTCGAAGGTAAAACGTATTAATTATTAAAAATATAATGAATGTGGTCATATAGGTATATGTATAATAAAATATAAACATAAATATAATCAAATATGGTCAGAAATTTTGATGTGACGTCATTTAGCTAAAATTCCATAATTTCAATGAGATGTAAATATGATCACTGGAAAAATTTTAAACCGACAGGGTTGCCGTCAATCGCAAAACCATGTTTGTTTATGTGTTGATTATTTTGTGAGATTATCTTATAATACCGGTGATTGTGTCTATTTTTGCTCTTACATTTTCCTTTGTTTAGAAGGTTTTGTATTGTAAATAATTAAAAACATTTTTTATATTAAATCTTACGATTGACTGTTCTGAAACAAATTATATGTATATTGCCTTAAGGATTTGTTCGAAAGTTTGGCAACAGCGTAGGGCATCGCGATATAGAACTTTGATGACATGTGAGACTTTTAGTTGGATTTTATTATAAATTTGGCGTTTATTATAACTGTTGAAACGCGATTTGACAATAAAGCTACCATTTTGGAATACAAAGACAAGTGCTTAATCAACATGCCAATTATTGTTAATGGTAATACGAAGTCGTTACCTGAAGTTGTATTTTTTTATTATTTCAAGTAAATATTTTAGTTAGTACTAGTAATAATAGTAATTATTATTACTATTATTACGATAATTCAATAAATGCTGAAATTATATTTACATCATTACCTTTAGATGTAGTGTTTTCGGGAACCGTTGCTTCTAGTGACTTCAATAAAGTATACCTTTTTTTTCTCATCCCAAAAAACCCCCGGATACACAATTTTACAAAATTAGCTGGAAGAAATAGCAAAATATTAAAGAAAATATGATTTATTTTTTCAACTTTGACACCCTGTATCTTTGTTATTATTATTTACTTTAGTACTAAGGTAAGTTGGGTTAAATTTAGTCCTTACCTCATGCTCTATCACTCCCTTAAAGGAATGTATCGAGTTACCAAACACCCTGTATAGTGCCGTATTTGTAAGAAATTAGATACGATTGACATCAAACTTAGTATTCACGGCGTTAGGTATAAGGCATGATTACTGGCTCCATGGATGAACTCTATGCGTTTTACACTTTATCGACTATCGTTTATATTTTATCCGCAGTAACTGAAAACGTGATTGAACTTTAAACTCTTAAATTACGACGGTAGTAAAGTAAGAGCCGGCTTCCTCGGCTCCTTTACTATCTTAACGAGAAAACAGCCTAAACATTAACCTTTCATTAAATTCTCATCTCCTAGACCTATTTTCAAACTTTAACTCCCTGGACTCAGGAACGAAGCATTTGAGGAAGTAGCAACGGCTCTAAAATTCTCTGATAACACTTTGCAACACACCACAGTCGTTAATGAGCAATATTGAAATTCTCAATTCTAAGTTTTATTAGATGTGTTTTCTTTAGTAAATTATCGTCTGCCTATAAAATTTCAAAAGTTAATCTATGTATATTGATTGAGATAGGTCGTTCGTGTAAAATTTTTCAACTTTTAATAACCCTTTTTTTGTTTTTGAATAGAACGATTTAAAATTACGTCGAACGTACTCATTTACCTCCCCCACAGAGCTAGAATCCAAGATTTTTACAACCTGAACCATAAATTTTAATGAGCCATTAATATAACCAGCTTATAGGCGATTAATAATGGATGACCTAAATCAATTAAAGATTTTATGTTCTTGCATTTGCGCTTATGAATGACTCTATTCAGTTTATATTTCAAAGTTCAATTTCTAACTTAATTACATTCTTTCGAGCTTTAGCGGCCCCTTTGGCATCAAACTTTAATGAGTTCGTAATTAAATTTCGAACGATTCTTGCTTCAATTAATACCACCGTTGACCTCGATTCATTTTCTCAAGCCATAGTACGGAGTGGTCAAATTCATATTTTTTTTCAAAGGAAAATATTGATGTTAAAACCACTGAAATTTTAGATATATTTAGGTCATTGAAAACTAAATGGCATTTAACGTACGACCAGCGTGTCAATTTGAAAACGAATCATCCTCAATATTTAAGTTCTTACAGAAAATATATTATATAAATATGCAAAAAGACGTCAATTTTATTTTCAAGGGAAACATTCATTAAGTCGGTTTTCTATTAAATTGCATGCACCTTCTAGTGAAGTTGAAAACAACCACTAAAACCTTAAATGGAAAAAGGGGCTGAGTTATACCTTATTTGAAAGGTCTTGCAATTAGCTTTTCAAATGTAACTTTTTTTTTCAGTGAAAAGTTTTCGAAAAATTATATCCAAAGCATAAACAAGCTTAGGTATCAACTGTACTGTAGAAAAATGGTTTATTAATGTTTTAAGTGTTCAAAATGTTGTCTATTATTTCCTAAACAGTATTAAAATCTGTTTTCAAATTCCACTTTAACATTCACAAGAACATCTACTTGAATTTCCCCACACGCAACTGTAATTCCTCTCTCCAATTCTTCCAAATCTTGAAGCTGGATTTTATAAACAACAGATTTAAGATGCTCCCAAAAAATAAATCCAAGTGTTAAATCGGGCGATCGTGGGGACCACTCAATTGATACTAACCCATTGGCCAGGAAACCTAACGTATAACCACTGTCTAAAAAGAAGAAAATAGTGTGGTGGAGTTCCATTTTATTGAAAATGAAGATCTTCTTGTAAAATGCTATTAATGACCGCATCAACTTGATTTACAATATTCGTTGTTTTTAATGGGTCTATTATCTCTTCTAGCAGATTTAAGTTACCCACCAGTTACGTTTTTCTCTGTGAATAAAGGACCAATAACAACATTTCCAAGAATACCAGCCCAAATATTTGCTTTTTGTGGATACCGTGTATTATCTTCATTAAACAGTCGGGGATTTTCATTGCTTCAGTACCGGCAATTCTGTTTGTTAACATGTCTATTATGGAAGAACGTACATTCATCACTAAAGCAAATGTTTTGTAAAATATTTCGGTTGTCATTTATAAAATCTATCATTGTTTCACAAAATTGAATCCATCTGTCAAAATCGTTATCAAAAAATTGTTGAAAGATTTGCATTTTGTATGGGTGAAATTTATTCAACTTTTAGCGTTTTCTTTACATTTTCGTGAGACATTCCTGTTTCGTGCATTACAGTACAAATGGAGCTGAACGGTTTGACAACAAAAGACCCTAAAACTTCAATTTGAGCTGCTTTATTCAAAACACATATATGAACTCTTTTCTTGTTGACAATGGAAATAGTTTCAGTAAACTTAGCAACTAATTCCAACACGTATTTATGTTTTAAATTGAAATTGGGATTTCTCTCGTAAATAATTGCTTATTGTTTTTTCTACAAATAGGACATTTAAATAAATGCTATTTACAAATACAAATAAACAAATAAAAACCAAAATAATCGTTTATTGTTTATAAAACCTAGTCTCAATATTTCGAAGGATTAAAAACAAGAACTACTGCTACGTGTAAGGAAATTCAAGTAGAACTTTTTGTGAATGTTAGAGTGGAGTTTGAAAACAGACTTTATTACTGTTTAGAAAATAATGAACAGAATTTAGAACACTTAAAACATTAATAAGCATTTTTTTTACAATACAGATAATAACTAAGCTTGTTCACGGTTTGGATATGATGTTTCGAAAAGCTTCTAATAAAAAAAAAAACAGATACATTTGAAAAGGTAATTGAAAGGCCTTTCAAGTGAGGTATAACTCAACTCCCCTTTCCATTTAAGATTTTAGTGGTTAACTACCCCTGCTAAAGGATGCATGTAATTTAATAGAAAACTGACTTAAAGAATGACCCTCTTGAAAAAAATCGACATTTTTTGCATATTGACATATTTCCTATAAAGACTGAAATATCGAGGGTGGTTACTTTTTAAATTGACTCGCTATGTGTACTTCAAAATAGACATTATAAACGGTCGGTAACGTTTAAAGCACCCTCGAAATTGGAAAAGTCCCGAGAATTTTAATGCTGTGGCTGAATTTCTAGTTAATGATCAGATTAGGAGGCACTTTATACCATCCCAAATATATAAGACAGGTCGTATGCATACCTTGTAAAATTTATGCTTCCACTTTCAATTGCCTCGCCGCTGACCCCTGAATCAGTAATTAGAGTAGAGTTACCAGGGAAAAAAAATCCAGGACGACAAACACAACGATAATTTCCTCTGCGATCGGTCCTTGGGTCCTGTCCTCCAACACACTAAAAAATATATGTATACAGAGCTAATAGAAAATTTTCTCGAAGAAGTGATCAGTTATTATGTCCAACATGATAGTGATTGGAATGCTGCAAACTTTGCGTCTACTCTCTAGGTAGCAGAAATTCATGTTTTAAACTAGGTAAATAAATATAATACACAGGGCGAATTTAGAAAAGTAAAACTAAAAAGTTCGTCTGAATTTGTATGATTTCAAGTTTCATTCAAGGATTTCAAGATTCTTGGTTTTTTTTGTTATAGCTAGTAGAATTTTTATGTAATTTAACTTAAAATTTATTTACGTACTAAGTTTTCCAAATTGGGCATATCTAAATTTACTGGACGATCATTTTTCTCGTGTTACGTCACTTTGTTTGATTTTTACATTTGTTTTGTATTTTTAACTGTTTTGGAATTAAAAGTCGGTTTATTACGAAATTCAAAAATAATTTCTAAATTGAACAAAAAATTCAACGAACGATCAGTGGCGTATCATAAAAAAATTGGTTTGTTACACCCTGTTCATATTCCCCCCTATTTAAAAAATTTAACGACGTGCGTACGCTAAAGATTAAAACTTAAATTTTATCACTCTGTATTCGGATAACAAAGCTTTAAAACTTAACATCAACTTTTTTTCTGTATATTCTCAATTAAGAATGTAATACAACCGCAATAAAACACTACTTGAACCGATATATGTATAACTGGCAGGGAAGAAATATTGCTTGTCATTAATTTAATACAATATTATATTTTTCTCAGTGATATACAGCGTATTGATACAGATCGGCATTTTCTCTACAAATTCCAAAGAAGATAATCAATCATTAATATTTAAACAATATATGAATGTCAAACCAAACGTGAACAAAAAACGTTTTATAAATCTATGACAAAACAGACAAAATTTATGGTAAAGTAGTATGATGCAATTTGATTAATGCTTCCCATATTTGATTAACGGTTTTCCGTTTTTGAGGACGTGATAAGCCGCTTTTATCGGTCAAACTAATGAGAGCTCCCAGCTACCCTTCAGCTGTGTCGCTGTGTCATCAAATTAATAACCGATAATACTACTTATCCGTATATTGGCCGTACTCGTAAACTACCATTAGCAAGTTTGGCGGATTGGCAAAATAATAATCCAAATGGTCCCAATTTTGTCTTCCATAAATTTCATAGAAAATTGAATTATAGCTTAGAGTAATTAAATTGTCGACTGCGGTTCTCTTTCATGTTTATGTAATTAATTAGAAACTTATTCCGAGTTGTGTTCGACTGCATTTCCCGAACCAAATTTTAAAATGCACACAGAGAAAAAGGTTAAAAATATTTTAACACAACATTCAAATTTAAACAGTCATAGTCAAAAAGATTATCTTACGTTTTTCTACGACTAAGCATAAAAGGCTGATTCGGGGCAATCAGATATTCCCCACAAGGTGACTCGAAAGAGACTAAGAAAAACATTTTAAGAAATCCCTTTGCTGGAACTGTATACGTTTTTTGTTTCTGTATTAATCTAATGGATTTTATTTTGAGTTTAGAAAAAAATTTTTTTTTTGGTAAAATCTATATTCAATTATATAGATGTTTTTAATCAAACACTATTTAAAAAACCGAATAGTTACCTTTTGTGTTTCATCACATTTATGCAACCCTCCAAATATTTCAGATAGATTAACATCGCATTGATCTAGTTCAATCTTGAAAAACAGTCCAATCTTTATCGTTAATCTTCGATGGGCGTAAATGTAAAACCAATGTCCTCCAGAGAAAATGCACTCTTTAATCGGCTTGCCCCATCCGTCCTCGGTCGATGTAAAAGCAGTCCAGAATATTTCTGTCTCGGCAGATCGGTTGGAGAATGTCTTTAGGTGTGACTGCACGTTCAACGCCAACATTCTTTCATTCCCCTTTAATAAAATAAGCCCGGAAATATCCGGTTGGGTCCATAAAAGTTTTCGGAATGTCAATGAAATATTCATGTTCTGGGAATTCTCTCCAAGTTTCCTCTCGATATTTGTGACTAATGCAGTCATATTGTTGTTCAGTCTGGTTGGAGTGATAACATTTGAAAGGGTGCGAATTTTACAATTTTCATGGCGTGATTGATATGTCGAATATACAGCACTGAGAAGGAGAAAGAGAGTAAAAGTTTTTTTCATGTCGTCATTACTTCACAGTGGAAGGGAAGTTTATCGGTCTTGAAAACCTGAAACAAAAACGACTAAGCATTATTAAGGACCACTTTTTCAATCTCCTGTCAAAAACTTGTCAATTAATTTAAGTACAAGTTCGGTCAACTGGTTGCTTCACTTCGATGTCCTTAAAATTGATCGCTAAACCTGCTTTGAAGGCCGGAAGTTACTCATATCAAGTGGTTGTGTAATTTATAATGATTTGATATGCATTTGAAGTAAAATCTTTATAGAATTGCTTGATTTTAGTTGCATACATTTTTTGGTATCTGCTGAAATTTCTGTGTTGCTTTGTAAAACCTTTAAAACATTTTTAACAAGTTTTGTCTTGGATATTTGATTTTGACATTTTTAGCTCATCTTGAAATCCATTTAAATTGTTAGCAACAGCTCAAAATTCCGACACCTTATAAACCGGCCCGTAAGTTCAGATTAGATTACGTAAATATGCCGTAAGGAGAGCCAAAGTGTATTGTCAGCCACCCGAATATACCACTACCGCGAAATTGATGGTTTGAAATTACATTTTATTGACAAGCCTTATAGGCCCTCCAACGCTTGCGGTAATGACAGACTTGAACCACTCAACTGATAGACAGACGATAACGATTTTAGTCACTTATGCTCCTATGTGCAAACTTTAGCGTTTCAAATTAGCAAAATTAATATTCCATTACCAGAAGCGACGTAAAATTTAATTCACTCTGTGGCCTTATTAATAATAGATTAATTGTGCAGATTTCATCTGTATTTTAAAAAATGTATCTTAACACTATTTCTACCAAAAGTGTAAATATACGTCTTTTAAAAGTTTTACTTGAAATTATTTACTAAGTTTAATAATTTTCTCTAGATTAATGGTTTGATTTTTCATATGATAATTATTAAATTTATTTCGCAGTATAATTTTTCTTCAGCTCATCCTGGAGCTAAATATATGTACGTGTATGGTATAACTGTTTCTACCATGAAGTGTCTTTTAACACCCTAACGATTTCACAACATTGTCCAATTTTAAATCATTAGACACTTAATATCAAAACTATTTCGAGTCTAATTTAAATTAGAGGATCCCCATTTTAGTTGTTATAGGAAATAAGGAGATCTCCGGTATGATTTTTATATTAGGTTGTTGTTTGTAATGTTACGTTTTACTGCAGATCATTAAAGTGTTTTATTCTAAAAATAATTGTACAACACTGTGTTGGAGTTCTGATACTCATATTTATTTCGTAGTATCTTCAATTCATTGAAATTGTCATTTTAAGTAAGTATATAAATAGTAGAAGTGTTCGTAATATTGTAATTCTTTTTATTTTTAGGGTTTATTTTTCTAACATAGTCTATCCCAGATAAAGATGAACAGCATGGAGATCTCGGAAACGGTAATAGATACAAAATCGATTAAATTAGGAAACAATGGTATAATTTAAAACAAATTAATAATCTGTTTTTATATTGGCTAAATTCTGAATGGTTACGAAAATATCTGGAAAAAAACGAATTTGGCGGTTTTCATTTTTTGCAAATAACTTTTATACCATTTCAGTTAGAGGAATGAACGATTTACATTATAAAATTTTTTTTTTGAGAACTTTTTAGCAGTATTGCCAATTTTCTTGTTAAGTCCTTACTTTCGGAGAAAAATTTTAAACTTTTCATTTTCATACAAACGTAATATCGAATATTTACATTTCTAAAATCGTCATAAAATTCCCTTTTCAACCATGTCTTACATTTGGTATTTTGCTTAGAAACTCTAGGAGTTCTAGCCATTAAAATATTTTTTGATAAGTCGGCTAGGATTTTGACTTATAGCAATGGTATACAATAAATAAATGCTATGAAACCATCGAAAATATTTTAAAGTTGTAAAAACTTAAACCTCTTTAACGTGTGCATAATTATATTTACTTATGCCTATTCTTGAAATCAACGTAAAATAAGAAAACATAAATTAAATTAAATAATGATTTAATAACAACAAAACGATTAAATTTGAATCTTATAGAAATTTTTAATTATAACAAATGTTTACACAAACTATCATTATTGTCCAAATATAAATATGCTGTTTTTATCGTTTCCATGGCATTTATTTATTTCTTACGTACCATTGCTATACGTCAAAATCATAGTCAACTTATTACAAAATATTTTAATGGCTATAATTCATAAAATTTCTGAGAAAAATACCAAATGTAAGACATGATTGAAAAGGGAATTTTATGATGATTTTAAAAATTTAAATATTCAATATTATGTCTATATGAAAATCTAAAATTTAAAACTTTATAATACGAAAGCAAGGATTTAATAAGAAAATTGGTAATACTGCTAAGAAGTTCTCAAAAAAGTATTTCAATAATGTTAAACATTCATTCCTCTAAGTGTAACCGTATAAGAATTATTTGCAAAAAATAAAAACAGCCATATTCTGTTTTTTTTTCATATCTTCGTACAATTCGCAATTTAGCTGGTATAAATTCAGATTATTAATTGGTTCTAAATTGCATAATTTTTTTATAATTTAAGTAATTTTCTATCATTAGCATTTTCGAGATGTCCAAACCATTCATCCTTATCTAGGACAGACTATATACAGGGTGTCCATTTAACAGCCCCTCGGACTCCTGTGAGTTTATTTGTGATTTCATAAAAAAATCAATTATGAGGATGTATATGAGGCTAATGAGGGTACATTTTAAAATTAATGACAACCTTACAGGGTGTCGCAAAAAAGTGTGACATTATAAAGTGTCATTTTTTAAACGGGATCACCCACAGTTTTTTCACACAATAGAATTCTCCCTCGAAATGGTGTTAGTGCCTAGTTTTTTTTTGCCCTGGATGCACTGCCTCGGGGCTATGACGTTTTAAAAGATTTTTTTTACATTTGCAGTGCCTCATAAAAAATGAATATCACAGTTAACTTAAGTTAGATTTTGATAATTTGAGGATGAATTCTGGCATAAGATTCCCTTAACAGGCACTAATACTCATTTAGTCAAAAATGCATGCAGGGTGTCCACAATAACAACTTTAATTTTCACCTTTTCAACTTCAGTTTTCTTGATTCTGGTATAAAATAATGGCATATTTATCTTAAGGGTTAATGGAATTATTAATTATTCCAGGAAAACTCGCACTCGTGGCTAAGTGCCTGAGTGTTTAGCATGCGCTACCATGATTTGGATGTCTTTTGTTTTAAGTTTTCACAGCTCATGTACGGTTTTTTGTTTCTTCGAAATCTGTTTCTTTTAAAACTGGTAATCAAAATAAAGTATATGCAATAAGAACTTATTAGTATGATTTATGTAATTGGTTCGTGTGATGAAAATTGTTTATTAGCATCTCGGGTTTACGCGTAACGATTTCCTAATAGGAGACATCCTGACGTAAGGCGCCTAAAAAATCTAAAGGAGCGTATTGAACGGACAGGAAATGTTAATTATGAAAAGAAAAGTCGAAAGAAGAGGATCTTAGAAGAAGAAAATGAACTGAATGTCACTATCAGTGGTAGAAAACCCAAGCATTAGCGTAAAATATTTTAGAGATAATTAGGACAATAGTTGTTCAAAATGTTTTTCGTCATTTTTCAAACACTCTACAACTCTTAAGAAAAAAGTTCTGGTATTAGAAAGCATTTCTGTAGTAATGTTTTGAAATTATTCTCGAATCCTCACTTCATCTTCACGCGTTATCTGTGGTGTTCTGTAAACATCTGATATCACTTTGCCCCAAAGGAAGTAGTCCAAAGAAGTTAAGTCGGGACTTCTTGGTGGCTATGCAACTGGACCTAACAAAATTTAATAATATCGTTATTTAAAGTTTAAGCCTGTATTGTTGTTACAAATCTAGCCTACCAATTCATTTTTCAAGAAAATACGTTGAGAGGTGTTCTCGTACACGTAAACTAAAATGAGGTGGAGCTCCATCGAACTGAAACCACATTTCATCTTTGATGCGTTCCATGATATCATCTAATAGTGATGGAAGATCTTGATTTTAAAAATTTAGGAACACATCTCCAGTCACTCGTCCTTTCAAAAAATAAGGTACAACATAATTTCGATTATTCCTGCCCAAAATTTAAACTCCAATTTTGTTAAAAATAGTTTATTTGAATAACATGGAGTTTTTCTGTTCCCTAATAGTGAAAGTTGTGCCTATTAACAAATTCATTCCAATGAAAGATGCACTTATCAGTAAAAGGAATTAATTTAAAAAAGTCCTCCCTGTTATTTTGTTGCTGCATCCATTGGCAAAAATTAATTCTACTAATAAAGTCAGCATCAGACAAGTCTCGATGTAATTGCAAATGATATGGATTGAACACTTATTGACCTTTAAACATTTTGCAACTGATGATTTATCTATTTGCAGTTCCTGACTAATCTGTCTTATGCTAATGTTTGGGCTTTCTATTTATTGACAAAGTGATATCCAGTTCATTTTCTTCTTCTAAGATCCTCTTCTTTCGACTTTTCTTTTCATAATTAACATTTCCTGTCCGTTCAATACGCTCCTTTAGATTTTTTAGGCGCCTTACGTCAGGATGTCTCCTATTAGGAAATCGTTACGCGTAAACCCGAGATGCTAATAAACAATTTTCATCACACGAACCAATTACATAAATCATACTAATAAGTTCTTATTGCATATACTTTATTTTGATTACCAGTTTTAAAAGAAACAGATTTCGAAGAAACAAAAAACCGTACATGAGCTGTGAAAACTTAAAACAAAAGACATCCAAATCATGGTAGCGCATGCTAAACACTCAGGCACTTAGCCACGAGTGCGAGTTTTCCTGGAATAATTAATAATTCTATTAACTCTTAAGATAAATATGCCATTATTTTATACCAGAATCAAGAAAACTGAAGTTGAAAAGGTGAAAATTTAAGTTGTTATTGTGGACACCCTGCATACATTTTTGACTAAATGTGTATTAGTGCCTGTTAAGGGAATCTTACGCCAGAATTCATCCTGAAATTATCAAAATCTAACTTAAGTTAACTGTGATATTCATTGTTTATGAGGCACTGCAAATGCAAAAAAAATCTTTTAAAACGTCATAGCCCCGAGCCAGTGCATCCAGGGCAAAAAAAAACTAGGCACTAACACAATTTCGAGGGAGAATTCTATTGTGTGAAAAAACTGTGGGTAATCCCATTTAAAAAATGACACTTTATAATGTCACGCTTTTTTGCGACACCCTGTAAGGTTGTCATTAATTTTAAAATGTACCCTCATTAGATTCATATACATTCTCATAATTGATTTTTTTATGAAATCACAAATAAACTCACAGAAGTCCGAGGGGCTATTAAATGGACAAACTGTATTTAATTTTAGATGTCCAGAATTTCAAGAATTAAGGAAGTATTATAAAAAATAAATAAAAAATAGAAATAGAAAAAGTAAAAAATTTTTCAGATTGATGAAGGCTCGCAAACTTATAATGAAAATTAAATTTTTATATATGAAGACTGAAAGTTTGTTAGGATAATAATATTACAATGTTTAGTTATTTTGTAAATAAAATACAAAATAAAAATAAAAATAGAGTGTTTTTTAATAATTAAAAAATATTTCTAGTTATTTGCGTTTCAACGCAAAGGCATCAAAAAACCTTTTGTTTGAAATACGCATACACAAAATCACGGTAGAAATAGTGTTAAAAACTGTTCTAAAATTTTTGTATGCTCTAATAATTCGCGACTCCATGAACGCTTAAACGAATGCTAACAGATTTTACAAAAAAAAAAAAATTTCTTTAAAGATGGGATAAGAATATTTGGGTATTAAAAATTAAGGATTTTTGTCATAAACATCCTTAAATATGTATGTTTCTAAAAATTTGCGCATTTAAAAATTAAGTATCATGGATGTTATTTAATTTGTTGCCACTTGTACGTCTTCACTACAAATCATTCTTGTTACCTATGTCTGTTGGTTTAAGGACGATTACAAAAAGCCGAAACATCGAATTTGTGTAATATATTGTAACGGGGAACAAGCGATCTCAATGGGAACTAAAAAATGTGTTTTCCATGATTTATACGTTTCTCAAGGATTGTTTTAGAATTCTAGAGATTTTTAAAAACGTTGTAAAACTGCTTTTATTTTTTCAACTCCGAATATTTATTATTTTCAACACTTCAATGACGTAACTTAAATTTAAAACACCCTTTACGAGCCTCGATGCGAAAAACACTAATAGAAAAAAAGAGATCTATTCGTGAAAATCTGGCATTACTTGCGATGGGAGTGAAATCATTTCCGTTATATCGCTTAATCTACCGAACACTCTATCTGGTCAATACAAAGGGCTTTGGTACATGGAACAGAATTCTTTTACTTACATAATTTTAGAACCCATACGGAAACATGAGCTGAGAAATCACACTAGGACGGAAAGAGTCTGTTCCGGTTTAAAAAAACAATAAATGCAGACAAAGAACGGAAGAAAGGCAAGTTAGTAAAGATCTACGCCAGTGGACCAAAAGGAAGAAGATTGCAGCGTTTTACCGACGCTTTCCCGCAACGAAATATTCAGTACATGCTGAAAAACATCTGGGAAAGCCGCGAAAAGCAGCCCAGCATTGTGCGCAGATCGACCTGCCGTCGTCCTGGAAACGGAGTGGGAAATAACTTGAATATAATACGACAATTTCGTAAATAGAACAGAAAATGTATGCTCGGATATCTCGGTGGTTGATTTGACATCTGATTGTAATCCGATTCATGTAAATGCCGCCCTTAAAATCAGTTGCAAATCGAGCTTAGCGATGCAATAATACTAGAAGCTTTTATACTGATTTGATCATACGTATCTGTCCTCTAGGGGAGAAATAGGTTGAAACAACTTTCTCCAAATCATCGATTAGGTACGCCTCAGCGTACGATTACCCGTTCATCTATCTTCGTTGGGAGAACAACGAAACCTAAGATGGATGTTAGTAGAAGAGGTTTAGAGAACACTTTATCATTTAGTCCAGGTCAGATTTGGCCCTTACAGTTGGATGCCGATCAACATTTTGTAGACCAGACATTGTTCTACGATGAAGAAAGGCCCATTTTTGGCTCAGTGGGATTGTAAATAAGTGACAAAAGCGACAAGGTGACCTGAAGAAATGAGCGGGTCTTATTTTTTAAAGATGAGGATTTAAATCGAATTATTGCTGTACACAGTCAGCGATACCGAAATATCATGAAAGAATAAATAGTTTTTAATTAATAATTTATTTTATTGTAAAATTCATCAAATTTGAGACATCCTGTGCATGCTAATAATCCTCTGGTACATACAATAATTTATACCCACAATTTTAGCACTAAAACTATTACCATTATACATATCTTGCAGCTCTAAACTCGCCCCTCCTCCCCTCCAACTTTTTAACAAATCATTTTTTTTTTTAATTCAAAAGCAGCATTAACACATTCAGTGCCGGCGCTATACATTGTGTACCGTCGGATTTCCTCGAGCGGAGCCAACGGTGTTTTTCGCCGTTAATGGTACACACCGTGTACCACTGACTCAAATTTGTTGCAAATATCCATAACACACGTATGCAAAATAGAGAAATTCCAAAAATACCATTAATCTTGATAAATACCATGAATACTAAAATTCAACTTGGCAGTGAAAATGTTGAATAGGACAAAAAATACCATCTTTTGAGGTTTGTTTTTTTTTCTAAATATCCCTTACGTTCTCGGTAGAGTAAACTGGCCGATTTTTTAAAATCAAAACATAGGCCAAATGACATTTCAAATTAAAGGTTATTCAAAACTATATTTATTGGTGTAATGCAATTTAAAGTTGATCAATTCGTTAAAAAAGAACTATAAATAGAAAAGATATGTCGTAAAAATGCAGTACAAATCAGTCTTCGGTTAATTTTATAAAATGACAAGAGTTATGTAGCCATTTGTATCATCATGGGACCATCTGCGTTATCCTGCGCTCATCTGCATTTCATCCCATATTATCCCATTATATTATCCTGTGCAAAGTCGCCTGACGCAATAGACAAGTGGATACCATTAGGACCACAAGATAAAACTATATAATTAATAAAACTAATAAAACGATATAATTTTTTCCGAGTAGTTGCAACTTTGATCATAGTAAATTAGTTTTTTAGTGGAATGAAAATAGGGTTTTTTAGTGCAATAGAAACGTCGAATTACAGAACTTTGCTGATCTATTATTAACCTATAAACTTTCGTTAATATAAGGCAGGAATTTGTTAACAAGTTGCATTTTTGTTAGGAGCATGTGCCCATTTCGAACATTTATTTTAATTCTCTATTAACAATAATTTATTTAATTTCCTATTGACAAACAAGTTTTTTTATTATTGTTTATATACTATGAAACTAAAGTATTGCATCTTTTATATTTATTTTTTTCTATTTACAGCTCTTTTTGTCAAAAACTAATCAATCGACTTAAAATCGCATTAAACCATTAAATATAGTTTTGAAATACCTTTAATTTGAAGCATCACTTCACTCATGTTCCAATTTTAAAAAATTGACCATTTTGCCCAATTGGTGACAAAGGCAATATTTAGAAAAATAAACAATTGTGAAAAGAAAGTATTTTTAGTCCTATTTAATGCTGCTTGAGAATTAAAAAAAAATAATAATAAAATGGATCGATAATCCCATAAATTAGGGTGGTTCCAAAGGCGGTGTTTGGGTAGTTCCATGATAAGTTAAATTCCTGATTCTCTGAAAGTATAATATAATATTATATTAGTGTTTTCACTTGAACGTAAAACGGTTTTTACCGCTGCCCGTACAATATCACTGTCCTTTGTTGGTTGGTTGTCAGATAAGTCTATTACCTCATTATTACCTCAGCAATTCTCACCTCCAATGCCAGAATAGCCAATTTCTTCTCAACACAGAATCTAGACCCAAATCCAAACGATAAAGACAAGAAAGACAAAAACGAGTGAATATATGTATGTATTTATAAGATAATTGATTTTCTATGGTCCACGCTATCGGTCAGGAATACACTGATTAGCTTTCTTAAAACGTTTATCATCAAGGCCCGATAAAATGCATAGCTCGCACGAATTAGGGAAATCAAAATTGTTGCTTACTCCTTTTGGAACTCTATATTCAGAAAGCACTGCCTTTACAATAACTCTCAAGATACCTATAGAAATTGATGATAATCACGTAGTTTTTCTTATTATCGCTTTCAGAAATGAGGACTCTTTTAACATTTTTGTTACAGGCGAAGTTTTTGTTGGCATAGCAACTATAAGTTTTTCACCTAATTTCATTTGAACAGTAGGGTTTCTGATCAGGAAATATAATGCACTACCCATAGTTCGTCCAGTCTATAGAAAAGAGAAAATGTTTGTTTCATTACGTAACTGTTATGAGATTATTTTAAATCGTATACAGTGTCAATTTCAGTTATTTTCATATCTATAGCCATAGCAAATGCGACTTTCTTCTCAGTTTTCATTAGCCTTTCTAAAACATTCAGTTCGTGGTCAGACATATTAGAATCAAAATTGTAAATAATTCAACACTTCTTAATACACCGCTCATTGAAGTTGGAAAAATGGGTCTTGACTCTTGAATGAATTTGGCAAACAATAGAAAAATATTTAGTACTTTATAAAGATATCTAATATTTTTACATATCTCCTCTAATTCAGAATCGAAATAACCTAAAATGATGCTTTTTTAAGTTAGTGCAAACAGTAATAATTATATTTTTATAAGAAGGAAATATTCACCAATATCTCTATTAAAAGCTATCACCCCCATAGACTCTAATGTCCATTTATATAGTTCATTTAGGAAAGATTCTGGAATTTCTTTCATCGGGTCTATTTTGGAAAATCGCCTTATGTTGGAGATGGATCCATTAGATACATTATCCATGCTGCTGACATACATTTCAGCAGTTCTTGACTGCATTAGAATTTTGTTTGCCACGCATCGGAAATTGAACCAGTTTTCCGCGTTGGCTATAAAAGACCATGAAATTATACGTTATTCGAGTTAAATTACATACAAGGTGTCCTATTTTCGTTGACTTTGCCTATATCAATATTCATGAACGTTGATTATTTTTTTGTAAATTCGATTTTTTATGGCCGTTTTGGTTTGTTTTATACAGGCTGCTTTTGAAATATGACATTTTCGGAAGTCGAGTATCTTTTTTGAAAACTAAAATGGCACTGAGAATATAAAATTGTTTTCACTTCATTTCTTTAAAATAAAAACAGGAACTTAAATTTGTACACCTCTTCTTTCTATAAATCTTATATGTTCTCTACATTTGAGATAAATTGTTCATTTTGTTTAGGTATAAGGTCGCATCCTCAAGAGGCAGTTGTTGAAGCAGTGTAATTGTATACTATTCTCAATATAACCTAACTGAGAATAACATTCTCTCTTTACTAAGGGTTCGAATTAAAACCTTTTTTAACATTTCCATAACCAATCAACCGCAAATCAACGGCCAGAGTAAGATATCTGCCACTAAGGAGTGGCCGTTACATAAACTAAAAACATCGTTTTTATATAGCTATGAATGAAGTCAGACATTCGCAAGACTTAAGGCATCCCTCAGTTCTAACTTGATCCTGGCTTACCCTATAAGGGAAGGGTTCTTCATTTTAGGTGCTTTAGTCCCTTAATTTAATAAATCCTTTTATTAAATTAATTAAAAATTAATAAAAAAATAAAACTTAATAAAAATAAAAATTTTTTACACAGGCTTTACTTAGAAGATTCCTCCAACTCTTTGGAACAGATCATTTTTAATAAGAATGCAATAAGAATAGACGGAACGAAATCATAGTTTTTTAAAATTTGCCAAAATTTTTGATATTTTATAATTCTTGGGATTCTAATCAAATGCCTCAATAGATGTAACAAGGTCTTATTTATTGGTAGAGTTTTATCTTGGTTTCCGAAATAAAGGGTGTATTTGGGTAAATAATTGTGTAATGTTTATGACTTCAAAATGCTTAAAATGCAAATTTGAAATACTCAAATACGCACCTGTTCGATATCATTAAGATAGTAAACAAACACTACAGGTCTCTTTTTTGATATGACTATGAAATGTGTCAACTTTCTAAATTTTTCATACAACCTAGAATGTAAAAACTTATAAGTTATATTCACTTCACCGGAGGGATTTTATTAGGTAATTCCGTATAATGTATATCTATCTAGTATATGCCAATGATGAATGATAACATGGTTATCACTTTGAATTTCACCCCGTGCTGCTCTTCAATTTCAATTGCCTGATAACATATAACTTTTTATAATATGGATATTTTTACGATTCTCTTTCAAAAACGTATTTAAAAGATTAGGGCGGTAATATTATTATCAAATTTTAGCAGAAACAAGAAATCGGTCGAGTAACACTTATTTTTAACAATGGTTGGAATAGGAATGTTCCCTAAATTTAATCAGTCAATAGTGTAAATAGAGATTAATCTAAGATGTTATTGTTGCTTTGAAATGTAAATATGATTTTGAAGGAAGATGTGTATCAGGACGGTGTACATTCAAAAGAAATAATAATTTAAATCGAAATAGAATCAAAAAATTTATTTTCTCAAGATAACCTTACCTGGACCTTTCAAAATTGTCTTTTATGTAAGTCAATAAGTTGCAAATTCCAAAATTTGCAGCTTATTGACTTACATAGGGAAGAAATCTCCGAACGTTCCTATAAAAGGCAAAGGTCTCAGCTCTGGTATTTTTTTCAAATGGTTCTCAAAGCCGTCTCCCATGCATTAGCTTTAATATCGTCTTTATATTCAATAGTCCTGCGACCTATTTTCTTATAATACCTCTCCTTTTCACTAATTCGTACTGCTCCAATGCATTTTAATGAGCTATATGAGATATTTGTAATGTGGATTAAGCAAGAACCGCAATATGACTGACGCATCATTTTCACTATGCACTTACTGAAATAATGTCCCAGCATATGTAAAAGAATTAAAATAAGTACATTTTGATAGTGTCTAATGTCAAAATTTTAAAATATATTGAAATTAATTAATTTCGTTATCTACAGGACGAATATCTTGCGTTTCAGTACCTAGAATTCTCTAAAATAGCCTGACTTATTTTTAAAAATCGCATATCGCATATACTGTACTTGGGCAAAATTTTCAATGTATGTATACAGGGTAATTCAAATTCGCTGCTCACCATTGGGATCTCGAAAATCATAAAAGATACGAGGTCGCTGAAATTGGGGCAAAGTTGCGCATTTTCGAATTTTGTTAAATGACGTTTTAAAATTTTAAAAATTCCGATTACTTCCGAAGATAATCGAAAAAACCGAAATGTCCATAAATAGCTTTTATTTTTTTAAAGTTATTTGAAGAGATTTTTAAAAATGAATTTCACTTCCTCACGGGCACTTTTGCTCCTTTATAAGATGGCGTCATTAGATTTTAAATATAACGTTTCGGAATTTAGAAACCATTATCAACTTCGTTTGTTTTAAATACGGACCTGAATTCTTATTGCATTTTTGGAAAGCTCTTCATTTTCTGAATTAAATGATGTATCACACTTGAAAAAAAATGTAATAGTGTAAAATACATGTTTAATAAATAAAATAACGAACCTGAACTAACCTGAAATAACACCTAAGGGTTACCATGGTAACAATAAACAAAATCGTTAATTTTCAGAACACCAGGAAAACAATAAATAATTTATAATAAATGTTCGAAAATACCGCCTTGTTGCTTAATGCACAAATTAATGCGTCGCTGAACATTAGCAATGGCACGACTGTTAGCACGAAGTCTTAACGTTACAAAGGCGTTAACAATGCTCTCTCGTAATTCCTTTAGATTTACTACAGGTTCAGCATATATTTTATTTTTTAGAGTTCCCCATAAGTAGAAGTCGAGGGACGAAAAGTCCGGAGACCTTGCAGGCCACTCAACTGGTCCTCGGTTCCTAATCTACTGTCTGGGAAATTCTTTGTCCAAAAAGTATCTCACTTCTCTTAGATTATAGGGAGGTGCTCCATCTTGTTGAAACCATAAAAAGCAAAATTTCCTGACTGGTAAATTTTCTAAGTAGCTTGACAAATAATTTTCGAGGATATTTAAATAAGACATCCCATTTAAATTATTTTCATAAATAACTGGGCCTAATACTTCGCCGTTTAAAATGCCGGCCCTTAGATTTAAACCAAAACGCACTTGGTTCCTGATTTGCCTATTCTGATGCGAATTCTCTATGGCCCAAATACGCTCATTATTCCGATTGAATAATCCCCAATTAATGAATTTATACTCGTCTGTTCATATTATTGAATTGAGAAAATCGTCTCTTATATGAATTTGTTGTGCTAGCCAATTGCATCAAGCTAGACGTTTTTCAAAATCCCCAAGCAGCAGGTTCTGAGATACATGAATTTTGTAAGGCTTATAGTGTTTTTTTAAAAATATTTTCCAAACTTTTGTCTGGGCTAAATTTAGCTGAAATGCTATTTCATGAGTGGATGTATTGAGGTGTGCAATAACCTGAAAATGTAGTTAAATAATGCATAAGACTTGTGTTTAAAAAAAACTTAATGTATTTAATTAAACCTGTTCTAATATTTTATTGGCATCATCTTCGTCAGTCCTGTCTCCATATTTCTTTCGTAGCTTTTTAAATACACCGTAATCTACCAAATTTCATTCCAACCGACAGAAACATGAATAATGCGGCTGCTGGATACTGTTGAAGATATGTTTGACTAGCATGCATAGAATTTCTATGATGGATAAAATAAAACCGCACCATGTCACGATATGAACGTTCTTCGTTAGTGTAATCCATATTTTTCTTTAATTTAGTACACTATTAATAGTTTTATAATTGTTATAAAGCTCTTCAATAGCTTTGACATCTCAAAACTAGCGTCTTATGAAGACTTTGTTTATTGTTACCATGGCAACCCTTAGTTGTTAGTAGTGTTTCATTATTTTATTTATTAAACATGTATTTTACACTATAAAATTTTTTTTAACTGCAAGTGTGATACATCAATTAATTCAGAAAATGAAGGGCTTTCCAAAAATGCAATAAAAATTGAGGTCCGTATTAAAAAAAACGAAGTTGATGATGGTGCCTAAATTCCGAAACGTTGTATTTAAAATCAAATAACCCCATCTTATAAAGGAGCAAAGTGCCCATGAGGAAGTGAAATTCATTTTTAAAAATCTCTTCAAATAACTTTAAAAAAATAAAAGCTAATAGTGGACAGTTTTTTCGATTATCTTCAGAAGTAATCGAAATTTTTCAAATTTTAAAACGTCATTTAACAAAGCTCGAAAATGCGCAACTTTGCTCCAATTTAAACGACCTCGTATCTTTTATGATTTTCGAGATCTCAATGGTAAGCAACGAATTTGAATTGCACTGTATATTGACAGAAATTTTATAAATATTTGACCACTACGTAACTTTCAATGTTAAATTTGATTTTTCTTGAGTTGTCATTACTTGGTAAACTTTGGTAACTTAATTAGTTCTCTTTTGAAAATTGAGGTTGGTTGTAATGGTGATTGGTAAAAACTTGATACATATAATTTAAGGTTATGAGACAGTTTGTTACTAACACGTTTTCTGTGATTTTCGATTTTCTTCTTGCAATTTTCGCCTATCTATCAGAAAAAGCTTTTTTAGAAGCTAAAATAGTGAATTGTTCAGTTAAAGTTGAAACCAAAAATGGTTTTCATACAAAATATCAAATAATAATATGTAATAACATAACCCTCAACAGCCAATTTTATAAACAAGAATTGTCAATTGATTTTATTTAGTGAATTTATTGTCAGAAATTGAACAATGTTACCAATTAGTGTATATTTGGTTGTCTATATTTTTAGTCACATGGTGGTCAAACATTTATGAAGGCTCTGTATATACAATAATATATCTAAAATTGCTGACAATCAGAATTAAAAACTTTCTGAAACGAAGTGTCACTTGACCTATAGCGTCATTTGAGATTATACAGCTGAATGCAGCTCTTCGATAAAGGTTATTTTGGCGAAATTTAACGCTAAAATGTTGAACATCCCTTAAAATCAAAAACGACGTATCATGGCAATTTCTAATACTTTGATCGTAATCCATAATAAGCTGGATGCAATGTTTTCAATGGTACACCTTATATATGAAGATGCAAAACATGTTTACTTATGGTTGTCATATTTCCTACATTTAAATTGAGTTTGAGAGGCAATGTATTGAAAGGCATGTGTATCAAATTTAAAGATGTCTATATAACAATCAAGCACAATGTTCAGTTAGTTAATATACAAAACAATTATTTTAGAAAAAAGTAGTATCCTCGGAAAAAGCTCCAATTAACCTGAACTCGTTCTTTCCTAAAATCGCTCGCAAAAATTGTGGAGATTTGGCTGAATGCAAACTAGGCCGGACATTATCAGTTCTCAACACAAACTCCTTTTGATGTGGAATAGGAAATGGGGTATCTGGGGCTTTGGACGAATCAGATCGCTCAGACTGACTAAGACGTCTTTGGGATTCATTAAACATTGCCATGATTCGAGAACCGATCAGAGAATTTTCTTTATCTTCAATGTTAATGTTTCTTCTAAGAGCGATTTCACCTAAAAACAGAAAAATTCAATTCATATATCTATGAGACGTTTAGATAAAAAGCAGCACAAGTTTAAATTTTGCTTTCATATGTTTAAAACATCGAAGTAATAATGCACTTAGTTGTGACTCTAGGTGTACGATGTTTTGTCACAATTATACTGCTTTTTCTCTAAACAGATCTCATTGCTTTTTATAATGTGTGTAATGTAATGAAACGAAAACTAAAATTAAAGCTGTAACGAAGGTTAAACTTTGCTAGTCGCAAATTAGGTAGTACAAAACAACATTTATAACAGTAACCTCAGTGACAATTAATTTAACAAACAGACAACTAATAATGGTAAATGTAAATAAATGCAACACTGATTGCTATTATTTATCGCTAATTTATACTTACTTATGTCATTATTCACATCCACATCTGTTAAACTCTGTGGATTCAACTTATATTGTAATGAGTAGATTTGCGAAATTTGCATTTCCAGAAATGTAACGTCTTGTATAAACAACTCAAACCGTTTAGGCTGAAATCTCGTCTCACGAGATAATCTCTCTCCTTGCTTTACCAAGTTTGAAATTCTAGTAAACTGATCAGGAGTTCCGTTTGGTAGACTTTCAAGTTCATCAATTAACCGACAAATGGCAATATGTGATAGTGTTGGAATAACAAGTTCTGCTATTTGGTTTATACCCATTAAATCTAAAAAAGATCCGAAGCTGAAGGTATATATTATTTTTATTTTTCCAAAAATGAAACCAACAGCGCCAACGTTCTCACGAAAAATTAACTTCAATATAAAATCGCCAGGATTTAAACTATTAACACTTACCCAAATATTGGAGGACTTTCTCTGCTTCGCGAGTATCATCAAACAGACGTTTCTGTCTGTTGGCAGGAATTGGTCTAGCACTCTGCCACATTTCTTTCCAAATATTATTTTCCATTTGCATTCTGGGACTAAGGTAACCCGTCGTTTGACCCTTCTCATCCACTTCGTTCCCCTCGATCCAGTCTCTAGGAGAATACCTACGGAATGAAAGAGCACACTCAAAATATGGACAAATATTTAAAAGCTGAATATAACGAAAATAAAGCAGAAACAACTTAAATAAGGGTTTCAACGCAAGCCTCAATCAAAAGTGATTAATTTTTGAGTTGAAGAAAAGGCTTTCTACGTCAAAAAAGAACGAAAAGTGATACTGTACCGCATGACCCTCCCTAAACGAAACGTAAACCAGTAACAATGTACGAGAATAGTCCCAGAAGTAACTGATCTAATACTTAAAGAAAAAGAAATGGAAAATATTACATTATTTCTCAATTTAGTTTTCTTTGAGATTGACATACTTTTCCCAAACGATGTTCTCTGGCGTTTATACCCTGTTTATAGTAAAAAGCTTTGAATGTTTCAAAATAGGCATCAATCTCGGACTCCGTCTCTTTATTATTGGTAAATATCTTTCCACCGAGCCATTTTTCCATGTTTGGAAATAGAAAAAAATTTAAGAAAACTAAATCTGGTAAACAGGGTGGGTGAGGGAAAAGGTGGGTGGGGAAAAAACTAAGTTGATTGATTTTGGCCATCACGATGACGGAAGTGTGGACTGGTGCATTGTCTTGATGGAACAAGACTTTCTTTTTCACCAAATGCGGTCGCTTTTTCCTAATTTCTTCACTCAAACGCTGTAATGAATTTGAATGAAATTTTCCGTTTATTGTGTTTCCTTTAGGGAGATAGTCAATAAAGATTATCTCACGTACATCCCAAAAAACTTACACCATCACCTTTCCTGCAGATAGAACGGTTTTCGCCTTCTTTGAAGCCGATTCTCCCCTTTAAGTCCATTGTTTTGACTGTTCTTTCGTTTCAGATGTGAAATAATAAAGCCATGTTTCATCCATGATTATGAATCGACGCAAAAACTTGGCTTTATTGCTGCGAAACTTTGCTAATCACTCCCTTGAAACATCCTCACGACGCTGTTTTTGTTCAATTATGAGTAATCGCGGCACTCATCTTGCACACAGTTTTCCCATATCTAAATTCGGTCAGTTCGATCAAAATGTGATATGCAGTACTTTTTGAAATGTTTGTTAATTCGCGCAATTTTAACCGACGGCCTTCCAGTACAGTTTTGTGAATTTTCAGCACAATTTCTAGAGTGATCACCTCATTGGGCCGACCACTGCGGAGTTCGTCTTAGCAGTTCGTACGACCGCGTTTAAACTCTACCACACAATATTTTACAGTTGTTAACAATGGGCCAGATTCTTCCAGATTAAAATCTAACTCCACTTTGATGTTAGATGGGCTAAGATCTTTCAAATGGAAGTATTGAATCACGTATCTATGACTAATTTTTTCCATTTTCACAAAATCTCTAAAAGCGTTCACTAAAAACAACTCCAAAACAAACACAAATCAATATGGCACCTTCAAACTTGAAACATAAACTTTTAACGTTAGACCTTTATATTATAAACAAATTTTTAATAAATAAATCGCGATCTTTATATTATATCAAGTCGGGTACTTCTGGGACTATCCTCGTATAGGGGGTAGTCTATTGGACATTTTTTTCCTATACATACATATGTATTATTATAGTAAGAAGCAAAGAAAAAGAACATTTGTGTGTAGATACTTGATAACACATTTACTTACCATCTTATAAAATCTTCCAAAATCGATCCTGGATTTGCCGCTTTAAACGATTCCATATCTGACAAGAGGCTGGCACTCATTATTCTTGCTCTAAGTTCGGACGCTTCGCTATCTGAGCCCAATTTCAACAAAATATCTAAGGAAAAAATCAACTGCAATGACCAAACTAAACGGGATAACGGGATGTAAAAAAATATGTGGGGAATTTGTTAAGATCAATGTCTTATCAGAACCAAGTCGACAAACATCCTTTTTAGGCACTTAGCTTGCACCATACTTTTGCTCGAATTCAGCGATATTTCTTTAACACACAGATCATTAGTTTTTACCAATAAACTTTAGTTAAAGTTAAGAAGGTTGTCGGTGACTTTTGCACGAAAGAGTGTGTGAACTCAAGGTGACAAAAGGATGATCCAAACGCGATTATCCAGTCCATAACTATATTGGTAATCATTTTGCGAAACCACAGCACTTTGGCTCTACAACAAAGATCATATGTATGTGAGCATTCCTTGTTTATGTTAAGACTATTAAGTAATACCATGTGAAAATGATATGGGGGTTAGCCGTAAATTCCTTCTAAGATAAGCGTGAGAAAACGATAGAGGGTTGTTTATGAATTTCTTAACATAGGCGAGAGAAAAATTGATGACGGGTCAAGTAATCATGAGAAAAAGCCTGGAATGTGGCTTATCAATGCTCTTAAAAAAAGGGATGCGCTCGGGGATGGATAAGATGTGTGTATCGAGATGCATTCTGGCCTTGGTTCTTGAGAAGTACAGAAGTGCCTCAAAACTTGTATTGTTTCATTTTTCTCATAACCACACCTAAATCTTACATGTATATACTTCCCATCCGTTAATGTTGTTGTTAATTTTATTAATTAATTTAATTTAATGTTAATGTTGACCCTTTCAACTGGATCGCACGGCATCAGTACTTTATTTACGAACATTTACGAAATTCTTGACTTTGTGTGACGAACAGAGATTAATAATATAATACTTGTTACAAAAACTAGCACTTCTTAAAGTACTCATATATGATTTATTTAAGACATCTTTCTTCATTTTATTAACAGTTGCGCCTGAATTGAGGGGAATCTGTTAGTAAAAATAGTACTATAAAGCCTAACCTGTATCTGCTTCCAATTGATCCTCCGTCTTCAAAACAGGATCCTGCGTTAACGGAATATACAACGGTTCATCCGAATTCAGTAGTTTCATGTCCCCAAATTTACTCAATCTTCCAACTGGTTTGTCAGGAAATTTCTCTCTCTTTTTCTCATCATCCACATCGTCATTTGCATCAAAGAACTCTTCGTCGGAATCCTCCGAATTTTCTGCTGATGCGAACCTCTGACCTTCTCTTGCAATTTTCCGTTCCAGGCAACAGTTTAACATTTGAAGCTTCTGGTTCAGAAGACACGTACGCAGATCTGGCATACCCGATGTCACTCTAAAAAAACGAAATAGTATTAACCATTATTATTTTTCATTGAGTATTCACTGCTCAGAAAGAGGCTCCATAAAAATTGAACAATAAGAGAAGAATCTTTTATTCAAGTGTTACTAAAATAGATGCTGTAACTGTAATCCTTGAGAACTGGGCCATGTTGATTCATGTTACATTAATGGAAGTTATGCGCAACAATGGACATTGTTAAAAAATGGCCATAATAACAATGTGTCTATTTCACGTGTACCAATTTTATTAGCCTGAAATGAAATCCAAATTTTTTACATATTATAAACGAGAATTCACAAATTGGTTTTGCAAAGAAATTAAATCATTAGCAGTCAAACCGAAAGTGGATGTTACAAAATCTTATATTAATACTTACTTCTTAATGTACATTCTTTTTAATGCAGTAAATACCCATTATCTTGGACCTTCAAAACGTATCATTCGCATCGTACCAGTATAACGAAACTTTTATAGTACCCTTTTTATTTTAATTTCCGCCTTTAAACCGTGAATAATTACTTCCAAGCCCATTTGCAAATTAAAACATAATTTGCTTTCGTTTGGAATGCAAAATAAATCCGTCGAATGCTTTAAAATTTACAAACTACACTTCACCGTTATTCTTCTAGGTGCAACTAGTGAAATTAACAGTCTATTGGAATTAATTGTGCTCATAAGAAACACCAGTCGACTATTAATCATCTTCATCTTTAACGCCGCAATTGTACGTTACAGCTTTGGTAAAAAACTAATTGAGGTTTTTACCATAACTAGCGGTAAACCATAATATCTTACTAGGCATTTTGAGATGGTCTGCAACAAACTCTACCTGTATAAATAAATTACAAATTAACCAGAGCGAGAAAAGCGTGGTACGTGTTAATAGTGATTTGTTTTTAACCATTCGAGAAATACAGTGGAATAGAAAAGTGTGCATACCCCTCTCGAAAACAGCTTATTTGACATATGTGAACAAAATAGGAAAAAATCTTTTAAGAAAATGATCTATAACCAAACATAACAAAATATTTTTATTCAACAAAACATAAAGGTTATCCTTATTTTAATAAAATTAACCTAACGCTTAATTGCAACTCAAAAAAGTATGCGGACCAGACAACTCGCCACGAAAAATAAAAAAACAAAAATAACTAATACTTTGTAGGTCCTCCTTTAGACTTAAGAACTGCGTTTAGTTTATTATTTATAGAAAAAAACTAGTTTTTTTGTCATTTCAGAAGAACTCTGAGTCCATTTTTGAGATAAGGCGTCCATCAAATCTTTTTTGTTGTGTATCCTCCTCTTTCGAATGCCGTGCTCCAATTCATCCCATAAATGTTCAATGGGGTTTAAGTCTGGAGACTGGGGTGGAAAATGAAGCTGTTTAGGTACGTTATATATTAGCCACTCCTTTACAATAGCGGATGTATGTTTTGGATCGTTGTCCTGTTGAAAGCACCATCCCTTAGAAGGGCTCAGTTGTTTTGCCGACTGCTTTAAACTGTTTTTCAATATACTCAATTAGACAAAGCGATCTATTGTTGTATCCACAAATATCAAATTACTCACCTGAGCTGCAGACATATACTACATCCAAACCATCACTGATCCTCCATGTTTTATGGTTGAAATGACATTTTTGGGATTTAGCTCTTCGTTTGCCTTTCTTCATACTTTTTGTTTTCCATCACAGCCAAACAAATTAAATTTGCTTTCATCACTAAATATGATGGAACTCCAAAAATTATTGGTTTTATCAATATGTTGACGTGCAAAATCCAGCCGTTTTTTTCTGTTGTTATCGGTTATGAATAATTTTTTCCTGGGCACTCTACTATAAAAACTTCTATTGTGAAGAACAACCCATACCGCTCCTGGATGAACATTTATGTGGTGATCATTTTTCAATGTATTTTGAATTTCTACTGCAGTTGTCTTGGGATTATTTGTAACTAAACGTTAAATATAATGCTTAACGCGAAGAATTATTTTAGCTGGACGGCCGCTTCTAGATCTACTTTTGAATGAACTTGTTACTGTGAAGTTTGCTAATACTCGCTGGATATTAGATTTAGCCCGTCTAACAATTTGGGCAATAGTGTTGAGAGAATTTCCCTCATTTCTCAGCCTGACGATTTGTTCACGTAATTCAGTGCATATCTCTTTAGTTTTTGGCGCCATGCTTAGAAATTAGAATGTTTGACTAGTGAACAACCTATTTCAATGATGGTCAGATTACAACTAACACAGAAAACAAAAGTTAACTTGCAATAACATGTCAGATGTTAGAGATGTATTGCTAAACATACAGTATCGGACATAATTATTGCAACATTTCAAAAATGTTTATTTAAAGGGTTGTAATAAACTAATCCAATACATATTTTGCATAAATGTACTATTCATAACGACTGCCCAATATATATAAATAAAATAATTGTTAACCCATTTTTTTGTACTAATTTAAAAAAAAAACGTTTTCGCGCTGGACATAAATATTGCAACAAAATATTTGACTTACAATATATATTAAATTTTAACATTTGCGCCCCGATTTATTAATATTTGGTGTAATACCCACGTGCCTTTATAACATCCGCCATTCTTTTTGGCATTGAATTAAGTAGGCGATTGATGATCTCTGGATTAATTGCCTTCCACGCAGCCTTTAACTTTTCGTAAAGTTCATCACCGTTCTTCACATTTCTGTCTATAATATTTATGTCCAATATTTCCCACAAGTTCTCTATTGGGTTGAGATCAGGACTTTGAGCAGGCCACTTCATTACCTTGATTTTGTTTGATTCTAGCCATTCTTTTACTATTTTTGATGTGTGCTTCGGATCGTTATCGTGCTGAAATTCATATCGAAGTGGCATAAATTCCTCTGTATATGGTTCCAATTCATTTTTCAAGATGTCCCTGTACATGAATCGATCCATCCTGCCATTTATTTTATGCAACGGCCCCACACCAAATGCTGAAAAACAGCCCCACACCATAACCGATCCACCACCATGTTTCACAGTAGGGCAAATGAATTTTGGATCTTTTATTGGGTGGTCGTCTCACATGAATTATTCCATCGCTTTTAAATAAATTAAATTTCGATTCATCGCTGAATACGACTCTTTTCCACTGTTCCGGTGTCCAGTTAATATGCTCTTGTGCAAACTGCAATCTTGCCCTGACATTCTTCTTGCTCAGCAGTGGTTTCTTAGCAGGACGGTAACTTCTAAGGCCTCCTTCGACAAGTCTCCTTTGTATAGTTCTACTTGAGATAGTGGAATCCGAAGTTCTACTGATTTCTGCCAGAATTTTTGTAGAAGACAGGAATGGATTCTTTTTTGAAATGTTCAAAATTTGTCTGTCAGTTTTTACTGTAGATTTTCTAGGTCTTCCGGGATTTTTAATTGGTACCATAATACCAAACAAAACGAACCTTTTTATTATTCTCGACACTGTGGATCTTGGAACTTGTAAATTTCTCGAAATTGTGGATTGTTTGATACCCTTTTGATAGGCATCAATTATTCGTTTTCGAATACAACAAGAGTATGTTTTACTCCTTGCCATTGTTAAATCTTAATTTAAATAACTTCTTGAATGACAAATTACCACTCTTCAGTACAAGACTTAGAGAATAACTATTTTAAAAATGAACATCTTATTTGTTGCAATATTTATGTCTAGCGCAAAAAACAGATTTTTTAAATATTTGTGAAAAACAGTCTATTTACTTGTTTTTATTTGTTTATTATTGACGATCAGTATGAATAGAAATTGTATATAGGAGGATTGTTTGTTTCGTCCATTACCATTTGTAAAATATTAATTTCTTAAAAGTTGCAATAATTATGTCCGATACTGTAAGTAGGTAGTATTCGTACGCATACTTTTTTTAGTTGAAATTAGGCGTTTTTTTATTTGTATTAAAATAAGGATTTATTTTGTGTTTCGTTGAAGTTAAAATTTAATATGCATTTTTATATATGTATATATAGTAATAAATCATTTTGGTAAAAGATTTTTTTAAATTTTGATCCCTTATATGAAATAAACTATTGTCGAGGAGGGTACGCATGCTTTCCTGTTGCACTGTACAAGAAGCGAATTTCATTTACTCGATATCGGTTATTGTTGACGAATGTCCACTGGTAAACAGCTATTGAGCACGAGAAATTATGTATAATATTTCCAAGGGTGAACGCGGGACCGAAAAGTGATCAGAGCTTAAAATTAATCGTCAGAAAGTTAGATAGAAGGCAACCAACGCTTATTTATTAACGAAGTTGTAAAATTGACACGAAAAGGTAAACGGGTGGTGACGATAGAGGGGTTTGAAGGGGATCTGAAACTTTAAACACTCATCCAAACCAAAAAACAAAATAATTCATAATAACACGGCAAAATAAAAATGTCCCGGCCGACGCATTCATCGCTACCGCTAAGGAAGCGGTAAAATTCATGTCCACGTACTTAGTCAACATGTAAATTTCCTTGTAAAATCATTATTTTGCGCTCTTCGTCAAAGTACAAAAGTGTGTTTTATGGTTGACTGTAGAAAAAAGGGGTTTACTGCCTCAAAACTTACTGACTTGAATTGAAATGAAAGTGCGCAACTATTCTTAAAACAAAATATGTTGAACTACATTCATCTTACGTATACTGAGAATTCTGTCTGAACATTTTTGAAACAATCATATTTAAAAATTAGGGCTTGCGCCATTATCTATCTCATTCCTGAGATATCGCAGTACACACATCATAAATCAAAGCTAGTTAAACAGTTTCACCACACCTTAGAAGACGAAGAACCGACACAGGTGGTGCACCACGCTTCGACCATCGAACCAGAAATACCGGCAAGTCCTACGTAGTCGTGTACAAGAACTTCTTGCGGCCAGAGACTCGAGCGGGAGAGTATTTCTGACCTTCGCGGATATGATTGTGATTAGTTTAACCTATGGAATTATGTTCACTGTGATTTAGAGAATGATATAAAATTGGGTAAGATTTATTAAGATTAAATAACTATTAAGGGTTCGACTTGATCATATAATAGAAACTAACTAGTAAATGTTTATGGAAACCCAGACACTACCTTTATTTAATTTTTTGTGTGAATATTTTCTTAGTTTGGTAAAATAACCTAGATTTAAATTTATTGCTACTAAACTAATAACTAACCCTTAACAATGTGAAAATAAAATCACTGTGATCAGAATTATGTATGCAGGTCTTTGACATGACAAAATTTAAATATGCGGATGAAAATTTTCCATGATTTGATAATATTGAACATTTATTATTTAATGATTTTTTTGTTTTTTACATTTCAGGTTGAGGCTTTGCAAAATTTATTGTTAAACCTTAACAATTTTGAGCAATCAGCAAAAGAATTAACAATTTAAAAAAGTATAATGTGGTCATTTTTGATTAGTTGAATTGAATTCCGGAAAAAAACACGCTCGATTTAATGTTATACCGTGCAACTTAAAATTACCCCCCCCCCCCCCCATACACACATTGATACAATGTTAATTTTCTTACAAATTATTACTTTTTTATTCAAAAACAACATTGAATAAGACAAAAAATATTGCATTTTGAAGTTTTTTTATTTCTCTAAATATTGTCTACATCACCGGTAGAGTATAATAAAATATTTTTAAGTTGAAGCATGAATCAAGTAGCACATCAAAAATGTAACGAGTTTCAAAATTACATTTAATGATGTAATGCAATTTAAAATGGATCGATTAGGTTTTGAAAAAAAGAGCTATAAATAGAAAAAAATTAATGTAAGAGATGATATACAAATTTAGTTTCATAGTACAAAAACAATAAAAAGACTTCTTTCTTAATAGGAAATAAAAAAATAAGATAATTTATATAATTTATAATAAATGATAATAACAATGATATTTGTTTTCGAGTTTGTGCTAACAAACAGGCTCTGATTATTTTTATAAATTGTTAGGTAGTGTCCAAAAGTGCTAATATTTTGTTAATTATGCTTGCTTTTATTTTTGCTGAAGCTTGTCAAAACTATCATGTTATCAAAATATTGTTCAATGAAACATTTTCTTCTTTTATTTACTATTATACATTTTTGATATTAATTACCTTACTATTTTTTTTATTTAACAAACAAGTTTTTTTATTATTTACGTACTATGGAGCTAAATTTGTTATGTATTTTTTAAATCTATTTTTTACTACTTATAGCTCTTTTTCTCAAAAACTAATCGATCGATTTTAAATTGTATTACACCATTAAATGTGGTTTTAAAACACGTTTAATTTGAGGTGTTACTTAGCCAATACTTTAATTTAAAAAAAATCGCCAATTTGCCCTACCGATGACATAAACAACATTTACAAAAATAAACAAACGTCAAAATATAGTATTTGTGTCCTATTTAATGCTGCTTTTGAATATAAAAAAATTGTGAAAAAGTTAACAAGTGGGGGGGGGGGACTTTAGAGCGGTCCGGTACATATAAAAAACTTGCCGCCCTCCAAGGAAGATAAGGGAGTTTGAAGACGAGTTAGTGAAAATTATCAAAGCAATATTAACACATTTTATTTAAATGCCTTTTTAATTTTCAAAAAATCACTCTTTAAACATGAAAATAGGAACTGGGTTTGAAGTGAGATGTATTTCGTTATTTCAAATAGAAGATTCTACGTTAAATTCTAGGTAATTAATATATTTGCAAAAAAAGTCCGAATTTGCATATCATCAAAACGAAATATGAATTTTCTCCAAAACAAATATCGATCGACCCTGATTTCATGAACTGTCATTATTTTAAGTTTTCTAACAACACATATTAAGCTGAAATCTTTCCAAATTGTCATGAAAAAATAGAGTTGTTTTTCGAGATATGTATTTTGATAACTCTTAAGGGAAACTCTTATTTTCAGTAGAACGAACCGCTTTTCAGATCTTGTACTACAAATACAAATACATCGAACCATGAATGAAAAGCATTGGGCCGATTTTATCCAGGCAACGCAACGTCATAATGGCGTTTATTATTGTTAATATGGAAAAATCAACCAAGAGTTGATAAAGCATATTATAGAACGATACTATCGCAAAGGCTTAATAAAATAAAAATGTCAAAGTTGTCCTGAGACACAGAAAATAATTATCCTTTTTATACATCTAAAGGCGTTCCTGAAAATGGCTATGTGTACAGTTTGACATAAGTAAACAACTGTGCCAGCAGAGTTTAATGCCCTGGTCAAGGCTGCTTACCGCATTATAGTGTTCAATGTGGAGACCATTTGCCGAATGACATAGTCTTAAGTAAATACCCAGAAATCCGTTATTTTCGCCTAACTTCTACGATCGGTATAGGACAGATGCTCTTTTTCACGGTTTTTTCCCCACGGTTGATACAATTTTTTCCTATAACTACACATGTTTCACAAAATGCTAAAATCCACGTGTACCTACACATGTCTTTTCAGTCTATTTCTTCACTTTCAATCAAGGAACTTGTTACATTGCCACGGTCAATGAGGCAACCAAAGTCAAGTTCCGATTAAAATTAACCAAACACCGCATCGTTTTCCGCATCATGACTTTTAATTGCACTCTCTTAAACGCTATTATAAACTACATTGTGCACAATGAGCTCACTGTCACACTTTCTTATTTGGAAGGAAAAATGATATCGCGGTCTTTAGATTAATTGAACAGAAAATTGCAGTGGAATATGTTAATATATCCGGAATTTAATCAATCAAAGAATAAATGTTGATGACCAAAATAGCTGTACTAATGCATGCCAGGTAATCATAATTTTAAATGCGTCATAAATGAGATAAGAGAAAGGTAATCCGCTAAATTCTATTCACCACTAACAAACCTGAAATCCTTATATCTAGATCAAAACTGATTGCAGTGCACGACAAGCTAAATTCATCTTAATTAGCTGCTCCAAACTATTATTTTAAAAAGAAGTAGGTCGTAACCGGTTGTGGACTTTTATATTTAATTTGAGAATTTAGAAAAGCATTGTGTTTTCCTTATTTTATTACGTGTATCGTTAATAATAAATGAAGAAAGAAATGTAATTAAGGGTAAATGTTAGAAAACAGAAAAGCCAATTTTTTTATACATGCCACGTGTGCGAAAAAGTTGTGTAATTTAAAGGCCAACAAAATGACATTTGCAAAAACTCATCTTCCCATTGTTCAGCGATAGAAAGTGTTATTTTCTATTCCGTTTAATTCATAATTACGTAACTAGTGTTCAAAACTCATAAGAAATAATATATTCATACTTGTTACAGAATATATTATACTATAGGGCGTCCCACCGGAAACCGCCATAAAACAATTTGGGAAAACGATGAATACCAGTGACGAAAATTTAGTGATTTGTCAAGAATCTTAGGGCGACCTCATTTAAAATATTTCCAATGAGGTCACACTTCTGGTTGTAGCGGAAGTTGATAGTTACTAACTTGAAATAGAACACCCTATACATTATTGCATTTTTAGATCCTACATTCAGTTTTAATACAAGTTTATAATACATTGGCTATATTAAATTGAATAATTTTTAAGATATATGCATCTGAGTGTTGAAGGTAACTGGAGCAGATATCTGCAGAATTGCAAATTATTAACAAATGGAAAGGTATTTTGTAATTTTTTTTATTACAATACTGTAGAAGGTCCATGTTTTAATAAACTGCCAAGCTTTGCCTAATATTTTCTATAGGGTGTTCACAAAAATAGAGCCAACCTGGACTCAAAAATTGATCAAAACTTAAAAATTTTAAATGGAACCTTACTATTACTTTGATGTGTTATGAAATTACGTCTAAAAAAATCTATGATGACATTTAATTATCTATAGCAAAGTTACATAGTTTTTGAGTAATTTCGTTTTATAAATTGATGGAAGTATAATACATCTCTAATTCTAAGGTATAATGCGAATATAATAGACATGTGTATCTATAAAAAAGGGAAATACCAAGCAAAATGCTATTGTTATGTGACATAAGTCATATACACTTAAATAAAAAAGTTAGTTATATCAAACTAATTTAGTTATAGCATTATAGCTTAGAATTAGGGATGTACTATGCCTGCATTAACTTATAAAACGAAATTACGCAAAAACTGCGCAACTTTACTATAGGTAATTTAATGTAAACATAGATGCTTTTTCGACTTAGTTTTCATAATTCATCAAAATAATAGTAGGGTTTCATTTAAAATTTTTAAATTTTGATAATTTTTTGAGTCCAGGTTGGCTCTATTTTTGTGAACGCCCTATAGAAAATATTAAGCAAAGCTTGGCAGTATATCAAAACATGGACCTTCTACAGTATTGTAACAAAAAAAAAGTTACAAAATACCTTTCCATTTGTTAACAATTTGCAATTCTGCAAATATCTGCACCAGTTACCTTCAACATTCAGTTGCATATACATATCTTGAAAACTACTATTCATAAGAGTGCCAATGTATTAATAACTTTGTATTAAAATTGAACGTAAAATCCAAAGATGCAGTAATATATAGGGTGTTCCATTTCAAATAAGCAAACATCGACTTCCGATACAACCGGAAATGTGACGTTGTTTGATTGAAAATATTTAAGATGAAGTCGCTCCATAGCTCTTACTAAACTACCAACCTTTCGTAACTTTGCTATGCATAGTTTTCCTAAAGCATCTTATGGCAGTTCCCAGTGGGACATTCTGTATTTTTCAACTCAAAATGGGACCAAGTTACCAGATAATTGCTAGTTAGTTACGCATGTAAAATTTAACATCAAGACAATCTGGAGTAGTTGACCTTTTGTAATTGAAGATGATCATATTATCGCATAATAAAGATGCAGTTAGTGAAAAGTATACCCTTTAATTTAACATTTTACCACTCCTCCAAGGTTGGTGAGAACGGGCATTGTCTTAAAACAATTATTTCGATTTTTATGCGGATCTTGAAATAACCTTGATATTATCGAAGATAGCATGTATAGTGCTTTTAACATACTTACATACATATAGTAAGAAAACCTATTCATAAGATGCCTTAAAATAAATTAAAAAAACTACTTTGGCAGCCCCTTAACTAATTAAAAGAATATTTCTGAGCTTAGATTCAACTAACTTTTACAGTTTAATGCGCTTCAAGCCAATTAACATCGGAAACTGGTCACTAAGGAGCAATGTTAACAATATCCCTGAATCAATCGGTTCTTAGATTCAAGTGGTTTCTGATAAAAGGCCTAAAGTGGAAGGACGGCCAGTTACGTGCATGCTCAGACATTCCGATACCGTAAAAGTAACGGTTTTTTAATCGCAGTAGGTACTACTGATAGACAGAAACCTGTTCCGTTCGACCAGTGCATCTGACACACTAATACAGTCAAGATTTTATATTACACTTGCTGTGACCTGATTATCCTAAGGCATTGAAAACATAATATGACAAGTTATTATGTAATATTATCTGAAAATAGATCTGAATTAACTAGCCAAGACCAATAGGCACTCCACCTCGACTTTTGTTTTCGGATGAAATCTAATAGAACGAAATAGATAAGATAATATTATAAGTCGATCATTGCGTGACATTTATCATATAATGTTGTTCCAGTAAATAATTTGCAAAACTTCCGAAAGAAGTAATAACTTCACAAACATATCTAGTTTGTAGCGGAGACTACAGAATTGATCGGCAACTTCGCAAAAGTTGGAAATTTATAGAGTAATTTGAGAGACTGTGACATTTTTGGGGTAGTAATTAAAACCGATATCAATATTATTAATCATTATAAATGTTTTCAAATTTGAAAGTTCTTCAAAATAGTGAGAGATTTCTAAGATTCATCTAATTTTCATTCTTAAGAGAAGTTACTTGAAGTTTTTGGAAGTTTGGGGACGTATGTCTTATTTGATTAGTAATTCCGTCAATGTAATTGAACCACAAACCCACTGTCTATCTGTTACATGCACTTTTACGTTAAGTCACCACCTACTAATTCGAATTGCAAGCAGGAAAAGTAGCAATTAATGTCCCTATTTCATGTTCTCACCAGTACGTGCTGCAGAGACCTTCAAATATTTAACTAGATGTTACTGCAAAGAGCTAATTTTCATAATAACACGATACCTTTTACTTTGCACCTCGCCACAGTTTAATCAACAAAGTTTAACCATTGCATAGTTGTGAATTATTAACTCCAGTAGAATGAGATTAATGTAGTAGTATACAAATGGAAGTTATGAATAATAAATGTTAAATTTGAATTGATAATTACACTTTTATAAAAACTAAACCAAAATACCTATGTACATATGCAATGTCTATATGGAAACTTCCTTATAAAATGGTACCTACACATTGCTGTCTTATATCGCTTACTTATTATGCAGGGTATACCAGTATAGCTTCATCTTAACATAATAGATAAGAATACCCAAATTTCAGCACCAATAAGATTGGAGTACATATCGTCTATATAGAATTATACTGTCGTATGTACATTTAACCTGTATCAGAAACAATGAGGTCCAAATATTTAACTGTACTATTACGATTATTATTATTATTTAACGACTACGTAATTCCAAATTTTTTACATTAACAAAGAAAAAACTTATTACATACGATATTTTTTATGAAGCTTTAGTGTTAAACTCTTCAAGAAAAAAAGAAATATCAGTTTTCAAAATTTTGACACTTACGACAGTATAATTCTATATAGACGATATGTTAATATCGTTTCAGATATACGAAATAATGTTTAAAGATGTTAAATAACATTAAATTCATGAGTTTTACCTAGTTAACGTTCACATACAGGGTATTCGAAAATAACGTCAAAATATTTTGAGAGGTGATTCTAAAGATTAAAATAATAAAAAAATTCTTATAAGCGTACCGCAAAAATTGCTTCTTGAAGGGGTTAGAACCCCTTAAAGGAGGAATTCTAAAGATAGCTTTTTCACAATATTTTCAAAACGGTTTACGCTAAAATTATAAAATTCAGTATATTTTAATAAGTTGAAATGAGAAAACTTTTTGTGTATTAATAATTGCAGATTTTAATCAGGGACATCGCATACAGGGGACCTCTTACAGAAACCTAGCCCTAACTTTTTGGATAAGAACATGTCTTAATTTTTTAAATCAAATTATTCAATTACCAATTTTTTATTACGTAAAAAACGTTCTCTTATTTCATCTCATTAAGATAGACAGTCTTCCAGAAAAATGAATTTTTATAAACCAATTCACAGTTACATGGTCATCTAAATGCATCTTAATAAACATAGTAAGTGAATGTTACCGTTAACTTTTGCCTTTAATATTTCGTTACACTGGAGCATTTACGCAAACGTGTAGTGAGACCTTTAATTTTTAAACTGCAACATGCCCATAATTGGCCTAAGCTGTCCCAATTGGCGCCATACGGTGTGTTTCAAATCCGACGTTCTATCAGTGCTATCTCTTAAACGGTAAGAGGGTCGGTTAAATTAAGTAGAAAATATGTGCAAAATTTAATGCTCTTTCAAGAACTGAAAACAATGTTGCCAAATGATTTTTGTTTCTAAGTTATTATGGAAAAAATAAAATTTGATCAAATACGTATAATTTTTTAAATAAATTGAAAATTAAAGGATTTCTGCAGTAAAATGTTTAGCACAAAAATTTTATCACAGTTTTCTTATGTTTACAAACTAGTAAATGTCTAAATTTTAGATATTGTTTAGTTTTTGAAAAAATTACACTTGAGCTTTTTAAATACGGACAAGTATATTTGTAAGCAGATGTTTAAAAGTTCTAAGTAACCTCTTTAAAATGATATACCACATTATGTACATATAAATTTTCTGACGTTTTAGTTTAAAAAAAAAAACTTAATTTTTTCTCAAGAAACTACACCGGTCTTAGAGCTCTAAATAAAAAATGCAATTACTATGTTATTTAAAAATAGTATGTAAACGAGTAAATTATCAACCAAGCCATAGATTATCAATAATAAATTAGTAATAATAGACTTTGAATTTAGAACATTTCCGAATCTGAAAGTATAATAGATTATGAAATGCAAAAAAATAGCACCTGAATAGGTATCAATAATTATTTTTATTTGTTATTAAAATATAAGATATTATTAAAATCTTTAGTTTTAAATTTATTTAGAAAATTATATTTGGCCAAATTTTAATCTTTCCATAATAGCTTGGAAACTAAAAATCATTTGACAACATTGTTTTCAGTTCTTGAAGGGTATTCAATTTGGCACATTTTTTCTAATTAACTGACTTTATAACTCTTGCCGCTTAAAAGATAGCAATAATAGCGTATCGGATTTAAAACAACCTGTAGAGGAATTGTAGCAAGATGTATTTACTGCTTATGATTATATCAGAAGTAAGCCTGATGTTTTCGGCATGGTAAGATCTTCTGTGAACAAAAAAAATTAGAGGCAGCATTGATATGAACGGAGATCATTTTCAACATTTGTTGTGAAAAAGTGATAAATCTTTAATAATATTAGTCTTGTTATTGTTGGCTAATAAAGAAACATTTTTATTACAAGGATGGCTAGTATGTTTATTAAGATGCATTTCGCTGTTTAACTAATCCTGCAACGGTTTACAAAACTCATTTTTATGGCAACGGTCTATCCTAACAAGATAAAATAAGAGCACCTTTTTTACTAAGAAATATTTACGATTCAGTAACTGGATTTCAAAAATTAAGAAATGTCAAGAACAAAAGTTAGGGCAACATTTACTTAGAGGACCTCCTGTATGTGACGCCCTTACTAAAAACTGCAGTTATTAAGACAAAAACGTTTTCACATTTCAACCTCTTACAGTATATTGAATTTTATAATTTTAACGCAAATCTTTTCAAAAATATTGCGAAAAAACCATCTTCAGAGTACTTCTTTTAAGGGGTTCTAGTGCCTTTAAAAAGTAATTTTTGAAATATGTTTATAAAAACTTTTTTTATTATTTTAATCTCTAGAATCACCTCCTAAAATATTTCGATGATATTTTCGGACACCTTATATACAGGATGTTCCGAAAATCCATGTCAAAAATGACGTGAGATTATTTGGGTCAATACATTAAGATTTAGGTCAAAAATTATTTGAACAAAATGTCTCGTTTAGAAACTATTGACGCTCAAAGTTCTTGACAAAAAAACTTGTTTTTTGCTATGTCTGGAAAATGCTTCAATGAATTTCAATAAAATCTATTGTGCATTTATTCATTAATTTAGGAATTATGTTCATGTAACGTTCATGTTTATTTGCAATGTGCAAGTAGTAAGTTCTTAGCCATCTTCGTACAAAAATGCCTAGAACTTTTCTCTAAATAGCTTCAACGTATTGATTTTTTTTATGATATATTAGCTCTTTCTCCAGCTTTTTTACCTCTTAGAAATTTTTCGTACGGTTAACATTTCACGCCTAAAACAATTTTTTTTTTCATATAGAACACTAATTTGTGTTAACTACAATATTTATTGATACTTGTCGATGTGAACGTTGATTACGCTTATGGAAAATGTAACAATAAAATAACCGCAACTTAAGATGTCAGGTTATCTTCACAAAAATGTATAATTTTAACTACAGATCTTACTGTTACTTACTGGTCATTTCTTCATTAGAGAATGCCATTATTGATCTCAAAAGAAACTTCAAAATATTTTGATACATTTTTATAACATTTTCCATAAGTGATATCATCATTCACATTGACAAGTATCGATAATTATCGAAATGATGGCAAGATGATATTCTGTATAAGAAAAAAAAAATTGTGGCGTGAAATATTACCGTACGAGAAATTTTCAAAAGATAGAGAAGTTGGAGAAAAGGCTAATATATCATTAGAAAAAAAATTAATACGATGAAGCTACCGTGAAAAGTTCTGGTTGTTTTTGTACGAAGATGGTTCAGAACTTACCTCTTGCATATTGTGTTGGATTTGAGAGATAATGAGAGGTACAACTTAAAATGAAATAACTTTATTGTCGAAAAATTAGAGAGAACCACGAATCGTGTACGTCTTGCATGCGACAAACCTTCAGACTATTCTAAAAAAAAAACTAACTCTAGAAAGAAAAATATACGATAATAACTACTAGGTATGCATTTTTGTCGAGTTCCCCAAATTAATAGTTTATAGGTACATATATGTATATGTATGTGTGATATGAATCGGCTTGTCTTTAAGCGCCACTAGAAAAACTGTTTATTATAATTTAGATGACTTATGGTTGAATATAGGTTTCCAATATATTGCAACTAAACATGAATATAACACGAACATAATCCCTGTATTAATGAATAAATGCACAATAGATTTTATTAAAATCCATTGAAACGTTCTTCAGATATAACAAAAAACATTTTTTTTTCAAGAAATTTGACCGTCAATAACGTTTAAACCAGACACTTTTGTAAAATTATTTTTTAATCAAATCTTAAAATATTGATTCAAATAATCTGATGATACCATTTTTGACATGCATTTTTGGGACAACCTGTATATACGTCGTATACGTTAAACAAAATTTACTTCAAGCGTCTGATCCGCGGGTCCCCAAATTTTTTAGAAATAAGACCGCATGTAAATATACATACATATAAAACTATGGATGGGCTGGATATAAAGTTTTATATGAAAATAATATCAATAAAATTATACTGCGTGACATAGAAAAGAGAACACCCCGTAAAAATGGTTTAATTTAAATAATTTTTGGTATGCATGTTTGTTTATATGTATAGCAGAAACGATCAAAATTTCACTCATATTTATCTACGTATTTACGAGTTATTCGGAATTTTAGGTTTTTTTTAAATATAAAAATTGCAATAAAATATCAACAATACAACTGGAAAATAACATTTATTGGAGTGTAGTGTGCTTAGAAACTGCGTAGAGATATGCCTAGAACCAGAATAGAGCGAAATTTTCATCAATTGAGCGAGTTTGATAGGGGTCGAATAGTGGGTCTACGAGAGGCTGGTCTGTCATTTAGGGAAATCGCCACTAGATTGAACCGTAGTGTAAACACTATAGTGAGATGCTGTCAGGGATGGTTCGAAGAAGGGCAAACAGGCAGAAGAACAGGTACTGGACGACCTCGAAGAACTACAGAACGCCAAGATCGCCGACTCCGAATTATGGCCCTAAGAGATAGGTTCGTCTCGTCGAGGACGCTGGCGGATCAGTGGTTCGCTGAGTATGGAAGGCCCATTGGGATACGAACCATTTATCGCCGCATAAGAAATTTTGGATTGATTTCCTACCGTCCCTATCTCGTGTTACCCCTCACCTTAAATCATCGTCAAAATCGACTACAGTGGTGCCAAGAACGGATACATGGGACTCTGGAATGGGATAACATCGTGTTTAGTGACGAATCCAGATTCTGTTTCGGTATGCATGATGGTCGGGCAAGAATACGAAGGAGACGAGGTGAAAGATGGGATCCTCAGTTTGCAATACAGAGGCATGTCCATCAGACTGTTGGGGTAATGGTTTGGGGTGCCATTGCATATGGTAGCAGGTCACCTTTAGTTTTCGTCAGAGGCAGTATGACAGCCCAGCGATACATCCAAGAAGTCCTGGAACCTCATCTTGTGCCTTATCTGGAAACTCTTGTTGATCCAGTTTTCCAACAAGACAATGCACGACCACATGTGGCTAGAGTGACTATGGACTTCTTCCAACAAAATGCAGTCAATTTGCTACCTTGGCCACCTCGATCTCCAGACCTCTCACCGATCGAACATGTATGGGATATTATAGGTAGAAGGTTGCATAATTTACCCCATCCCCCGCAAACCCTAGCGATGCTGTGTTATGCTGTCCAGTTAGCCTGGAATGAGATCCCCCAAGAGGACATCAATCACCTCATTAGATCCATGCCTAGACGTGTACAAGAATGTAAAAGACACCGCGGAGGACCGACAAATTATTAAATTTTTTTTAGTTTTTAACAATTAAATTTGTTCAACTTTTTAATGAAGTATTTGTTTTGGCGTAAACAACATGCATACCAAAAATTATTTAAATCAAATCATTTTTACGGGGTGTTCTCTTTTCTATGTCACGCAGTGTACTTGTTGAATTTTTTATTACACTGATAGATAAAATTAGTGCAACACCTATAAATTTCAAATAAATTTTTATAAAACTCATACCTAACAAAAATTAATTTTATTTATTAAGAAAAGAAGTAATGTAATTAAATCACTTCCCCTCCCCTACGTTAACATGGGTACCATTGGGTTAATTCATTTTTTTTGGTTTTTTAGATTTTTTGTTAAAAATTTACGAATAACAAATATTGAAAATAAATTGAATTTCTCGTTTTTATCGGTTTCAACATCATGTATTCCCGCCTTTAGCTCGAACAACTTCCCTCAAACGTCTAGCCATTAAAAAGTTTTGTGATGAATTCTTGGTGCATATTGTACCATTCTTGAAGAACCGCGTTTTCCAACTCAGCCAAGTGTCAGGAACAGGATCTCGTAGTTGAATACGAGGGCCGTTTGATAAGTCAGTGACTTTTTGAATTTCTCGCGTAATAATTTTAAATGCAAAACTATTCCCATCAACTGTAATCTGTTGGTAGACCACTGTCAATTTTGAACAAGCTACGTCATTTAGTTTATATTTAACAGTCATTGAAAGCAGACGACCTCGTGAATTTCGACGAAAATAGAAAAAATGAATTTCGTGTGCTGATCAAGCATTATTTTTTACGTAAAGAAACCGTAATTGAAACCAAGGAAAGATTTGATAAATATTATGAGGACTGTGCACCATCATTTTCAATGGTTAAAAAGTGGTTTACTGAGTTTCGTTGTGGTCGTACCAGCACAAGTAACGTAGAACATTCACGTCGTCTAAAAGAGATCCTCACGCCAGAAATTGTCAATAAAATGCATGGACGATATTGGACGATCGGAGAATAAAAGTGCGTCAGGTGACTGAGGCTGCAGGCATCTCCACCGAGCGGGTACATCACATTTTACATAAATATTTGAATATGAAAAAGCTATCCGCGCAATGGGTGTCGTGATTGGTCACACTTGTCCATAAGCGCTCCAATGTGGCTATTTCAAAACAGTGTTTGGTTATGTTCAGCTGCAATTCAAACGAATTTTTACGCCGTTCCGTAATCGTTGGATTGTCGTAGCGTAGATCCATCACAACACATCAGAGACCAAGGAACAATCGAAACAGTGGGTTTCTCCAGATGAACGTGCACTAAAGCAGACTAAGATGGGTCTGTCGACCAACAATGTGATGGCCACAGTTTTGTGGGATGCACGCGGTGTCATTCACATCGATTACCTTGAAAAAGGTAAAACGATCACTGGTGAATATTATTTAGAGCTTTTGGACAGATTCGATATTGAATTAAAGCAAAAACGATCGCATTTGGCGAAAAAAAAGTACTAGTCCATTAAGATAATGCACAGGTGCACACGTATGTAATCACCATGGCAAAAATCCATAAATTAAGTTACGAACTGCTACCCCATCCAGCATATTCTCCAGATTTAGCCCCCTGCGACTATTTTCTGTTTCTAAACCTGAAGAAAAGGCTAGACGGTAAGAGATTTTAGGTCGAATGAAGAGGTCATCATTGAAACAAACACCTATTTTGAAGACCTCGATAAAATCTATTATTTGGAAGGGATAAAAAAAATTAGAAAAACGCTGGATTAAATGTATCGAGCTAAAAGGTGACTATGTTGAGAAATAAAACCTTTTTTGGCTGAAAAAAAAATCTTTCATTCAAAACGTCACCGACTTATCAAACGGCACTCGTATGTCGTTTGAGATAATCGCAAACATGTTCTATCACATTCAAGTCATGACTATGCGCCGGCCACACTAAACATTGAATGCCAACCTCGTTCAGATATTCAGTACAATTTAGCATTATCGTCCATAAACAAAAAATTGTCGCCAATGTGAGGTGCAAAAGGTACGACATGTTATTCTAAAATGTCTTGGATGTACCTCTGAGAGGATAATGCTCTTCCTCGGATCGCTACAAGGTCCATACAGGCTTCCAAAGAAATGACAACCCAAAATATTAGTGCGCCATCATGAAAAACCACTTGGGGAACCATACATACTTAGCTGTATCTTTCACCTGGTCTTCTCCAGATAAAAGTGTGCCCATCAGAAGATTTTAGGCTTACTCTGACTTCATTAGTAAACAAAGCTCTCTTCCAGTCATTCAAATCCCAATCGACATGTTCCAAAGCAAACTTAAGCCTAGCTTGCTTGTGAGCTATGGTTAAGAAAGAACCTTTTGCAGGGTGTGTTGCACTCAATCTGGATTCATTGAGTCTTCTTACTGTTTTGGAAGAAATCGTAACATTTCAAGCATTTTAAAGTCGATTTTTCATCTCATTTTCGGTGAGAAACCGATTTTTTAAAGCTTGCAGACGTATAGAACGATCGTCCACTTGATTTGTGGATCTTGATCAGCCTTGTCCTGGTCGTCTACTATGGCAACCTGTTTCCCTAAACTGCTGGAGACATCGACTAATGGTGATGTGATGAACACCCAACCTTCGGACAACCTCACATTGGATATACTCTTCTTTCATCAAGGTGACAATTTTGACCACATCATATTCACTCTTTCTTGTCGGAGGTACAATAGAACTCGGCTATAACGAACCTTCAAGGGACTTGGCCTGTTGTTTGTTATATTTGAGTGTTTGTTATAGGCGATCGATGAAAAAAAATCGTTGATTTAAGATTTCTATTTTAACCTAATGTCAAAATATACAATCTTCCGTTGAATGCGATTTTCTTAAACGAATTTTCAAACTTGATTCTTCAAAACGATACAAGATATCGATTAAAACAAGGTATACCTTTTTTATAGGAAAATTATGGAGGAATCAATTAATGAGACAAAAAACTGATTTCGTCAACCCACTAAAAAAAAAGATGAATTTAAATGGAAAATTTTGACTTTCCCTGTATGAGAAAAACATATAAAACATCGGTTTACATATGAAAATAAGCATAACTATGAGTTATTTAAACCGTTCAAATTTAAATGTTACTATGATAATGGTTTGAAAGTTACAGAAAAAGTACTTTTTTAACTTCTTGCTGTAGAAGCTAATAACTTGGTAACGAAGGCCCTTAGGTATTTTTTTTACATGAAGTACTAGCATTATTTTAGCCTCTTCTATAACCCCTAAAATTTATGATAAGACCTTTTCGGACACCCTATGCTATACATAGTATAGTATTATATGTATGTATGTATAGTTGGCAGTATGGTTATTACAAGTGAATAAAAAAATATACCGCCGAAATTTCTAAGAATCTTTCGTTGGTTCGTTATAACCGAATTCAAAGCTCCCGAAAAAAACAAATTGATACGTTATAACCGAGAGTTCGTTATATCCGAGTTTGTTATAACCGAACAAAAATACATTAACTTTATAGTAACTTGGGCGGGACTTTTTTATTTGTTGGTTATAACCGAGTGTTCGTCATAATACGGGTTCGTTACAGTCGAGTTCTACTGTATTTTGATACGTGCACACAAAATCAAATCCAAAACAATATCACACTTGTTGACAATAATGATACAATATTACAAATGGCGCAAAATAAATGTTTCAATGGATTAAAAACAATTGAAAATGTACAGTGTCACTTGATACTTTAAGAAAATGCATCATTTACAAGCCTAGGTGTCAAAAAAATTATATATTCAAAAATTTATAAGTCGTGCGCTAGTTTTGTCCATTGGTGTATTTATGACGATATATAAAATTATCAAACAAAAAATACAAATAAATACACATAAATACAAACATTTAATGTAATGGATGTGCTTCTTTTGTAAATCTTTCAATTATTTTATTTATATTTAGATTTAGAAGCATCAATAGACAAAAATGTTTCAAATGACTATAAGTCAATTTTGGACGGTTTTTTGGTTTTATACAAAATGGTACCAATTCGTTGCATTAGCAATGATATCTCAGTATCTACAGTGTGATCCATAAAGTCCACAACATATGGGAAATTTTTTTACTTATGAATGTAGATAAATTTTGATTTTGCCTTGGGGTTGTTCTCCAGAAATAATAAGAAATTACATACAAATCGAACAATAAATGACTGTCTATAACTGTCAAACTGTAATTTTTTTTCAAAAACATTCAAAATCTACCATTACTTCTAAAAATTTTGAAAAATCACAAAGGAAAAAGTTTCTTATTTTTTATCCATATGCAAATTTTCAACTTCCTTGGACGACTTTAATTTTAAAACATTTTTTTATATTCCTGTATTTCCGAAGTATTCAAATCGGTCAGCAACCTTATAAGAATAATTACAGTATATCAAAATAATGGTCTGAATGAGTATTCATTAGTTAAAGTTGTAATAAATTCATATTTTTAAAGAAAATGTAAAATTCATTAAAGACGCTACGTATACTTTGATGCAAAGTTGATCTACTTTGTAAAGAAAATATTCAGGTTATTTTATTCCGGTATTTCTTTAAAGTTTATTGACATAGAATTAGATATAAACATATGTCAGCGTAAAATGGCTACATTATGTATTATATGGCTATTGTATATCCTGTTCCAAACATATATCATTTATAGGCCAAAGCGAACTTCAAAACTTATCAGAGGGCCAAGAAAACATTAGAACGAAAGTTACCATGGAAATCAATTAATTGAATTATATTTCTATATATACTGCGTGACAAAGAAAGGTAAACACCCATTAAAGATAATTTTATTTTGATAATTTTTTTTGTACGTGTTCAGTACCACATACTTATTCAATGATTACATTTTCAGCAAGATCAGAGGAAGAACTTCATTTTTTTTTTCAATAGTGTGTTGAGCATCCACGGTTCCTTATACACTCATTGATACGCCTGGGCTCGGATCTAATAAGATTGTCAATGTCTTCTTGAGGTATTTCATTCCAGGCAATCTGAACTTCATGAGTAAGGGCTGCTAAAGTCTGTGGAGGGTGCTGTAAATTCCACAGTCTGCGGCCAATCATGTCCCAGACATGTTCAATAGGAGACAGATCCGGCGATCGAGGTGGCCAGGGTAAACGGTTGATTTGATGTTGATCCATGAACGTTATTGTTTGCCTAGCAACATGAGGTCTAGCATTGTCTTGCTGAAAAATAGCGTTCGGGATAGTTCGAAAATATGGAATCACATATGGCTCCAACACTTCTTGGATATAGCGTTGGGCAGTCATGTTGCCTCTAATGAAAACTAGGGGTGACCTGCTACCATATGCGATAGCACCCCATACCATAACGCCTACAGTACGGTGGACATGACGCTCTCTGTCAAATTGTGGATCTCGCCTTTCACCCCGTTGCCTTCTCACCCTTGCCCGACCGTCGTTCATCCCCAGATAGAAGCGGGATTCAGCACTAAAGATCACCTCAGTCCATTCTTGGTCCCACTGAATCCTCTCTCTACACCATTGTAAGCGGTTAGATCGATGTTCGCGAGCGAGAGGCAGCACTCAATGCGGACGATAGGACAAAAGGCCAAAACTTCGTATTCGGCGATATACTGTACGCATACCAACCCTATTCCCATGTTCTTCAAACCACTAATTTGCAATAGTTCGACTGCTGCTACATCGGTCTCTAAGAGCCAAAAGTCGCAATCGACGATCTACGCGCTCTGTGGTTCCTCCGAGTCGCCCAGTGCCTCTGGCTCTGTGCCCACGGCCTTCCTGAGTCCACGCCTGGTAACACCGCACTATGGTTTCTAAGGATCTGTTAGTTCTTCTAGACACTTCTCTGACCGACAGACCTGCTTCGCGCAACCCAACAATCCGCCCCCTCTCAAAGTCACTAAGCTGACGGATCTGTTCAATTCTACGCACTCTAGGCATAATGAGTAAAAATTATGACTGATTGCAACACACTTCACAAAAGTTGCGATGCAAATGTGAACAAAAATGTTTAAACAAAATTATATTTTTTTAAGGAACGACCCATGGAAACTAAAAAAAAAATTAACAGATAAACTTGAAATTTTGATCATTTCTTTCTTTTTTTTTAAGATAAGTCAACATGCAAAAAATTATCAAAATAAAATGGTTTTTAATGGGTGTTTACCTTTCTTTGTCACGTAGTATATCTACCATCGTGTTCAATGCAAAGTGTTGTCTTTTTAGAAACATCTTTCACTGAATTCTTGATACCTTTCAGACTTGTGTTTAAAATATATTCTCAAATAATTCTTTCAAGATGATCGACATAGCGAAAGGGTCTTTGTTTATAAACGTTTTGTTTTAGAAATCCCCATAAAAAAAAGTCCATTGGGGTCAAATCAGGTGATCTAGGTGGCCAGAGTTGCTCTGTGTTGCAGTCAATTACTCTGCCCCAGAACATTTCTGCAAGACGTTCTTTAACGTATTTTGAATTATGAATAGGTGCACTGTCGCACTGGTACCACAAAGTGTTTTTTACGACCAGAGGCATATTATGGATTACTTCGATTAATTCGGTATTTAATAAATTTAAGAAGTTCTCGGAATTCTAGTTCTGTCTAAAAAAAGTAAGAACCGATGATTTGATTATACAACATACTGCACCACACGTTTGTCTTGAAAGAATATTAATCGTGACATTTAATAATAAAATTTGAATTTTATTGGCTCCACTATCTACAGTTTTGTGACATCACCACTCTATTAGATGTGAAGGAAGCTTCGTTGGTCTATAATATGTGATAAGGAAAATCAAAACTTTCTTCTCTTTTAACTTCAAACCAAAAAATAAGATCTAGTCTCATGTCGAAATCACGTTCATTCAAGGTGTTTATAAATTTTGGCTTGCATGAATGGAATTTATTTTCCCGTAAAAAGCGTCTTACACTCTCGCACTTTACACCTGTTCTTTTGGAAATGTCTCGAACACTTGAACTGATGTCAACCGCATCCAAGCATATTGGTAATTCTGCATTTTCAGCGTATATGTATATATTGTGATAGCTTATGAGGCGTTTTGAAATTATTACCTATTGAACCAGTTAACTTAAAATTAAGTACGCGTATTATCTTAGTAACCGTTAATTGCTGTATATTTCTTCCTGAATGACGAGCATTAAAGATAACAGCTATTTCTCGATAAGGTGTAGTTTCTCCACAAATAAACACAATTTCAACTTTTTCTTGAAAAGATAGCATATTACTTACGATAATTTGACAACTTATAACTTGATCATTTATTGACCTAGAAAAATGATTTCCCCGGTAACTTTCGTTCAAATGTTTTCATGGCCTCTTATAAGTTTTGAAGTTCACTTTCGTCTATAAATAATATCTGTTTGGAACAGGATATACAATACCCATATGATACATACCCATATACCATATAGTACATAATGTAGCTACTTTACGCTCATATGTGTTTATATCTAATTCTATGTCAATAAACTTTAAAGAAATACCGGATTTTTTTTAATAAACTGAATCAACTTTGCATCAAGGCATATGTAACGTCGTTAATGAATTTTAGATTTTCTTTACAAAGATAAATTTATTATAACTTTAACTAATGAATACTCATTCAAACAATTACTTTAATATACTGTAATTATTCGTACAAGGTTACTGACCTATTTGAATACTTCGGAAATGCAGGAATACAAAAAAATTGTAAAAAATGAAAGTCGTCCGAGAAAGTTGAAAATTGACATATGGGTAAAAAATAAGAAACTGAGAAACTTTCCTCAGTGATTTTTCAAAATTTTCAGAAACAGTGGTAGATTTTGAACGTGTTTGAAAAAAAAACTGCAATTTGACAGTTATAGACAGTTATTTGTTTTTCGATTTGTATATCATTTCTGAAGCACAAACCCAAGGCAAAGTCAAAATTTACCCAAATTCATAAGTAACAGAATTTCCCATATGATGCAAAATTAGTTAAATGGAGGCAAAGTTGCACATTTTGTTTACTGAATAATTTATTTTAAAAAAATGTAACATTATCTGATTACTTCCGGAGATATCCGGAAAAAAACGAAAAAATGAAATTTTTGTTTATTTTTTACGACTTTATTACTGATTATTTTCAAAAACCATGAGTACTTCCTCAAAATAATTTTTGTACGCTCTTCAAGAAACTAATTTTATTTTTCAGCTACAACGTTTCATTTTTTAGATACCGTTATCGACTTTATGTTTTAAAATACGGGCCTGGATTTTTTATTTTATCAATCATTAGATTTTGATCTGCTAAAGATAATGATTAAACACTTACCAGAAAATTATACACTTTAGGAAATATTTGAAGTTTTTTAAAAATTGCTTCGTTTTTAGACATCCAAATGAACTCTTTTTTAAATACGAACCTAGATTTTTGTATAGCATCTTGAACTTTATTTGTAACACTACTGAAAAACTGACAAAAATGTTATTATATTATAATATTAAACTGAATAAAATTTTCCTTTTTAAACCGAGAATTCAGAGCATTGTTAGATTGCAAATCTATCAATTCTAATTACATATTCACATCGACCTCATCAGGATCTACTTCAAATAAATTTTGGAACAATATGAACATTTCTTTATATTTAAAAAAATCTTTAAACCACATATGTAGTGCGTTTTCGAACAATACAATTTTTTCCAATGAAACTTTGAGCTGAAACTGTAATTTGTTTTGCATAATTTTCTGCAAATTTTCGCAAAACTGAAAATGTGAAAAATTATTTTATTTCTGCTGCTGCTTGAAAAAAAGGAATTTTGTTTGAAATAATTTAATATAGAAAAAAGTTCATAAACAATTCCTTTTCCTTTTAAGTTTACATTAAGGGAGTTAAGATATTTAGTTAGGTCAGTAAAAAATGCTAGATCCCACAACCATATGGGATCTGAAAGTTCTGGAACTGGCTTCTATTTCTCCATTCAAAATATATCTATTTTGTTTCGTAACTCAAAGAAGCGTTTTAATACTTTTCCATGGCTTAACCATTGCACTTCAGTGTGGCACAATAAATCGCCATACTCAGATTCAATATATTCGAGAAAACTGTTTATGATTAAGTCTAGCTTTTCTTATAAACTGTGCTGAAGAAATGATAATGGATATCACGTGCATTAAATTAAGCATTTTTCCACATAAAGCTCGTTGATTGAAATTTTTTTATTCGCTTTTATATGGCATTAATATTTAAAATAGTGAATAACTGAATTTTTTCACAATCAATTTGGCCGCGGGCCGCTTGAACAAGTGTCAAGTGCCGGATTTGAGTTTGGTGACCCTTGGTCTAATCAATGAACCCGTCTCATTATGTAAATCTAAATGAATATAGCCATGTAAAAATATAAAATAAATATATCAAAAAGTGCTAAGGATAAATGTCTGAAATATTTACAATGTTTTAGCCTTCTTTGACATAAGTACGCTTCACTCCTCTAAAGATATTTCCTAGACTATTGCTCTGTTTTATAAAAAAAAACAAAGAGGCGTTGCATTTAAAAATAAAAATAAACAAATTTTCATAGGGATAAAAATACTTTCGTTCTTTCTGGAGTAAACGTTCTTTCCTCTCTAGTGAGAAATGAAATACCGTTTATTGTCGTCTTGAATGTTATCTTATACAAGGTACCCCATTTTCAAGTGTGTTGACGGATTTTTCGTGCTAAACCCCTGTTTTTTTAAATAATTTTATTTCACAGGAGAATTCCCTCAGACAGTCAAAAACGAAAAGAAACAAGACAATAGGAATGCTTAAAGCAACATGAACTTTCTGAATCTATTAAATCAATCCTTCTAATACGCATTCAGGCCACTAAACTTGTTACGCTCCTTTCCAAATGTTTACGATTCTATGTATATCTATATCAAGGTCATTGCAGTCAATTTGAAACGTTTTTCTTTATCCAATGAGGACATACATGCATATTTTAGCACACTTTTAAATTAATGCATGTAGTTTTTCAGAAGTGTAATTATCCTACAGTTTAAATATTTGTATCTACTTATCTTGACTCGGATATTGAATTTAAACAATGATAAATTATACTTTCTGTAAATTACTCTGTCCCATTTTGTTCATTTATATCACTCGATTTTCAACCTGTTGCATTTTTACCATGTGTTTGTTGAGATCGTGGTATTATACCAGAGAATATTAGCAAATAATAATTTTTTTCTGTGTAATAATAGACAGTTATTCCAATTTACACAAATATGTATTTAACATAACGGAAACTGTGGAAATGGGCAGTGCTAAATAGAGAATGCCATGTACGGCTTTATATGTATGTTCTATTTGCAGTTTCATCTTGAAAGTGTTAATGATTCTAATAACCCTGGTGGCATGACGTGTAAGTGAACATATTGATAATAAAGATGTGATGACCAGGAACTGTTTTTTTAACATAATACTACTAAATATTCTTATTTTTTTACAGTTGCAAATTCTTCATTTCCATAACAGCCATTGACGGTGCTAAATCCTTTTATTCTTATTTTACCGGTTTAATGAAGGCCGCTGAACTTAACATGCCGTACCTCGTGTGAGATTTCATGTCGGTATTCATATTAACCTATCGAATACTAATGTTTAATTAAATGACCTACCAATTTTCTATTTTTTATTCGGGATTCATAGTTGCGGCTCTTTGTAACCTAGTTCTATTCACAACTATACTATGTATCCCAAATTCGATACATATCTTTTCCTTTATTTTTGTAGAAAGCTCCATTTTTCTAGTCAAATGTCCACTTCAAAATCTAATCTCGTTGTATTGTATGACGTAGGTTAAGAGGGACATAAAAAAAATTCGCGGCAGTAGTTGCCGCATAGAGTTCCAAGGAAACAAAAAACCCAATTGAACGATTCGTTTCGCCCGGTACATCCGGAACGCGACTAGCAAGAACTTGAAAAAACTCCTAAACATGTTCCACTATGATCACTTGGAAAAGCAATAATAATAATTATTGGTTTATGCGCATATTTTTAAAATATCGTGTTTTTCAAGGCATTTTTCAACTTTCACGCCTCTCTAGCACGATTTAATGAAAGTAATAAAAAATTGTTAGATTAAATTTTGTTACATATTATTTCAGGGGCTGATATTCAAACAAATCCATTATATTATTTCATGTTTAGACAAATAAATACGGTACTAATAAACGATCTTTGTTGGGATATCTTGCTAGTGGTCTTCAAGATTACAAGCCCTAACAACTATATGTTGGAACAAGCAGTAATTTTTTTAAAATAAATCTTTTAAACTGAAATTTTTAGTAAATTTATTTTGTTAAAGTGGAATATACACGGTGTTTTTTAATAAGTATCCGATATTTTACAATACAATTCCTCGGGTATTTTTAAAATAAAAAGTCCATATAAGCATGAGTCCGCAAGGTTTTACTTATCAAGTTACAAGATGTTAAAAATTTATTTTTATTTTAATTTTTCTATGTAATTTTTCAAATAGTATCGAATTTGGACAAAACTTGGTACTTACGGATTTTTAAAAATGAGAAACGTAAATTTTATCTTAGTTTCACTCTTACATGTAGAGAGCGCTACCTACAGGTCTTTTGCTCTTTTTAAGAGTTATAACTTTTTCGTGCATGCTTGTATCATATTTTTTAGTAAAAAAAACAATTCCTTTATCATTTTTTATGTAAAAAAAAAATTCTTATCAAACGTCGCTATGAACAACCGTTTTCGAGATATTTTGATTAAAATAATCGACGGGTGTATTTTTCAAAAAGTGAAACTACAATATTGTGTAAAATAATTAATTACCAAATTAAATAAATTTAAAAACATGTGTAAAATTGATTACTACTTTGATTATTATTATTACTTATTACACAAAAACAACACTACGGAATAAACTTACTATACTACTTGATCCTTGTTTAAAATCACTTACGTATTTATGTAGCGCCCTCCACATGTAAGAGTGAAGCTAAGATACAATTTACGTTTCTCATGTTACAAAACCTCTAAGTACCAAGTTTCGTCCCAATTCGATACTATTTCAAAAATTACTTAGAAAAAACAAAAATAAAAATAAATTTTTAACATTCTATATCTCGACAAAGAAAGCCTTTCGGACCCATGCTTATGTGAACTTTTTATCTTAAAAATACCTAAGGAATCGTCCTGTGAAATATCAAACACTAAAACACCCAGTATAATTATTGACGTTTTAAAAACAGTTCTGAATAATTTTTGCTTTAAAATTGTAAACATTTCTTCGAGTAACATTTCTAAATAAATACGTCGAAAAACACTGACAACTAAATATTGGAACAAATAATACATTTTTAATTATAAATACTACTATTAATTAATAAGATGTAAAGTCTCTTTTAGTTTTTATAATTACCTGAACTCTATCAGGCATTGAGTACACAGAACTTTTACATAAATCAGGGGTAAAGTTATCCCACATTTTTTGCAATTTAACACGCATTTGTTTCAAAATTCACTGAGGATTGGTTCTTGATTCATTTTATGCCAAACCGTGTCCATTGGGCCTGGGCTACTGGAAGGATGTGATAAAACCCTAACATTATTTTTGCCAAACCGTTTTTTGGTAGATTTTAAAATATGAGAAGTACCGTTTTGCTGAAAGATAAAATCACGTGACGAATATAATTTTTCTCCATTAGAAAGGAACACATTTTGAAGAATGTTTTGATAGTTAAGTGCATTTATTATACCTTCTAACAAATGTAATTGTCCCAAGTCTTTGGACGACATACGATCTTACACCATAAAATCTTTTGGAAATTTCACTGTCCTTTGAAAACAGTCCTTATGGAAAACTTCTGTTATTTTGAAACGCGTTTTCGAAAATTTCTTACATAAACATCAAATTTTTTGCTTTCGTCACTACAGATAACTTTGCTCCAATCATTTTTCGTCCACAATATCTTTGATTTGGTACAAGTGTAACGATTCCTTATTTGATTAGCTGTTAATAATGGTTTATCTTTTACCTACAAGCAAAGTAGTATAAAATTTGCACGAAAATTAATATCAATCCCATCTTATAAAAGCTAAAACCACATTAGTGGATATACTTTTGACAACACTTTCTGGAAACATTCATACCAATTTCATTGTTCCACTTTGCAGTCGCTTCTAACAAGGTGTTTCTCCAGCCAGACTTACATATTTTGATCAATTATCTCGCGTTTCTATCAGATACAACTTTTGGCCGACCTGGAGTCTTAACACGAACATGAATGTTTACTGTTTCTCCATACTTTTTAACTATATTAAAAATAGTGATCGTTACTAGATACAATCAACTATCTCACAGCTATCTAACATATCGTTTTGCTTTTATGGAAGTGATCAATTACAATTTCTTGCAGTTTTTGAGAAGTAGGTTTTCCACGCACCATCATTGTGATTAACTTTATGAATAACTACTTTTTACTTGATGTATTGACAATCAATCTTGGGTTATGATGTTAGCAATGTTGCTAGCAATATTGCTTATTAATCGGTATTCATCTATTCTCTAATTAAAGTAGACAAAAGCAACACTTGTTTTATTGTTTCTATATTTAGTTATCATAGTTTTTCGACAAAGGTACTTACTTATTATTATAGAAGTATTACTTGCAGAAATGTTTATAATTTTCAAGCAAAAATTATTCAGAACTGTTTTTAAAACGTCAATAATTATATATTATTATCAAAATAAATTTAATAAAAATTTCAGCCCAACAGATTTATTTCAAAAAAATTACTGCTTATTCCAATATATACACTATTGGACAAATGTAGAGAAACATTCTGTTTCGGGTCATATTTTCGTAAAATTACAAGATTAAAAATTTTTTTTGGGGCTCTAAAATACCTTTAATAAATATGTTTAGGATGCCTAGAAGCGAAATCTTTTATTTCTTTTTTCTTAGGACCCCTGGATAAAAACAATTTTTTAATGGGACACAAGTAGAGAAACTTCTAAAGAATTTTGTTTATAACAATGGGCATTCATTTTTAAATAGCTGTAAACACTCTATTCGTGCTGCAGTATTTCTAATATGGCTCGTGGTAAACATTTATCCAAAGATGTTCGTAAAAAAATCGTTAATGCTGATCAAAAAGGGTTTAAGCAAGTGGAAATTTCCAAGTTACTTAACATTCATAAATCGGTTATATCGAAAACAATTTCCAATTACAAACGTCGTAAAACATTAAAATCAATTAAAAAAAGTGGCCGTCCCAGGAAAACGACGAGACGTCTTGATGCAATAATCAAAAAAATTGCTCAGAGCCACCCGCACAAGTCTGCAAAACAAATTTTAAGCGAACTAGGCAACGTCCAAGTAAGCTACAAAACCGTCCAAAGAAGGCTAAGGGATATTTCCCTTTTCCTCCTATTGGAGTCCTATTGGATTATTTAGTCACAAAGCTGCCAAAAAACCACTAATATCCGGAAAGAACCGAAAGGCCCGACTTGCTTTTGCCAATAGATACTTGCATTGGACTAGTGAAGATTGGAAAAAAGTGTTGTTTTCAGATGAAAGCAAGTTCAGCATTTTTGGTTCTGATGATGTATCGTGGGTCCATCGTCCTCCAAGGCAAAGATTTAATCGAAAGTACATTAAACCTACAGTCAAACATGGCGGAGGATGTTGCATGGTATGGGGATGTTTCTCTTGGCATGGAATGGGTCCGTTGTACATCGTAGAGTTTATCATGGATAGGTTTGTGTACTTAGATATTTTAAAAAACACAATGCTACCATATGCTGAGGATCATCTACCTCTAACTTGGATATTTCTTCAAGACAATTATCCGAAGCATAAATCAAAACTAATTAAAGATTGGTTTGTGGAAGAAAAAGTTAAGGTAATGGATTTTCCTGCTCAAAGTCCTGACCTCAACCCGATAGAAAACTTATGGGAAGAATTAGAGAGACGGGTTCGCAGCTCTATGATATCCTCTAAGGCTGAATTAATTCGGGTTCTACAAGAGTCTTGGAATTACATTGGAAGAGACGTTATTTTGAAATTATTGGAGTCAATGCCGAAACGATGTCAAGAAGTCATAGCAAATAAAGGATTTTCAACTCATTACTAGTTTTAAAGGAATTACTGGACCAATTTTTAGAATATTTACTAATTTTTCGGGAGTTTCTTTACTTTTGTCCAGTCCTTTATTTTTATATTTGAATGTAATTTTTATTTTCAGATTGAAATTGGTAATTTTTTGTACAAAATGTTTGTTATACTTGTATGTACTTATACGTGTATTATTTGCGAAATTCTGTATAATATAATAAAAAAAACTTTGAAGTTTTTAAAGTTTCTCTACTTTTGTCCAATAGTGTAGTTGTTAGGGAACGTATACAGGGCGAATTAAAACGAGAATTTAGTAACCTTTTATCTTACCTACATCAAAACAGAATTAGAAAACGTTTTCTTAAGCCTACTAAAGATGAGGATTGTCAATAGGTTTCAAAGAATTACCATAATCATGGTCAGATTCAACAAGAATCCTACGCTGGTAATGTCGTCATTGCCTTTCACCACTACAATCAGCGTACTGTAAATGACGCAATACACGCGCATAAATGAAATTCTTACGGTAATTTAAAGTAAGAAGTGATAGACAAACGTGACCAAAGATACATCTACCAACTGGAAATAAATAAGAAGAAAAGAACATTTATTCTTTTCTTCAACAAGGTTTTCATTTCATTTTGAAGGCGAGCGAGAGGGGAATAATCTATACTTAAACGGAGAAATAAAGACAACCTAATACCTTAAATACATGATTACTACTCCCAAACATAATTTGGGTCTATTTTATTTACATTATAGTTATAAATAACACTATAATAATAATCATCTAGCTAAAACCAAAACATATTTTTGATGTTATGAAGATTCGTACGACTTGCGAATCCGAGGCGAAACATCCAGTCAACTATTCAGTTAACTATTGTGAAAAATGAGCGTTTCAACACGGTAACAGGTAGATCTCACCATACTCCGTTTTAGTGCACCATTTTTCTCAATAACTGTTCTCCTTGTTTACGCACGAAATTTCGAAGTGATGTAATTTATGCAAGTGATTATTTCTTTCATTCAGGCCTCTAATGGCGTTACCCAAAACAAACAATTTTCTTTGTTTAGATTTCTCGCAGTCATTACTGAAAGCGATGGACAATACTTAAAAATTGCTAGGAAAACCTCATTCCCATGGAACATTTTGTTAGTTGCAAGAACAAAATTAGAGAGTTGCTTGAAAATGTGTTTCCATATTAGTATTACACAAAATAAAATAATGCAGATGTGGTAAAATTGATTTTTACAATACTTTGGTCCTTATCAACAGTTATTACCATGAATAGATTTAGGTTATGAAATGTAAAAATTCAGTTTTAATGTACATCGATTCACGAAAATACACAGTACAGAATGTTTACAAGTTCGAGAGCTCCTCTGGAAATCTCGAAAAGTGCAAAAATTTGTCAAAAAAAAAATTGAAGCTCTGTATTAAAGTATCAAAATAGATCTAGTACTAATAACTCACAACGTTAAGGAGCCTCTTTCATACGTTCATACATGGCGTATCTAATGTTAAAATGACATACATTATAAGTGAACAAATATTTGGCAAACCATTATACGAAGAAGGAAATTAGAAACATATTATGCAAACCATGCCATATGTTCGGTCGCATAGTAAAGAATGTTTGCTTTATAAGCCGGAAAAGAGTAGACATTTTATGGGCATATTTAGCAAATATAATGCTTCTAATAAGTTGTATTATTTTTGAAATATTCGATTATTTGTCACTAAAATACACTAGTTATCTGCCAATACTCCTAAAACCATACTTACAATGTAAGCGTATCGCAACTTTTTGACATGAGTCATCTCATACAGTTATACTTTTATATCCTGCACTGTTGTTACAAATTGTCATTCCAATAGTCAGTTAACATTTACCTGCATTAAACTTTTGAATTTAAATGAAGATATTGTAGTTGTTAATATTTATACAAGCTTTGAATGAAGGATATCAATGAATAGTCGAGGATATAGTGTGCGAATATATTGGTTTTAATTTCAAGTTAGGAATGAATAATAATTTAAGAACCGTTACAATGGGTCGAACCGTATATAATATTCCAACTTTAACAATTGAGTAATGTCAAGAGTCAAGCAAATTTCTAATTTTAATAAAAATACCATGTTAATTCTTTCCAAAATGCGAATACAACCAATGAATTAAAAAAGATGTTGGCCTTAATTGGAGAGATACATACAGTGTGGAAGTTTTGGATGGCACAGTTCATATAACTAAGATGCCGAACATATGCGGCCAAAATCTTTGGACACGTCGATTTTTATTTTTTCTTGCAGTTTTTTTGATGGTAAATTCATGTATACACGGTAGCCCAAAAATCAGGTACGACTACCAACTTTGTCTTTTTAAATAGAAACACCTATTTTTCATTTCATTTTTGAATTCTACGCAAAATTCTAAGTGTATTCCACGTATCATGTTCTATACCTAAACACAACAGGTCTCGAAAAATTTACGATTGAACATTGTTGACGTTGTTCATTTACCGTGTGTCCTAAAAATTTTCTGATCAAGTAAGCCATGGAATTATTTGAGCGCGAACCCGCATGTTTTTTTTTATTGTTTATTTTTGTTCAGTTTATGTTTATGCCAAGTAATGTTCTTCGTTGTTTTTGATTTATTGCAAAATGGTTCGTCATTTCACAGAGAATCGAAATTCTGATTATGAAAGGATGTAGAGATAAACAATGTAAACATCAAGAAGTATGTGTTTTATTTAGCATTAAATATCCAGATGATGGTTCTTTAGTGCACTCCACAATTTTTAAAATTTCAAATAAGTTTTCTGAACTGGGACATGTTAGAGAGAATTTACAGCATCGGTCTAAAGTACCCAAAGAAGTACAATTAAACGTTTTATTGCAGCTACAAAAAAATCCACATAATACCTTGTGAGCAGTGGCTGTTAATAATGACATCAGCCACACTTCTGAAATATTTGAAAACTTATAAATGGCATTCATAGAAATTACCACGAGTTGGTTGGTCTACAATTTAAATGCAGATAATTCCAATCGTAGAGTTGAATTCTGTGCTAACATGGAGAGGTGTAATACTACTTTTATCAACCATATTATCTTTTCTGATGAAGCTACCTTTACATCTAACGGTACAATCAATAGACAAAACTGTCGTTATTGGGCGCCCCAGAATCCTCATTGGATGATGGATGCCCATACTTAATTTTCAAAAAAGGTTAATATAATATATTTAAGTCGCAGTAGTTGGCAACAAAGTTTTAGGACCCTATTTCATTAACGGAATATTAACAGGTAAAAAATATTTAGAATTGCTCATAGATCTTGTTGCCGCTCTTGTTGAGATATATCCAATTGAAAATCATACTGATGTTCCCAGTGATACTTTATGGTTTCAATATAATGGAGCGCCCCCTCATTGCCACGTTGATGTTAGGGTTTATTTAAATGACAATTTTTCCCGAAGGCTGAATAAAATTGAATGGCCGGCACGATCACCTGACCTCACGCCTTTAGTTACTCTCTGTAGGATTATCTTAAGAATAGGGTATACTTTAACCAGCTAGCAACTATCGAGGCCTTAAAAGAAAGAATCCGTAATGAAATAAGAACAATCGCTCCAGCAATGCTTCAAAATGTCAAAAAGGAGTTCATTCATCGTCTTGCTTACTGTCAAGAAGTAAATGGGATCCAATTCGAACATTTAATTTACTTGTTGCTTGTTGTTTTATGTTGTATTAAATCGATCCTTTTCAAAACCAATGAAATTTTAAAAGAAATGAAAAGTTTTAGTTTTTGATATGTTCAATCGTAAATTTCTCGAGACCTGTTGCGTTTAGGTATAGAACATGATACGTGGAACACACTTAGTATTTTGCATAGAATTCAATAATGAAATAAAAAATAGGTGTTTCCATTTAAAAAGACAAAGTTGGTAGTAGTACTTGATTTTTGGACCACCCTGTATACATTAATTTTTGATATTTTGGGATTTTTCGCAGTGCCGAATTTATATTTGTTAAAATTTTCGTCAAATTTACAGAGGGCGCCATATGCAACATACTAGTGAATATTTAAATTATGATAATTTTTTTGTGCCTCCTTGTAGCAACTTTTTTTTAATCAAAATGGATTCGCCATTCATTTCTTTCTAAAAAAAGGTACTCTTGTTATAAATTGCTAAATGTCAATGTTTTCGAGATATTTTGAATTTGGTCCTTAGTAGTACGACTGGCTTCCACAAGGGAGTTGTGATTTGATAGTAAATCATTTATTTTGCCAATTTTTATGTTTAATAAATGCTAAAATATTTTTTAAATTCATTTATCAACGTTATTAATATTATGACTATTACATTTAATATTATTTATTTATTAACATTTTAATATTTTGGAAAAAATTAATACCAAACACTTTTTAATTGTCAATTAATACAAAACAAAGAAGTAATCATATTCCAACTAATCTGAAACTAATTTAGTTCTAATTTAAAGTAAATGTTCAAAGTGAAAACCGTTTAGTCGAATGCAAAGTTGATAACGACGTTCAATAGACCTTCGTATTTCAATTAAATGGTTGACTCGTATCTCTTGACAAGCGTTTCTTATCCGTAATTTCAGATCTTCGATACTTATCACAGGAGTAGCATAAACTCTTTCTTTTAGGAAGCCCCACACGAAGAAGTCTAAGGGCGTGAGGTCCGGTGAACGTGGAGGCCACAAAACAGGACTACCACGTCCTATCCATCTTCCGGGGTAATTCGTATTCAACCAAGCTCTTACATTTCTTCTAAAATGCACTGGACAACCATCCAATTGTAACCAAGGCTGTTTTCTAAAAATTACTGGAACATCGTCCCACATATTATCATGCTCGGTTTCCAGAAATTCCAAAAAATTTACAGAATTCAATCGATCTGGTAAAAAATAGGGTCCAAATAAATTATTTTGGAAAATTCCCACCCAAATGTTTACACTAAATTCCCGTTGAAAATTTCTAGATCTAGTAGAATGTGGATTTTCTTGCGCCCAGATATGTTGATTGTGGAAATTAACAACTCCACGTCGTGTAAAGCAGGATTCGTCGGTCCATAAAATACAAGATAAAAAATCCCTGTTGTTGTCCAAAGAATTTAAAATCCACTGACAAAAGTTCAGTCTAAGTACTTCATCACCATGGTGTAATCCTTGAACTGATTGCCGATGGTAGGCATGCCTATGGTCTCCTTTTAATACCCGAAAAATTTTTGTTTGGGATGTACCAGTAATAATAGACACTCGTCTAATACTTGTTGTGGGGTCTCTGTCAAATTCTTGTAATATTTGTCTAGCTATCCTTTCTGCTTGAATATGATTAGGTAAATCTTTCGGTAGAATCCTTAAACCTTGATTCATAAATCGATTATGGATTTGAACGAAAACGGAAGGATGGGGATGTCGTCTATTTGGAAATCTTCTGTATTCTCTAGCTGCTAACGCTGAATTTCCATTTGCGAACCCATATACAAAATGGATATCGGCTTGTTCTTGAGGCAAGAAATAAAATGGCATTTTTGAAATTGAAATTAAATTAACATTAAATTAACACGTTAAAACTTCTAAATAAAATAAACAATAATAGTAATAATCATCTTAGTTTTCATAAATGACATTATTATTAGTGTTATTATTGCTAGTTATGACAATTGCTTGGCAACCAGTTCAAGTCTCGCTTCAATAATCTCAGTTGTCATTTTCGGTGCTTATATGATTATTTCATTTACAGGTTTTAACGCGTTAATTCCATTTATTTCAATTTAAAAAATGTGGGACGATGTTCCAGTAATTTTTAGATTAGTTGGATTATGATTACTTCTTTGTTTTGTATTAATTAACAATTAAAAAGTGTTTGGTATTAATTTTTTCCAAAATATTAAAATGTTAATAAATAAATAATATTAAATGTAATAGTCATAATATTAATAACGTTGATAAATGAATTTAAAAAATATTTTAGCATTTATTAAACATATAAAAATTGGCAAAATAAATGATTTACTATCAAATCACAACTCCCTTGTGGAAGCCAGTCGTACTACTAAGGACCAAATTCAAAATATCTCGAAAACATTGACATTTAGCAATTTATAACAAGAGTACCTTTTTTAGAAAAAAATGAACGGCGAATCCATTTTGATTAAAAAAAAGTTGCTACAAGGAGGCACAAAAAATTATCATAATTTAAATATTCACTAGTATGTTGCATATGGCGCCCTCTGTAAATTTGACGAAAATTTTAACAAATATAAATTCGGCACTGCGAAAAATTCCAAAATATCAAATTTCATGGCTGTGTCTTAATATTTGAGTGAATTATTTTAAAAATTTTTTTTAAAAAAGTCAAGTTTGCCACCCTGTACCTCAAAAACCGAGCCGTCTTCAATATATATTTATATAACATTTTCATCTTAAGAAAAGGTCTTCTATCAACTGTTAAAGTCCTGCTACTATAAACTGGAACACCCTGTATAGACATAAAGAAGTTTTACATTATTAAGTGTTAATTAAACACCAATCGACAAGAAAAGAGTTTATTATATTGAACTTCTGACTATAATGAGCGGCTAAAGTAGATTAAATTAAAAATGATATATCTTAGGATTAAGAAAAGCAATCAGCGATGCTGATTCTGATATTATTTGTCACCCAAGGAAATTAACTCTAAGTAAAACCAGCGAGGAATAACAAAAATAAATCAAGCTAAATAACGATTAGATATGAGCTTAAATAAAGGCTCAAATATTCTTCTAATCTAATTTCAATTTAACATTAAGGAAGCCAACCGTAAACAAGACGTTTCATATTTTGGCAGAATGTGTAGGGACCATCAATGCCTAACACTTTATTAAAGGAAACACAATATTATATTATACAAGGTGTTCATAATATTATGTCAAAAATTCAAAGGGTGGATCTGTTGAAAATTTTAAGGAAAACTGTTTATACGAACATAGATCCATTATTACTTCTTATCTGAAATACAGAAATTTCTTAATAAGTCCGTTTCAATATTAAATATTTCTATGAAAATTGGGGTGCGAAAACAAAATGTAAAGACACACCTTTTAAGGAAAAAACAATGTGTCCAATTTCACCAGTGGCATTCCCATTGATATGACTCTGAATATTTTAAACGAAAAATATGTAACTCTACTGTTTTTTTAATAAAAATAATTTTCTGAATGCTCCATATTTCTGTGAAAAAGGACCTCTTGAATATTTTTCATAACTTTAACCGTTTTTATGGAAAAAATGTAAACAAATATGTTTCTTATTTCAGGAAATGAAGAGTCCTGCACCCCTCAATGTGCTGATATGGACTACCCTAGTCTCAATTATTTCAGCGCAATGTCCATGGCAGCGAGAAGTACCAGACCTTCAATCGTCGTGTATATGTTCCTACAATTTAGGACACGAACTATCAGTGCAGTGCGACATGGTCAATTGGCCAAAATTACTCTCGGCTTTAAATAAATATGCTAGTCAGACATCGATCGACTTACTATACGTGAACAATTCTACAGTGGCAACACTTCAGGACAATATTATAGTAAATTTGAAAATCCACAATATACAGTTGTCCGGTTGCAGAATTAAAACAGTAGAAAGTGATGCGTTTAAAGGGCAGGAACAATATTTAAAAAATTTAAATTTACAAGACAATGAGCTAACCGCAGTGCCAGTGGATAGTCTCGAATCTATGCACAATTTGCAGTTATTAGATCTATCACATAACAGAATTAATAGAGTTCCAGAGGATGCATTTGTAACTCTTCACAAACTTACCACTCTTAAATTGTCGGATAATAATGTAACTTTGGATAGTGACGCATTACGCGGATTAGAGAAAAGCTTAAAAAATTTGAATTTAAAAGGAACGCGCCAAACTCAAGTACCTCGAGCAATTCAACGAATGAAAACTCTGGCTTTTCTAGATCTATCACAAAATAGCTTAAGAGAGCTTCCTGGACCTGATGGAGACAATGCATTTGCAGGGTTAGATGCCTTGACAGCCTTAAACCTGGAAAGAAATCTTTTGCAAGACCTGAAGGGCAACGCCTTTCACGGGATTATAAAAACATTAAGCTCTTTAAGTTTACTGAACAATCTACTTCCTGATTTTCCTACTGAGGCACTTAGTCCGTTACAGGAATTACGAGTTCTTGATATTGGATTTAATTTGTTAACGGAAATTCCAGACAAAGCCCTTAAAGGTAATCCAAGCATCACACTTCTCGCTTTAGACGGTAATCCTCTTACTACGATACCTTATGACGCATTATCACATCTAAACAACAGCCTAAGAGGCCTTAGCCTAGGAGGGCGGTTTCTTCATTGTGACTGCCGATTGTCCTGGATTTTGGAGTGGATTAAAGAAGGCGACCTGCAGGTTACCTCACGGGAAAGAAATCCACAGTTTTGTGGAAGTCCAGCGAAATTTAGAGATAGGAATTTCTACAGTATCCAATTAAGTGAGTTAGCGTGTCCAAAGGAATCTAATAGCCCCAAAAGAAATCAACAAAAGCCCAAATCCCCGGAAAGTGTCGGCGTGGCAACTGTTGTCACGGCCAATTTGGACGACTTAGTAATACCCCAACAAGCGCCTTCTTCATCGACAACAACAACTACAAAGGAACCTATTACAAGTAAATCGACTGTATCAACTACTACCACATATTCAACAACGACAGCAAAAGCAACTTCAACATCTACCACTACAAAGATGACGACCACGATAATGCAAATCAAACCGAAATCTACTCAGACATGGAAAACAACTTCAAAACCACCTTTGGTCTTAGCAGGATTTCCTTCGCGAAGTAAAGCCGATGACAGCAAGGAGGTGATAGTTAAGAATGCTTTTCGGCACGACAGTTCCGTAATAATTCAATGGGGATCTGAGACAGCTAACATCTTGGGATTTAGAGTTGTGTATCGACTTTTTGGCGATAAAGGATTCAAACAAGGGCCACCTCTGGAAGCCAGTGAACGAGAATTCAAAATCAAGAATGTGCCGTCTCAGGTAAGTTTCAAAATCAATCTTAAAAGCTCTTAAGATTATCTTAACAGGTTCAAATCACTAATATGCAGAGTTCCCCGTATTAGACTACGCACTTCAAAAGTTAAATAAAACGTCCTAATCAAAGTAAAAAAATCTTTTATTGGAGTAATCTATTGCTAATTCGATGACATTTATTATTAATTTAGATAACTATTCAATTTATACAAATTTTGTCCTCTAAATATCCTCCATCAATTTCAATGGAATTTTGAATTTTAAGTTTAAAATTTTGCATCACCCGGTGAAGTAAATCTCAATCTATTCTTGCAGTTTGATTTCGAATCCGCCCTTTCAGCTCCAGAATTGTTGATATACCACACCAAACAACGATTTTTGGACTGTGGAATTGTTTGATAAACTGGTCTTGAGAATTTTCACGCCAATGACGAACAAGCAGGGATACAAATTTTAAAAATAATTGTTTCTGAAAATCCTCCAACAACAATTCTGGAGCTAAAAGAGCGAATTCGAAATGAAACTGCAAAAATAGATTGAGATTTACTTCACCAGGTGATGCAAAATTTTTAACTTAAAATTCAAAATTCCATCGAAGTCGATAAAGGATATTTAGAGGACAAAATTTTTATAAATTGAATAGTTATCTAAATTAATAATAAATTCCATAGAATTAACTATAGATTACTCCAATAAAAGATGTTTTACTTTGATTACAAAGTTTTTATTTGCCTTTTAAAGTACATAGTCTAATATGGGGAACTCTGTACAATAATTAAAGACAATAAACATTACTTTGTCATATTTTATATTTAATTTAATAATATTATTTATTAAAATAAATGTATTAATAATAAAACAAACTCATTCAATAACATAATTTTTAAAAACCGTAATAACTCGAAACATATACAATTGAGATTGTGATGTGAACACGTCCGTATTACAGTTAAGTAAATAAATAGGAATGTGGTTAAACTTGAACAGAGTAATAGTAAACATTTAAAATGCATGTTCAATATCTTGAAGAAATTGTTATTTGTTATCAAGAGATCTTCCATTCAGAGTTTGACTGATGTAATTCATTTCTTTGCAGGAGTGCATTATCGTCTGCGTAGTCTCTCTAGAAGAACTAAACGTTACACCGGAGAATGTACCGTACAGACAGTGCCGAGAAGTGCGGACAGTCTCTTCAGCATCATCCAATATGGACAAAATAACGATCGCCGCTAGCGCTGCCATATGTGGAACTATTGTTGTTGCGGTAATAGTATTTATCGGTAGGTTGATACTTTATTTAGCTATTTACTTAATGCTTTCATCTACTACTACCTTTGTTTAATCAATAGACTTAACAATCACCCAATTAAGCAGCAAAACGCGTTATATAATAGAGCATAACTAATCTTGCAAGTACTAATAACTTTCTTTTTAATATTCCAAGAGCATCAATGGTTTTTGTTAATTTTTCTAGAGTTTTATAATATTTCATATGTCCACAGCTGCGTCTCGAAGAAGATCGAGAAAATTACAAGAACTTCATCAACAAAAATTAAATGGGATTAAACATGGTTTGCCAATTAGTGGTTTGCCAGTCAATTGTTGCACACTGCCCCAAAGTCCTGTTGAGCAGTTATCTTCATTGGCCAATCTGAGTGCTTATAACAATAATAAGGTAAATTAATTTATCCATTATGGGGTTCTTCTAAACGATCATTGTTACCGTGTTAATTAATAGGAAAAAGCTGCTTCATTTAGATTTAATATATCTGTCTATATACCTGCTCCGCAGAAAATACTTAAGAATAGCTATATAATTTCAAAATGGAGTAATATCCTGCGTATAATTTTTTGAGATGAAAAACTTCTGGTATCTATTACTGGAACTACAAACTTGAAGAACCTATGGTAATTTCTTTCTTCTTCTAGGACTGGGATCAAGTCTCCGCATACAGCACACATAGCCAACGACCAAGGATGTACACAGTTGAACAGCCACCCTCACTGGATGAACTGAGGTCTCATTTCAACGCAAAAAATAAGGCCCGATCAATCGCAGACGGTCAGTCACAAAACAGTTTTTCAAATCACTCAGGAAGATACCTAACGTCTAATGCATTTCCAAATAATTTGTTAGCGTCTAGACAAGGTACGTATATACTTTTTATAAGGTAATATCGACTAATAAATATCCTTAGATCTAAGGCTTTCGAGACAATCTCTGGCGATGCAATCCGAAAGAATGTCGACCCGAATGCTCTCCCATCATGGCCCTGCTCAATCCATCGCGTCTTCTTCAAGACGCTCTCGCCCACGGTCAAGATCTCGAGATCACCAACGACCAAGCAGCAGATATAGTACAGCAGGTTCAACACATACATTGAATAATTATTGCGACAATTCGGACAATTGGACTGACCATGATATGGAAATTTATATGGCACGCAATCCAACAACTAGGAATGGTTTGGTGCCTTTGTAAATATCACAAGTTACAAAAAATACGCATAACATATTTCGCATTTACTTTTATATTTGCAAAGCTAAACCTATGAGGTCTTAATTTTTTTTCTCTAACCATTTTCTTTTTGTACACATCGGAAATATTCCTTTACACTTAATAAAAAATATAATATATGCATGCTAAGTTATAAAAAAATCCCCTGGTGCCATTGAAATTAAATGTTTAACGTTTTCTCATTCATTCTTTTTATTCAATTTGTTTTAGCACCAATTTGGACTGGAAATGTCTTTAATGTCCACAATAACCCTAAATAAATCACCTCTGATTAAATAAAAAAATATATATGCCTATTATTATTAAAAAAATTAAGTAAAAAATGGTATACCAATTAAGAGAACTTAAAGGAAACTCGATAGCTTTTCAACGAGTCCCTGATAAAGTACCATTTCGATCAAATTTCGTGGCTTTTAATCTCGGCTACCAATTCACTGATCTAATGAAACCTTACCAAACATACTTATTACATAAATAAGTATAAGTAATAAATGTTTGAAAATTTCGAAAATGTTTCCGCGGGATTTTTTTTAAATTGGAATACTAGGTATTTTCCAAGATAAAATAATATTCAGTGATAGACCTCTCAAGGCATTGACGAGTCATTACCTCTGAATTAGAGTAATGTTGTTGCTTTTATGTGCATTTTCACGTAGAACTCGGAAACACGTTCATTAATTATTAGTGTTATTAGTATATAGTAATCATAGAAGTTATTATCATGATTGTATATATTACTTTTAAGGTAACGATCACGTACGTACTATAATACTATTTGTAAGTTGTAAAGAAAACAAATGAGGATTCCGAGACTGAGGATAAGTTTACACATGTATTAATCTAATGACGCGAGTGGTCACACTGGTTCTATTTGTACATATGCGAGTTTAATTTACTGGCACGCCAGTTGATATTGGCGTCACTATATGCATACAAGTTTAAACTCTCCTTTAGTATTGAGTTCAATATAGTATTTGTATGTTACACAAAATCCAGTTTAAATTACCTTTATGGTATACTCCTACATCGATCACCACAAGAATATCACAGTAAACAGCAGTAATCAATACAAAAAAAAAATGAGAGAAATTGTTCTTACCCTGGTATTACCATGCTGTGCTCCCATCTGTAACGCATTTCTTGAACAAACTCATACCATATGTGGCAGAATGCCCTTATACCCCCAAGAGTTTGAAGGGCATTAGAAAGAACAATGGATAGTCGCCATATCAGAGAATCCTCAGTGCCAGTTTTGAATCCTTTGAATTCCTCCTCGCTATTTTGAAAAACCTATAAAACATTACGCCCAAATTGGAATTATTTGAACACTAAAAATAAGTTAAAAATGTACAATAATTATGTTGTAATAATGAAGCTGTCCAAAAATCCTGAGAGAAACTCAGTTATTTCCAATATTATCGAAGCAAAACAAATATGATTTTTGAATATTAAAAAAATAAGTAAAATAAGACATGTAACAAAACTATCTTGACACTTACCTCATTTTTCTTATGTACTGATGCAGTCCGATTTTTAACTCCATAAGGTAAATATGAGTTTTCGTCAGCGTCGGGAAATAAAAAATAAAGCAGTGGAACGAGAACGTTTTCTTGGATTGGAGGATTACCTGACAATTGAAAGTATATAAAAATAAGGTGTTGGTAAAAGAAATTGGGATTTTTTCTTGTTCTTTCAAGAATTAAGGCAAGTGGAATTAAATCACATTGCAACCTGGGATATCTGTGGTAGGATTTTTTATAGACTATCCAGATATTTTTGAAAAATATATATTCAAAAATGCAAAAAGGTTAAAAATAAAAATATTACCTCTGCCATGTCTCTTGAAGTGTGATTTGGCAGCCCTTCCCAAAAGGCTTGAAATCGTTGGCACTGATGATTCAGTCAATAAGTCTAAGGGGTTGTTTTCTGGTGTAAAAGAAACAGCAAAATCACCCAACACATCATAAACTGTATAGAAATTGTTCAAAATCTCCAAAAACTCTCCTAAACATTCACTTAGCAGACAAATTGGCTCCTTTTCAAAAAAGGCTGAGCATTGCCACTTCTGAGCTTTCATCGGGTTAAAATTGGTCTGACTTTCTGTGTCTATAACTGAGTGTTCAGAAAGATTACTCCAGGTGGTTTTAAAGCAAATTGCTGAAACTGGTTCTATTGAAACACCAAAGGGAAGTACATACAAATTTTCAACATCAATACTATCACCGGATATCTCCTTTCTCCAAACAAAGTTACCAAAATCCTGCAACAAGTATGTTAATTGGCAGGAGACAAAAATATTTTCTACAGCACAAGGTGAACAAATCTTTGTTTTAAACAAATCCAGAAGTCCTGTTAAATATTGGCAATAATATAAGCCCTTTTTTAGATGAACAATATCAAAATTTGTTCGAATTCCATTTGATTCATAAACTCCAGCATATACTTTCTGCCATTTGTCTTGTAATTGTACAAATAAAGGAATATCAAGGAGCAAGTTAGAAACTAGGACAGTTAGGGCACTAAGTAGTATTTTTGTTTTGGGTTCATTATTGATCAGTTCTATTTTTCCTGCTGAACTAAGAACAATAAATTCATTTAGGCCATACCACTCACTTAAACAAACATCTTTGTGAGCTTCTGATTGGCCATATTTCAACGAAAAATCATACCACTTGTCCAGAACATGTTTAGGATTTTCGAGAGTAGAATCTGACTGATGAATTTGTGCCTCTCTTTTATACCAAACAAAATCAAAATTCATGTCAATATATACAAGTTTTTCTGCTCTAACTTTCCAACCCAATAATTCATATTTTGGGGTTTCCTGATTCATATCATCCAATTTCCACTGATTAATAATTTCTTCCATATGGGCCACCAATATTTCCCAATCTGAGGCTGTGGTAAAATCCTCATGGTAAAACTCACTGTCATCTATTTCTTCATTCATTTTTGGCTTATGAAAGTAAGTTATTCTCACGGAAGCTAGTATTTAACTGAAAGTGTTTGTTCCTTAGTTTTTCTTTTTTACATGTTCAATGTGAAATCACTAAGGCAAGATTACAGAGCCCTGATCCTATAGGAATATGAGAACAAGAATGAAATATTTGTCGACAAAAATTTCATTTTCAGCATGAGCAGGTCTTCACACTTTCACATTCACTTGGAAACAGAATAAATATTTGTTTATGCTTATCCTTATAAAGTTATTATTGAAATTATTAAAATGTTACGAATCAGAATCGGGTTATGACTAACCAAAAACCATATACAAACTTATAGACTGTCACTTGTTGATGTTTCCTATTTCTAGATTTCTATGGCCTCCCGTTGCATTAGCAACATTCAGCCAAATAACAATTTTTGATTCAATAATAATAAATTAATTATTAAAATTAACAAAAATTAATTAATGAATAACATTTTTTAATCAATCAATAGAAACAAAAATCTAATTTTTACAGATCCTTATGGAATCAGAAGCCCGAGAAATTAACAGGCAAAATCATGATAAGATGGTGAAGGGAAAATATGTTTGTCGAGATTATTGAGAGAACGGTATTATAGTAAATTAGGGTTTTGTGGTACGAAACAGCAATTTGGTTAAACTTTGGGAAATAAGAAGAACTTGTGAATAAGGAACCCGCGATTCACTAATTCAAGTTTTGAAACGGTTTCCATACTGGTCCTGCATATCTGCAGATGTGTGTATGAATGGATCTGCACTACCTTGCTGGATGATTATTACATTGATTTAAAAATTATCCTCGATCAGACACTATTTACTTTAAAAAATACATTTAACTAAACAGGGGTGAATAGTAAAGTTATAAATGGTATTTTTGTAATAGTATATTTTATGACTGAACGAAATCATGATAGGATGGTGAAGGGACATTGTAGTGTATGGGGTTTTATTAGAATAAATTAAAAATTCTTGCTGCACAAAGCAGCCATTCTATTACCTTTTAGGTAATAAAAAAAGACTTGTGAAGAAAGAACTTGCGATTCGCTAATTTGAATTATGCGACGGTTTCAATACTGGGTCTGTATACCAATATGTGTATAAACCGACCTACACCGTCTTGCAGATTGATTATTACACATTATTATACAATTATTATACTGTTTTCAATAAACTGGTTTCAACCACCTTAATCATGTACCATTTACTTTAAAAATGCATTTAACTAAACGGAATTAAATCCTTAACTATTGTTGCTATAATGATACATTTGCCGATAGAACAAAGTCATGACAGGATGGTGAAGGGAAATTGTAGTGGGTGAATATTTATTAGAATAAATTAAGAATTGTCGCTGTACGAAGTAGCTCTAATTCTAATTTTACGAGGGTTTCTGTACTTCGGTCTGGATACTTATGTGGGTATAAATGAAAAAGAACAGGAGGTGGTTAGGATTAATCCAACTAAGTTAGACATGGCTGATATGGTCATTTACATATATTCAGAATTTTCTCCCACTCAAAATGTCCAGAGCTGTATCACATTGAAAATCAGGCTCAAATAATCATTGTCGGTACATTTTCTCATAAAACTTATGAGATACGCAAGCAATGAACGAGATTTAACTCTCGACTGTCAAGACGGACATCTCGTTAAGTATGAAAAATGGCGTCGCGATAAACAAACGATTTATTCAAGATCCCATTGGAATTTACAAATCAAATTCTCATCGTCTTAATCCGATGGAGGGTTTTTTCTCGTCCGAATCATCATGTCATGCTAATAATTACCATTGTACGAGGAGTGGATGTGTTACAGCTTTGGCTCCCGCTGGTACCTTGAAAGGCCGTACCGACCAGCGGACCAGCAGGTTGCTCAACCCGTCGGGAATTTAAGGAAGATTGCTATTTGAACTGTTGTTTTGTTCTCTTCTTTACATCTAAACGGACTGATAGGTCAGCATGACACATTTTATAATGTATCGCTTCAGTGTAGTTTAAATCAAGTTGTATGCTCCAGCCAAGATAAACTTTAATTTTTGTGAGCAAAATGCAGTCTGGGTACATTACCTAGCTTTAGGATGCGTATGCGCAATATCTTTTTTAAAAGTTCATGATGAATTAGGTAAATTTTTAATGTTTTATCAGAAAGGTAACATGACTGTTTTTCCAGGCAATTAACTAAGAGTAACAAGTTGCTTATGTCCCGCTGAGGGGCCAGTTAGCGCACAATAGTCTTTGGAAGCGCCAGTCATGTTTGGCATTAGACTCTCCTGGGGGGGTCACATGGTGAACTTTCGGGGTACTTGACATCTTAGTACATATATAAGTAAAAAAACTTACATCATGATATGGCTCGATTGCAATGGGCACAAGTTTTATGTTGTTGTCTTCAGCATATGGGTATAATTGGGATTTAATTTTCGACCATCTTAAACGAGAATATTGAAATAATATCTAGTGGGACATATGAGAACAAATGTTTAATTCACAAACCGTGTCATAATCCCGGCAACTACTAAGACTGGCGGAGATCTTATCCAAAGCCGCTCTACGTGTTCAGAATGAGACGTCAAGTCAAAACGAATTTATTACTCAGTTTGCATATTTCTCATCCAAACATAAAACCCCCAATCCAACTTCATCTCAGTGGTGGAGGAAATTTTAACAGTGTTTGAATTTATTACTTGCAATCAAAAATATCGAAAACTTTAACATGCTGCATGTTTACTGGTTTGCGTTTTATAAACAATGTTTTTTTAACCCAATTAGACAAAGCTCCCAACATTTCCAGTTTATAACCCTCTAAAGAGGAATTCTATCATGTATATTTCACGCATTAAATTTCACAACTTTCCATCTGGAATACCTTTAGGGAGTTTACCAATATCCCTAGTCCTAGGTATCACTAATGCCCATTATCATTAGAAACTAACTTACAACTGAATTCTGCCTTTATGGTATGCAGTGCAGATGGAAACCACTAGAGACATTTCTTTACGTGCCAAAAAAGGAGTTTCCAGTCAACTAAGCAAAATATAGTACATTATGTTAAACGTTAACAATTAATTTAAACGAATGCATATAGCCAATACATAAATTTCAACTGCCAATTCGAACAATGCTTGCAAGCGTGCTCCGAGATTGCCTTTATATGTCTATGTACTACATAAGATGGAATATGGGTGATTTTACGTTACTAGTAACTAAGCGTGAGAACCCTATAGATTAAGGCCCCAGAAATATAATCAACTATAGGAATGTACTCCATCAAACCTGCGAAGACCCACACCTACATGGCAATATCCAAAGCCCCCATGTAATCTGTAATGGGCTCAAACTTATTGAGAAAGAATTTTTAACGTTCAGGCCGAGTCCTACGGAATGTGTTTCGTACATGACCAGACATATCTCACATACGCGGAATAGATACCACTCACCGTTGAAAGAGAAGAAATCTAAGATTTTATCTCAAAATCTTTAAGGTTCGCTGATGCTGATAGATTGTTGCTCTCAAGCTTGCCAATAGACGATCGACGGGCCTAAATAATATCCAATTATGTAATAATGGTGCCACTTCAAGTATAACTGGATCGGAACAATGGTCTACTTTGACTTGATTTTAATTGATCGTTTAATGAGGCAGTATTGCGTTAAACCAAATACTGATAGAAAAGAAATGCTTTGCAAGTAGAGAGGACAATGATCTAAATTTTTGCCAAAATCAACCGAGTTCGTAGTTTTCGCCGTTTCGAAAATCACAATAGTGCCTCTTGGCAAATGTCACGCCCTGTATATTTTACCTGGGTACCAAGAGCCACCTTAGCTTTGGTCATCAAAATCAAGACGCTCGGTCTTCATTTCCCCCAAAAAATGTCATTTGAACTAATCATTGTAGCATTTTTCTACGTCTTCTCCTACTTTTATGTTGACTACCTAATTAACTTCCCAATTCTACATAAACTCTAAATGGACTACTCCCGTACTTACCGGATAGAGCAGAGCGAAGCCATGACCATCAATGCAGTCTACTGAGAGTATCACGCAGCGAAAGCCATTAACAAAGTTGAAATTCAATTCACCCTCATTAAAATCCTCCAGTACATCAACTCAAATAGATCCCTGTTCTTCAACTATTTAGTCGAATTTGTGAAAATCCAATCATTTGCTGGAAAACTAAATCATGAAGATGAGACAGTTAAGATGATTAGCTTCACTGCACAGGTTAGTTTACGAGATATTTTCTCTTCGACACATGAAATTTATTCGGGTTTGCTCGATTCAACGGCTGACCAAAACGTCTTCTTGAAAGTGAAGAAAAATCCTTGTTAATTACTCGACAGCAAAAATTAAAATAATATATGATACATGTTCATTAGTTGGTGGAACAGCATTTGTTGATTTTCTAGCCTTGTCTTCTTACGTCTTCTCATCCGTAAAAAACTCGGACTATAACAAGTCACCTACTGGGCTCGTGACATAAATAACTATTACACTTTAATTATTTTAATAAGTGGCACGTACAGGGCGTTCCAATGAAAAGAGCCACCCCGGATATTCTTATGCTATCGTGTTTGGAGAAATTTCCAGAAATATGTCAATTGGTTTCCCTCGGGAGACATGTTTTGACATCCATTTGATATCTGAACCAACAGCCCCCCTAAAGGGGATTTACAACCCGTTAAATTTGAATAGGAACGAAGGATTGTGTGACATCTAGTTTTGAAGGTCTCGGAACCCTCTTTATAACAGGCTACGATAAAAATAATTTTAACGCCACGTTTTTGTAAAAATCTAAATTTTATTTGTCATCGTTAAATTAACGTGCAAGAAAAAAATTCAAATTTTGTTTCTAAATTCTCTACTTATCGCTTATAGATTTTATTTATTTCAATTAAAAAAAGTTATTGGGTTTGCTGTTTTGTACCAGGTAAGACCAAAATTTATTTATTCTGAGTAAATTTAAAATGCAAACGTGGTATTTTCAATTCAAAAACGTGTGGAATTAGTGGATTTCTATTACTCCAATTGCAAGCGCGCAAGGACTGCTGCAAGAATGTTAACCAGTATCGTCTTGATAAGTTTGTTCGTCACAAATACGTATTGATACTGATGGAAAAATTCAAGGAAACTCGTTCTGTTCACATTCGAGGACATCATCTAGCACGCATTTTCAATAATGAAGCTACTTCAGTTGGTGTTTTGGGCCACGTTACTTTAACCTTTTAATGCCCGACGGTACTTAAAAGTCTTATACTGTTATTTTCAATCACTGTTATGTAATTTGAGCACATTTCGACCGCTCTTGCATTTCAATACTTGCAAGAAACACATATCGTTAGGATTAATGCGCATGCGTGAGCTCATATTTGTATCTGTCATTGTTATTAGTTCAAAAGTTGTACTGCGTGCATACTATCGTGTGTGAAATTTAGGTTAGTTGAATCTCTTGTAAACTTTTATTTATTTATATATTTTATTTGACAATTTTTTTTATTATAAGAATTTTATTTTGCGTTATTTAATTTTTAGTGAATGATATTTGGGGTAAATGTTCAGAATAAATGTTTTTTATTCCTGACGATGCTTATAAGTACCCTTTTTTTTAATTACCCAAAAACAAAAAAATATCTAAAATGTGTTTTTCGCGTTTTTTTGACAATAATATATAATAAACACAACAAATAATAATACAAATCTATTTTTTGTTGTTACATACAAATTTGTACAGTAAAGTGTTAAAGGACAATACGCAATCCATTCGAGGATTGTCACAAGCTTCTGGACTCAGTAGGTTATGTGCCGCCAGAATTCTTCATAAGTATAAATTTCATTCTTACAAAATACATCTCTCCGTAAGCTAAATCAAGAGGATTTTGATAAACGTCTAGAATTTTGAGAAATTATGGCAGACCGTGTAAATAATAATCGACATGTAATTTACAGCATTTGTTTCTCGGACGATCTTCATTTTTCTTCAATGGTCACTTAACTTAACTTGGTTTCATGTCAAGTCAAATGAAGTAACTTGAATTACACATAGTTTCAAAAAATTAACTTCCTGGTAAACCTAAGAAGAATTTATCAACATGATTAGAGAGAGAAGAGCTCGGGAGTCGAAAACGAGAACATATCAACCCGGAAATACTACAAAGGGACTAACCTAATAGCTGTATATTTATTTCACACCTGTTATGTTGTAGATTAATTCCGTATGCAAGCGTTTGTTAATAAAAAGAAAAAGGCGCGAAAGAGGCGTTACCACTGACAACAGATTTAAATAAACTCGTTATGGCGAACACCTTATGATTAGGCAACATTAAACATGGATAGAGGCAATATTCTCACAAGAACTTTTCAAACAGTTCGCGCAATTATTCATCGATTATATCGGCAATAAAATTTTCGAGGAAGCAGAGAGAAAGAGCGTGCACGATCCAGCTTAACAAGACGAAGAAGAGATTCGCAAAGATCCAGATCTTTGGTGCTATAAGCAGGCAGGCGGGCCTCCTCATTACACGGTGGGCAGCGATAGTCACGACTTGTAACGTGTGTACATATATTCACGATAATGACGTTTATTATAAATCTCATAACGATATTCATATTTTCTCGGAAAAGAATCAAATAAGCCAATATTTTCACCCATCAGGTGGTAGGCAATTAATATGGGCTAACTACCTTTCAACAATATGCTCAATAAGTCGAACGATTTTTCTTTCGGGCGGAAGCCTATGGGGCAACAAAAGCAACATCATTAGAAATAATAAGCTCTAAGGTTCTTCATAGGTGGTAGTAGCTAACTGAGAGAGAATGGTCAATAACAGAATAAATTAAATACCTCTATACTGTTAAAATTAGGCGCCTCTCTTCATTGAATATTGCCTTCATTCATTTCTCTATCATTGTCGATTTTAATTGCTTCTCAAGTTTGAAATTGGAGCGTCATGTTTACAAACTAGAAATAAGATTAAATAGGTCACAAAACCCTAAGAAAAGAAATCCAATGGATTTAAATCGGGATTCTGCGATGGCCCTGAATATTTATAATCCCAACCAATCTATGGATGTGATTTCTGATACCAAGTATTCTAAACTATTCCATAAAAGTAAGCAATCTACAGAATGCTTGGTGGACGGTTTAACAACATTTTTTGGGTGACGGGAGAGTCATTTGGAACCGATTTAACCTTATTTCCTCTATACAAAAACTCTCTGTTTTCGAGATATGATTTTTTTGTAATTCTTCACAAATTTGACAAAATTTTAAATTTAGTCTTTAATAACTTTATTTTTAAACTGCTATCAACTTGAACTATTACAAATTTATTCCGTAAGGTGAATGTATGCCTCTTCTAAATAATCCATAAAAATGAAAATCCGGGCATTATAAGAACAAAAAAAGAAATAGTAGATTAGAAGAAAATAAGTAAATAAAAGTTTAAATTATTAGAAGAAAAAATTTATTTCAACTAAGATTCGTACAAATCTTTAAGTGCAGCAAAAACTTACTTAGTTTGTGCCTCTAATAGTGTATCAAAAAGGTCACATAAAGTTTACGAAACATAATAAATTCGGCGTCATTTAAGAAAAAGGGCAAGAAAAATCAAAAATAATTTTTTAACCTTTATTAAAGATTTTGTTCAAATTAAGCTCCACTATTGCGTATACAAGTTCTACACCTTCTTCGAATTTCGACCGTAGTTACTCGAAGTCACATTTTTTTTTGTTTTCATCCATTTAATTTCTCCAAATAAAGTTCAGTCTGAACGTTTGGGCAGGCGGTATTGGCAGTACTCTCGTAAGGTCACATTACTTGCCGGATAACCTCAATGAAGAAAATTACCTTAACTTTCTAATAAATGATCTTCCGGAGTTATTAAATGGCGTGCAATTTTTAGAAGATAAATCCATAGTATTTTAAAATGATGGTTTTCTAGTACACTATTGCGAAATTTTAAGAGGTACTTAGACAATTCGTGAACCGGTAGAAACAGCCCTCTAGCATGGCCAGTAAGGTGCCCAAATTTAATTTCTTTAGATTTCTATGTCTGGGGACCTGCCGAAGCATTAGTTTACAATGAAGTACTTCAATTTTGAGAACACTTACAAAGAAAAATAAATTTTGCAGTTCAAACATTGGGAAAAGAAATGCGACTTCAAGAAACTACCGTCAAAATTCGATGAAGGTGTAGAACTTGTATATGCAATAGAGGAGCTTAATTTGAACAAAATCTTTAAAAAAGGTTAAAAAATTATTTTTAATTTTTATTGTCCTTTTTCTTAAACGACGCCGAATTTATTATGTTTCGTAAACTTTATGTGATCTGTGATACTCCATTAGAGGCACGAAATAAATAATTTTTTGCTGCATTTAAAGATTTGTACGAATCTTAGTTGGAATAAAATTTTATTTTCATAATTTAAACTCTATCATTTCTTAATTTCCTTCTAACTTACCACTTCTTTTTTGTCCTTACTATGTCCAGATTTTAATTTTTATGGCTTATTTAGAAGATGCATACATTCACGTAACAGAATAAATTTAGTTCAAGCCGATAGCACTGTTAGAAATGAAATTATTAATATCTAAATTTCAAATTTTGTAAAATTTGTGAAGTCACAAAAAAATCATATCTCGAAAACTGTGAAGTTTTGTGTAGAAATAAATTAGGGTAAATCGGTTCCAAATCACTCCCCATGTCATCAAAAAAATGTTATCAAACATCCTGTATACCCATGAATTCAAGTTTACAAAACGACAATTTAAAAAATTAGTGCTTATTTGCCAAACATGATTAAATTGGTGATTACATATCTAATAACATATTCTCGGGATAAAGGAATAAAATAAGAGAGGGAAAGGAAAATATTCAAATGAGAACAAAATTGGACTTATAAATAAATAAATGGCCCATTGTAGAACGGCTGCAGCGAGATGGAATCGCGCCGATCTATCATGTATTGTCACACGGACCCCGATCATTGTTCTCCTTTGCTTCTTCATCCATTCATTTCTTCCTAATCCGAATGGCAGACCAGAACATGTTTTAATTAATTTTCATTTTTGTTCCCGACCGCTTGATCAGTGACCACTCGTCATACCAGCAAATCACAGTCAAAATTTATCATACAAAACCATCATTAAAGGTTGTGAGGCGTCGTAACAGATCTTTGAATTTTTATTAGTGAAATCGCTAATTGCACTGAACGAAAGGCAATATTTAATAAATAAACTGATAAGGAAGGAATTATTCTTATAAAGTTAAAATGCGCGGTTTATAAGGAAGGCTTGATGAAGCCTGCATTTAAGTAAAAGGAAATTGAAGGAATTCATAACTGCCATTGCCACTACGCCTCTGCCCTTTCAGGATGAGCATGATTGAAAACGGTGGCTTTGTGTTTTTGTCATGTAACTTGATGGTGGCTCTGCTCTCTTTCGGCTGATGGTTTCAAGTATCAACAATAGGAATAACTTCCACTGTTAAATTTATCAAAAGACCTTTATTTTTTCGGAATGTGATTCTGCTGTCACGTCGACTACGACTCCTCATTTTTCTACACTGGCCATGTATTCGTTTAGCGGTAATTGAATTTTGAAAATCCCACGGTCTGTTTGAATGCTGATAATCAAACAATTTACTGCTCAATTCTGGTATGAACATGTGGACCCTGACTAACTCTATTGCAAATTTAATGCATATTTTAATCAAGTCTGGTCGTGTAAGATAATGGTTCAATTTCTAACGAGGGGCTTGGTGGTAAGTAATGAATATTAAACCAACTGTACTCTTGTTTTTCGTATGAATTTGTTTCAATTACAATGTTTAAATGAAGACTAGGTGCTAGAGGGTAGAAAGTAGAGGGATTTGGCTAATTCTGAGTAGATTGGACAACGGGGTGCGTCAAAAACATTGGTGTTCGTTAAGAGATTATCAGGAATTTTTAAAAGATGCATGTATTCGCAAAAGGCTCTGTAAATGCGGTTTTTTCCATGTCGCTTAGAAAACTCCTTCAAAAAGTATCCTGTTCGGCATACCCGGTTTTTTCCAAGAGGAATGTTGCTTATGAAAAACGTCCTTTTTAGCGACGAGTGGAGCCCTCCTGCACAACGCGCCTTAAGCCCAAAACCACTGCAAGAGCATTTCTTAAATTCTATCGGGCACCACGCACCTATCAATTATGTATTAAAGATTAACGACTATCAGACCGCTTTTGGCTAAGTATGTGTATAAAAAATACATAATTATATAGAGCAAGTTTTTATCGAGCGGTTTTCAGGGGGTAGTCCCGAGTGTAGCCTCAGGTTCCCCAGTCACACTCCCTTGCACTCGCTGCCATACACATTTTATAATGGCCATAATTTAAATATTGGATCGGGTCTCTATTGGTCTTTAATGGTATTGTTGCTCCTGGCTATTTTCTGTTTTATTTTCACTCGGCTGCCTTTTTGTTTTTGGAGCTTGATGGAGAGTATACGTTCGTGAATTCCTGAAGCGGACTCTAAAGAATTCAAATGGGATCTGCCGGAGCTAATCCATATTAATCTATGCAGACCATATATTAATGATCCGTGTTAGGACGGTTATTAATCAAGGTGAGACAACTAAAACTAAACGGCTGTGCGATTACTGATAGTCCACGACGAATCCCACTCTATTTATTAATGATACATCAACAAGGAATTATTCTAAATTTATTTCGTCCTCAGTTGTAACTCAATGCATTTCCGATGTTCTGTGAAATAAGTTCAGTACTCTTCGTGTGACTTTCTGAACAATAACCAATTCCTGGAACTTCTTCATGCACCTCCCTTTTAAGAAAGGCGCTTAACGAATCACAAAGCTTTATTCTAGGAAGCTGATTGCTTAGTGATGCTTCAGGCGTATTTCTGCTACGTGCTTCACACTTAATACAGGAATGACAATCTGAATAGAAATTAATTATTATGGTTGGCAGTGATTATCGGCAAACATTGTCCAGTCAAGTTAGGAATAATATGTAGATTTAAAAGAAAGCTACAGAACAAGACAATTTCGATCTGTAGAAGGTTCGCATTATATGAAATGGTGATGACGAGTTTTGAATTCATACCTACGAAAGTGCAAGTAATCCTGGACGTAATGAGATTGTCCAAACCCAGCGTGATGCTCACACCTCCACCCCTTCTCCATTAGCGGTCGATGAGATAATAAACACTAACGTTTCTTCGAAACTGGTCGTGTTTACTTCGACTGTTTTGGTTCGTTGAGGCAGATCAGATAAAAAAATCACTAAATAAATTATACATTGCAGGGCTATCCGATCCGTTTTCATAAACCAGATCACTGATAATTCATTTTAGGTTCAGATATCGATCATGTATTTCGACTGTAAGTGAGTTATTAGGTACTTTATTTGCGGTCATATTCATTGAACAGTCATAGAAAAAAGGTTAAATAAGATAGGACAGAAATGATTGAGAAGAAAATAAAAGCCACTATAAATTTACTTTTCCAGGAATAAGCTACTGACTTTCAACCTTTTAAATTTTCCTCATCCTAAAATATTAAAACGTTTTGACGATTTCGGGCATATTTTGCAATAAAAACCGTCATAATTCCACCAAATGTCCCGACACCGAACGCTTTATGGCACTGCCGACAAAGTCAACTCGGAAAAATCTTCCTGCATACTTATGGCCCTATAAGGAGAAAAACCGCTCTAAACGGCATTTATAACTGCCATTTCGAGACAATGATGTCCAGTATGACCTCGATGACCCCCGCGACTTGTGAGTAAAAAGTAAAAACTAGTTACACGAAGCAAAGCACGAATTCTCTATGAACATCGCATCAGAGTGCGTAGATGACAGAAAAAAATGAGATAAAAACAATTCTGAAGATGCGGGGGTGAGATATGTTTCCGCGGCTTTCTGTGATGTGCCGGAAGGCGTGAGAGAATGTGGACAAATGACTGGCGACGTGATATCACAAAGACATTTTTTATATTTTTCAAATATTTGCACTATCGGACAAAAGTGAAGTAACTAACAGCGATAAAATACAGTTTTTAAAGTTTATTGAGCCAATGAGTAATGACGTAAATCAAAATTATTTCTGTTTGAAAGGTCCTAGTAGTCTGCCGTCACGAGTGACATGAAATTGTTTTGAAATGTCAAAAAAACAAAAATTTATTAATTTTGTAAACCGTAGACGTTATAACCGCGACAAAAGTTGATAATTCGGATACAGAAAAAGGCATAAAACTAAAATGAGTTTAGCGAAGAAATTTTACATTTTAAATTAGGTCATACGTCGTTTCTTTTGCAGAAATAAACATGCCAAAAAGTAAGCCAATTGGCATAGATACAGATAAGAAAAATAGTTGTAAATGCCTTTTTGAAAAGAAAGAGCATGACTGCCATTTCCAGATAGTTCCTCTTGCCGAAACACAATATACCTAAAATGATCAATCGCTATAACGATAGAGGACATGTAGAAATTATGTCGAAATCGGAAAGATCTCGCAAAACGGCATTTTGAATGGACAGGAGAATTAAAAGAGTGTCTCAAAGAGATCCGAGGCAGTCTGTTTCGAGAAAAATTGCTGAAATTCCTGATTTGGAAGTTCATCTAAAGACTGTTCAACGCAGATTAGCCAAAGCGAAACTGTATAGAGGATATTCAGCCAAGAAACCGTGGGTTACACATTTACACAGGTTACATAGGTTGCAAAGTATGTTACACCAATAGTGAAACACGAACAAGATAACATATTTTTATGGGGTTCTTTTTCGTGGATCGGACTAGGGCCATTACACTTCACAAATGGGATCATGGATCGATTAATATACAAGGTATTATTTAAGTATATGGTTAAACTTTAATGGGTGATTCTTTGAGTGATTCTAAGAAGAAAAGTTTATATAAACATAGGTCTAGTAGTGCTTTGTTTTTAAGATACAGGGTGTTAAACTTTTTTTTAATGATACATATTAAAAAATACTGCTAAATAACAAAAAGACGCAAACTAATATAATGATGAAACTTGATGATAGTTTTTAGTGTAATACAAAGGAAAATTTTAAACTAAACATTTTGTGTCTCTTTTTGCTAGTGGCGTGCATAGGCTAACACCAGGAATTTAAGAAAAATCAAAGAAGAAAAACTATTAAATCTATATTTAAACAAATAGTACGCATTTTTAGTAAAAACACATTTAATAATAAGTAAATATCAAATTTCAACAAAATCGTCTAAGTGATTATTAAGATTTTTACAAAAAAACCATTAAAAAAAAAGTTTGACATCTTGCATTTTGAAAACGAAGCATTACTAGACCTATGTTTATGTAAACTTTTCGCCTTAGAATCACTTAAAAAATCATCCCTTGAAGTTTTGCCACGTACTTAAATAACGCCTTGTATAGGGATATACATACATTGTGTCAATTTAAAAATGAACCATTCTCAATATTTCGATGATTATAGAAAATATGTAAATATGCAAAAACACATCACTTTATTTTTAAGAGGGACATTCTTTAAGTCGGTTTTCTATTAAATTGCATGCACTCTATAGGGGGGGTGAAGAGGACCACTAAAATCTTAAATGGAAAAGGGAGTTGAGTTGTACCTCATTTTTTACAACCTTTCAATTACTTTTTCAAATGTACCTTTTTTGCATTGAGAGGTTTTCGAAAAATCATGTCCAAACCGTAAACAAGCTTCAGTATCAATTGTGTTGTAAAAAAATTGTTTATTAATGTTTTAAGTGTTCAAAATGCTGTCCATTATTTTATAAATAACAATAAAGTCTGTTTCCAAACTTCACTCAAACGGACACAAAAACTTCTATTTGAATTTCCCTACTGCAGCTGTAATTTTTCTCTTCAATCCTTCCAAATCTTGAGGCTAGATTTTATCAACAACAGATGATTATTTTGATTTTTATTTCTTTACTTGTATTTGTAAATACATTTATTTAAATATTTTACTTCTAGAAAAAACAGTAAGAATAAAACTGTTCGGTTAAAAAATGATGATGAAATTCTTGACTTTTTTGTAAAATTGCCAGATATTGATTATTGTAAATTTTAATACGCAAGTTAAAGTTTGTGTGTTTATAATGTTATTTTCAAAATTGTATGTACACTTCAACAAAGAACCGAGATTATTTTCATCTAAAGAGAATGTGGAAAATGTTTAAGAACAGTAAGAATTTTTAATGAAAGGAACCCTAATACCTACTTGAAATATAAATAAGTGTTGGAATTAGTTGCTAAGTTTATTGAAACTGGGTCTGTTGTCAACAAAAAAAGAGTTCATATATGTGTTTTAAATAAAGAAGTTCAAATTGAAGTTTTAGGCTCTTTCGTTATCAAACCGTAGAGTTCTCTTTGTACTGTGGTGCACGGCGTAGGAATGTCTCACGAAAGTGTAAGGAAAGCGTAACAGTTAAATAAATTTCACCCACATAAAATGCAAATCCTTCGACAATTTTTTTACGATGATTTTAACAGAAGAATTCAATTTTGTGGAACAATGACAGATTTTATAAATGAAAACCAAAATATTTTAAAAAATATTCACTTTGGTAATGACTATACGTTTTTTCCTTAATGGACATGTTATCAAACAAAATTGTCAATACTGGAGCGATGAAAATTTTCCACTATTTAGAGAAGATAATGCACAGTATCCACAAAAAATAAATATTTGGGCTGGTATTGTTGGGCATGCCGTTATTGGTTCTTTATTCACAAAGAAAAACGTAACTGATGAGCTTTACTTAAATCTGCTAGAACAGATAATGGATTAATTAATAACAACGAATGTAGAAAATCAAGTTCACGCGGCTGGTAATAACGTTTTATAAGAAAATCTTCATTTTCAATAAGATGGAATATTATTACCATACTATTTTCTTCTTGTTAGACATTGATGACACGATAGGTTTCCTGGCAAAGGGATTGGTCGAAGAGGATTAATTGAATGGCCACCGTGATCGCCCAATTTAACACTTCTGGATTTTTCTCTGTGGGCATATTAAATCTGTTGTTTATAAAAATCTAGCCTCAAGATTTGAAAAAATTGAAGAACATAATTACAGCTAACTATTTATAGGAATATTCAAGTAGAAGTTTTTGTGAGTATTAAAATGGAGTTTAAAGACAAACTTTATTATTGTTTAGAAAATAATGGACAACATTTTGAATCCTTAAAATATGAATACACAATTTTTCTACATTATATAGTAGATACCGGAGCTTGCTTTACGGTTTAGACATGATTTTTCTAAAATCTTTCAATAAAAAAAAGATTTATTTAGAAAGATAATTGAAAGATCCTTCAAATGAGATATCTCAACTCTCCTTCTCATTTAAAATTTTAATGGTTGTTTCCACCCCCACAAGAGGGTACATAAAATTTAATAGAAAACCGAGTTAAAGAATGTCCCACTTAAAAATAATATCAACATGTTTTTACATATTTACGTATTTTCTATAATCACCGAATTATCAATGGTGGTTCATTTTCAAATTGACATACTGTATACAGCGCTTGTAAAAAGTATTGCATCACGTTTATAACTTTCATAAATCCGATATTTTAAAAAAATGCTTAAACACGTATAATTTTATTTAAAAAAAGGCATTTAATGCGTTATTTTTCTATGTTTAAATTTTTCACCCCTATCCAGCTAACCCTACTAACATTTTATTGTCAAATGGAAAGATACCCAGTGTAGTATATCAAATGAAAAGTAATTCAATAAGGGATACAACGGTATACTCAAAACTAAAATTGGATCTAGAGTTTCCTTAAACAATAAAATCATGAGATACAAAACAAAATTACTCATTTAGAAACTATTATATCTAGCAGAATTTAAATTCCTGCAATAAATGCTTTGGCTCCGGTAACAATTTGGTAATGACCCAGTAGTTTCTTCAACTCTTTTATGCATTTAACCAGTGATACTTCTGTTATTAATTCTAATTCTGTTTGAAGTCTAATATGCAAATAATCTAAATTTTGTGGTCTATTTTTGTAAACAAAACCTTTTAAGTGACCCCACAAAAAATATCAAGAAGCGTAAGATCTGGAGATCGTAGCAGTCATTCTTTTAAGACTTTTCTACCGATCCATCTCAGAGGGAAAATTTCATCGAGATATCTGTCACAATCATAGCATAATATAGTGGTGCATCATGTTGCTGAAAGCCAATATCATTGGCTACTTGTTTCCCATTTCCTTCAGGAAAAATTGTTGTGATTGATGGAACTATTTTGTTTTGCAATAAGTGCAAATATGATGCGTCGTTTAAGTTCTCTTCTACGGAAAATAGACTTATAAATTGATGGCTAACTATACCCTTCCATAGATTCAGTTTGCTGGTGTTGTCTATGCTGAATCTACATCCAATGAGGATTGCCTCTAACCAGTAACGACAATTATGTCGATGAATTGAGCCATTTAAGCAAAACGTTACTTCATCCGAAAATAAAATTCTAGAAAAGAATCTATTATCCTGAATGCCTTTTTCATACATCAATTCATAAAATTTCATGCTGCAATCAAAATTTTCAGGCGATAACTCTAGGGTAAAAGAAATTTTACAACAATAAAATTTTTCTTGTTTTAAAAAATTGCGTACTGTTTTTGCAGATATATCAAATTCATTGGCAAGTTTGCTGATAGACTGTATGGGGATTTAATCAATAGATAAAAAAATGTCCAGTGCTTTATCGCAGATAGTTGCTCTTCAAAGTCTTCCACATTTTGAAGCAGCTTTCTAGGTTGTTGATATTTTTTATTAATCCGACAAATTACACTTCTATCGATAGGTTGGTCTGGATATTTTTCATTAAATACAAGACACACCTGTTCATTAGATTTTTTGCGATCTCCATACCCCAAAAAGGTTAAAATTTGAATTCTTTACTGCTCAGATAAACTATCCATTTCTTTAATATTCTAACTGTGGTAGATGCCTAATAACTTTATTCAAATACTAATGAATTCTGTGAAAAAGAAAATATTTTGCATCTAAAAAGTTGTTTACATTGAAGACGATTTGAAATTTCTACGTCTTATTGTCATTTTTTTTAATTTAAAATTTTTAACCTTTCGAGGACGTGGACTATGTTCCTTTTTTTAAGGAAACGTAGATCCAATATTAGTTCTAAGTATATCGTTGTATCTCACTAATTACCTTTCATTTAATATACTACACTCGTTACCTTTCCATTTGAAAATAAAAAATTAGTAGGGGTAGCTGGTTAGCGGTGAAAATTTTGAAAATCTAAAAATACATTAAATGCCTTTTTTTTAAATAATACGTGCCTTTTTTTAAATACGTGTCTAAACATTAAAAAAATTGGTTTATGAAAGTTATAAACGTGTTGCAATACTTTTTTTCAAGCACTGTTTGCATATAGGGATATACTCTAAAACGTTATGTTGTCCTATACTGAATGCGACGTGCTTCTTCAATTTTTGTATCAACAGGACAATGATCAAAAACACTCACCTTGTCTTGTTCAGGAGTGGTTTTACGACCATAATGTCCAGGTTCTACAATGACCGACTCATTCACCAGACCTTAATCCCATCGAAAATCTATGAAAACAGGTAGATTGTCGGATTCGAATTACAAAGTTTCCAAACAAACAGTTTTTAGTAGATAAAATAAACGAAATGGTCGAATATATCAATTACTACTCTCCAAAATTTAATTTTATCACTGCCGCATCGATGTCAAAAAGTTATAGCCAATAATGGATAACTTATCAATTATAAAGTTAAGTTCGATCATTGTGGTTTTCCGATTGTTCTTGCGATTATTAAATTAAACAAAACATTGTATTCGTGAAAGTTGCATTACTTATGTCGCTTATTGTTTTATTTCATTTCAGTAAAAGTAAATACTATTCAAAAACCTAAACTATTACAAGTGTTGACACAAATGCTTTTTTAATTTTAATTGAGGTACCAAATTAAAAAACAAATTTGCTCATTTTCATATTTGAAACAAATAAAAGATACATGTGAAGTTTTATATTTTTAATAAATAATTGCTTTACTTTACTCTAATAGTTTATGTAATTTTATAAGTTTAATTTGTCTCTGTCCCCAGCAGCACGTATCAAATAGATACACGCATCTAAAATTAGAATCATCCATATCCGAGATATGAGTTATAAGATAATGAAAAACCTTTACCGTAAAAATCAAATTTAAAGTTAAATCACGAATTTATGGAGTGTTAAAATCAGTGACCAGGATCTACTAAATCCTTCCATCCGGAAGGGGTAGTCCTTCAATTTCTTCCATGATAATCTACGATGTTAATTTAATAAAATAAATCTCAATATTATAATCACGACCTCAATAGCCATCCATAACTTAACCTATTTGACAAGTATTTCTTTATAATGGGCCCCGCTGCACTTTTCTCGTTCAGTATGCATTGAAGATATGCCTTCTTGTACATATTAAACGTTTATTTATGAAAATGTTGGTGTTTTTCGTGAATTATGTTGTCAAACTGTCCAGATATTTGAGTGACCACCGGGCAAGAATTCATTGAAATTCCATCATAGTGTGAACGTTGTTTGGTGCTTTTGTTGGTTTTAATTCGGGTGAAAAACAAATAGTCAACGCAATTATCAAGATTTTTAGTATTTTATTATTGTGTTAGAAATATATTAATTTGATAAATGACGAAAAGAACCCAAGTTTGACCTAAATTTAGTTTCACATGGAACACAAACTATGATTCATAAACTCATCCACTGTGGATGCAGCTTTAAAATTTTAAATATAGAATTAAAAAATAAACGCTTGGGAATTTAGCATCAAAAGTTTCTTTGTCTGTATGCGAATTTTTTTTGCATAATGATTTCTAATCCTCAGTTAATGTGCTAAGTTCTGTTTGACTTCTCGATAAAAATCCTTTTTCGTAGTTGTGCCAAAAATTGGTTGATTCTTCTGATGATATTTGCATGACAACAACATTTCTTTTAAGGTTTGGAAATGGAATGGAAGCTCTAAAGATCCGTTGATTTATTGCTAATGCCAGGACCGCCACTGGCTTTTTTCAAAAAAACCAAAGACAAAAAAGAAGTCGCGCGCCGCCGTTTCTTACGCGGAATGCGTCGCAGGTCCAGCGCCAAAACACAAATCGGCCATCGCGCATTCAGCATTCATCTCGCAGATCGCACAATTCTTTATTGCTGGCCAACTGACTTATGAATGTCTCTGACAACACGATCGCCTTTTTTATTGCCCTGTATAATGCTTATATGCTCCCTTGTATTCATATTGTGGACCCGCAGCCGTCCGAATATAGATTTGTACAATAAACGTATGATAATTTATGATAAAACGGTTTGTAGTTCGATTCTGCTATACTTCTTCTCTCGGTCTAGGTAGATGTTACCTATGCTGAACGAAAAGGAGCAAAAGAGGTATTCAGATCTCCTACTAGGGAATGAGAGCTTGAATGTATCCATCCGAAAAGAAAAATGTATAGTGGTCAAGTCTGGAGTCTTGAGTGGCCATTCCAAGAAATCAAATTCCAAACCTCAATATTAGAAACAGTATGAGTAGAAATCATTAGAGAGTGTTGGGAAGTTACTATATCTATTGATATCATCAAGAAATAAACAACTCAGCATTGGTTGAAATATTAAAAGCAGTGAATTCACTTAATCTTCATAATTTAACTATCTTTATTTATTTTTTTTTTTGTTTTGTTGTTGTTTGTTTTTTTTTGTTTGGTTTCAATCTTTGCAAGTAACTATTGGAGAGACGCTACCATATCATAAAAATAGTCACTTTAATGGTCTGAGTCTGAAAATCAAAGTTGGAAGGTAAATACGTAAAATCACAACTTACTCATACTTCTTAATAGGATGACGCTCCACCGCCCGAATTTTATTACAGGAAAAGCAGATTTTGAGTTGGAACAAAATGAGATCGATCTAAAGCTGCTATTGGTACAAAGATTTTTTAATTTTTAATATGAGACTATCAGGTTTGTCTGTTCGTAAAGCAAAAACGTTTTATACCCGCCACTGCATTTCCATTGTTGTCGTAGGTGGGCTTTTTTTGGTGGCTGATGCGCCACTTTGAAATCTGGTCCCACCGGATAGGAATCTACTAAAGATCCGGCGAATAGATGGTCGACTAAATTAAAATTGTTGAAATTTGCTGAAATATTCATCACCAGTACACGAAGAAAGAATCTGTAGACATATTTTTTGCGGTTCGTCGAATTTATACGTGAATTCGGCTCATTGTCCTGCTGCCGTTTTTCTAGTGGATGAACGAATAAAATTAAAGTTAAGTTTTAGCCTGTAAGCATTAAAGTAGCATTAAGATTAATTTTCTATCCAATATTTCTTTATCTTCACGAGAACTTACATTCAAATTTTCCAGCACATGTACTTTGTGGTAAGAAATATAGAGTCAAAAATGAACTTCATGAATCTGGACGACTGGTGTCAGTGATTTGATCCTGGACCTCATTCCTGGTGACCGAAAACTGAAAAGCATTTTCATAAGACCGTATAGTCCTTATTAAACAACAATTTAAACAGTAACTATAGATCCAAATCTAATTAATTTAAATGCCTTCCCAGAGCTGTTGATTACTGCTCGAACCGATTAATTTAAGTTAAATAAGCCTTTTCAAAGAAAATAAAAATAAGGGACCGCCTATCGATGGCTATGCGGTTAGATCCACCACTGATAAGCCCCGAACATGTGTGAGCTCAGATAGGAACGAGAGCAGAGGACCAAAAGTAAAGAGGATATGGACAGTGATGGAATAAGGAAAATTTCAACTAAGAGCAAAGTAACATGAGAACAGTAAACGCATTTGTGTATTTGTTCGAATTTAGGCCTAGATCTTTAGTTTTGCATGATCTTTGATGTTTTTATAGAAATTGTAGTAAAGTGTTTTTCCCAGTAACATTGAGTGAAAGTTGAATCCAATTCAGTCCAGTCTATCCAAAGTATTCAGGTGTATTATAAAATATATTAAAAACTCTATCCTTTGTCCTCACAAAACTGGCCAAAACTCGTTGTCGATTTAATTGATTTAAGTCTGTTTTTTGCAACTGAAATCCATATTATTTTTTATAAATTCACTGGAGGTTTTCTCTCTTTTTAATGATTTCTATCTGACTTACGGATTTGGGGTTTCCTAAAAAGGCTTCGGTCAATTTTTTTACCTCGCTTCGAAGTTTTCATTCGGTTTTCAACATTAAAAAAAATATATAATTTTATTTTCTAAATTTTATGACTTTTTAAGGAGGTTCGGTTGCTTTAAATATTGATGGTATCGTGAGGGGTTTTGTAGAATTTTTGTGATGACTTTGAGGTTAAAAAATGTCATATTATATACATTTACTGCCCTCCCACAAGGAAAAAATATTTCTTACTCCCTTTTTTATATACAAGGTGTTCCAAAAAGGTTATGCCAAACTTAAAGAAGTTATATGGGACATTGTGGTAAACAATTTTTTCATAGAAACTTAAATAAAAATTAGCTGTTTTGACTCCAAAATCATCTTTGTTCAAAAAACATTGATATTCAGAGTGAATAAAATAAAAACAAACAAAATAAACACTTTTCTGTCTTCTGATACAGGTTTATCAATTACATTCAACTCGAAGTTACTGAAAATTGATTTTAATCACAATCGTAGCAACATTTATTTCTTTAACGACAATTTTTTGCATTTTACCTGTGAAAATGGTCCAATTTACATTAAGGACCTATCAGGTGGCCAGCGCGAAGTACTGATTTAAGCCCATTGGATTTTTTCCCTTGAGGTTACAATAAATCATTAGTGTATCAAACTCCTGTAGCCACCCAAGAGGAACTGTTGGGAAGAGTGATAGCGCGTCTCTTTTCGTGCAGGAAGACCAGCACATCTTATAACGGGCGCGCGATTCAACGATTCAAAGTAAAAATGTATGTAACCAGATTGGGGGTCGTCCTTTTGAACCTTTATTTTATTTTTTTTGTGTTATTTTTGATAAAAGTAAATGAAATATCGAAGTCTTTTGGTGTCAACAAGCTAACATTATATTTTATGTTTTATATTTGTAACATTATGTTAACAAAATGATTCTGGAGCCAAAATGGCTCATTTCTGACCAGGGATTTCTATGCAAAAATTATTTGCTGCAATGTCTCCTATGACCTCCTTAAGTTTGGCACAACTTTTTTGAAACACCTTGTATATCAACAATTCATTTTTCGTCTTAATTGTTGAATCATAGCTTAAAATTAGTGTCAATTCATGTTGAAATTATAATTGTAAGATATTTCCCATCATGTTTGGAAAAACTCGTGTCAAAACCATAATCAGAACTAATCCGCCTCTGTAACCGATAGTTAATTAAATAACGAACACGGTAACGAGCATAAAAAAGCCAAAACCAAGTAGAGGACACACCATCCAGGTCCTAACAATGTAAAAATAAAACAGGATTAAATGGTATACGAAGAAACGCACCACTCTTGTATATACGAATGTTCGACTAATGTATTTTTCCGAGAAAACTGGAATTAATTGATTCGATTTTGTTTTATTGTCGGAATCCGGGTTTTAATTGTCCGGATAACGTGCATTTTATTATTTCGGGATGGTTTCTGACTATTTCAGTCGGTTTTTAAATGGTTCTCATTGATTTTTCTGCTAGAGAAGAATTTTTGGAGAAAGTTGTAGGAATTGATGAGCTACGTCTTCCGACTTACGGAGCATTAATCGAACGATTAAATAGCCAATTCAGAAAGGGTAACATCTAATAAGTCTTGGATAAAGGAGCATCTCCAAATTTGTTCGGTAGAAATGAGATGGGCCGATGATTAGATTGCAGTAATGGTTCAATTTTTAACACTGCGGGATCCCCATTCAGGTGAACAAAGGTATGATTATATGGGGACCAAAACACAAAGCCCCTAATACATATATATTAAATTTTTAAATGATTATTTTAATTCCGTCAGTTCACACGATTATTTAGTTTAGCATCGCTAAGTAGCCAATGATTAATCGTCTAATTTTGCAGTTTTACACGCAAACTGGCTAATATCAGAGCCAGAGCATCCAAACTTCCTGTAGAAAGATTGGTTTTTCAAACCAATGTTTGTTCCAGCAAGACCTGGGGCGTGTTCACAGTCATCAGGGTGTGTCAACAGCAGGCATGTCGCCAATTTACGCGTACCGAGACAAATTCATTTTTTTAAATTGATTTTAATTGTTGTTTAGAGTTATTATTTGTTAATGCTAAATATCGCCGCCGGTACAACTTCTTATCTAGTTGAATATTAATGTTCAATTGCGTAATTTCGTTTTGTATTGTTTTATAGACAGAGCTTCAGGCTATTGCAGCACAACAGGTCGTTACCGATTTCGTACTTGTTGGCGCTCATTAGAGAATGGTTGGCAAATAGCCTCGTGTCAGGCGTCATTGAGAGGAAGAAAAACGGAAAAACTGCCAAGGACTACCACCTCTACCAGCAGGAACGACTCTGTTACTTGAGGTAATTTTTTTTAGAGAAATACTTGAAATCAATGAAATTTCACTAGCTCCAAAGATTTTCGCAGAAAAGACATTCCACATTGCATCAGTATATGGAGTTAAAAAAAAAACGAGAAAAAATCATGTATGAAGCTCAGTAGGAAGTGCTATACTCGCGTGATGTTGCTGGACGAGCCATGCGAATCCCACTTGTTACGTAACATTATGCATTCCCCAACTAGTTACATAAACAGCTATTTCCATACTAGTCGGGTAAACAACTCAAGTAACGCTTGCGAGTTTGCCCCAGTCTCTAAAACGCAGAGTAGTATGCGTTACCACAGTAATGTAAAACTACCTTAATAAGGGTTCGTGTCTCCGTTATTTATATGGGGCTCTGATGCAACACTCAGGTAGCAATGCTTAAAGTAGGCGTTATATTTTTTTTCTTTTAGGACAGCGAGCGGTCTGACAGGCCTGGAGACAACGCTCGACAGATTTAAATGTATCTGTGAGAACGACAAAAATACAGTTAAGGTCGGTTTACAAGTTGGGCCTGTTCAAAATGGTTCGAGTTATGTATATGCACAATCCAATTTTTTTTTTAATTTGCAAAGCGTGCAAAAGAGGCTTTGGGTGGAGAAGAAAAATCAAGATTCCAATAGCCTACCGCGTTTCAAATAAAGAGTGAATTCCCATGGGGTGAAGGGAAGGGGGGGGAGGGGGGGGGGGGGAAGGGCACATCTTCAGGCATCCATTCCCAACCAGAACCATTCCTCGTTTAAAACACATTAACGAAACTGTTAAGACATACATATACAGAGGAATAATGTGAACCCACCTTCAGATTCGGAGTGCTAAGCTAAGATTCTTTCGATAGCCTATGCCGCACTGCATGGCCTCTCTGTGATTCTTTAATGTTAATGCTATCATCATTGCCTTAGTGATAAGATAAGGTGTTTTACACTCATCTTCGATGCTACTAATAAGTGTTTACAGGCCGATTTAGATAGGGCACCCGCGTTTTGAATATCTCACTTTCGGCACCAACCTTTATCGCACCCAGCGCGCTTCCGATGCGGTTATTTACATTGTAATTAGTCATGTGATAGCCGGGCCTCCATTTTAACTCTGACTTACACATGTATAGTGGACATTAAAAGCTGTAAAAACGTAGTCAAGCACGTAACCTTTTTAACTTCCAACCAAACGGAGCTTAGGCCTATATCATATATTTCCTAGGGGTTCCTAGAATTGCTGCCGTGGTCGTTCCTGAAGGCAATAGCAATATTTTTCGTTCATGAACCTGTCTAGACCCAAGTCATTAAGTTGTTGAGTTATTGTGGCTTGTTTGACACAATTCGGGCCCTTCGAACTGACCCTTCGCATTAAAACCTGGCTCAGTTATTGTTTTAAAGTCCTTTTGTTTTGTCCAAGTCTGCGTTTTTGGAAATAAATTTCGATGCGGCCCACTTTTGTGTTTTCTTTGAAATTTACGATTCGCTTCCCAACTAAATCAATCGCCACACCCTCCATAGCGGAGAACCAAATAACAAATCTATTGTTTATACGTACATAACAAGTAAGATTAAAGGATTTGCATTGTCATGCTTATTATGCTGGATGAATAGATCGGTCCAATGAATAATTAGTTGAACAAGCTGATGATTTGTTAGAGAGAGGTAATTAAGCTTCGTTTATATGCTTTGTTTCTTATTTGGATTTCTTGGTTTATTATGGCCCAATAATTGCAATTAACATCAACGAGGTGATGCAATCAACGAATTGTGTAAAATAATTTTTAGATAGTAATGTTGCAATTAACACAGTGGTTATTGCAGATCATAAGAGAGAGGTGGCGCCCCTCGCAAAATTAACCGAGGTGGAAGTACATCTACCTAATATCGCAATTGATGATTTGCTGGGAAGATTAAAGTGTCCATTTTCAATTGCCGTAGAAACAGAGGGGCCCAAGTCAGGTGGAGCGTCCCGCGGAGCCCCGCATGGGGCTCAGCCACCGGACCGACTTCGACAAATTGTAATTTATAAGAGCCGGGAGATTCTGGCCGTATTTTCCCAAATAAATTCGACTTTTTGTGTGGTCGTGTCATTATTTTTGTCGACTATACAATAGTTTATATTGTTGCGTTATTTCGGAATATCTATTGGTCAGAACAGAACAACTTAAGTGCTCACCAGAAATAATCGACTACGCAGAGCTTTGTTGTCCTAGAAATTCACTTTTCCAGATCCTGAAAACTCACGTTATTGCGGGCTATTTGTTACGTGAAAAGCAGCTTAGCAGAATCTGCTACAGTCCATGTAAAGGAAAGTAGCTATTAGAGATGTTCATCCTCTTGAATAGAAAATAAATATTGAATTTCCAGAGAAAAGTTTGAATTTCTTGAAACCACTTCAATCTTAAAACCAATATAAGCTGGTTATTTATATTTGTCTCAAACATTATATTTTTGATAAAATCAACCTCTGCTTTCATGGAGTATAAGCTTCGAGCGTTGTACTTAACACCAGCTATACAACTTTATGCATAACTTCCCAATAAATAACCATGTAAGCAGCAGTTTTAAAGAACGTGAAAACCGAAGTGCCACTAATTAAAACCACATAAACCCATAAAGTGGTGGTCTTTCAACGTGAGCTTTTATTTATATTTTTAATGAAAACACGCAGCATGGGAAACAGAATTATGCATCCTTTATGGGGAGTTTAAATAACAGTGGCGTACAAGTTGTAACAAAAACCTCGGACACGGATTCCAATTGCTATGTTATCTGAATTCCTTATCTTTGTTTTTACTTTGATACCGGGGGTCTGCCTTAACATGTAACGTCCTTTTCATGCAACATAGCAGTTTTAATGAAAAAGTTATCAATTTCTGTATAATACCCCTCATATGTATTTTTGAAAAAAAAAATTAATTTAAAATTAGCGTTTGTTTTCCAGCTTCATGACCGAATTTACATGGTCAAATGCTCTGGATCCCAGCCAGATTGAAATGACAGCTTTGAGTGACAGGTAAAGTGGTATAAATAATGCAGTTTAGAAGGGAAAAATGAGTTCTAGAAAAACAAAGAACCAAGAGTCGATCCCTCGTATATTCTGGTTTCTGTACCTGTGCATCCTACACACCCACCTCTATAAAATAAATTGTCAACCGGGCCGGAGGATTTCTAGGAAGCAGCAGCCTGCTGGTCTCGTCTGCTGCCAGCCCGATCCTCAGATAAACCCCATTAACTACAGCTAGAGACAATACTATTTCAATGTGTCACAGGACAGTTGACGGTGATTTAAATAAACTATTCTCACGTTTAATTATTTGTCGAGGTCCAGTTTATAAGTCAGCAGATTTATACTTCATATTGAGCACATACACTATATGTATAGCGTAGGTCGGTTATCTATTGCATCGGAATCCGAAACTTAGTTGTAGCGGAAAAGTTCTTCTAGCTATTTGATAACATCGATTCATATTTACAATTAATGTTTTTCCCCGATTTGAACTAATCTTCGCTCCACGCCGTGCAAGGTAATGAAATAAAAGTGTACCAAAGTGTATCTGTGGGATTCAAATCCGAGCATCGAGCTGGCCATGCCATCGTGTTGCACTGGAAATGCTGCTCCGTGTAACGGAAATGTTCTTCAGGTGGAAGTTTCTACTTTCCAAGTACCACATGACTGATCTAGTCGTAGGACATTAATACAATATGTCGTACAACTAATACGTCGATTGACCCGAAAAAAAGCACTTTCCTCCTTTATTGTGGAAATAATTATTGTTTTCCATGGCAAATACACAACCAAATATTAAAATTTTAGTTACTAAAAATGTTAATTCGACTGCGAAAAATAAAGGTGAGCTGGAGGTAGCCAACAAGCTGGCCAAATACAAGAACCAATTTTCTACATCTAAATACCAGCGATCAATTAATTTAGATGGGAGATGGGACGAAACCAGTGACAACGAAAGACAAAAGAACGACTAAACGAATCGTGGCTGATTTTAATGCATCGTTAATCTTTGTAAAAAACGTCTACCTTTTAAATTAATTTTGTTCCAACGTTTTGTAGGGAACAAGTAGGTTGAGAATGGAATGTGTCCCCCGCATTTAATGCTTTGATATTTAGCCAATGATTGTTCGGCTGTAATAATTGTATTCGTGTGACATTTGGTCTTAATAGTATTTAAATAGCATTAAACCTAATGGCCCACCCATAAACTGATGTTGTTAATGTGCTGTGATGAAGGCTTGTCCAGTAAGTTGTTCTGCAAAGGTATAGTACTATTCCTATCCACGGAATGATTTCTGTCTAATCACTAATAATACGCGTGATACTAATTCTTTATGGTTCATTTTTATTTACTTTTGTAGCGTCATCGTATAAGGAGATTCCGTTGGCAAGGATTTAAAGAATTCCAACACGCGGTTATGGTTTAAAATAATTCAGGACGACTGAAAATTTCAAGTCAATTGCAAAATAAATTTGGGAATAGCTCGAGCCAAATCATTCTAAATCGCGACATAGAAACTTTGATCCCATTTTATTATGTGACTCTAATTTAGTCTAGGAACCATAAGAATGATGAATAATTTATCGTGTGGTTCTTAATTTTTATGTTTTTTTTTCAAAAAATAATTAATCAATAACTCCCAAGATCAATACTCAGGATTTATAAAAAAAACTTTTTATGCTAAAATCCTGTTCAAAATTTATTAAACTTCGAACTTCTGAAAAGAAAAGGGACGTCGAACGTCGCCTTCTAAATTTAAATTTATAGAGCATTTGGTTTACCTTTTGCGTTCCTATTTAATGATATATCCATCCAGTTTTGCACTAAGCGAATGGAAACTTGAACGACCCTATAAATTCACTTAAGAAATTTGATCAGGAATTCACCATAAAAGGAAAAAATCTTTATGGTATTTTACATTGCAAAAACTGACATGTTGCCGACATTGATGCTCTTGGTGACTTTGGTCTTGTGGTCCAAATTCCGAGGCCGGGACTTCAAGGCGACCGTCGATTCGTCTCCGTTGGTGAGCCATTCACAACTTGGTGTCAGCTAGCTGCACGTTCTCGTTCCAGAAGACGACAAAAAGGCGCAAAACATATTACTTAACGAAACCAAAATTGCTCAACGAATACCCAGCCACCATGCAAAGTTGAAAGCAAAATTGTCCAATTTCAGTAACGATTCCAACACAATCATTAAACAGGTTAAGCTGCCATCGCAATTAGTTTGTTCACCACCACATTAGTTTATATTATTCTCGCCAATTTTCCATCAGGATAAATAATTAACACTTCCTGTGTCATCATCATCACGACCGATGTACACAAATAGCGTTGCCAACCCTAGACCAAAATTTGTCGGCTAGTCCATTAAAAGTTTTCGTGATACAGATACTATCTTAATGATGAACAAAACGCATTATCTACCCGGCAATTTTGAATGTGTGCTCTTCGCTCTAGTTATTTTTATCCCCCACTATCTTCATTGTTTCCCATTTGTGTATAGATAGCGCAGGAAGAAATTATTGTACCTTTGTATCACGTAAAACGTAAAGAACCATTTTGACGTTGTTAATTTCTGGGAATTTGAAAACTAATGAATGGGGTGTACACGGGAAATATTTACGAAAAGGGCCTAACAACCTTCAGATTTTTATCCCGTCCTGTGGCTTTAACGTATCGCTCTCCGAAATCTCAAATACCTTGGTCCCTAAATACCTAACTGTACTCGCTATAATATAGAATTAATGACCGGTTTCTTATCTTTTGACACCTTTGCCGTTAAACTTAACTTTCTTTATTCACGGGGTTTAGGGGTAATTTGGTAGCTGCACAAAAGAAAAACGTCAACGATTACAACTCTGTTAAATTCTCTTATAATAAGTTTTTGCACATACTTCGAATGCCTAAGGTAATAAATTCAACACGCATACGTGCATTTAACATTATAAATAAACATATTAAGTCTAATCAGCAAAAATCAGCGGAACCATTATAGGTATTTCACGAACGTCCCATCCAAAGCGACAAACGTGAAATTAATGGTACTTGTATGGTGCTCACGCACGATCTTCGCCAGACCGCTTGGCTGATACCGAGAAATCTCGTTTAAATCTTCTCGACAGTACCAGTGTAGCGGGCGGATATCTTTCCAACCAGCTGGTGATTGGTCGGGTACTTCCCAGCATCCATGCTGCGCTGGGAGGAGCGCTCGTCAACACCAACGTGGTGGTACCGTGGAATCCGCGAAATACACGGAAGGTGTCCCCACGTCACGTACTCTTGAAGTACTAAACATGTTTATAATGTCGTTTCTTGGGGTTGATGGTAACGACTGAGACATTGTAGGTAATTGATTCCTCGCGGTTTAATACCATTGAACATTGTTAGAATTGTGTCTTCTACAAGGTGTTAAAGAGTCAATGGTACAAGTCAGTATTGGGTGTTAGAGGAGGGACCTGAAACACCGCTTCAGGCAGTGGTCCGGTTTGAAACAGAGTTACGACCCTTTTATCCCACATTTTCAGATGTGGTTTAGACAAGTATGAATTTAGTTTCGAAACCATCACTTAAAATCATTTTTGATTCGAAACAATCAGTTGAATTCTAGAAGTCATCACTTCTTTGGTACTTCACATTAAACGTTATTTGGAGCGTTGAATAAAAGTTATTCCGATAGTGCAGTAAAAAATTTAGGTAAATAAGCCCATGTAGTAAACATCAAATTAAAAGTCTCACACGTCATCAAAGTTCTATGTCGCGCTGCCTTACTCTGTTGCCAGACTTCCGAACAAATTCTTGACGTAATATACATATAATTTGTTTCAGAACAGTCAATCGTAAGATTTAATAAGAAAATGTTTTTAATTATTTACAACACAAAACCTTCTAAAGAAAAAAATATAAGAGCAAAAATAGACACATTCACCGGTATTATAAGATAATCTCACAAAATAATCAACACATAAACACACATGGTTTAGCGATTGACGGCAACCCTGTCGGTTTAAAATTTTTCCAGTGGTCATGTTTACATCTCAGTGGAATTATCGAATTTTAGCTAAATGACGTCACATCAAAATTTCTGACCATATTTGATTATATTTATGTTTATATTTTATTATACATATACCTATATGACCACATTCATTATATTTTTAATAATTAATACGTTTTACCTTCGAATGATAATGATAACTAAAGTAGTTAGACATATATTGCTTCCGAGATAAACATAATCAACGTGGCCATTTTATTTCGCCATAGATGACGTGCGAGACTTTAAATTTGGCGTTAACTATAGGTGCGCATCTAACGAAACAACATATTGAAATTTTTATATTATATATGGAACGCACTTATGTTTCTCTGGTCCCTATAACGTTGAAATATTGCCAATTTCAGTTGGCAGTTCAGGTGGAGGCAAAAAGATTTTTGTGCTGCCTCACGTTTCTAAATTTTGAAACAGTAGCCTATGGCAACAAAAAGAGCCTTGTTGCTTCTTCGGGACCATGATAGTTGAGTTCCGCCTAAATTATCAGTCGTTTTCGAGAGTTTTCCAATAAAATATCTATGCATCGATGATATCACAGAAAACTATGCTTCCTTTTAGCAGTAGACCGCGGGATTGTTGCTGCAGTTGGGAAGTGCAGATAGATCTCCAAATCGTGATCGGAAATCGTGACATCGATATACCAATATTAAATGTTTTCTACTTTGTAATGCAGCCTGGGACTCGCTGTCTCGCTGAAATATATACTTATAATTTTACGAGCAATTTAATGTTATATTAATGTTTATTTATTGTTGTTTAAGATCGATCTGATTCATGACCCGAGCGCTCGGGCATGATTTGCTTTCCTCCATAAAGGCTGCTATTCTCTCAGCATTATTTTATATTCATGATTACACAACGTTAAAACTTATCATTTTTATTACTGTCTCACTCTTGAAATACCTAAAATATCCTTAAATGTAAATGATCTCCTAACTCAGAAATATAAGCGGATTTAGCAAAACTATAACATGTTCCCAATCGAATGTCCAAATTGTTAAGTGGTGTGAAAACAAGGGTCGATCCCGAGCTTATTCGAGAGGGTCTTTGTATTTTCAGTGGACATCACACCTCGCTGAATAAACTTATTTCCGAAGGATTTCGAGATCGATTCCGGGATTTAAAAGGAAACCTGATTTATTTCACTGAATACTGAATGGAAATCTCGAGGATCGTATTTATAAAATTATATTTCGAGGGAGATTGAAGGGTGTTTAAGAGTAACGAAATGAACGAATTTCAAGTTGCGTTATCTGAATTTAATGATCGCAAATTCTCATTCTTCCAGGAAATCTAGCTTGTCTAATTGTTGAAAATAACGACGTTACACCATCAACCAAACAAAGTGTCAGTCTGTCTGCTTTCTAAGGCAGAACAAAACGCGAACAGAGAGGGAAACAGCCGCTACTTCGTGGTTATAGTGTTAATTTCGGAAATTATCTAACAATCTTTAAACTTGACTAACTCGCCACAGAGAAGGAAAATTATGTATATATGCCCACTATACTACGTTCGTGCAAGTGAGTTTTCGATGCCGGTAAAGCATTGTCCAAATGCAATAGACCCTGTAAGTTTTAGGTTTATAGTGATGAGAAGCCAGGCATGAGAACATCCAGCGGAGGCAGCTATACGCTTAACTTGATCATTAAAGTCAGGCAAGGATACAACCACTTAACGCACCAAATACACTTAATAAAAACTACGTTGTTTCAGTAATTAAAATAATTAAATTACTTTTCTATTTGATTTATTAGCAAATTTCATTGACCCATCATCATGCAAATGTTTGACTCGTTGGCACGATATCCAGTTCTGACGATATTCTCGGCCAAACAGGACGCACACCAAAATGCATATGCATGTGAACACCATATTAATTTATACAGTGATTAGCATATTCGTATCCGTTAGACTTTTTTCAGCATATGGCGGTCTGACTTTGTAATTATGACACACGAAAACACCCAAAATCTGCCCGAGGCTCTAAAGGATGATGGTCAGTTTAATAACACAAGGAAGTCGGGAGTTGATATTTTGATCAGTTAATAATTATTTACTTAGATGGAAGTAAAACTTAATTCAGGCACGTCCCTGAATTACGTTGCCTGATGGTTTCAAAAGCGAATTTATTATTTTTGTAATAGCGTGAGTCTGGTGCTTTTTACCATGCACACCACCGACCTTATAACATTATTACTTAACTGCAACATTAACTAATCATGATTTGATGCCATAAATCAAGGAATTTTCATGCGGTTTTGCCTTGAACTTTTTTTGAATAAAAATTGGTGCTTAACAGTCGACTTTAAAACGCATTTAAAAACGAAATCAGATTGTTAAACACCAAATAAAAGTTTTTTATACTAAACTTTGCAACAATTGAAGTTTTATAAATTAAACTTTAAAACTAGAATTTTCTAAATCAGATTAACTGATTTTTTAAAGTAATATTCATTTGGATAAGGCCACCACTGGACTATCGAATTTAAGGGTGATTGTTCTATATATTGAGCAAGAAACCTATTCCAGTCGCAAAAAAATGCTTTTTTACAATTCTTCAACGTCGAACTCTAACAAAGAAAGTCATCTAGCAGGCCATTCTTTTATATAGCAGAATACAAAGGAATACGACAGCTCGAGATGTGTTTGGCCAGCTTTCGCCATAATACATACCTGCTATGTACTTTGATTCCTGAAACTTCGGTAGACCTATTTCGAAGTCAAAATAATTAGCAAACGAATCAAATGTGAGACAGTTCTGTTCTGCTATTCGCAAAGATTTCGAATTCTTATTTAATAAAACGATATAGTATGTACAGGGTTGGTCCGTATATTTAGACAACGGCTATTACTTTTCTCAAAAAAAAAAAGAAAAACTTTATATACGTAACACAAGAAATGAATCGTGCACAGTTAAAGGACACAAAACCGGTAAATTTATAATAGAACACCCTATACAGAACGTTCCAAATGCCATGGGACACCATTGCTATTTCCTAAACGGTGAGAGCTACGAGGTCAATTAAATTAGAAAAAATGTGTCAAACTCGGGGCTTAATTAATATTCGAAAACAGTATTGCCAACTTTTTTTAAGTTTCCGGTGTATTGGGGAAAACCTGAAAAAATGGCAAAATTTAATTTTCATAATAAATCAGAAATTAGAGATTTTTGAAAAAAATGTTTCATATAAAAATTTTACACTTTTTTGGACTCTTGATGTGTGCGATTTTCTAAATTTTATGGTTGGCCTACTTTTCGAGATAATGACCCCAATTTTTTTTTTTTTAATATAGACGTAGATAAATTTTGGTATATTTTGAAAGTGCTCATTAAGGGCTTTTCAACGATAACAATAACAGTTAATTTATTATTTTCATCTTGGAAACAATAAATTAATTTAGAACTAATATAAGTAAATTACATTTTAATATCATGAAACCAAGATAAGCATTTTTTTTAAATAAATAATTTACGAAAATTCAAAATTCACAAATACTAAACGTGTCCGCTTTTATTTTCAAAACATTTTCTGTAATCTTCCTCTAACTTTAACAAAGCATTGCAACTAAATTTAGGATATTCATTTAATGAATCGACACTTGTTTAAATTCTTTCTCTTAAATCCTCCAAATTTTGACTTCTTTCTTTATAGACTTCATTATTTCTAACTTTTCTTCTTCCGAATAACCTATTCTACGCTTGAAAATAAGAAAATGTGACAGCCGAGTAAATAATAATTACTAAAATTATTAATGACGTTAGGTATATTTATTTATTCATGGCAATTGCGATTTGAAAAAACCACAAAAATGACTAATTGAATGTTATATGTACATATATTTTTAAAATCAGAAAATAAAGGTCCACTCAATTTTTAAAAAATATATACAGGGTGACTCAAATTTAAAGTGTCAAACTTCACCAGCGTATTGTACATTAAAAAGTATTTTAAAAAACTCTACACAACATTGGTCGCAAAATGGTTCATAAAGAAAATGAAGGGTAAATTTTTCTCTCCGATGCAACATTCTCAAGTAAAAAAATAAAAACTGTTCAACGAGCATTTTTTATTATTGTCTGATAAACAAATAAAAAATAAACGTAAACATAAAAAAATTATTGATTAACTAGAAATGCCTCAAAATGATTGCCCCCCGCTTCAATACACTGGTTGTATCTTTGAGCGATAAAAAAAATAAAAATGGATATTCGCGTACTCTTCAATGTGAAGAAAAATGACATTTTTACTTAGATTTTTAAACTGACTATTCTAACTGTTAAGCTACAAATGTTTTACAATTAAGAATATGAAAAACAAGTGAATGAACAAAAGCATACTACTGATCATCTTGTTTAAAATACAGAGTGATCATTTAAATTTCATATCTAATAGGCTGTGCAATTTGTTGAAGAAAAGAACGTATGTCAATTATCTTTTGTGTATATTTATTGTAGTTACCTAAGTAACCTACATCCACAGCTCATATAGCTCGTATAACCTTAAATTATCTAAGAGAATATTATGTCAATTGTTTGATAAGTTCACATACAGACCATATCTACCCAACTCGATCCCCAGACCTTACGCCACTGGATTACTTCTTATTCTCAACTTAAAAAAATAAAAATTTTTAGACAACCAGTACACACAATCGAAAACCTTAAGGAACGGATTAGAGCAGAGTGTACAAATGTCACCTTAAAAGTTCTCAGCAATATCTTCGAGAGTATGAAGCGTCGGGTAAAGTGCATTGAAGTGAATGGTCAACATTTTCAGCAATTATTGTGAAGTTTTCAAACAATTAGACTTGTGTTCTTAAAAAATAATGTTTAATTCAAATTTTACAAATTAAAAATAAATAAAGCAACATAACCTGACGCGGCTCCTTTACCAAAAATTCATTTTAAGGTTATTTTGCGGCACATCATCAATCTACGACCTACTTTTATCTTCTATTTCTCTTATGTAAAATTCCACAGCTGGCTAGATATGAAATTTAAATGATCACTCGGTACGTTCAGTATTACTTTGTTTATGAAATACTAGGAATGCTGATTTCTTTTTAAGCTTATCTTTTTTTTTGTTTATTAGATATTATTAAAAAATGTACTTTGAATGATTTTTATTTTCTTACTCCGGATTGTTGCATCGGAAAGAAAAATTGACACCCTGTATTTTCCTTACGAAGCATTTTTTGGCCAATGTTGCATAGAGTTTTTTTGAATATTATATTTTTAAATGTATAATACGTTGGTGAAGTTTGGCACTTTAAGTTTGGATCAACCTGTGCAGAGTGTTCCATTATTTTAAATATATTACGAATTTACCGGCTTTGAGTCCTTTTTTAACTTTGTGTGATTCATTTGTTGTGTTACGTAACATTTTCTGGAGGTCTAGGATAAAACTCTATAAATTTTGTATTTAAACTTTTTTTTTTATAATAAAAGTTGTAGGTGCTGTCTAAATATACGGATCAACCCTATACACGAGTTCGATTTCAATTCTCCGACATCGATTTCAGATTCCAAAAATCGGCTTCCTGGTTTTACGCAAATGGAGATTTATTAAGAGAAAAAACAACCTTTTCCAACATTTCTATCAGAGCAAAAATATTAAACACAATTCGTCCGACTCGGAGCATAAGGTGCCGGGGTGGCTTCCCTCCAGGATCACATACGACTGAACTCCATCCCCCTTTCCCTCCGATTTTGGATTGAATCAAACCAGAGAATCCAAACAAAGTTCATTACGTGAGTTGTGACGATAGCATATTTTAAATTTTCAAATACAGACAATATGTAACATACCAATGTCCATAACCAACAATAATAACTCGATATCTTCGAACAACACAAATGAGTGAACACGTCGGCCGGAAGGCCTACAGCAACAAAAATATCAAACTGTTCTATTATTTTTGAACTTTATTAATTAAGCATCGAACAAAAAACAGTGCATCGGCACAATGTCTTTCTGATTGGTTGATTCGCAATGCAATTTGTAGATGGGCCTTTGTTGGCAAGACAATGGACCACTATCGCAAACAAAACAGGCAAATTCGGTTGATGATGGCCCATTGACAACTGTGCCCGATAACGCACGCGGTTGGTTGTTTTTCTCTTAATTTAGTGAAAATTGCAAAAAGTTAGGCTCGGATAGGCACCCATTCAATATTATTTTCCTGCATATATAAAACTCCGCGTTTTTCATGTGTGCGTAGATATTTTTAAATGGAGCAATAAGCCTGCCAGTCAGGGTCGTTGGTTTTTAAATCATACACCGATTGCAAAATTGATGGCTTTTGCAAGAATTTTATCTACACATTTCGCAAATTTTCTGAATCAGTGACTTCAGAACCCCTCGAGCTTATCACACTATTAATCAAAACCGACTAAAATTCTAAGTATATATCCGTTTAATTGCTGGTTACACACTGAGAAATCCGCTACTTTACAGAATATATTTAAGATTTTTTTTGCTCGATTAGTAGAAATAGTTGCTCTTTCGGAAAATATTTGTTACTAAGTAAGTAACAGTTGCAGGATGGTTTACTGCATTAAACAAAAAACTTTGCAAAACAGCATTCTTCCTATATTGTAAGACATTTACTCAAGTGGAGCAGAGTTTTTTTCCTAAAATTGGAAAGTTTTATACTTTCGAGCATAACAAGTTCACGATAAATTACGAAGTGAAATTTGTTGTTTAACAATCGCCTAATTTTTGAGATACAGGGTGTCGAAATTCAAGTTTTCGAAAACATCATTTGGTTTACGATAATAATAATAAACAGAAAATTCTGCGACTCATTTCGGTTTACAACAGTTTACAAAATATCTATTCGACTTGGACTTTGGAGGAGAAAAAGCCAAACGCAGATGCGCTGCACTCATGTATCGTCGTGAGATCGTTCCTCGATGGCAAATAATAATCTGATAGACTTTGCTGCTGCTGGAAGGAAGAAAAACCGGATGGAACCCTAGGAAAATTATGCCGAAATCTTTTGAATCATGTTTTTTTAGCAGTCATTAGTAACAACAATTGATAATAGATGAACTTGTCCCCGACAACTCTCGGTTGTAGCGAAGTTTTTAGGAACGCCCAAACTCGTATCCTATTCAAATTGTTCCTGGGACACCCTGTAGAATAACCGTAGTATTTCATTGCTCAATAATGACAGAGAGAAGACTGTCAGTAGTTACAAACCGAAACAAAAGAGATGACAAGAGACATGACAAATGTGACTAACAAATTTTTGGTGATTAGAACAAAATTAGAATGTGTTAATCAGGCTAACTTGACTTAGTTGTAGTAAGTGGCAGTTGTTTCGCGTGAACAAGCATTTGTTTGCGCTCTCGATCGGTAATTCGCGTGCGCTATAATGTAGGTACCCCGTTTAACGTTACAACCCCGAGGGGCACGAATATTGTTCTAAGACACGCCACCCGTTGTTATTATTGGCTATTTTTATATAATTTATAATTTTCAAGACAGATCGCGCGTTTTTGTTTTGTTGATCGGCCGGATAACGAATTTTATCCGACTAACGGCTTTCCCGCGCTTATCGGAACCTTGATCAGGCACCGACGTTAAACACTTTAAATTGATTTTTTCCTTAAATTACAACTTTTTATGTCACCGTTGAATTGCCACGTAAACAGAAACTTAATCTACATGCGTCGATGTTATTTATTCAGATTTTGGCATCCAGCTTCGCATTCCCTTCTCATGTAAAACATGGCGAACTGTCGAAAGCGACGCCGAAGAAATATTCGTAAAATTTGTCATTTTGACGGGGTGGGCCACAGGGGCATCGAGCGGAAGAACAATAAATATTTTGAATTACAAATTTGTGAAATATATAAAATGGACTTTTAAAAGATCGGAGCAGGGCTTCAAATTCCCGCTCTTATCATCTGAGATCGCAGACTGCAGGTCGAGCCGTCCAAAATCGTATATGGAACTAGTCCGAGGGCATATGACCTCTGAGAAAATATTATGTGAAATTTCCTTAATTTACTCAATATTTCAATATATACAGTATGTTCCAAAATTAGGAAAATCGTTTTTATTATTTTCTGACTTTATGTCTAAAGCTATTTTAAAAATAATGAAATTTTGCTATTAGCATTCCTTTACCTATTAACTGGCGTCACATATGATCCTATATCCGACATTTCAAATTACTGTCACAATCAACTTAATTTTTTTAATTGTGAAGAGAGGGTGTGTTGTTGGTTAATGAGTAAAATTTCCTCTGCACCCTGTACCTCCTGACTATTTTTTGATATACCCTATATAAAATAAATGGCAAAACAATGCCCAGAAATCCCCGGCCAACTTTAAGTATAGGCCATAAATTTGGCTTGGAGCGAAATAAATTGTCCGCGCTTTTTTAATCAGATAGAAGCGAAATGTTCCACCCCCTACTTGAGATCCATTGGCGCGCTTGGGAAATATTGACTTTTACCTCACTAGCAATAATGAAGAACGTACAAAAGGACTGAGGATTTTTAAAGTCGTTTGTTACTCCAAACCCTAACGGTTCGTGCATGGCCCAGGGGCTAATTACCAACCGCGCACGGGAAGATAACATCGAAGATCAACGCCAGATAGCGTTGGCCTCCGGAAGGAAGCAGATGCCAAGAAGCACCTGCCCACTGCCCAGACTTAGTGACCGGTGACCACCAAATTGCGTTTTGTTTATGCTAAAACAAATGTCCTTCAGGATTTCATCGGAAAAAATTATTGACCAATTAAACCAGCAGAAAAATTGGCAGTACTTCGGGCCTGAACATAAAATTGAGTAAGTTCTAAAATTAAGCGCGGCCATATATTATTCCGTAGTAAATGTTTGAATAGGCCATAAGCAACCGACTGACCGCTATGACGTATGTCGCCGGGCGCAACATAAAGCGCGCTCACGCGATCTTAATTTACGACGCCATATTTATTTCAAACACGCGATAGCTTTTGTTTTAAAACGTGTCATGGCGAGCCATGAGTTTCCCAGTGGAACAAAGGAAACTGCTCTGCAATGGAGTTTACGAAACAAAAGATTATGAGTTTTTGGATCGGGCTTAAAGCGCAAACTGGGAAGAATCGGATATTGTTGAGTGCATACTAAATTTTTATTAGCTATTGTTCATAATAAATGTTCTTAACTTATGATGTTTTACACCAAAAATTAAATCTCAAGAACTTTGTGTTATGCAGTTCGGGAAACAGAGAATTGTTTTGAGAACTGGGCAACGTGTTAATAAAAAAAGCTTTGTGTACAAAACTTGAAGGACTTTAAGTTTTAAACTTATATTTTAAAATTTTAAGCTCTAATTTTGCTTTTACATCTCGAGAAGCGATTTTTTCTTACCCTCCCAAAGCCAATATTTAGAAACCATAAAAAAACAAAAAATGCGTCACTGCGTTACCCCAAGTTCTTTTTCTTCTAACTGAACGCCGAGTTTCTTTTGTGGATATATCATGAATTTTTCCTTAAAAGTAAAATTAAAGTTTTGTGTTCTTAAACTGAGAAAATTAATTTTCTCGTTACGAAGCCCACATTCTCTATATCGGCCGCAATGAAAAACCGAAAAGTACGTGTTTCATTCGATTCGTTTAAAATAAAGTACTTGAGGAGAATCTCATTTTCGTACCTCTAAAATTAATATAATACCCGAAGCGTCAGTTTATTATATAAAAGGCGTTTCGATATTATAAATCAAAAACCAATCGAGAGGTCCGAGCTGATCCTCCCCTTTCTCCGGTACGATACCGAGAAAAAAGGTTTTGTGTCCTGTTTTAATTGCCTCTTTTAACTCTTTGTGTCTATCGCTATTAACTAAACTATCAAGTAAATTATACCGCAGGGTAATGAGATAAATGGTCTTTAGTTAAATCGTCTATTAAAGGAAGAGCTTTTAATTTACCAATATGTTTGTTTCTGACGACGAACAATTTATATATATTTCATGTGAATTAGTATTCCGGAATTCTCTGATTATTTTACTTGTACAAAGAATCGTGAGTGAGAATATGTGACCTTGTCTGTGAGATGTATGGGATTTAACTCAGTACGCCTCTTTCGTAATTTAAATGCACGCACTATTGGGCCTTCTGAAACGCAGATTGAGGGTTGTCGATGTTAATTAAAAATCGACATTTTTGGAGTTAATTTCGGTTGCGAAGTTCAAATTAAAAAAACCCACCACAACAACCGTTTTTTTTTTGTGGCTTTTGTTTTCATTTTTTAAGTCAAAGCTGCTCAGTACGATACCGAGTCGTAGATATCTACATTTGTCATCTCCACAATTTATTACTACAATACAGAAATTAATTCCTGTTACTGTTACATTTAAGATTGAAATGATACATAAATATTTAATTATTATAATTTCCAACTTGCTTTCTTAATAATTAAGCAATTAATGCTGGAATGAAATTGTGGATATATCATTTATTTAATGCGTTGAACATTATCTTTTTATCTGGCTTAAGTTGTAGCATCGCTTTATATCTAGAGAAAAAAATCTTCATTTTATATATTTATAACCATTTTTGGTACATTTATTTCTCTTCCTTGTATCAATTAAATGATAGTCACATAAATGGCAAAATGCATTAGATGAAACTGCAAGAATACCAACAATAAGTCCTAAGGATACTGACATTTCTGTCCTTTCAGCTGGAATTTGTATAAGCATAAGCAGTGAGGTTTGCATGATCTCATCATGTAAGACCGCTTTCAATTGTCTTCAATAATAGTCTTTTACAGAATAAGCGAGATAAGTGGCTTTTAACACACTCGCGAGGTGCCACTCACGTTTGCGACTCGTGTGCAACATTTCACGTTCGTGCGTTAAGAGTTACTTGCTTTACTTATTATGTAACTAACATGACTTGAATTAATTATCGGAAACTTATAGTTTTAAAGCAATTTCCTTATCACTCTAAAAATATTTTTTTCTCTTAATTCCCAATTTGTTTTCATTCGCACGTCCCCACAATATAACATTTTTATGGTCGAATTAAGAGTTTCTTTAATACCTCACTTTCAATAAACTTGGGGAGGCTTTAAAACTCCGCTAAACTGCTAGAGGCAATCTAAATTCATAAGCACACCTTCTACCGAAATGTTTGCTATATTATACTCATCGTAAATTATTAAGTTCCCTATAAAATCCATAGATATTTTTTGTTGAAAGTTTAAAGATAACTCTCGTGAATAGAGACCAAACGGCGGACAGATCCTTATTAGGTCTGTAAGAAAATAAACAATTACGGGAAATATCACTTGTATCATTTGACGCCTAAGTTTGACTGTAAGTTGTCTTGAGCTTATTACAACGTACTATAAACATGAGCATAAGGCAAAAATGATTGCTGACTCTCGTTTATAAATTTCGAAAAATATGGATTAGAAAAACAATTCCGGGCTTTGGCCGACATGTTCTCCTGATCTGACGCCATTAGATTTTTTATTTGGCCCGATGTAATCCAGATTTAATATAAATGTCATTAATATTTCAGGGTTTGAGAGATTCAGAGATCATCGATTCGAAAGGTTTCAATTTCAGAGGTTATTATTTGAATTTTAAAATAGTCATTGAGAGTTTATAATGTGTGTTGTTTGTATTTCAGAATAGTCTAAATTCTTTTAATTCCAATAAATATAAATCAAGTACCTATTTGATTGAGTTTAAATTTAAGTATGTAAATATTTATTTTGATGTTCGTCAGACATAGATGAAATGAAATTATAAGTCGGTAAATATGACAAACGAAAGAAACTCAGCACTGGAATTATTTTACTATAGAATAAGAAATTCTTGCAATTCGGACTTAAAATTTGACTTTCCCATGGAGGAGAAAAGATGCTAGTTGCTGGTTCGCAACTATCGATGCATTGAAATACCCTTAGTTAGCACCATAAGAACCCGTTTGGTACCGTCCCTGCCTATCGATTCGCGGCTGCTTTATCTGCGATCAACCGCGGGCACCGCTTGATTCGTGATGCTGTTCCGGCCTGTAACGAGACGATGTAGTGGGCTCATTTGTTTATCTCATTCTCTTGCAAAACTTACCATGCTTGAATAATAAACACGCACTCTTTTGTTACTCCAGTACCTCTCACGTAGCTTCTGCAATTCCTTCGCTTCTCCTCTTCTTCTTCGAGCCCTGCTTCGTCTTCTTTTTGTTGCTGCAGGTGCAATGGCGGCCAAGATGGCTTCCTAGAATAGGCGTATTTTGCACAGAGAAGATGAGCATCGATAGGCAGTTTTCTTTACATAAATCTCATGTGATAATTGGACGCTTAAACTACACCGTTTTCGAGCGGCTTTTACTTAGGCCTCTTAATCCCGCATATTATTGCACTTAAAATTAACATGTTTTCTTGTGACTCTCGACCCTAAAACCACCGCGGTCTATGTTATTACTTAATAAAATTTCTTTGTGTGCTGGGTTATTTAACGATATAATAGCCGCTTAATTATAAGTATGTTGTAGTGAAGGATGTTATAAATCACTGAATGGCTTTCATATACAAACTGGGTGAAATGGTCTAATTTTATGGAAAAAATAATTAGGTTACCTCCGTGCAATTAATTCTCTAGGGTGATTAATCCTGTAGTTGAAGAAATTATAGTTTGCTTCCCAATTACGTGCCAATGATCATCACGCACGGTTGAAAGATGGGCGAATACGTTATTGCACTTTACAACAATTCCTTCCTTTATTTATATTTTCAACCTCATTTTGGTATTAAATCAAAATCGATAGAGCAACTCCATAAATTATTCAAATTAAAAAGTAATGTATGCCACCAACCGGTGTTGTAAACCTGACCACCGTGTCAGTAGCTATTATTTTATTTAAAATAACTTCGATAAAAATGCATTATTCATTGAAAATGTTATTGTCTGTCAGAAGAATATGTTTCGAACCGTATTCCTCGGCAGTGACTAACTGAAGATGGAACAATACAACACCGGAAAATGGTTTACATAAGAATTCCATTTGAATATACGGAAAACGCGGGTTTATTGCAGTGCGGAGGTGTTATTATGGGCGCTATATATGGGTCCGTTAAATTAATTATGGTCGCTGATAGTAATGAAATTGCTTCTGTCCATTACACTTCTTTACAAACGTTCGCACTTTTTTTCAACATTTCTCACATCGTAGATCTCTGTGATCTATTTCAGCTCAATGAGCGGAGAGAAATTTTAGGAGTAGCCGGCTCGGGCGTCAAACCCAAGAATCGACAGGGACGTGGGAACACGACGTTACTGGGCCGAACAGATACTCGCGAATGTATGAGGACTTTATCTCGAAAAGGATCAATGCTTTGCTAGTGATCACAATTTTTACTTCCTTAGTGAATTGAGTTGAATGTTAATAAAGGAAACTATGAGATGCCCAAATGCAAAAGCAGCATCCTCGATTCTGCTTGTTTGACGTACTAAGGTGTCAAATCAGCTTCCCAGTGCGGCTTTTAATTGCCCACCTGACATCTAGCGCCGAACCCCCCAATTAAAATACCCGGACAATAAATATATTTATTAAGCGACCCCACCTGGTCGATCGATCCTCGGTCCGATTCTCAGTATTTGCCATTGGGCTGTGGGCTAAACCGTACCTTAAGTACAGGCCACGGCTAAATTATTGCTGAAATATTTTCCGATTGTGTCCGATAAACAGGATGCCATCGGTACTTTTTACAGTTGAAAGTGCCTCGAATTTTCTTCTTCTGCAACTGGAGGTCTCACAGATGCGGCGCAGCCCAAGATAGTTCTCGTCGCGCTCCCGAGATGCTTAAAAGCTGAAAACCATTTTTTTTCTCGATAACAATCTAGGAAGGTAATTAAAAAGTAGCACCTTTCTCTCAAATCTGACCAGTGACGTGGGATAAAATATAGTAAATAGGACTTTTAACGCTCCATCATTGTATTAATTTAGCTGGGCTGGCAGTGAGGCTACCCGCAGAGCGACTGATGGTTTGATTAGCAGATATAATGTGCCACGGAAAGCTGCTCATCTTGTATAGACTGGGTGGACGCACATGTATTCTTGTCACTGTTGTTGAGAACTTACGATTTTTGTTATTCTTCTTCTCCTTCATTCCGGATATCAACTTGGCAAATATTATTACTCAACCGAATCCCCGAGAAGCGCTAGTCCACGAGAGAATGGTACAAACTTATTCTGTCTTCTGGAAAGTGCTTGCTAATGCTGTGGTGTTTTCTTGGCGTGTGTATACGCCACTGCATTGAATATATTGTGTCTTTATTGCCCATTCTAAAATTACGTATCACAATACGTGGCATATAAAAGCTGTTCAATCGATTCCGCTGAGAATATTGTAATTTCACGGCTGTCACTAAATGAGACCCGCTCACAATGACCACGTCTATCAAACCGGCGTTATCTCCTTATAAACTTATTAGTACAACTATACAACTAATGTTGTGTCCAGAACAAATTACGAAAGGTTCGACTTCGCATTCCGATAGGAATACCTGACAATACACTTTCGGGTTCGGGGTAATCAACCCTGTGACAGATTGGACGGACAGAATGGTTGACTCGCCTGTATAAATAAAATCGAAAATGTTGAAATCAATCAAAATATGGGAAAAAAGAGACATTATGGTGAACGTCATGGCAGAATGAGTTTTACTGTTTAATACTTAACCCCACTGACCATTTCACTCACTTCTGAATGACCAATTGAAATTCTCGATATTCTAGCCACCGTCCCCAGAAACGTTGGCTTGTCCGAAAAGACTTACTGAAGAGATGAAATCAAATGGGATAGAACAATGTCCTGTGGGTCGGATCGCCCTACTTCAGTCCCAGCGAGAAGGATCATACAAGTTTATGATAGCGGCGATGCGGAAACACGCAACTAAGCCTCCAGTTGCATCCCTGTCCACCTTCATTAGGGACGTCATACAGCCAGGCAAAGACCTATAAACTTAGCATTTGGTAGTGATAGAAATTAGGACACTACAGATCGACCCTTCAATGCCCGGATAGTTCAGATTAGTCCTATAAAGTAACCGGTAGCTCGGCTTCGCCTCGTCTGCTAAAGTTTCCTCTGAATGACAGGAAACGCTACTTTCGTCACTCGTTAAACAATGCACCATTATTTCATTCTTTAACAGATCTTTAAAAAGTAACGTTCCATGTTTTGATGTAATTTTATAATATATATGTTTTCTACATCTCAGATTGTCTCATTCAAATGATGAGCGACATATAGGGAGATTGGTGCTATTTGATGCCGAATATAGTCAGATTGCAACAGTTTTCTCCTAGGTTCGAGTAAGACTCCATAAACAGGTCCAATTCCATGATAGCCAGGATTGCAAATGTCATTTTAAACAAAATTTTCCAACTGCCTCTTTTCGGAGAATCTCTCCAAATGAAAATAAATAATACACCCGGTGTAACGAAACGGAGACAGGTGATTCCATACAATAAGACTCACATGCCGAATAAGTTTGAAAACAACTTTCAATAATATATTAAATTACCGCATGCCTCATTTCAATCGACACCGACAATGAATAAAGACGTTACTTCACGTCTTTCAATAGTAATTCGATTTCAACGTTATTTAGACATGTGTGCCTCACGTAATAATTTTATTTATTGATCGGTCATCCGAGTGTGAAATTAAAAATTGGCGTACCAAATTGGAGTCAAGACAAGGAAATCGATTTTTCGAAGAAAAGTTGATAATTAAGATATTTCGGATTGGAGTGAGCTTTAGATACATGAATTCGTATCTAATGAATATGATGACAGCCATTATACAGGCAGATAATGCACAGCACCTTGTGCAAATTCTTTCAACAAAGGACAAGCGCTTACTGAATACAAATGATGGATTTCTACGAATAGAGAAGAAATAGTTAATTAAACCAAAGTGTGTAAAACTGCTACTTAAAATTACAAGAGCTTAGTGAAAAATCCTGTCTAAAGCCGTCTCAAACACAGGGTGAGAATTTTTAATTTTCATTTAGACAATAAAGAGATAAAATCTTCTGGTGTGTGTGTGCAATGGGCTGCTTTCGATGCAGGATGCAGTCCACTAACCACATAAATTTTTATAGACATTTCCGCTTTAAGAAGAATTCAGTTGAAAAATAGGTAAATGGAATTTTGTCTATAAAGTAACTTTTAAAATTCAAAAATCCAATACGTCTGTCTACGTAAGAATTAAACATGGTAATTAGTGAGTTTTTAATGAAGCTAACGCGTGTTAAGTACTGTTAGGCCCACATGCTAAACGCTTCGGCACAGTAACAAGCTCAGTGCTTTAATAACTGATAATCTGAGCCTCAATAACGTGTGTGTGATAATAATCTTGTCACTGAAAAGCAATCTCTGATTTCTTCCATAAGAACATGTAGAATCAATTGAACATTTTTTACTTGTTAATGTATATTGAATGGGTTTGTGTTTTTGGGCAGGTGAAGAAGAAGAGAGCAGCTGGCGGCACGCGTCTTGTACACCTGAGCCTAATTAGTGCACAAGATCACCTGTCCTGTAGAGCTTCTTATATGACACATATTATCGCAAAAGGTTAATGGACCTCCGACGAAGCGAAATGGATGAAAACTAATGGATCAGTTACAAAAAAGATGGAAAAGGAAGGGGATTTAACGGTCAAGAGTGTAATCAAAATATGTATGTTTGGATACTTAATAGAATGCAATAAGGAAACCCTTGGAGAAGATTCTTATTTGCATTTGTGTGAGTATATTTCAATTTATTCGGAGATATAGGCACAGACAAGACTCAAATTCTTCGCAGAACATGGAAGCATTTAGCGGGCATTTGGACGCTCCTAATGCGGGGGTTAACGTACAATTAAAATGCCAGTTAGATATCTCAAGCCATGTAGGAACTGCAGATAAAAAATACTTTACCGTCTAGTGAGTTGTTTTATGTATAAAAAAATCATTAATTAATTATTTTTAGATTTTCATTAATGCATGATTTTGCGACAATTAATAATCTCGTCTTCTGTTAACGGATACATATTTGTTAAATAACACTCTACTACTAAAAAACTATTTTTTTCCAGACACGTGGTTACCCGAGTTGTTTTCTCACATCACGAAGAAACGAAGACTGAACGCTCTTAATACTTACAGAAATAGCTGTTATCCTTCACGTCGATGCTGGTGAATATAATCTAAAAATGTCTCCGTGAAATTCATAGAAAAACACACTTTAAGGAATTATTAACTTTATTAGCTTACACTAATTATTAATAAAAAATAACATGAGGCTTCTAAGATTCTGAAGACCCAATCCCGATAGGAAGGCCCGTTGTCATCTTGAATTTTACGCTGGATAGAAATGTAATTTCCCTTAATTAACTTAATTAGTGCTCGTCAAGATGGAATACATCTATCTTGATGATCGTGAGTTACTACATCATTTGGGTACTGCCTCGAATTCCAATTGCCCTCTTATATAACAAGGATTTTTTTCCCCATTGTCTTATAAATCCTGCATTACCTAGATTTTCATAAAACTTAAAAAATGATTATTCCTCTCCAAGAATCATCCAAAGTGTATCGGTTCATTCTCCCCGTTCTTCATGATGAATTCAATTGCAGATGCTCATGGTATACGATTTAAGCCTTAAATTATAGTGATTGGATCCTGTTATAATTTTTAATAAGCGAAATTTGCAGAAGTAATGAATATGTTATGGCTTTGTCGGCATTTACCGGCAAAAAATGTTTTTGTTATTAAAGGTTTATGGATTTAGCTTCTTAATACAGTTTTAATTATTTTATTTTAACGGACACAATAAGCGTGATTCCTTTTATATACCAAAAACTTCCGCAAACTATAATCGTTCTTGCAACAAGAAGAAAGGAAAGGAAAGTGAGTAATGCAAACTGTCTAATTAAAATTCAGACGACGTGTTTTAGATTCATATTTACCGAGAAATATTTTAATACATTTAGCAATATTTATATTCAAATAACACGGTGCTTTAACAGAGACATAATTACGCATTGTATATTGTCTGCAGGCTAAGTTATGGCCTATAAATTTTTCCATTTAATGACAATAAAACCTCACCGACACGCAACTAATAAAGGATAATATACATCACGTTATGGGACATGTCCAACATTTTGTTATTTTGTTTAGAAGTTTAGTAGTTTTTGAACTAATGACCACAAACTTGTGTGGCTGTTGAGCAGGAGTCTGGACTGTAGGTAACAAACACCAAATGGTTTTCCCAATAAAACTCTTCAAAGAGATTTAAATATCTTTAATATATCACACAAAGAGCATATACATACATCGATTTTTATGTACATTTTAAAGTATTTTCTAATTTCAATTATTATTATATGTATTTTAGGTATAATCGATTGCGTGTATCGACCGTTTTTACATAAACGATGAAAAAATACAGTACGGCTTTAAACTGAGTAGGGCGTATAATTTTGCCTTGGCTGGGTTATGAAAACGATAGGGGACTAATGAGGAAATTAAATAAATGAACATAAATAAATGTGTACATTGTGTAGCACAAAATTGCATTTGAGGACGTATTTGTCACAGAGAAAAAGAACAATTTCTTTATCATTTCGCAGCAGTCTTCAATAAATAAATATCTGACAACTCAAGATTGCACATAGTTTTTAAACTATCTATTTACAAAATATCATTATGGTAAAAATTAGCTAAAGGCCTATTTACAATTCAATAAATTTACACACGTGACATAATTATTAATATTTGTACTTAAATTTTACATATAACCTCTGGTCAAAACTCACTGATCAACGACGTCATCTCTAGCGGCTACTTTTAATACGAAATTTAATAATTACAAATAAATACAGCGTTCTATGTACAAAAGGAAGGTCATGACCAGATTTTGAATCGATCACCTTGAAGACCAGCCGAACGTCCAAATGTATTTTTATGCCAACTCGTATTTGCATTCACTTTTTGTTACAGGAAACAAAGGGAAATATCGGTGTGAAAAACAATGAGCACGTATAAAAATACGATTATTGGACACGTTGGTTGCATTGCGGGGTACCTTAGTCTACATTATGTACAAGAGGGAAGTGGTCAGTGCAGACTTTATCCTTATCACGTGTATTCGGACCTCCAACCAGCCTGAAAAAGAAGAAATATGGTTCAGTTTGGAATATTGCACAAAATTTATCAGTACATAGAAAGTCCGGTATTTTTCCGTGATACTTGAAGTCTTTTTGAAATGTTGAAACTTGAGCTGACCTAAATCGATTTTTTTCACATGTGATGCCCACATTTTAATTACGGATATTTTGTTAGATCTTCGATGGAAATCCAATAATATTATTATTCTTTCTTGCATGACTGGATTGTCTCGTTTACCATTTTGACCCTTCTGATCCTCGTTGTCTATGGTAATTTATTCTCTTATCTTGACGAAACTTTTCCAAATCTTACTATCGAACCAACATGCCTTCCTAAAATCTGACTGTTAACTAAATTCTGAAGTTAAAAAGTATCGCAATTCTCGAAATTTGTTTTAACGCTGTTTTGAGCTATACGTACTATGTAAAGGTGACTGAAGGTTATCGCTTAGGTCGGACTCTACTGAAAATAGAGGCCAAACGGTACAAAATTATGACTCGCAATACATATTGACATTTTCCGATTTCCTTGAGCTGAACAATGTTGAAAATTTGGCCATGGTCAATTGACCCTAGGGTCCATTTTTTATTGAATTGATTTAGCATAACTTATCACCACTGAGTGTTGCTATATTCACTACTATACTCATTTCTAAATTTGGTTCTTAAATTTACGGCACTCACCATGCCATTCGACGTAAGCCCAAGACCGGCAGCACTCAAGGAACTCATATGGTGATGGTATGAAGCAGTAGGGGGAGGCGCAGGAGGAGGAGGCCCACTCACGAACCCATGAGGGTGCGTACTATTTTGGTACCAATGGCTCATGGCGTGATGGGGATGCAAAGCGGCGTTGAGGTGAGGATGCCCACCACCCATCGAGTTAAATTGCCCGAATCCCCCTGCAATAGAAACCAACAATTAGCAACTCTGTCGCCAGAGTCTCAAGAGTGCCAATCACACCTTTTGAATCCAGAGGCTTCATCATATCCCCCATCATACCTCCAAGAGACAAACATGCAGCTCCAGACTTTTTCTTTTTGCTCTTCGACGACAGCTTCCGATTTCGAGTTTGGATGCCCTCTTTCTTCATCGTTAAAGGTCGATTCACCTGCAACAAGAAAACTTCCATGTTATATGGTCGTTCACAGTGCGTTGGATTTATATGGTTTAAAGCTGCAACCACGGAACCATTGAATGAAGCTCTATTTATTAAGTACGAACAAACATAAATAATAGAATGAATAGCCATTCTTAAAAGAAATATATATACCAGTGTTAGTTTGAAGGCGTAGACCGTGAAACGCATAAGAGATTGCGTTCCCACTATTTTAAAGAATAATGTATGGACATGGATGGTGTTGGCAAAAAGGAGTAATACATTTAACATGGAATTAAGACGATGTTAATTAAAACATCACAGGTGCATGATTTTTCTATTTAAATAAATTTAACTCTCTCAAGTAACATTATCACTGGAATTGAATTTAACAGAAAAATCAAATAATTTCCAATTATTGCCATTGAAGTGTGTATATTTCTCCTCGCAGTTTGGTCGTAACATTTAGCATCTTCAGCCATACCGTACCATTTCCTCTGGAGGATCATTAAAGAAACACATTGTCATTTTTATTGTGCAGAATAATGTGCTCGAGTAAGTCGATATTTTGGCAAACAAAAGCAGTTGTTCTCCACCCATGTCCTTAAGTGCTCAAACAGCAAACATTATACAGTAATTGTCGTAATCTATAGGGCCAATCTGAGCAAGAAAAGAGGGCGGCAAAGGAAAAGGATCTATTCGCTTTGTAATTTAGTCACCCCGACAGTGGCGATACGTCTTTGAATCGCTCCCGATTAGAATGTTTATCCCTTGATGTTACAATAGCTTTTTGGAATGTTACCGGATATTATACTGGGTCTACTGACACATTTATATCTGCAATTTAACACACAACCAAAACAGAAATCCCTGAGTAATAGATCTCGTTAACGATCCGCCGACAGTTGGGAAAACGAAACTGCCTGATGTTTTATTTGCCATCATGGCTGTGGCAGCCAAACAAATAATAATAATCGTACACCTATTATTCGAATATGGTACTCAGCAGTACCACTCCCGCATAAATCTTGAGAACCATTAAATTATACACTTGATCGTTTCGGTAGTTCTACGGTTGACAGATAGCAAGATCTCATATAGGTGAGCCCGGCAGGAAACCTGCTACTTTGTAATAATATTAATAAATTTACGAGTAGCCTAATAGGTAAGCAATGCTATCTGTCCATCAAAGCAGGTTCTACCTCATTAGTCGCGGTCATTGTAATTTCTAAATTATTATTTTACATAATTATGCTAATTTTCTACACGATGAGTTAGATAACTACTTCATATGTATACTTTTTACTTGTTATCTTTAAATAATTATGATGGACAATGTACCTGAAAATCGATTGTTGGTCGTTAGGCTTAATAGTAAAAGAAGTAGAGTGAATCCAGAATGGTTACACAAACACATCCAACTGCCTTACTTCCTTAAGCCACGTCCCTACATCTGCATAATATTCGATTTTGAGAGACCAATGTCTTCAGATTTATTTTAAGGGAAAAGATTTCAAACAAAACCGGTTCATGGACCTCAGATATTGGGCATCAATGTCAACATTGGTTAATTCATAAATCTTAATTGTAAGATCCGAATTAGGGTACCTAGTATACATATTTGGTAAAAGAATTCTTCCTAATTTGAAACTAATTGGCAAGATGGTTTTTCAGTAGTAGAGTGAAACGACGACGTGCCGGTATCTCTAAATCTCGAATGTAGCTTATTACAGCTCCCCGTAACAAATTGTTATTGTTGTTGGGTAACGACGTTGTTTGAAATGGGCGTGGGTTCATATGGTATGATGTACTATGCTTGCGGCACCCAGCATACTTGGACGAACCTCGAATGCGCTCCTATGTCATTATTTTCTGCATCTTTTTGAAACAGGCAGGCCGGAAACGGTTTAGTGATACTATGGGTGTTAGGAAATATCCCGGTCACGTGGTCGTCCTATCCAGCAAATCCGGAGCTATAAAACAGAAGCAATGATCCGGAACTTTTCTCGTCAATGCCTTAAGTGAGTCCGGAAACGGAGACAAATTCAGCATTATTCCGGTCAGTTGCGATCAAGATCTCCGGGTGAGATAACTAATTCTTTGATTCTTTCTGCTCTGTTTTGCCAGCTCAGTTTATTATAATGAGGCCATTTAACTCCAATCCCGATGCTTCCCCAAGAGTGCTTATTTCCACTCTCTATTAAGTATTTATTGATATGCGGTGCTTTTAAAAATACCTCTTCAGCTGTTTGTGGCACCTGCTGAGGAATGTTGTATAATCATTTACCGCTGTGCGAGCTCATTATGACGCACTAAATGCAGCTATCGCGAATGTTAACTGCATCGAAGGCTTAGATAAGTATTTAGATTAATTTTATTATACGCTACAATATAAAGAGGCCATTACACGGTTGGCACTAGGTCCATAATTCACCTCGTCATGGAACCCACTAATAATAAAATGTACATAAACTGTACAAAGAACAATAAAATGATAATTAAATAATTCAAGCACATAGCTACTCGCTAAAGGCATCCTCGGATCCCATATTCGACCCTCAAGAACGTGCTCGGAAAAACTCGCGCGATTCAGACTGATTTACTGATCGAGATGTTGCCATTTTTTTCTTTTCTGCAGCTTTCAGAATCCGACTTTCTTGTCCCATGTTATACACGATACTTTAGCTGCAAATGGACATGCATAAAAATTTTTGAATCGTAATCAATGGGAGAGGATAACGCATTACGAATGACTGTCTCGCTCTTGGGTGTCGTCAATTATGATAACCATAACGTTTTGTAATGCAATCCGGAGGTATAACTGTTTTTGTGTATGGCAATTGTAAAATCGAAGATTTTAAATTTTGATGGCAGATCTTCATGTTTTTTCCCACCTACAGAGCTGTCACATGAGGCAGGATTAAAATCGGCAAAATGCGTTTATGAAGAGTTCAAGATACAAACGTCACCAAGACGAAAAGTTCTTTGTCAATAGAGCTTTCCATGCTGACACCCTCCTTCTCCGCAAAACGGCCCATCTCCCTTATAGAAAAGAGTACCTTATACTCTTCAAAAGAAGATGGTAATCTCGGAAAAAGTACCAAAAATGTGGATGATGTTGGTGAATGAATAATTTACGAGCTAAACAACACCGATAAAAACGAGAAATAAGATGACAAAGCAGGCAACGAGCGACTTTTCGATACAAATGGTGTCAGCTAAGTGCCTAAGAAAAGATGTTTATGTATGACGGCAGATATACAGGGTGTTTTAAAATAACTCTACCAAATAGGTTCCTGTAATCGACATAAGGAAAAAGTTCGTACGAACATGGATCCGTTTTCGCTTTCTGTCTAAAATAAAGGGAGGTAAAAAATTAATTTTTTTTTCGTTTTTTCCCAATAAATCCGTTCCGGCATTAAATATTTTTATGATAATTATGGAGTGTAAAATAATCGTAGAGACACATCTTTTAAAGGGCAAACAATGTTTTTAATTTCACCAGTGGTGTCCCCATTGAGGTGACCGTGAACATTTTAAACAAAAAATATAATACGCAACTGGTTATAAAAAAAAAATAATTTTCTGAATGCGTCTTATTTTTGTGAAAAAAAGATCTCTTGAATATTTTTCGTGAAGTTAACAGTTTCCATGGAAAGAAACATTATTTGCTAATTAATATTAAAACTAAAAGACTAAATCAGGTACATTGCATTAATTATAAAAAAACAATTAAATAAGGTGTTGAAAATACCTCCCACCTGAAAGAATGCATGCCTCGGCCCTTTTTCGCATATTCTCGCGCACTATTTGAAAAATTCCTGGTGTATTTTTTATTGTGTTCAACAAATGAATTATGCGATTTCTCAGTTGCAGATTGTTGCGTTTTATTTTCTTCCATGAAAACGGTTAACGTTATGAAATATATTCAAGAGACCTTTTTTTCACAGAAATATTAAGCATTCAGAAAACTATTGTTATTTTTTTAACCAGTGGCGTATCATATTTTTCGTTTAAAATGTTCAAGGTCACACCAAGGACACTAGTAGATTAAAAACATTGTTTCCTTTTAAAAGGTGTGTCTCTATACTTATTTTACGCACTCCAATTTTCATAAAACTGTTTAATGCCGGAACGGACGTATTAGGGAAAAAACAAAAAAAAATCTTTTATAACCCTACATTTCAGACAGGAAGCGAAAACGAACTCATGTTCGTATGGACTTTATTTCTAATTTCGATAACAGGAATCTCCAGTAAGCAATTAGCAAACTCATTCTGAAACGCCCTTTCTAAGCAAAAACAGTAAAAATAACGCTCCACGGCGGATGACACGGTTGTTACGTCGACTTGGATGTCATAAGACATAAGTCTTGACAAAAGATCAAGGGATGGAAATTTCTGCCGGAACAACAAGGCGCCTCGAAACCAAGCTATCGCACTCTCGCACCGCAGTGATTGCGGAGCAGGTTGTTAACTATTACCAGGAGATGCATATATGCACGTTTGTTTAAGTTAACTTTACGGGTGAAGTATTGCGCGTGATGACAGAGCAAGTATTCGACGAGAACGATATATATAAATATTAAAAAATATAAAATATTAAAAGAACGGAGCGACATACAGCCCATAACAAAAGTGAAAAGTAAGGGCGGTTTTATCTTGTCCCTTCTCGCTGGGCCCTTTATGGGCTATATTTTCTTTTTTCGGAGTGTACCGCACCATTTGAGCTGCCCACCTGTTTACTGCGCATCTAATACTTTTTCGCTTCACCCACAAAGTTAACTTTGGCGAGTTACATCTGGTCACTATTCAATACGCAAGGACCTGCGGGGACTTCCACTGCAGTTGCCAATGCGCCAGATTGACTTTGTTCTTGTGTCTAATGTACGGAAGAGAGGAACAAGAAAGAGAACGTTTTCAAATCCTCCTAGGAAACAGAGATTATTGTGCACCTAAACATGAATTTAATTGTCATGGTAACCATTTTTTATACGTTTTAGATCATGTAGTCCACAAGTGCTTTGTCCTCGGCTACCTAAGCGTATAAACATTCATTCAGCCACACTAAAAGAAGCCAATTCGTTAAGTTAAAAAGTCAGTGCACCGTACATAACGAGACTAACAAATGTAATCATTCTGAATTTCAAGATTTACCAGAGATAGGATCTGACAATTTTTTTTCGCCCACTGAAATTCATCTGTTGGCCTCCCGTGTAATTTCCTTCATTCATAACTTGCCATAACCAAACGTGAAGTATGAAATATGACAGTCATTGTTAAAAATAATTGTCTCGTTCACGAAGACTCAACTATTTGTCTTCGGTAACTGCAATCCATCCGTGCAATAGTACCAATTTAAATAAACCTAATTGACCATTGACCACGGCAACTTGTTTCTTTGTCGGTCTAATTATTCGTAAAGTGCATCTTTATGATGTTAGACAGATCTGAGATTCCGCGCCACCTCTGCACAAATTCCGCGACATCCGAATGAGCGATTTCAGTCTGAAAAAGCCGCCGGATTAATTGAATTAGTACCCTGGACAGTCGACTTAAAGCGACATAAACTAATCAAATATTCAGTTCAGTTAAGGTTGCGGTCAGTGGTCCTATGCAATTCTTCATAAAAATGCCTCTTTGATTTAAATTTTGCCGACGGATTTTGCCAATGTCACGTTTATGCGGCAGAGTTAGCAAAAAGACATAGGTTGGCCAACAAATCGCTTGTTGTAGAACAGATCAATTCAGTGTTGTACATGAAGCTGGAGCTTTAATAGGCTGAAGGAAGTGAACTCGTGAAACTCCAACAACTTGGAATTGGAAATGGATGCATATTTCTTCATTACATTCTTTCATTACATTACTCATACATACATTACACTTATGGATTATGAATGATGAGCAAAATGTGAATGAAGATTGCTTGTCTTAACGGACATGGAAAAAGACGAGTAGTTAATGGATGACCCGATTGTTGGGAATTGTTGCTTAAAATGCAACGGGACTCCAATATAGCACTAACATAATAATGTGAAACCGTTGAGAAGCAAAGAAGGCTATTTATTTTATACACTTTTCATAGGTTACAACGTCGTAATGATTATATATGTACTGTATAATCATTACAACTAGGGAATGTTCGAGAAACACATAGCATCACAGAACACGATTGTTCTTCAAAGATAAGAAACAAACAAATCATCAAATAATCGCGATATAAATATGGGAGATCATACATGGAATTTTTTCGAATAGAAAAATCCTACAAAAATGGAGCAATAAAATTCAAATTCTTTCTATATTACTAATAGTAGACAATTAGTACTTCGGACGTCGAAAAAGAATGAACAAAATGTATTGTGACAAACGAGATTCAGTACACCTGGAATAAGATAATAACCATTAGAAAAACTTTTAGAAATTGAAAATTGCTGTGTTTGGTAACCATAATGTTAAAAGATTTTAGAAATGGCTTTTTAGATAAGAACACCATACTGTTATTTCCCCATGGATTAATGAAGAATAGCAGAGAAAATGGGCCATTCGTAGTCGGTATTAATGTCAAATAGTAGATGAAAGTAGTATAATTCATATCATCAGCCTCTTTCATGCACCATGGTTTTTCAGATGACATACCTTGAATTAAGCCACAATTCAATACAGTGTGCTGATTTTAACAATGACCACCACAAATATCATAAAAACTGGAATACATATGAAAGTACTAAGTAAGGTGGTCTTCCAGGTTGCGAGGGAGAACTCTTTTGACATTATTTGCGTAAACCTGAAGGTGAGTATTGTCACTTCGACTTGAAAATTTTAAAAGTTGCACTTCATATTTAAGGTAATTAAAGTACAAAATATCAGTGCTTAAGAAACTCGATTTGTTAAAGCGTTTTCGAAAAATCAAAGAAAAACTGATACCACAATTTCAAATGCATGTAATTTTTCGATCTTCTCAGATTTTTTGGCATTCTTTTCTATTCAACAAGTAAATAAATAAATATTTTTTCATGAGATGAGATACATTCCATTCATTATTTTCAGACAGAAACTTATTTTCCAAGATTTTGCTATTTACTATTTGTTAAATGGTGTGCAATAGTGTAACATTAACATCTCGATTAACATGATATATTCTGTAAAAGAAAGAGTGGAAATTGTTTTAATGTATGGTGCGAATAACCAATCCCCTCGGCAAACCGCTAGTGTTTTCAACGAGAAATATCTTTACAAAAATATTTCTCATGTCTAGATGGAGTAGCTTCTAGAAAAATTTACCACAGGGTCAGTAGCTAATTTAAAACGAAATCAAATAAGAGTATTGAATGAGGCAGCCAAAATTGAAGTGTCGGGACAATTTGTGGCTGAACCAACCACATCAATTAGGAAAGTGTCTTGTCAAACTGGAATTTCAAATGGTTCTATTGCAAAAGTGACGAAAACACACAAGTTTCACCCATACGCAATGCAAATTCATTAGATATTGGCTGAGGATGATTTCCATCGTAGAATTGAGTTTTGTGAAAGCATGACAGCACTGATTACCACTATCCCAAATCTTGTTAAAAATATCTGTTTCTCCGATGAGTGCACATTTTCCTTATATGGTTTTGTTAACAAGCAGAATTGTTGTTATTGGTACGACCAAAATCTTCATGTCTTTCGGGAAAGCAATGCTCGTTGTCTTCAAAAAGTTAATATATAGGCTGAAATATTAGGAAGTACTGTAATTGGATCATTATTCATCGATGGTAACCTTGATGGTGAACTATATGCAAAATAAGTCAGGAAGAATAAGCCGATACTAAACTGGAGATACTAGTCACCAAAACATTGTGATTGAGCTCAATATGGATTATACCAATATCAATGGCTTAGGTTTAAGTGACAGAGTGTGATAGAGTGTGTTCAGAGCTTAAATTTTATTCTGAAATATTTCAATAATCAAGAAAGTTTTGATAATACAAATCTGAAAATTGGTAGTTTTATGTTTTTTGGTGTGAGAATTATGAATTTTAAGGTTATTTTCACATTGCTTCTAGAGGGTGCAAGTTTCACAATATTATTTAAGTAATTTGAGATCTATTTTTTTTAACTGTTGAGCCATGCTTAAAGCAAGTCGATAATTTAAAAGAACGCTCAATTCTACAGAGAAAATCTACTCTGGTTTAAGTTGTCTAAATCTATCGGTTTTGAGTTATTTGCATTTAAAAGATTCAATGTATTTTGCTATGATTTTTTAATTCTTAAAAGAAGGAAATGTACAGAGAAATGATCAAAACAACAATAAATAACAATAACAATTATTGGTAATAGTGATACTGAGAATTAAAAAAATCAAATGTTGAAAGTGTCCACCACCTACCTCAATATATTTTTGAATATATTTTCTTAAATGTCTCTGAATGTTAAACAAAATTTCTCTATTATTTTAAAATATATTCGTGATTTCTTGTATTCTCCGTCGCAGCTCCTGAAGAGTAAGGAATTGAATAAAAAAGGAAAAAAATGAAAAAAATAGCAAAATGCATTGAACTTTTTAAATGCAAATAACTTAAAAACTGATAGATTTAGACAATTTAAACCAGAATACATTTTCTCTGTAGAATTGATCGTTCTTTTAAATTTTCGACTTGTTTTAAGCATGGTTTAACACATAAAAAAATATGTCTTAAATGACTCAAATAATACTGTAAAATTAGCGCCCTTTAGAAGCAACGTCAAAATAACCTTAAAATTCGTAATTCTTGCACCAAAAAACATAAAACTACCAATTTTCAGTATTATACTATCAAATCTTTTTTTATTATAGAGGAATTTCAGAATAAAATTTAAACTTTAAACACACTGTACCTCTTAAACCAGTTATATTAATATAAACTATGTTCAGCTCAATCATAATATTTTGGTGGCTAGTATATCCAGTTTAATGTTGGCCCATTCTTTCTGACTCACCCTGTATATGGTGAACTCAAGATGTTACAAGTTGATTGATCAATTGTAACAGAGGTCGTGGCTATGCAAGTAAATCATAACGAGGATTATCTACTCAAGGAAAATATTTTACACTATCAACAAGATGAGGCACCGTCATATTATGTCATACTGGTGCGACAAAAGGTTGATACCTGTTTTCCAGGTACATGCATTGGCAGAAGAGAAGCAACTGAATGGCTTCCAAGGTCTACTAATTTAATGCCTCTTGATTTTTGCCTTTGGGGTCATCTTAAATTAGTTGTTTATAAATTAAATTCCGAAGACATGAATGAACTAAAAAATCGTATAACCGCAGAATGTCGGACCATTACTAGATACATATTTTAAAGGGTGCAACAAGAATTCGAAAGCAGATTGTATTTGTGTTTAATACAAAATGAAAATCATTTTGAATATCTAATAACTTAAATGCGTCAAAATTACAAGCCTAAAAACGTTATTCCTGCACATTTACTACGGGTAAATTAATGTTTTTAGCCCCTTTGATAAATAACATTAAAATTACTTTTCTTTCGCTTTCCACAATTTTTCGAAAACGTTTTAACAAATTGAATTTCTTAATACACCGATATTTTATACTCTTAATTACTTTTAATATGAGGTGCAACTAGGTGGGGGGTGCCATCTAAAATTTTCAAACAGGAGTAACGGGGTGGCAAGGGTTGACTATTAGGTTTACTTGGATAATATCAAAGGTGTTTCCCCTCGCAACCTGGAAGACCACCTTACTTAGTACTTTCATATGTATTCCAGTTTTTATGATATTTGTGATGGTAAGTTTTCAAATGAACATACTACATACCTACTTTTGTGAGCGCACTGGAGAAATATACTTGGAGCTGAGCCAATTTAATAGGATTTTCAGTTCAAACCTCCTTCATTTTAACATGATCCAATGCAATGGATTTCGAGGCGAGTAACTCCTAAAACTCCTTAATACGAACAACAACTGTCTCTTTATTCGGATTTTTAATGCGGTCTGATAGTCACGGACAAAGGTTTATTTGCATAGACTTAAAGGATGCGAAAAATCCACAAGCTGCCTCCGAAACATGTGGTTCTTAATATGTTTATGAGCTCTTTTTATTACGTTTTAAACTGCATTCATACCGTTATTATTTGATTAAATAAACGATATTGTTGTTACTCAAAGTGAACGCACTGCGATGTTAAGTAGAAATCGAGAATTGCAAACATTAAAATGTTGTAGCGATCAATTTGCATCACGCAACTAAATTGGTCACCAACGGCAACGGAATGCCTGAAGCTTGTACTAGAAGTCGTTTAAGTGCAAAAAATGGGTTCTGGGATTACTTACATTGTGTAATTTGTAGTATAACCCGCATGCATTACACACTGGTTCCCCGTTTTGGTTCCGTCGCCATAACGTCGTCGTGGTCGTTTTACAATTCGCACAACTCGTTCCTGCTCTCCTTGCCGCACTTTGCAAACTCTGAAATTAAGAAAATCGGCCTTAAATCGCTAATTGCGGATAGCTAAAAACAAATGACCTTTTTATTTATAATTTATAAGAAGCAAAAAAGTCGTTGGTGACTTAAAAAAAATATCATTCGAGCGTCTTTCCCCGAAATGTTCTTTTTTTAGTCACCTGTGATATTAAATATGTGGTCATTAGACAGAGCTCAATATTTACGAAACAGTAAAAGTTATCCTAACAAGAACAATTAAAGCTCTGCTTCCTTAAGGGCCCCTTGTCTCATTCTCGAAGTGAACCAAAGAGCAATAAATATCGTCCCCACATCTTGTTCGTTTTTCCGATTGTACCACCCAGACGACACTTAAAGCCCATTTATCTTCTAATCAATCAAGCCGGTGATGCCACCCAACTCATAAGGATGAAATTCGCTTAACGCACTCCTGAGCGAATACTGCGGATTCCGAATTGCGATGCAAGCGATTTCGACCCTTCATGCCGCATCGGCCTTATCGCTGGGAGATCGCTATCCAATTAAATCTGACAATGGGTTTACTTCAGTGACACAAGTTTTAGAGCGTATTCGAACTGGTTGAGGAGAATGGTGGAAAGTAAATAATGTTTTTATGTTATGGGAGATGTGAGTTGCATTGGGAACTGGTCGCAGTACTGCCCAGTGTAATGGGAATCAAAGGATTGAAATCTGTTAGGATGGTTTGAATGTATTTGAGAAGTATTCTTTTATGTTCAAGTGTTCGGGATATCCAGGTTTTCAGAGCTTTCCAGGCACTTTGCTACCTTACAAAAGATTTTTTTGAACTCAAGAAAAGCCATCTTGGAGCCCCTTCCCCTTTCCGTTTGGGGATTATTGATAAGAATCTTAGGAATATTTTGTTATATTTTCTATAGAATTTTTTTTTAACTTTGAAAAAGGTTTGTTATTTTTGAACGTTTCTCAAGGGTTTTTAAATCTCAGAATGTTCATATTGCGTCCCATCAATAATAAAATGAATTTACGCCTTAAAGCAGCGATAGATGGATCCCTAGTTATCAATTCCGTTTCTACCTCTTCCAAATGGAAAGTTTCGATAAAAAAAAGGCCTCTATTTCTTATTTATGGCAGTAAAAACCAGTTAATTATCAGCTTTCAAATACAAACAGAAGCTCAAAGTCTCCACCACACAAAAACAAAAGCAGTCATTGATATGCACTTACATGGTAGCGTATAAACCGCAAAACACATCAGATAAATCGTTATCTTTCAATCTTTATCATTTAATCTTTCTGGGGTTTATCTTTCTATCTCAATCCGTCTTAGAGGCCCAACAGTTTACCCGGGCTCGCTCCAATGTGCCTCTCATTTTTAGCTGTCGATACTTTGGCCAGATAATGCCGGACGTGTTGATTGCAACCACTGTGTTTCATAAATGATAATATAAATGTATAATTAGCTATTTTGTGCTGTACATTTCGAATGAGCTATGACCAGCAACTGCGAATTTATAGCAAAGGCTGAAATGTGTAATAAAAATTTTCGAGAGTAAATTGAATTTTAACACGTACTGACCATAGCTTTTATCTGCCAATATGAGTTAAGGGGGAACCCGTATATCTCAAGTTAAAAATTGATTTTCTCATTCCATTTCTCGTGGTAATATGTTATCATCAAGTGTCTTAATTTATGAGGTTTAGGAACGAGAAAGAGTTCCTCATCGGCAGGCGAAATGGAAAAAATGATAAACTGTTACGAAATGAGTAATAATACGCTCAGGTAGCCGTCTTTGCCAATATATTTCACCATTTAAGTAGACGGTGTGAGGATGTTATTATGGTAAGTGGTGAGTGGCCGTAAGCGTTGCCAGGAAAAGAACATTTTGACAGGATACTGTTAAATCATTTGTTTGGTTTAACCGAGGCATTCCTTAAAACATCATTCCCGCACCTCTCTACTTCTTGGTGATTATAATCTGGCGTTAGGTGATACGCTCTTTAATCGCTGTTTAGGCCAATCGAAAGTCCATCTGATCTTTGACATCTCGGCAAGATATTACTTTATTTTTGGCATTAATCTGATTGTAGGATCTGTCAGGCTTAAAAGCAGTACATTCCGACGTGTTCGATTTGGTCTGAGTAATCGAATAAAAACAAATTTGACATTAATTCTGATTGATACTTGAAAAATGACGCCGAAGCCGTATGGCAGAGGAGACAGGCGAAGGCATCGCTGGGCACCATGCTGCAGTGGCGGGTACCGAAGGCAGTTAATATGAATTCAGGGGATTTCATTTGGTCCCTCAATTCAAGCGCAAAGTGAATTTCGTGGTACCGCGGTTTCATCTGCAGGATATTGCAGAACAATCAAATGTATGCCAGCATTAATAAAGAGTTGTAGGAAACAATCAGAACACAAACTCCGCCTCTGTTGAAGAGATATCAGGTAGAAAAATACACTGCATCTCCCATCAAGGATGACAATAAACCACTTAGTTGGAATGATTCTGGTGATCGGCCACACGTTTGTTCGGCTGACATTTTGAAAAAAAAAAAACGTTCTTTGTCGCCGTAAAAGCTTTTTGACACAATTGGAAGGCTTTTTGCTTTTTATGCCTTCGCTCGGGCCATTGTTTATGGAAAGCGGCAAGTGATTAATCCATTCAAATCGGCAGATTCTCTTTACTGGATGATCATTCGAGCGCGGGTAAAGCACTTTTCTAGCTTCGCTCGAGATATCTGTGACAATCTTTGTATGGATACTTTCCGACATTATCGTGGGAGATAGCATCGGTGGTTTTTTTATGCGATGTTATGGACGTCTTTTGGCTTCAATGAGTCGATTATTCGAGATTTTTTAACAGCCGTTCACTCAGCCGTAAACTTTATAGAATTACGTATGTAAATCCTCAGGAATGAAGGAAGAGTCTCAATTAGAGAATTCTAGCATAATAGATGGCGCATGCGAGACATCTGCCCAACAGGAAGTAGTTAAAACAAAATTTTAATGCCGTCCGACAGGTGAATCTAGTCCCCACACAGTTCCTTTACCCCTCACCTGCTAAAAAATCGCCGTAAATCATATTTGAAATAACTGGGCGGCAACTTATTAACTTCGATATCCCCCGAGACTGTGTTTAGGTCCACGATCTTGTAGGTTATACGTATCGAAGCCCCACGATCGCTTTGTTTTTTCACGTTGTGATCCGTTTTAATTTTAGCCTATAATTACAGAGCGCGCTGCTTCATGGAAAGTGAGTCTTTTTATTAAAAAATCGCCCCGATACATGTTGCTTACATAAATAAATAGTAAAAAAATGGGTCTATATATTACAGGCTCCACCACAGACGATGGGAAAGTCCTCAAGCGACTACGAAAACACATTGGCGTAGGATTAATGTCCCCCAATCAACAGACTTAGATTTCCCGACAGAGAGTTTCAAAGACGATGTAAACATCAATATCTCCAGCTCAAGAGTTACATCGATGACTCAGAATAGAAAACATTTAGATAGACCAGTTCAAAATACTCTTACACGGCGATAACCGAATATCGATCCTTTCTGCTAGCAATTTGATTATAACTTATAAATGTACCGTTATGGACATTTTATCTTTATTGCGTCGGCAGTAATTGATGTGCAAAAATTAAATGGGAAATTTAAGAAAATTTGCATCCAAAAACTTAATTTATTTTACGATCTCAATGAAACTATCCATTTATATGAAGCCGAACATGGAAGACCAATCCAATCCCTTACTTCTGTTTTATTAACCCAACAGCCGAAAAACGTATAAATGCCCCTGTATGTCACCCTGTATATGTTTCCAGCCCATGACGAGTCAATTTTACCACATACATACGTACGCATTAAAAATCTGTGTTTTCAATATAAGGGATGAAAAGATCGATCTGTTCTGGGGACTATTTTTGCTAAAGTTTCGGAATCGGAGCTTAGCTGCAATTTGCTTATTGTAGAACAAAGTCGCGCCGCTGCTCATGTGCAAGCTCCTAGACGCATCCCAATGTATCGATGAAAATTTAATATGTTAAAATGAGATTTATGTCCAACGCCTTTCTTAATGGACTATCGGCAGTTCTTGCGGTGGTTATCGTCTTTTTTCCATACGCAAAATTAAATGGTTCGCTAAGCGAATTTCATGCTCCATCCGAGGCTAAAAGGCTTCCATTACGGTTTAATTGTATGTTCGGTTTTAATAACTCTAAACACATTAGGACAAAATTAAAGCCTCGCTCGGGCCAGAGTGGCATTTTGCAGTCAAACAGCAGAAATACGGGCATTGTCCATTTCTGACCAAAAAAGGCTGGCCATTGTATTTGACGTGATCTACACTGATGGAGATCGATCGCATCAATCGACCCGTCAATCAATGCCTTACGTGTCAATCACTCACCGACAGTCGTTGAGAGTTGTCCTACTCGGTTTTCTTTACGGTTCTGCGTTGGCTTTTTAAACCCGGTCTGAATGATCAGATATCGACTTTTTTATTTGTACTGCCTGGATGTGATCACTGTTTCCTTCGACATCATCAGCATAAAGCAAACGTGTATCTACAAGCATTCCATTCAAAAGTCATCTCTCAATAAGGAACACATGTTGATTTGTAAACTTGGGCAGAATAGTGTAGTCTCATTTAGTGAATTTGGCACTTCAGAACAAGAAAGAAGGCAGTGTCATGCCTAAACATTGACACAAATGACATGATCGAGCTGACATCGTGCATAAATTCTTTAGAACTTTCTGAGATTTCTCGTGTACAAAATGATGATTTATCAGAAATCATTTTAGACATATAAAAGCAACATACTTAATCATAAGCAGTGGGCTAAACATAAACCCGCCCATATATGTGTTTTATTAATGATCTCAGTTACAAAATGGGCATGATTTTTTAAGGTCAATTAAGGCAAAAAATAGCGACCTAAATACACCCGAGATGCAGTCAAACTATACATAATTATTCGTCTTATTAGTCAATCGCATCGTGTTCTACTTGATTAAACAAACTAGACGGCCGTAATTTGCCTGTTTACGTCCCACAAAAGCACGTGTGGTTATTATTTCTTCTTAAGCAGCATCGTAATCTGACTATCTGACTAACGGCCGGCAATATAACAAGTCAAATTAGTCCTTATAAAGGGCAACAAGTGAAATTACATAAAATAAATTTTCATGAATAAATCAGCAGAAGCTCGATAATACACGCAGTTTACGTCAGAGCCCCGATAGTTTGACATTATCTTATAAACTAATTGGAATCTGCTGCTGAAAAATTGCATTGAAGCTTGTTGGTAATGGAAGTATGTATGTGATTACATCACGAGAATTTGGGGTCAAGCGAGACAGTGTTACACGGACAAGGTCCCTAACGTATGAAATCGAATTTGATTATTAACGCCGTCTATGAAGTTAAAAACTGTTAAATCACTACGTGATTATTACAATCCGCTGTGTTGTTAATTAAAAATAAACGAGCCCGTTTTCCCTTGATACATTTCGTAAAAGTAAAAGTGATGACCGGTGCCACATTCCGAACAGGTAGAGGAGTCGGGCACTATTAATCGCCTGGATATAAAGCATTTTTATTCGAAAATTCCGAAACCAAAAGTCCCATACGACTTTGTTTCGGTACCCCATTATAAATCACTTAAAATGCGAACCCAAAAAGGTGGTACAAGCCTCTACGAGGTGAAAAATACCCGCGCAAACCTCTTCTTTCTTTTAAATATACATAATTTATCAAATAATAGGTGGTTATTCACATGAAGTGACACCCAAGGAAAATAATACCATCAAACATTAATAACTTTATACATTGGGCTTTTAGCTACAGGTTGGCTTAGCTTCTGCTTTGTTAAAATATTATGAAGTGTCTTATATGGTGGTCTAAGGCACACCACCATCTACTTCAACATTATTTACTTCTGTAACTCTCAACCGTAAAACGTAATTAATTTCAGCAGCCAAAGTTCAAATTGTCGCAAAATAACCTTACAATGATTAATTTCAATTACCTCCTACAGATCCAAAAATGGGAACCGAATGTGAGGCAAAATTACACGTCGAGAACAAGTGTAGAAAGAAATCTCGTGTGGTACTACCCCAACACCCATGAGAATGTCTTGTTTTTGTTGTGAACGCCATCCAGGTCATTGAAGGTAAAATTTATGGGTGACCATTTATTAACATACAAAAAACAGTGACGATTTTATTGAAATTTATTGTTGCTTTTATTGCCGTAATCATAACCTTTCAGTTAAAAAGCTTCTACTGGTTTTGGTTCACGCTATTGGGAAGGTTGTCATACATCTTCAAGCTTCAATTCGCTTCGTTCGGTTGACACCCTTCCCAATTTCAACTCCACCTTCTGAACTTAATATATTATTATATATAACTTAATATTGATTTGTGCAGTCAGATGAGATCAGTTCACCAACACCCGATTTCAGCAACAATTCGCTCACAATTATACTCAATTATTCATGAAATCAAAGTTGAAGTAGCTCAAAGTACCAAACAATTCTTTGACCTTCGCTTGATAGTTGTTTATCATCGCTTATTCTTTAACTGAAAGTCCCCATAGCCACAGCGTGACCGTGATCAGTAAAGAATCCAAAATATTCAACAGTACAATTCGAATAATTGCAATTGAATAGTCGAAATTTAAGTGTCCGACCAGAGGAACGCCGAGTTTTTCATGTTACGCGACGGATTATTAATAATATTGACTTTGATCGATGACTAGATACCTACAGCTCTTAGCGGCCATGGTACCGGGTTCGAACTAAATCTCTTTGATATCTTTCGCTCATTTATGCACGTGTAACATTGCGTTCTATAAATCTGGGATTAAACTACTAGCAGTGTACGTACTAATGAGTAGAAAGGTATTTCCTAGTTTAAGTTCTGTGAAAATTTATTCTTCACTCCAATCGGCTGATTTGATTAGTGCAACTCTGAAAATCTTACGTGATGACTAGAAGCCCTGGAAATGCTATTTGGAGTGCCTTCTTTTCGACCATTCCCTTCGACATATCCCTTCGCAAGTTCCGAAAATACAGACTGCCATGCAAAACCGGAATCCGTAAAAAAGGTAGGCATTTACCCACATTTGGAAAGTTTGACTGACCGAAGTGAATTGATCAATAATTCGGTGGAAAAAACTTTTCTGTAAACTAGAGAGAAACATTGATAGTTTGGCATCTAGGATAATGACAATAAGCTTTTTTGCCTAATTAAACTATTGCTACACGAGGAAACGATGTGGAGAACCCTAGCAAAGCAATGTATCAAATATAGCCTTTATTCACCAGAACAATAGATGTTCGTTATTAGTATTAACATTGTCCAAATGCGGAGTCATTAATTTTACAGTCAAGTCCAATAATTTACCTAAAATTCGTAATTCGTGATATTTTTTGCAGGCGAGCTAATTAAAACTGTCCCTTGCATACAAGAAAACGGGGAAACAAGACATTTGCAATTCATTATGGTAATGGGTTTAGCGTCTTTGTTGTTTTTAGGGACGATGCACCAGTACAGGACACTGCGCCCAAGGGAACAACGTCAACAACTTTATTTTACAGAAGTTTCTATTTGATAGGAAAAATGCTAATAATTTAATACATAGTGGGGATGTAAACATTTTAAAATATTGGAAATTCCTACTTCGGCGCGATTAAGGCCATTTGAGGGAGAATAATACGGTCAAAGTCTGTGGCTTAATGGTCAAGTATTTTTTCATTCTTCCCTTCATGCACAAGAAGAATACATTTTTGTTACTGCTGTAATTGGAAAGTTTTTAGTTTCGGCCCTGTTCCTCATTGTTATGTATTTTAGACGTTCTACCTCGTTTTCAGGGTGGCGTTCTTCTTCGTTAAAAGGTGCAGGCGACCATGGTGGCTCTCGACAGCCACGGTGAAAATATGCAGGTTTTTGTCTGGGACTGAATTATTCTTGTCGAGTGTGTTTGGCCGAATGTAAACTTCCTCGGACTCGCGGGTCACTTAAAATATGCTGTCAGCCTGCCGGGGTACCGCATATTTACTAACTCGCTAGCACTTTTAACATTTTTCCTGAGATACGAGTATCTGCCTCTTCTAAAACAATAGCTTGTTTTATAGTTATTTATTGAGGCTCTATGCGACTGACGCTGTAAAATTCCTTAATTTTGCAAGGCCGCTTGTTCAACTAAGACATATATCACGAAATAAAGTCCACCAGAGCACGATCCGCGTGCTGTAATTTCCTGAGCAATAAAAACGAGTACCAACAAACAACAAAAACCCTAACTACAGGTTGGTAAGATAGTACTACACGGGTCTATGACTGTAATTTTGTTACGGATGCAACGAAAGAAAGGAGAACATGTTCCGGAGGCCCGAAGAGATGGTATGGTGCGTGGATACCATCATCAATACGACCATCGGAGATTGCCCCGATAATGCTGCCATCTTGTTAACTTGTTAACGAAACAACTAATGACTTATACCATAATGGGTCCCATCGCGCGTTGCAAGTCATACTTGTACCAGTTTATTTCTCTGTCTGTTGTTTTCTAATCGATTGCGAAGTGGTTTTTATTGTTCCAGTTCTCTATCTCCGGTGCTTGAAATAATGGCTTTCGAATGGTATTGAAATTAAATCGGCAAAAATTGAATTATGAGAGTTAATTGGCCGTTGCAAATTCGAAATCACATTTTTTTTTACCGAGAATAATTATTCATTCTGCCTCTTCATCAGCATTAGAATTAGAATCTGTTTTTTCCGTTTAAAATCAGCAATTAAGAGAGGACGCTGGAAGTTATAGTTCCATTTTATTCACATAATTATTTAGACTTCTCATATTTATACTGGAGGATTAATTAATAATGGGACAACCGAAAACTGGAGATATTACACATCGAATGGCGACGAATGGCGAAAATGGAAATCTTTCTGCTTAGTGAATGTGATAAATCTCTCAAAGTAAATGTGGTTAAAAGGAGCCTCAAAGATGATATCCGAAAGTTGACAGTTTAGAATATACAGGGTGTTGAAAGTTAAAATTTTAATGTATTTTTTTACTATTATTCTGAAAATATCTAGGTTAGACAATTGAAAATTTGTAAAGTTATATTTTTTTAAGTGACGGATTATGTATGTGTTCTAGAAAATTAAAATACGTTTTGTTTGTTTCGCTTTTAATTTCTCGTATTATCAAATTTAAACATAGTGTTCGTTAAATAGATTTTTGTCGAAAACTGATCGAAATATCAACACGAAATAAAAATACATAATTCATGGAAAAATGATCTTTCAGATTTTGTATCCAATTTCATGTTAGACATACAGGGTAAAAAGTTATTAACTGTAAATTCTGCAAAATTAATCGTGAGTGGCTCTCTCTATTAGCAATGCGGAAATTGCAAAACGTATCTTATTCGTCACCTAAAAATATATAACTTTACAAATTTTCAAATATACAACCTAGATATTTTCAGAGTAATAGCAAAAAAATGCATTAAAATTTTAAATTTCAACACCCTATATATTCTAAACTGTCAACTTTCGGTTATCATCTTTGAGATTCCCTCTTAACCACATTTACTTTAAGAGATTTATCACATTCACTAAGCAGAAAGATGATAAAAAATTGTGGAAAACCATCGTCTCAGCTCTGAGGGTCTTCACCTTTATTTGTTTCAGTGCCAATTGGAATTTATATTCATATTTCTCTTTCCCCATTTCTTTGATTCGCCATTTATTTGTGTATAAAAAGATCTTGCATTTCAAAGCCACACATTAGCACAATTTACCTCTTCAAAATACCTTTAAAAAAATAAGTAGAGTATAAAGAAAAAATCTACATATAATTTTTATATCTGAAGGTAATTTAAGCCCGATTGTGGCTACCAACTAATGGCGTACGCCTACTACCACCAAGATAGTACCGAACGGAACCAATTTATCTTCAGGGCTCTTCACGAAAATTAATTTAGTGCTATTTAAACCCCTGGAAGGCTTTCAAATAGTGTACTGTTGATAAATGATGTATTGTGCCAAGACGCATTGTGTGTCCATCGATTTTTCGACTATGAATCTCATCCGTGGGTTTTCAAATTGAGTTCGTATTTTATTATGAAACATTCAAGAGTTGTTAACATGTGCTCTACCTATTTTCCGGTGTACATGCCCCACAAATCGCTTGAAGGGCCTGCGCCCTATGGCCGAGGGGTGAAAGCGCGAAGGGTCGGCATGTAAACCCTTTCCCTTGGCAACGGTAAATATCGACTTTTCACGCCATTGGGTGTCGTCATGTGGTGTCCGCCAGTGTTTAACTTAATGACACTTTCCATGCTTTTTTTCGTTTTTATCTTGTACTCCTAAGGCTTCATTTAGTACTACTAAAGTTGTACTACCAAATGGCGCAACGTTTGTGGCAAAAATAACCCATCCGCTTCTGTAAAATGAATCTTGACACCTAAACTATAACCTGCATCCTGTGGATTTATATTGGTGGACGCGATGGTACGAGATAAGCGGTACAGTAGGTTCGTAATTAATCATCATCTTTAGACGCCTCGAGCCTCGTGGTTATAAACACCTGGCTTGACCAGTGCCATTGTTTTTTGGCCGAGCTGATTACAGCTTTCCATTGCATATTTTAGTAATATTTCATTGGAGGACCATTGTCTTTTCGAGCACTATTTCGTTTTCCCGGAGGGTAACACCGAGTGAAATCGTCCGCAGACACAGAAATCGAGCCTCAGTGGCCAAACACCTTCTTCATTTTACTTTTTTGGAAAGGTCCTTTTTGGTCGGCCATCCCAGACTGTTAAATGACGATGGTCTCGCATAAAAAGTAAGTTTGTGTAAATAATCGCCAAAACAACCTGTAAAACCAGAAATTAACCAGGAGTCCATCAAATCGTAAACGAGTTGACCACAACGAATTGAGGCACTTAATTAGAAATGCGGCCGAAAAAAACGTAGGAACCAATTATTTTTTACCGGATGGCTTACAATACACTCAAATTATATTAAAGCTGAGAACCGGCAGTGAGAAATGCAGGTACTAATAATTTATTGTTACAATCAGGGTATTAACACGAAATGGGAACCATTGAGGAACAAAGTCGATAATTGGCACTTTTCTTTCCAAATCGTCCACAAACGGACTTATCACCCTGTAAAACAAGTTGCACATGGTGCTATAAAGAAGCACCGGTCACAGTTAAGAACCAGCTGGGCAACAAAATAAAATCTACATGATGGGTTTGACGTTTAAACAGAAATGACTATAAGGTATTTCATTTTTTCCGTGCCCGCTCGGCCGTCGGAAGGCATCGGTACTGCCAGTATTTGTTTACATTTAGAGCGAATTTCGACCTTAGTTAGAAGGGATTTAAGGAAGGATTGTGACTCGACCCGTGTAATATATGATAATGTATGTGCTCCACATATTAACTTTGTCGGTAGGTTCAGAGTCCGTAAAGTTTTGTTCTGGTTCTCTTTGGGTTCCTTTTGGTATTCTAGTGCCGTTACGATGTACGTGGTCAAAAAAAGACGTTTTATCTTTCATATGGCTTATATTCATTTCATTACTATTAGGGGGGCCAGAAAATGGCAGGGTTGGTTTAATCAGATTTCGATAGAAGTCATCCAAAAATTTGCATCATATAAACCAATGTGTCAATGATTTTCTTTAAACTAGAATTCGCAATATCTGCTCGTGGAGACACATGCAAAACAAACAATGTTGCCGGATGATAATTTTTTTATTAAAAAAAGGAATTTTTCTGGAAGTGTTTGAAGAAAAATCGGGGAAAAAAAAACTTTTTTGCAGATGTAAAAGAAGTTTCACACCTACCTTCCATAAGTTAAAACTTTTCAAATTTTGCACTTATTGAAATAATGTAAAATAAATATAAAAAAACGTTCAAGTCAATGCAAAATTTATTATTTTGTGGAGAAGCGAAAAATGGAGGCGATCATAACATACATGAGTAAGGACGTATCTTGAGAATCATATTCTACTTGCCTTTACTGCTGCAATTCAAATAACGATTTACGTTCATCGATGGCATCCACTGATTTCCATTATTACTTCACTGTCATTCATACCAAATCATCAATGGATACGAAAACTCAAACAATAAACGCAATGACTTTATTAGTTAGGGATATTTATGCGAGCCAAAGCCGAATTATATCACATCAATTACCATTAATGTCGCTTGCCATGTAATATTAATGATTTTTGATCAAGATCAACATTAATTACGACTGTCGGGAGAAGGAAGTAGGTGGACATGGGACATTATACCAAACAGTTCAAACGGTAGTTGGTCAAGTTTTAAGTTACATACGCACTCCAATGCGCTTTGTGCCAATATATTAAATCTTGATCATTCTAATGATTCAAAGGGGAATGAAATTACTACGTCAATATTCAAGTTTTCCAAGTCTTGAATTTCGGAATCTTTATTCCACAGGGGAACAATGGCTGTTGTAACATTTTTTCGCTAATTAGCGTCATATTGTTCAAAACGCTATGCAAGCTTTTTAAGTCTTTTGTTTCGACAAAATTGCTTAACACCCTACACCGTTTTGCATTTTTCTCGGATGTTAAATACCTATTATACGCAAATAACGGGCTCGAATTAGGTAATTTATTACTTAATTGCCGCAGATTATAAACAATTAATCTAGGAAAGATAGGTAATTATTTCTTAGGCTTGTTAATATTTTATTAAACATATGGCCAATGCATGAATTAATTTGTCTCGGCAGATATCAATTATGACTGCAATAACGCAATTTTAATTGATACTAAATTTATCAATTTATCAGGAATCTGCTTATTGCCAGAGCAGGAAATTAGCAGTTGCTGTGTTTCTCAGATAGATCTGTTTTAGGTATACTACGGACTTCTGGATTTCACTTTTCTTTCAGGGCAATCCGCTTAAAATTCTTGCACTTAAAGTCTTGCTGAAATGCCCTTTACCATTTGTTTTAGAGCTTTTTCTCTGCAGGTACTTGCAAGGGAGTTTTAGCGGGTTTGAGCACATTTGCTCAAACTACGTGGAAACCTAACAGTTTCTTGTCTTTCAAAAACTCTTATGGCCTGAAAATTAATCCTTTCGCACTAAAGACGCATCGTCTAAACCCTTCAAGGGGCTTAAGCCCCGTTGAAAACGGCGCCAGCATTGTCGAGAGGCTGTTATTTTTGTCTAAAGGGCAACTTATTCTTTTTCAAGTATTTATTAAAGTATTGTTGAAACCAGACGAGTGTTTGCCTCTTTCAGCCACCGTATAATAATGACAAATGAAAATGTTCAAGTTGTTTGCAGCTCTCATTACACACGCGCTTTATTTGTTAGACTTTCAAGCCCTGGTGTTTGTTTAAAGAAAGCGTGCGATGAACGCTTGATTCACACTCTACAAGTACGCACTTGTGCAATTTTTACCACCTGATGCACTTTCCAGAAGGAGCTTTTGTTGCATGGTATGTTTATCGGAACACAAACGCAATGGCGACATTATAGAAAAACCATTTACCTCCTTATGGGTTATTCGCCTGTTACTTCAGAATCGATAGAGCAACGCATTGATTTTTCCATAAAAGGGAGCTAAAGGCAAGTGTTTGCTGAAACAACTCATAGCCGTATGGCTAACATACTCGCAGCCTCTACAATACGCCTCATTTATAAACAAATCCATTAAGGAAATTACCATACTCAGAAAACTTCATCCGGCCTAAACGGACACCCATACAAACTTTTCATTAAGTTAAATTGATTTGTGTACGCTCACAAAGGCTTGTATGTACTGTTTTTCAACGTACGCTTTTCTGGGAGTCTATTCTTCGCCCCTTTATCTGCATCTCCGATCACTATCTTTCATATTTTAGACACAATGGTGAACTGAGGTTCACGCCGAGCGGTAGCGTGTACTTATCGCCAGCAGCATCTACAACTCAAAATAGAATCCGTGATTTTTTGAGTGTATTATGAGCTTTGCTCAAGCACCACATGTACGCAACTTTGGGTCAATTTGCAACGTTGATGAGATGCAAATTTCACTCATTAACAGAGAGAATGTGGGCTTTTCTTTTACCTTATCGTTTATTTGCGTTGGTTGCAGGGAAGTTAAGATCAGTGCTTGGCCAAGCACTAAAATATCTCAAATTGACAAGATCTATGAGTTTTTAAAATTAACTCGAGTAGCACCCTGAATGGAGTCCCTTCATAGGCTAATGAGTATGGTCGAATGGACGATTTCTGCCGTACACTTATCCCATTTGTTTGCTGATATGACACTGAATAAATGGTTTAGCCGGCGGAGTTAATTTCCGACGACGAGAACCTAACCGAGCGTACTTTAAATCGGTTTTCGCCTTCAGTTGGCCGTGTGAAATTCATTTTGTATTTTCAATTCATAAAGGTTTTCCATGTAATTATTTGGTTAAATTTTACCAGACGAGTCTGCTAAGTGAGAAATCAAAAATACAATGTACAACATGATTCTCCGACAATGTTTCCTTGTGGTTCACACCCACAAAAATTAATAATTTTAGTATTATTAGTAATTTTGAGATGAAAATTTAAAGATGAAATGTATGATGTGTTGCCAAGAAAAGGTATTTATCAGTAGGTACTTGAGAAGAATAATGTTTCTTGAAAATAGGGAAATTTCAAAACTTCTCAAATTACCAACGATTTCTCCAGGATGAACACAACAAATTAATACTCAAGAGATCCATAACGAACAGTAGGATTTTTCACGCAGATTAAATTCCATGTCCAGTTTGAAATGATTATGATTATGGAGATTGTGATAAATAACGGACATTATGATCAATGGTTATGGAGACTTGAAGTCGATGAATGTATCTCCTTATTTAAAATAAGTGTATGTATGTATATCGCGCTTTTTTACGCCACTTTCTAATAAATCGGACTGCATCTGTTCTTTTCAATCGTGGAGATCAGAACAGTTCCTTACACCATCCCTCAGTCCATAAAAGCATTAATGTTTTTAAAAAATGACCTTCTTAAAGATTGATTTCCCATCTTTCTATGTCTAAGCGACCCATTATTACTTTTCAGACTAAACTGAACCTCCGGACCAAAAACTCAAATATTGGAAGCATCAAACTCAACAGATTATTACTTAACCAAAGGTCAAGATCCCCAGTAAAAAAAAACAATCAACTGGAGGCGAAAAAGGGGCCCGGAATTTATGGCACAAGTTACCACTCGAAGCTGTCACAATTAGTTATAAATTGATGAGGCGAAAATAGATAATTTCGGTAAAGTGTAGCAGCCAGGTAATAGCAGTTGTTATAAAGGTGTCGACCACCTTATTTACTGCTAAAATATTGACCGCATGAGCCTGATTTACGTGGAGTCTCGACGCCAACGGGCTCTTGCGAAACAGTTGCTCGAGAATTGAATTTTGAAGATCTCAACCATCATTTTACCAGTTTTACACACCAGAATTTAGTCCCAATTCCCATGGTCATGACCCTCTAAATTTA